>NW_028322236.1:16147500-16773125 GCF_059928025.1 Delphinapterus leucas | reverse complement strand
TTCAGGAAAAAACGCATACGCCCTTTTTGGCCAACCAAGCAAGCATGTTAAAGAAATCTGCACTACAATGAAGTCTCACTGCCCCCCGGTCAAAAGGGCCATCTGAAAAAAGTGTAAAATCCAGAAAGGCAGCACAGGCCATGGAGAACAGGGAGCCTTGTTATGCTGATGGGCGGGATGTAAATTGCCAACAGCCACTCTGGAGAAGTGTATGGTGTTTCCTGAAACACCTAAAAAACAAAGCAACAGAGCCTACGGCACTTCCACTTATGGTCCTATAGCTTAGGGAAATTTAAATCAAAAACACACAGCCAAGCCAAACTTTCAGATGGCTCTGTTTACAAGAACCTCTTCTACGGTACAAGTTAAATATCCCAGAAAGCGAAAAATGGATAAAGAAGTTGTGGTACGTACGTACAATGGAATATCAGTCACCAAGGAAAGCTATGTCATCTGGCCCGTCGTGGCGTAATGAGTGGATTCAGGTACGATGATTCTAAGTGAAATAAGTCACACAGAAAATGAAACATCATAAGATATCACTAACACACCGAATGTAATCTTGGCTACACATGAACTGAATTACAAAACAGAACAGGGTCTCAAATTTAGAAAACCAACTTATGTTTGCTTAAGGGGAAAGGTGAGTTGGGGTGCTGCATAAAACCAGAGATAGAAATTAGCACAGATACCATTCCATACGTCAAATATGTAATAGTCAAGACCTACCCCTTGCTCAACGAAATGGGCTAAACACCCTATATTCAACGCCTAGGAATACACCTGACTAGTAAGAATCTTCAAACCCATGGATTTATATGTCTCCATAAGAGAATCAAGCGTGTGTACAGCTGCATGAATGCAGCAGAGAAAATCCGATAAATCCTATTATCAAAATGAATTACAAAAACAAAACACAATGACAGTGAAATAGAGAGCAATTCTTAAATAATTCATTCAGGGCTTGTGATGCAACCTGGATTTACCTCATCTACACCCAGAGCTGAGTGAGACATAAAGTTGGACACTTCGGGCTGATAGCATTGGTGAAGTTCGATGAGCAAATGCAGACCATTTGAAGTCATTCTGCATGGTACCCATTCCATGGGTCCCAACTCTCCAGGTTTAAGCGATTCTTCCTTCAGCTAAAACATGCATGGGAAGCCCACAGTATGGTGCACCGTGTGACCGGGAAACATTTTCAAATGCATCTCAGTTTTGTCCCCGTTTACTCGGGTTCAGAATTCCAGACCCTTTACAAACACTCTCCCCACTTGGAGAGTCAGTGCCTTTAACCTGCTGTTTGTCACAGTTTGCAATTTCTGCGCAAGATGAACAGGAATAGGAAGAACCAATGAGAGACTAGCTGTAGGTTTCTGCACGGGCAAATTTAACGCTCATTTCCAACCAGGAAGAGGAATTAACCAAACGCTCAGCATGCCGTGCCGGAACCAGATTAGGGCCTGAAGCAATCCTGCGGGTTTGCGGCCAGCTCAAAAGAAAGCGATTTGAAGAAAGGAGCTCAGGGGCACTGTAATTCACAAACCTGCAGAGTTATAAATGACAGCTATCGTCCAAAAATATATTGAAGGAAGCCTGCGAAGAGGACTTGAAAGCGGGGCAGAATTGCAGGAAAACGATTTCAGGGGGTAGACTGGAATTGCATTTAAAGCATAGGAAAAGAGGCAGAACGTCGACAATGATGCACTTGGCCAAAAAGGGCATATGCGTTTTTTCCTGAATATATTCAGGAAAAAACGCATACGCCCTTTTTGGCCAACCAAGCAAGCATGTTAAAGAAATCTGCACTACAATGAAGTCTCACTGCCCCCCGGTCAAAAGGGCCATCTGAAAAAAGTGTAAAATCCAGAAAGGCAGCACAGGCCATGGAGAACAGGGAGCCTTGTTATGCTGATGGGCGGGATGTAAATTGCCAACAGCCACTCTGGAGAAGTGTATGGTGTTTCCTGAAACACCTAAAAAACAAAGCAACAGAGCCTACGGCACTTCCACTTATGGTCCTATACCTTAGGGAAATTTAAATCAAAAACACACAGCCAAGCCAAAGTTTCAGATGGCTCTGTTTACAAGAACCTCTTCTACGGTACAAGTTAAATATCCCAGAAAGCGAAAAATGGATAAAGAAGTTGTGGTACGTACGTACAATGGAATATCAGTCACCAAGGAAAGCTATGTCATCTGGCCCGTCGTGGCGTAATGAGTGGATTCAGGTATGATGATTCTAAGTGAAATAAGTCACACAGAAAATGAAACATCATAAGATATCACTAACACACCGAATGTAATCTTGGCTACACATGAACTGAATTACAAAACAGAACAGGGTCTCAAATTTAGAAAACCAACTTATGTTTGCTTAAGGGGAAAGGTGAGTTGGGGTGCTGCATAAAACCAGAGATAGAAATTAGCACAGATACCATTCCATACGTCAAATATGTAATAGTCAAGACCTACCCCTTGCTCAACGAAATGGGCTAAACACCCTATATTCAACGCCTAGGAATACACCTGACTAGTAAGAATCTTCAAACCCATGGATTTATATGTCTCCATAAGAGAATCAAGCGTGTGTACAGCTGCATGAATGCAGCAGAGAAAATCCGATAAAACCTATTATCAAAATGAATTACAAAAACAAAACACAATGACAGTGAAATAGAGAGCAATTCTTAAATAATTCATTCAGGGCTTGTGATGCAACCTGGATTTACCTCATCTACACCCAGTGCTGAGTGAGACATAAAGTTGGACACTTCGGGCTGATAGCATTGGTGAGGTTCGATGAGCAAATGCAGACCATTTGAAGTCATACTACATGGTACCCATTCCATGGGTCCCAACTCTCCAGGATTAAGGGATTCTTTCTTCAGCTAAAACATGCATGGGAAACCCACAGTATGGTGCACCGTGTGACCAGGAAAGGTTTTCAAATGCATCTCAGTTTTCGTCCCCTTTTACTCGGGTTCACCATTCCAGAACGTTTACTAACACTCTCCCCACTTGGAGAGTCAGTGCCTTTAACCTCCTGTTTGGCACAGTTTGCAATTTCTGCACAAGATGAACAGGAATAGGGAGAACCAATGAGAGACTAGCAGTAAGTGTCTGCACGGGCAAATTTAATGCTCATTTCCCACCAGGAAGAGGAATTAACCAAAGGATCAGCATGCCGTGCCGGAACCAGATTAGGGCCTGAATCAATCCTGCGGGTTTGCGCCCAGCTCACAAGTTGCGAGTTGTAGAAAGGAGCTCAGGGGCACTGTAACTCACAAACATGCAGAGTTATAAATGACAGCTATCGTCCAAAAATATATTGAAGGAAGGCTGCGAAGACGACTTGTAAGTGGGGCAGAATTGCAGGAAAACGATTTCAGGGGGTAGACGGGAATTGCATTTAAAGCATAGGAAAAGAGGCAGAACGTCGACAATGATGCTCTTGGCCAAAAAGGGTGTATGCGTTTTTTCCTGAATTTATTGAGGAAAAAAAGCATATGCGCTTTTTGGCCAACCAAGCAAGCATGTTAATGAAATCTGCACTACAATGAAGTCTCACTGCCCCCCGGTCAAAAGGGACATGTGAAACAAGTGTAAAATCCACAAAGACAGGACAGGCCAAGGAGAACAGGGAGCCTTGTTATGCTGATGGTCGGGATGTAAATTGCCAACAGCCACTCTGGAGAAGTGTATGGTGTTTCCTGAAACCCCTGAAAAACAAAGCAACGGAGACTACGGCACTTCCACTTATGGTCCTATAGCTTAGGGAAATTAAAATCAAAAACACACAGCCACCCCAAAGTGTCGGACGGCTCTGTTTACAAGAACCTCGTCTACGGTACAAGTTAAATATCCCAGAATGTGAAAAATGGATAAAGAAGTTGTGGTACGTACGTACAATGGAATATCACTCAGCAATGAAAGCTATGTCATCAGGCCCATCGCGGCATAATGAGTGGATTCAGGTACGATGATTCTAAGGGAAATAAGTCACACAGAAAATGAAACATCATAAGATATCACTAATACACGGAATGTAAACTTTGCTACACATGAACTGAATTATAAAACAGAACAGGGTCTCAAATTTAGAAAACACACTTATGCTTGCTTAAGGGGAAAGGTGAGTTGGGGTGCTGCATAAAACCAGAGATAGAAATTAGCACAGATACCTTTCCATAAGCCAAATATGTAATAGCCCAGACCTACCCCTTGCTCAACGAAATGGACTAAACACCCCATATTCAACGCCTAGTAATACACCTGACTAGTAAGAATCTTCAAACCCATGGATTTATATGTCTCCGTAAGAGAATGAAGCGTGTGTAGAGCGGCATGAACGCAGCAGAGAAAATCCGATAAATCCCATTATCAAAATGAATTACACAAACAAAACCCAAGGACAGTGAAATAGAGAGCAATTCTTAAATAATTCATTCAGGGCTTGTGATGCAACCTGGATTTACCACATCTACACACAGAGCTGAGTGAGACATAAGGTTGGGCACTTTGGGCTGATAGCATTGGTGAGGTTCGATGAGCAAATGCAGACCCTTTGAAGTCATACTGCATGGTACCCATTCCATGGTTCCCACCTCTCCAGATTTAAGGGATTCTTCCTTCAGCTAAAACATGCATGGGAAACCCACAGTATGGTGCACCGTGTGACCGACAAACGTTTTCAAATGCATCTCAGTTTTCGTCCTCTTTTACTCGGGTTCACCATTCCAGACCCTTTACGAACACTCTCCCCACTTGGAGAGTCAGTGCCTTTAACCTCCTGTTGGGCACAGTTTGCAATTTCTGCGCAAGATGAAAAGGAATAGGGAGAACCAATGAGAGACTAGCTCTAGGTGTCTGCACGGGCAAATTTAACGCTCATTTCCCACCAGGAAGAGGAATTAACCAAAGGCTCAGCATGCCGTGCTGGAACCAGATTAGGGCCTGAAGCAATCCTGTGGGTTTGCCGCCAGCTCACAAGATAGCGAGTTGAAGAAAGGAGCTCAGGGGCACTGTAACTCACAAACCTGCAGAGTTATAAATGACAGCTATCGTCCAAAAATATATTGAAGGAAGGCTGCGAAGACGACTTGTAATCGGGACAGATTTGCAGGAAAACGATTTCAGGGGGTAGACGGGAATTGCATTTAAAGCATAGGAAAAGAGGCAGAACGTCGACAATGATGCTCTTGGCCAAAAAGGGCGTATGCGTTTTTTCCTGAATATATTCAGGAAAAAACGCATACGCCCTTTTTGGCCAACCAGGCAAGCATGTTAAAGAAATCTGCACTACAATGAAGTCTCACTGCCCCCCGGTCAAAAGGGCCATCTGAAAAAAGTGTAAAATCCAGAAAGGAAGCACAGGCCATGGAGAACAGGGAGCCTTGTTATGCTGATGGGCGGGATGTAAATTGCCAACAGCCACTCTGGAGAAGTGTATGGTGTTTCCCGGAACACCGAAGAAACAAAGCTACGGAGCCTACGGCACTTCCACTTATGGTCCTATAGCTTAGGGAAATTAAAATCGAAAACACACAACCACCCAAAAGTTTCAGACGGCTCTGTTTACAAGAACCTCGTCTACGGTATAAGTTAAATATCCCAGAAAGCGAAAAATGGATAAAGAAGTTGTGGTACATACGTACAATGGAATATCACTCAGCAATGAAATCTATGTCATCAGGCCCGTCGCGGCATAATGAGTGGATTCAGGTACGATTATTCTAAGTGAAATAAGTCACACAGAAAATGAAACATCATAAGATATCACTAATACACGGAATGTAAACTTGGCTACACATGAACTGAATTACAAAACAGAACAGGGTCTCAAATTTAGAAAACCAACTTATGCTTGCTTAAGGGGAAAGGTGAGTTGGGGTGCTGCATAAAACCAGAGATAGAAATTAGCACAGATACCTTTTCATAAGCCAAATATGTAATAGTCTAGACCTACCCCTTGCTCAACGAAATGGACTAAACACCCCATATTCAATGCCTAGGAATACACCTGACTAGTAAGAATCTTCAAACCCATGGATTTATATGTCTCCGTAAGAGAATGAAGCGTGTGTACAGCGGCATGAATGCAGCAGAGGAAATCCGATAAATCCCATTATCAAAATGAATTACACAAACAAAACCCAAGGACAGTGAAATAGAGAGCAATTCTTAAATAATTCATTCAGGGCTTGTGATGCAACCTGGATTTACCACATCTACACCCAGAGCTGAGTGAGACATAAGGTTGGGCACTTCGGGCTGATAGCATTGGTGAGGTTCGATGAGCAAATGCAGACCCTTTGAAGTCATACAGCATGGTACCCATTCCATGGGTCCCAACTCTCCAAGTTTAAGGGATTCTTCCTTCAGCTAAAACATGCATGGGAAACCCACAGTATGGTGCACCGTGTGACCGACAAACGTTTTCAAATGCATCTCAGTTTTCGTCCCCTTTTACTTGGGTTCACCATTCCAGACCCTTTACTAACACTCTCACCACTTGGAGAGTAGGTGCCTTTAAACTCCTGTTGGGCACAGTTTGCAATTTCTGCGCAAGATTAACAGGAATAGGGAGAACAAATGAGAGACTAGCTGTAGGTGTCTGCACGGGCAAATTTAATGCTCATTTCGCACCAGGAAGAGGAATTAACCAAAGGCTCAACATGCCGTGCCTGAAACAGATTAGGGCCTGACAATCGTGCGGGTTTGCAGCCAGCTCACAAGAGAGCGAGTTGAAGAAAGGAGCTCAGGGGCACTGTAACTCACAAACCTGCAGAGTAATAAATGACAGCTATCGTCCAAAAATATATTGAAGGAGGTCTGCAAAGACGACTTGTAAGCGGGACAGATTTGCAGGAAAACGATTTCAGGGGGTAGACGGGAATTGCATTTAAAGCATAGGAAAAGAGGCAGAACGTCGACAATGATGCTCTTGGCCAAAAAGGGCGTATGCGTTTTTTCCTGAACATGTTCAGGAAAAAACGCATACGCCCTTTTTGGCCAACCAAGCAAGCATGTTAATGAAATCTGCACTACAATGAAGTCTCACTGCCCCCCGTTCAAAAGGGCCATCTGAAAAAAGTGTAAAATCCAGAAAGGCAGCACAGGCCATGGAGAACAGGGAGCCTTGTTATGCTGATGTGCGGGATGTAAATTGCCAACAGCCACTCTGGAGAAGTGTATGGTGTTTCCCGGAACACCGAAAAAACAAAGCTACGGAGCCTACGGCACTTCCACTTATGGATCTATAGCTTAGGGAAATTAAAATCAAAAACACACAGCCACCCCAAAGTGTCGGACGGCTCTGTTTACAAGAACCTCGTCTACGGAACAAGTTAAATATCCCAGAATGTGAAAAATGGATAAAGAAGTTGTGGAACGTACGTACAATGGAATATCACTCAGCAATGAAATCTATGTCATCAGGCCCATCGCGGCATAATGAGTGGATTCAGGTACGATGATTCTAAGTGAAATAAGTCACACAGAAAATGAAACATCATAAGATATCACTAATACACGGAATGTAAACTTGGCTACACATGAACTGAATTGCAAAACAGAAAAGGGTCTCAAATTTAGAAAACCAACTTATGCTTGCTTAAGGGAAAAGGTGAGTTGGGGTGCTGCATAAAACCAGAGATAGAAATTAGCACAGATACCTTTCCATAAGCCAAATATGTAATAGTCAAGACCTACCCCTTGCTCAACGAAATGGACTAAACACCCCATATTCAACGCCTAGGAATACACCTGACTAGTAAGAATCTTCAAACCCATGGATTTATATGTCTCCGTAAGAGAATAAAGCGTGTGTACAGCGGCATGAATGCAGCAGAGAAAATCCGATAAATCCCATTATCAAAATGAATTACACAAACAAAACCCAAGGACAGTGAAATAGAGAGCAATTCTTAAATAATTCATTCAGGGCTTGTGATGCAACCTGGATTTACCACATCTACACCCAGAGCTGAGTGAGACATAAGGTTGGGCACTTCGGGCTGATAGCATTGGTGAGGTTCGATGAGCAAATGCAGACCCTTTGAAGTCATACAG
This sequence comes from Delphinapterus leucas, assembly GCF_059928025.1. Taxonomy (NCBI): domain Eukaryota; kingdom Metazoa; phylum Chordata; class Mammalia; order Artiodactyla; family Monodontidae; genus Delphinapterus; species Delphinapterus leucas. The sequence goes on along the minus strand of NW_028322236.1, from coordinate 16,765,052 downwards.
CATGGTACCCATTCCATGGGTCCCAACTCTCCAAGTTTAAGGGATTCTTCCTTCAGCTAAAACATGCATGGGAAACCCACAGTATGGTGCACCGTGTGACTGGCAAACGTTTTCAAATGCATCTCAGTTTTCGTCCCCTTTTACTCGGGTTCACCATTCCAGACCCTTTACGAACACTCTCCCCACTTGGAGAGTCAGTGCCTTTAACCTCCTGTCGGGCACAGTTTGCAATTTCTGCGCAAGATGAAAAGGAATAGGGAGAACCAATGAGAGACTAGCTCTAGGTGTCTGCACGGGCAAATTTAACGCTCATTTCCCACCAGGAAGAGGAATTAACCAAAGGCTCAGCATGCCGTGCCGGAACCAGATTAGGGCCTGAGGCAATCCTGTGGGTTTGCGGCCAGCTCACAAGATAGCGAGTTGAAGAAATGAGCTCAGGGGCACTGTAACTCACAAACCTGCAGAGTTATAAATGACAGCTATCGTCCAAAAATATATTGAAGGAAGGCTGCGAAGACGACTTGTAAGTGGGTCAGAATTGCAGGAAAACGATTTCAGGGGGTAGACGGGAATTGCATTTAAAGCATAGGAAAAGAGGCAGAACGTCAACAATGATGCTCTTGGCCAAAAAGGGCGTATGCGTTTTTTCCTGAATATATTCAGGAAAAAACGCATACGCCCTTTTTGGCCAACCAAGCAAGCATGTTAAAGAAATCTGCACTACAATGAAGTCTCACTGCCCCCCGGTCAAAAGGGCCATCTGAAAAAAGTGTAAAATCCAGAAAGGCAGCACAGGCCATGGAGAACAGGGAGCCTTGTTATGCTGATGCGTGAGATGTGAATTGCCAACAGCCACTCTGGAGAAGTGTATGGTGTTTCCCGGAACACCGAAAAAACAAAGCTACGGAGCCTACGGCACTTCCACTTATGGTCCTATAGCTTAGGGAAATTAAAATCAAAAACACACAGCCACCCCAAAGTGTCGGACGGCTCTGTTTACAAGAACCTCGTCTACGGTACAAGTTAAATATCCCAGAATGTGAAAAATGGATAAAGAAGTTGTGGTACGTACGTACAGTGGAATATCACTCAGCAATGAAATCTATGTCATCAGGCCCGTCGCGGCATAATGAGTGGATTCAGGTACGATGATTCTAAGTGAAATAAGTCACACAGAAAATGAAACATCATAAGATATCTCTAATACACGGAATGTAAACTTGGCTACACATGAACTGAATTACAAAACAGAACAGGGTCTCAAATTTAGAAAACCAACTTATGCTTGCTTAAGGGGAAAGGTGAGTTGGGGTGCTGCATAAAACCAGAGATAGAAATTAGCACAGATACCTTTCCATAAGCCAAATATGTAATAGTCAAGACCTACCCCTTGCTCAATGAAATGGACTAAACACCCTATATTCAACGCCTAGGAATACACCTGACTAGTAAGAATCTTCAAACCCATGGATTTATATGTCTCCGTAAGAGAATGAAGCGTGTGTACAGCGGCATGAATGCAGCAGAGAAAATCCGATAAATCCCATTATCAAAATGAATTACACAAACAAAACCCAATGACAGTGAAATAGAGAGCAATTCTTAAATAATTCATTCAGGGCTTGTGATGCAACCTGGATTTACCTCATCTAAACCCAGAGCTGAGTGAGACCTAAGGTTGGACACTTCGGGCTGATAGCATTGGTGAGGTTCGATGAGCAAATGCAGACCATTTGAAGTCATACTACATGGTACCCATTCCATGGGTCCCAACTCTCCAGGTTTAAGCGATTCTTCCTTCAGGTAAAGCATGCATGGGAAGCCCACAGTATGGTGCACCGTGTGACCGGGAAACATTTTCAAATGCATCTCAGTTTTTGTCCCCGTTTACTCGGGTTCAGAATTCCAGACCCTTTACAAACACTCTCCCCACTTGGAGAGTCAGTGCCTTTAACCTGCTGTTTGGCACAGTTTGCAATTTCTGCGCAAGAGGAATAGGAATAGGAAGAACCAATGAGAGACTAGCTGTAGGTTTCTGCACGGGCAAATTTAACGCTCATTTCCAACCAGGAAGAGGAATTAACCAAACGCTCAGCATGCCGTGCCGGAACCAGATTAGGGCCTGAAGCAATCCTGCGGGTTTGCGGCCAGCTCAAAAGAAAGCGATTTGAAGAAAGGAGCTCAGGGGCACTGTAATTCACAAACCTGCAGAGTTATAAATGACAGCTATCGTCCAAAAATATATTGAAGGAAGGCTGCGAAGAGGACTTGAAAGCGGGGCAAAATTGCAGGAAAACGATTTCAGGGGTTAGACTGGAATTGCATTTAAAGCATAGGAAAAGAGGCAGAACGTCGACAATGATGCACTTGGCCAAAAAGGGCGTATGCGTTTTTTCCGGAATATACGCATACGCCCTTTTTGGCCAACCAAGCAAGCATGTTAAAGAAATCTGCACTACAATGAAGTCTCACTGCCCCCCGGTCAAAAGGGCCATCTGAAAAAAGTGTAAAATCCAGAAAGGCAGCACAGGCCATGGAGAACAGGGAGCATTGTTATGCTCATGGTTGGGATGTAAATTGCCAACAGCCACTCTGGAGAAGTGTATGGTGTTTCCTGAAACACCTAAAAAACAAAGCAACGGAGCCTACGGCACTTCCACTTATGGTCCTATAGCTTAGGGAAATTAAAATAAAAAACACACAGCCACCCCAAAGTTTCAGACGGCTCTGTTTACAAGAACCTCGTCTACGGTACAAGTTAAATATCCCAGAAAGCGAAAAATGGATAAAGAAGTTGTGGTACGTACGTACAATGGAATATCACTCACCAATGAAATCTATGTCATCTGGCCCGTTGTGGCATAATGAGTGGATTCAGGTACGATGATTCTAAGAGAAATAAGTCACACAGAAAATGAAACATCATAAGTTATCTCTAATACACCGAATGTAATCTTGGCTACACACGAACTGAATTACAAAACAGAACAGGGTCTCAAATTTAGAAAACCAACTTATGTTTGCTTAAGGGGAAAGGTGACTTGGGGTGCTGCATAAAACCAGAGATATAAATTAGCACAGATACCATTCCATACGTCAAATATGTAATAGTCAAGACCTACCCCTTGCTCAACGAAATGGGCTAAACACCCTATATTCAACGCCTAGGAATACACCTGACTAGTAAGAATCTTCAAACCCATGGATTTATATGTCTCCATAAGAGAATCAAGCGTGTGTACAGCTGCATGAAGGTAGCAGAGAAAATCCGATAAATACTATTATCAAAATGAATTACAAAAACAAAACACAATGACAGTGAAATAGAGAGCAATTCTTAAATAATTCATTCAGGGCTTGTGATGCAACCTGGATTTACCTCATCTACACCCAGAGCTGAGTGAGACATAAAGTTGGACACTTCGGGCTGATAGCATTGGTGAGGTTCGAAGAGCAAATGCAGACCATTTGAAGTCATACTGCATGGTACCCATTCCATGGGTCCCAACTCTCCAGGTTTAAGCGATTCTTCCTTCAGCTAAAACATGCATGGGAAACCCACAGTATGGTGCACCGTGTGACCGGGAAACGTTTTCAAATGCATCTCAGTTTTCGTCCCCTTTTACTCGGGTTCACAATTCCAGACCCTTTACTAACACTCTACCCACTTGGAGAGTCAGTGCCTTTAACCTGCTGTTTGGCACAGTTTGCAATTTCTGCGCAAGATGAACAGGAATAGGGAGAGCCAATGAGAGACTAGCTGTAGGTGTCTGCACGGGCAAATTTAACGCTCATTTCCCACCAGGAAGAGGAATTAACCAAACGCTCAGCATGCCGTGCCGGAACCAGATTAGGGCCTGAAGCAACCCTGCGAGTTTGCGGCCAGCTCACAAGAAAGCGATTTGAAGAAAGGAGCTCCAGGGCACTCTAATTCACAAACCTGCAGAGTTATAAATGACAGCTATCGTCCAAAAATATATTGAAGGAAGCCTGCGAAGAGGACTTGAAAGCGGGGCAGAATTGCAGGAAAACGATTTCAGGGGGTAGACTGGAATTGCATTTAAAACATAGGAAAAGAGGCAGAACGTCGACAATGATGCACTTGGCCAAAAAGGGCATATGCGTTTTTTCCTGAATATATTCAGGAAAAAACGCATATGCCCTTTTTGGCCAACCAAGCAAGCATGTTAAAGAAATCTGCACTACAATGAAGTCTCACTGCCCCCCGGTCAAAAGGGCCATCTGAAAAAAGTGTAAAATCCAGAAAGGCAGCACAGGCCATGGAGAACAGGGAGCCTTGTTATGCTGATGGGCGGGATGTAAATTGCCAACAGCCACTCTGGAGGAGTGTATGGTGTTTCCTGAAACACCTAAAAAACAAAGCAACAGAGCCTACGGCACTTCCACTTATGGTCCTATAGCTTAGGGAAATTTAAATCAAAAACACACAGCCAAGCCAAAGTTTCAGATGGCTCTGTTTACAAGAACCTCTTCTACGGTACAAGTTAAATATCCCAGAAAGCGAAAAATGGATAAAGAAGTTGTGGTACGTACGTACAATGGAATATCAGTCACCAAGGAAAGCTATGTCATCTGGCCCGTCGTGGCGTAATGAGTGGATTCAGGTACGATGATTCTAAGTGAAATAAGTCACACAGAAAATGAAACATCATAAGATATCACTAACACACCGAATGTAATCTTGGCTACACATGAACTGAATTACAAAACAGAACAGGGTCTCAAATTTAGAAAACCAACTTATGTTTGCTTAAGGGGAAAGGTGAGTTGGGGTGCTGCATAAAACCAGAGATAGAAATTAGCACAGATACCATTCCATACGTCAAATATGTAATAGTCAAGACCTACCCCTTGCTCAACGAAATGGGCTAAACACCCTATATTCAACGCCTAGGAATACACCTGACTAGTAAGAATCTTCAAACCCATGGATTTATATGTCTCCATAAGAGAATCAAGCGTGTGTACAGCTGCATGAATGCAGCAGAGAAAATCCGATAAATCCTATTATCAAAATGAATTACAAAAACAAAACACAATGACAGTGAAATAGAGAGCAATTCTTAAATAATTCATTCAGGGCTTGTGATGCAACCTGGATTTACCTCATCTACACCCAGTGCTGAGTGAGACATAAAGTTGGACACTTCGGGCTGATAGCATTGGTGAGGTTCGATGAGCAAATGCAGACCATTTGAAGTCATACTACATGGTACCCATTCCATGGGTCCCAACTCTCCAGGTTTAAGCGATTCTTCCTTCAGCTAAAACATGCATGGGAAACCCACAGTATGGTGCACCGTGTGACCGGGAAACGTTTTCAAATGCATCTCAGTTTTCGTCCCCTTTTACTCGGGTTCACAATTCCAGACCCTTTACTAACACTCTCCCCACTTGGAGAGTCAGTGCCTTTAACCTCCTGTTTGGCACAGTTTGCAATATCTGTGCAAGATGAACAGGAATAGGGAGAACCAATGAGAGACTAGCTGTAGGTGTCTGCACGGGCAAATTTAACGCTCATTTCCCACCAGGAAGAGGAATTAACCGAAGGCTCAGCATGCTGTGCCGGAACCAGATTAGGGCCTGAAGCAATCCTGAGGGTTTGCGGCCAGCTCACAAGAAAGAGATTTGAAGAAAGGAGCTGCGGGGCACTGTAATTCAAAACCTGCAGTGTTGTAAATGACAGCTATCGTCCAAAAATATATTGAAGGAAGGCTGCGAAGAGGACTTGAAAGCGGGGCAGAATTTCAGGAAAACGATTTCATGGGGTAGACTGGAATTGCATTTAAAGCATAGGAAAAGAGGCAGAACGTCGACAATGATGCACTTGGCCAAAAAGAGCGTATGCGTTTTTTCCTGAATATATTCAGGAAAAAACGCATACGCTCTTTTTGGCCAACCAAGCAACCATGTTAAAGAAATCTGCACTACAATGAAGTCTCACTGCCCCCCGGTCAAAAGGGCCATCTGAAAAAAGTGTAAAATCCAGAAAGGCAGCACAGGCCATGGAGAACAGGGAGCCTTGTTATGCTCATGGGTGGGATGTAAATTGCCAACAGCCACTCTGGAGAAGTTTATGGTGTTTCCTGAAACACCTAAAAAACAAAGCAACGGAGCCTACGGCACTTCCACTTATGGTCCTATAGCTTAGGGAAATTAAAATCAAAAACACACAGCCACGCCAAAGTTTCAGACGGCTCTGTTTACAAGAACCTCGTCTACGGTACAAGTTAAATATCCCAGAAAGCGAAAAATGGATAAAGAAGTTGTGGTACGTACGTACAATGGAATATCACTCACCAATGAAGTCTATGTCATCTGGCCCGTCGTGGCATAATGAGTGGATTCACGTACGATGATTCTAAGTGAAATAAGTCACACAGAAAATGAAACATCATAATATATCACTAATACACCGAATGTAATCTTGGCTACACATGAACTGAATTACAAAACAGAACAGGGTCTCAAATTTAGAAAACCAACTTATGTTTGCTTAAGGGGAAAGGTGAGTTGGGGTGCTGCATAAAACCAGAGATAGAAATTAGCACAGATACCATTCCATACGTCAAATATGTAATAGTCAAGACCTACCCCTTGCTCAACGAAATGGGCTAAACACCCTATATTCAACGCCTAGGAATACACCTGACTAGTAAGAATCTTCAAACCCATGGATTTATATGTCTCCATAAGAGAATCAAGCATGTGTACAGCTGCATGAAGGCAGCAGAGAAAATCCGATAAATCCTATTATCAAAATGAATTACAAAAACAAAACACAATGACAGTGAAATAGAGAGCAATTCTTAAATAATTCATTCAGGGCTTGTGATGCAACCTGGATTTACCTCATCTAAACCCAGAGCTGAGTGAGACCTAAGGTTGGACACTTCGGGCTGATAGCATTGGTGAGGTTCGATGAGCAAATGCAGACCATTTGAAGTCATACTACATGGTACCCATTCCATGGGTCCCAACTCTCCAGGTTTAAGCGATTCTTCCTTCAGGTAAAGCATGCATGGGAAGCCCACAGTATGGTGCACCGTGTGACCGGGAAACATTTTCAAATGCATCTCAGTTTTTGTCCCCGTTTACTCGGGTTCAGAATTCCAGACCCTTTACAAACACTCTCCCCACTTGGAGAGTCAGTGCCTTTAACCTGCTGTTTGGCACAGTTTGCAATTTCTGCGCAAGAGGAATAGGAATAGGAAGAACCAATGAGAGACTAGCTGTAGGTTTCTGCACGGGCAAATTTAACGCTCATTTCCAACCAGGAAGAGGAATTAACCAAACGCTCAGCATGCCGTGCCGGAACCAGATTAGGGCCTGAAGCAATCCTGCGGGTTTGCGGCCAGCTCAAAAGAAAGCGATTTGAAGAAAGGAGCTCAGGGGCACTGTAATTCACAAACCTGCAGAGTTATAAATGACAGCTATCGTCCAAAAATATATTGAAGGAAGGCTGCGAAGAGGACTTGAAAGCGGGGCAAAATTGCAGGAAAACGATTTCAGGGGTTAGACTGGAATTGCATTTAAAGCATAGGAAAAGAGGCAGAACGTCGACAATGATGCACTTGGCCAAAAAGGGCGTATGCGTTTTTTCCGGAATATACGCATACGCCCTTTTTGGCCAACCAAGCAAGCATGTTAAAGAAATCTGCACTACAATGAAGTCTCACTGCCCCCCGGTCAAAAGGGCCATCTGAAAAAAGTGTAAAATCCAGAAAGGCAGCACAGGCCATGGAGAACAGGGAGCCTTGTTATGCTGATGGGCGGGATGTAAATTGCCAACAGCCACTCTGGAGGAGTGTATGGTGTTTCCTGAAACACCTAAAAAACAAAGCAACAGAGCCTATGGCACTTCCACTTATGGTCCTATAGCTTAGGGAAATTTAAATCAAAAACACACAGCCAAGCCAAAGTTTCAGATGGCTCTGTTTACAAGAACCTCTTCTACGGTACAAGTTAAATATCCCAGAAAGCGAAAAATGGATAAAGAAGTTGTGGTACGTACGTACAATGGAATATCAGTCACCAAGGAAAGCTATGTCATCTGGCCCGTCGTGGCGTAATGAGTGGATTCAGGTACGATGATTCTAAGTGAAATAAGTCACACAGAAAATGAAACATCATAAGATATCACTAACACACCGAATGTAATCTTGGCTACACATGAACTGAATTACAAAACAGAACAGGGTCTCAAATTTAGAAAACCAACTTATGTTTGCTTAAGGGGAAAGGTGAGTTGGGGTGCTGCATAAAACCAGAGATAGAAATTAGCACAGATACCATTCCATACGTCAAATATGTAATAGTCAAGACCTACCCCTTGCTCAACGAAATGGGCTAAACACCCTATATTCAACGCCTAGGAATACACCTGACTAGTAAGAATCTTCAAACCCATGGATTTATATGTCTCCATAAGAGAATCAAGCGTGTGTACAGCTGCATGAATGCAGCAGAGAAAATCCGATAAATCCTATTATCAAAATGAATTACAAAAACAAAACACAATGACAGTGAAATAGAGAGCAATTCTTAAATAATTCATTCAGGGCTTGTGATGCAACCTGGATTTACCTCATCTACACCCAGTGCTGAGTGAGACATAAAGTTGGACACTTCGGGCTGATAGCATTGGTGAGGTTCGATGAGCAAATGCAGACCATTTGAAGTCATACTACATGGTACCCATTCCATGGGTCCCAACTCTCCAGGTTTAAGCGATTCTTCCTTCAGCTAAAACATGCATGGGAAACCCACAGTATGGTGCACCGTGTGACCGGGAAACGTTTTCAAATGCATCTCAGTTTTCGTCCCCTTTTACTCGGGTTCACCATTCCAGACCCTTTACTAACACTCTCCCCACTTGGAGAGTCAGTGCCTTTAACCTCCTGTTTGGCACAGTTTGCAATTTCTGCGCAAGATGAACAGGAATAGGGAGAACCAATGAGAGACTAGCTCTAGGTCTCTGCACGGGCAAATTTAACGTTCATTTCCCACCAGGAAGAGGAATTAACCGAAGGCTCAGCATGCTGTGCCGGAACCAGATTAGGGCCTGAAGCAATCCTGAGGGTTTGCGGCCAGCTCACAAGAAAGCGATTTGAAGAAAGGAGCTCCGGCCCATTGTAATTCAAAACCTGCAGTGTTGTAAATGACAGCTATCGTCCAAAAATATATTGAAGGAAGGCTGCGAAGAGGACTTGAAAGCGGGGCAGAATTTCAGGAAAACGATTTCATGCGGTAGACTGGAATTGCATTTAAAGCATAGGAAAAGAGGCAGAACGTCGACAATGATGCACTTGGCCAAAAAGAGCGTATGCGTTTTTTCCTGAATATATTCAGGAAAAAACGCATACGCACTTTTTGGCCAACGAAGCAACCATGTTAAAGAAATCTGCACTACAATGAAGTCTCACTGCCCCCCGGTCAAAAGGGCCATCTGAAAAAAGTGTAAAATCCAGAAATGCAGCACAGGCCATGGAGAACAGGGAGCCTTGTTATGCTGATGGGTGGGATGTAAATTGCCAACAGCCACTCTGGAGAAGTGTATGGTGTTTCCTGAAACACCTAAAAAACAAAGCAACGGAGCCTACGGCACTTCCACTTATGGTCCTATAGCTTAGGGAAATTAAAATCAAAAACACACAGCCACGCCAAAGTTTCAGACGGCTCTGTTTACAAGAACCTCGTCTACAGTACAAGTTAAATATCCCAGAAAGCGAAAAATGGATAAAGAAGTTGTGGTACGTACGTACAATGGAATATCACTCACCAATGAAGTCTATGTCATCTGGCCCGTCGTGGCATAATGAGTGGATTCAGGTACGATGATTCTAAGTGAAATAAGTCACACAGAAAATGAAACATCATAATATATCACTAATACACCGAATGTAATCTTGGCTACACATGAACTGAATTACAAAACAGAACAGGGTCTCAAATTTAGAAAACCAACTTATGTTTTCTTAAGGGGAAAGGTGACTTGGGGTGCTGCATAAAACCAGAGATAGAAATTAGCACAGATACCATTCCATACGTCAAATATGTAATAGTCAAGACCTACCCCTTGCTCAACGAAATGGGCTAAACACCCTATATTCAACGCCTAGGAATACACCTGACTAGTAAGAATTTTCAAACCCATGGATTTATATGTCTCCATAAGAGAATCAAGCATGTGTACAGCTGCATGAAGGCAGCAGAGAAAATCCGATAAATCCTATTATCAAAATGAATTACAAAAACAAAACACAATGACAGTGAAATAGAGAGCAATTCTTAAATAATTCATTCAGGGCTTGTGATGCAACCTGGATTTACCTCATCTAAACCCAGAGCTGAGTGAGACCTAAGGTTGGACACTTCGGGCTGATAGCATTGGTGAGGTTCGATGAGCAAATGCAGACCCTTTGAAGTCATGCTGCATGATACCCATTCCATGGGTCCCAACTCTCCATGTTTAAGCGATTCTTCCTTCAGATAAAACATGCATGGGAAACCCACAGTATGGTGCACCGTGTGACCGGGAAACGTTTTCAAATGCATCTCAGTTTTCGGCCCCTTTTACTCAGGTTCACCATTCCAGACCCTTTACTAACACTCTCCCCACTTGGAGAGTCAGTGCCTTTAATCTGCTGTTTGGCACAGTTTGCAATTTCTGCGCAAGATGAACAGGAATAGGGAGAACCAATGAGAGACTAGCTGTAGGTGTCTGCACGGGCAAATTTAATGCTCATTTCCAACCAAGAAGAGGAATTAACCAAACGCTCAACATTCCGTGCTGGAACCAGATTAGGGCCTGAATCAAACCTGGGGGTTTGCGGCCATCTCACAAGAAAGCGATTTGAAGAAAGGAGCTCAGGGGCACTGTAATTCACAAACCTGCAGAGTTATAAATGACAGCTATCGTCCAAAAATATATTGAAGGAAGGCTGCGAAGAGGACTTGAAAGCGGGGCAGAATTGCAGGAAAACGATTTCAGGGGGTATTTGGAATTGCATTTAAAGCATAGGAAAAGAGGCAGAACGTCCACAATGATGCACTTGGCCAAAAAGTGCGTATGCGTTTTTTCCTGAATATATTCCGGAAAAAACGCATACGCACTTTTTGGCCAACCAAGCAAGCATGTTAAAGAAATCTGCACTACAATGAAGTCTCACTGCCCCCCGGTCAAAAGGGCCATCTGAAAACAGTGTAAAATCCAGAAATGCAGCACAGGCCATGGAGAACAGGGAGCCTTGTTATGCTCATGGGTGGGATGTGAATTGCCAAAAGCCACTCTGGAGAAGTGTATTGTGTTTCCTGAAACACCTAAAAAACAAAGCAACGGAGCCTACGGCACTTCCACTTATGGTCCTATAGCTTAGGGAAATTAAAATCAAAAACACACCGCCACCCCAAAGTTTCAGAGGGCTCTGTTTACAAGAACCTCGTCTACGGTACAAGTTAAATATCCCAGAAAGTGAAAAATGGATAAAGAAGTTGTGGTACGTACGTACAATGGAATATCACTCAGCAATGAAATCTATGTCATCAGGCCCGTCGCGGCATAATGAGTGGATTCAGGTACGATGATTCTAAGTGAAATAAGTCACAAAGAAAATGAAACATCATAAGATATCACTTATACACCGAATGTAATCTTGGCTACACATGAACTGAATTACAAAAGAGAACAGGGTCTCAAATTTAGAAAACCAACTTATGTTTGCTTAAGGGGAAAGGTGAGTTGGGGTGCTGCATAAAACCAGAGATAGAAATTAGCACAGATACCATTCCATACGTCAAATATGTAATAGTCAGGGGGCTTCCCTGGTGGTGCAGTGGTTGAGAGTCCGCCTGCCGATGAAGGGGACGCTGGTTCGTGCCCCGGTCCGAGAGGATCCAACATGCCGCGTAGCTACTGGCCCCGTAAGTCATGGCCGTTGAGCCTGCGCATCCGGAGCCTGTGCTCCGCAACGGGAGAGGCCACAACACTGAGAGGCCCGCGTACAGAAAAAAAAAAAAATATGTAATAGTCAAGACCTACCCCTTGCTCAACGAAATGGGCTAAACACCCTATATTCAACGCCTAGGAATACACCTGACTAGTAAGAATCTTAAAACCCATGGATTTATATGTCTCCATAAGAGAATCAAGCGTGTGTACAGCTGCATGAAGGCAGCAGAGAAAATCCGATAAATCCTATTATCAAAATGAATTACAAAAACAAAACACAATGACAGTGAAATAGAGAGCAATTCTTAAATAATTCATTCAGGGCTTGTGATGCAACCTGGATTTACCTCATCTACACCCAGAGCTGAGTGAGACATAATGTTGGACACTTCGGGCTGATAGCATTGTTGAGTTTCGATGAGCAAATGCAGACCATTTGAAGTCATACTGCATGGTACCCATTCCATGGGTCCCAACTCTCCAGGTTTAAGCGATTCTTCCTTCAGCTAAAACATGCATGGGAAACCCAGAGTATGGTGCACCGTGTGACCGGGAAACGTTTTCAAATGCATCTCAGTTTTCGTCCCCTTTTACTCGGGTTCACAATTCCAGACCATTTACTAACACTCTCCCCACTTGGAGAGTCAGTGCCTTTAACCTCCTGTTTAGCACAGTTTGCAATTTCTGCGCAAGATGAACAGGAATAGGGAGAACCAATGAGAGACTAGCTGTAGGTGTCTGCACGGTCAAATTTAACGCTCATTTCCAACCACGAAGAGGAATTAACGAAAGGCTCAGCATGCCGTGCCGCAACAAGATTAGGGCCTGAAGCAATCCTGCGGGTTTGCGGCCAGCTCAAAAGAAAGCGATTTGAAGAAAGGAGCTCAGGGGCACTGTAATTCACAAACCTGCAGAGTTATAAATGACAGCTATCGTCCAAAAATATATTGAAGGAAGGCTGCGAAGAGGACTTGAAAGCGGGGCAGAATTGCATGAAAACGATTTCAGGGGGTAGACTGGAATTGCATTTAAAGCATAGGAAAAGAGGCAGAACGACGACAATGATGCACTTGGCCAAAAAGGGCGTATGCGTTTTTTCCTGAATATATTCAGGAAAAAACGCATACGCCCTTTTTGGCCAACCAAGCAAGCATGTTAAAGAAATCTGCACTACAATGAAGTCTCACTGCCCCGCGGTCAAAAGGGCCATCTGAAAAAAGTGTAAAATCCAGAAATGCAGCACAGGCCATGGAGAACAGGGAGCCTTGTTATGCTGATGCGTGGGATGTAAATTGCCAACAGCCACTCTGGAGAAGTGTATGGTGTTTCCTGAAACACCTAAAAAACACAGCAACGGAGCCTACGGCACTTCCCCTTATGGTCCTATAGATTAGGAAAATTAAAATAAAAAACACACAACCACCCAAGAGTCTCGGGCGGCTCTGTTTACAAGAACCTCGTCTACAGTACAAGTTAAATATCCCAGAATGTGAAAAATGGATAAACAAGTTGTGGTACGTACGTACAATGGAATATCACACAGCAATGAAATCTATGTCATCAGGCCCGTCGCGGCATAATGATTGGATTCAGGTACGATGATTCTAAGTGAAATAAGTCACACAGAAAATGAAACATCATAAGATATCACTAATACACGGAATGTAAACTTGGCTACACATGAACTGAATTACAAAACAGAACAGGGTCTCAAATTTAGAAAACCAACTTATGCTTGCTTAAGGGGAAAGGTGAGTTGGGGTGCTGCATAAAACCAGAGATAGAAATTAGCACAGATACCTTTCCATAAGCCAAATATGTAATAGTCAAGACCTACCCCTTGCTCAACGAAATGGACTAAACACCCCATATTCAACACCTAGGAATACACCTGACTAGTAAGAATCTTCAAACCCATGGATTTATATGTCTCCGTAAGAGAATGAAGCGTGTGTACAGCGGCATGAATGCAGCAGAGGAAATCCGATAAATCCCATTATCAAAATGAATTACACAAACAAAACCCAAGGACAGAGAAATAGAGAGCAATTCTTAAATAATTCATTCAGGGCTTGTGATGCAACCTGGATTTACCACATCTACACCCAGAGCTGAGTGAGACATAAGGTTGGGCACTTCGGGCTGATAGCATTGGTGAGGTTCGATGAGCAAATGCAGACCCTTTAAAGTCATACAGCATGGTACCCATTCCATGGGTCCCAACTCTCCAAGTTTAAGGGATTCTTCCTTCAGCTAAAACATGCATGGGAAACCCACAGTATGGTGCACCGTGTGACTGGCAAACGTTTTCAAATGCATCTCAGTTTTCGTCCCCTTTTACTCGGGTTCACCATTCCAGACCCTTTACGAACACTCTCCCCACTTTGAGAGTCAGTGCCTTTAACCTCCTGTTGGGCACAGTTTGCAATTTCTGCGCAAGATGAAAAGGAATAGGGAGAACGAATCAGAGACTAGCTCTAGGTGTTTGCACGGGCAAATTTAACGCTCATTTCCCACCAGGAAGAGGAATTAACCAAAGGCTCAGCATGCCGTGCCGGAACCAGATTAGGGCCTGAGGCAATCCTGTGGGTTTGCGGCCAGCTCACAAGATAGCGAGTTGAAGAAATGAGCTCAGGGGCACTGTAACTCACAAACCTGCAGAGTTGTAAATGACAGCTATCGTCCAAAAATATATTGAAGGAAGGCTGCGAAGACGACTTGTAAGTGGGGCAGAATTGCAGGAAAACGATTTCAGGGGGGACACGGGAATTGCATTTAAAGCATAGGAAAAGAGGCAGAACATTGACAATGATGCTCTTGGCCAAAAAGGGCGTATGCGTTTTTTCCTGAATATATTCAGGAAAAAACGCATACGCCCTTTTTGGCCAAGCAAGCAAGCATGTTAAAGAAATCTGCACTACAATGAAGTCTCACTGCCCCCCGGTCAAAAGGGCCATCTGAAAAAAGTGTAAAATCCAGAAAGGCAGCACAGGCCATGGAGAACAGGGAGCCTTGTTATGCTGATGGGCGGGATGTAAATTGCCAACAGCCACTCTGGAGAAGTGTATGGTGTTTCCCGGAACACCGAAAAAACAAAGCTACGGAGCCTACGGCACTTCCACTTATGGTCCTATAGCTTAGGGAAATTAAAATCAAAAACACACAGCCACCCCAAAGTGTCGGACGGCTCTGTTTACAAGAACCTCGTCTACGGTACAAGTTAAATATCCCAGAATGTGAAAAATGGATAAAGAAGTTGTGGTACGTACGTACAATGGAATATCACTCAGAAATGAAATCTATGTCATCAGGCCCGTCGCAGCATAATGAGTGGATTCAGGTACGATGATTCTAAGTGAACTAAGTCACACAGAAAATGAAACATCATAAGATATCACTACTACACGGAATGTAAACTTGGCTACACATGAACTGAATTACAAAACAGAACAGGGTCTCAAATTTAGAAAACCAACTTATGTTTGCTTAAGGGGAAAGGTGAGTTGGGGTGCTGCATAAAACCAGAGATAGAAATTAGCACAGATACCTTTCCATAAGCCAAATATGTAATAGTCAAGACCTACCCCTTGCTCAACGAAATGACTAAACACCCCATATTCAACGCCTAGGAATACACCTGACTAGTAAGAATCTTCAAACCCATGGATTTATATGTCTCCGTAAGAGAATGAAGCGTGTGTACAGCGGCATGAATGCAGCAGAGAAAATCCGATAAATCCCATTATCAAAATGAATTACACAAACAAAACCCATGGACAGTGAAATAGAGAGCAATTCTTAAATAATTCATTCAGGGCTTGTGATGCAACCTGGATTTACCACATCTACACCCAGAGCTGAGTGAGACATAAGGTTGGGCACTTCGGGCTGATAGCATTGGTGAGGTTCGATGAGCAAATGCAGACCCTTTGAAGTCATACAGCATGGTACCCATTCCATGGGTCCCAACTCTCCAAGTTTAAGGGATTCTTCCTTCAGCTAAAACATGCATGGGAAACCCACAGTATGGTGCACCGTGTGACTGGCAAACGTTTTCAAATGCATCTCAGTTTTCGTCCCCTTTTACTCGGGTTCACCATTCCAGACCCTTTACGAACACTCTCCCCACTTGGAGAGTCAGTGCCTTTAACCTCCTGTTGGGCACAGTTTGCAATTTCTGCGCAAGATGAAAAGGAATAGGGAGAACGAATCAGAGACTAGCTCTAGGTGTCTGCACGGGCAAATTTAATGCTCATTTCCCACCAGGAAGAGGAATTAACCAAAGGCTCAGCATGCCGTGCCGGAACCAGATTAGGGCCTGAGGCAATCCTGTGGGTTTGCAGCCAGCTCATAAGATAGCGAGTTGAAGAAATGAGCTCAGGGGCACTGTAACTCACAAACCTGTAGAGTTATAAATGACAGCTATCGTCCAAAAATATATTGAAGGAAGGCTGCGAAGACGACTTATATGCGGGGCAGAATTGCAGGAAAACGATTTCACGGGGTAGACGGGAATTGCATTTAAAGCATAGGAAAAGAGGCAGAACGACAATGATGCTCTTGGCCAAAAAGGGCGTATGCGTTTTTTCCTGAATATATTCAGGAAAAAACGCATACGCACTCTTTGGCCAACCAAGCAAGCATGTTAAAGAAATCTGCACTACAATGAAGTCTCACTGCCCCCCGGTCAAAAGGGCCATCTGAAAAAAGTGTAAAATCCAGAAAGGCAGCACAGGCCATGGAGAACAGGGAGCCTTGTTATGCTGATGGGCGGGATGTAAATTGCCAACAGCCACTCTGGAGAAGTGTATGGTGTTTCCCGGAACACCAAAAAAACAAAGCTACGGAGCCTACGGCACTTCCACTTATGGTCCTATAGCTTAGGGAAATTAAAATCAAAAACACACAGCCACCCCAAAGTGTCGGATGGCTCTGTTTACAAGAACCTCGTCTACGGTACAAGTTAAATATCCCAGAATGTGAAAAATGGATAAAGAAGTTGTGGTACGTACGTACAATGGAATATCACTCAGCAATGAAATCTATGTCATCAGGCCCGTCGCAGCATAATGAGTGGATTCAGGTACGATGATTCTAAGTGAACTAAGTCACACAGAAAATGAAACATCATAAGATATCACTACTACACGGAATGTAAACTAGGCTACACATGAACTGAATTACAAAACAGAACAGGGTCTCAAATTTAGAAAACCAACTTATGCTTGCTTAAGGGGAAAGGTGAGTTGGGGTGCTGCATAAAACCAGAGATAGAAATTAGCACAGATACCTTTCCATAAGCCAAATATGTAATAGTCAAGACCTACCCCTTGCTCAACGAAATGACTAAACACCCCATATTCAACGCCTAGGAATACACCTGACTAGTAAGAATCTTCAAACCCATGGATTTATATGTCTCCGTAAGAGAATGAAGCGTGTGTACAGCGGCATGAATGCAGCAGAGAAAATCCGATAAATCCCATTATCAAAATGAATTACACAAACAAAACCCAAGGACAGTGAAATAGAGAGCAATTCTTAAATAATTCATTCAGGGCTTGTGATGCAACCTGGATTTACCACATCTACACCCAGAGCTGAGTGAGACATAAGGTTGGGCACTTCGGGCTGATAGCATTGGTGAGGTTCGATGAGCAAATGCAGACCCTTTGAAGTCATACAGCATGGTACCCATTCCATGGGTCCCAACTCTCCAAGTTTAAGGGATTCTTCCTTCAGCTAAAACATGCATGGGAAACCCACAGTATGGTGCACCGTGTGACTGGCAAACGTTTTCAAATGCATCTCAGTTTTCGTCCCCTTTTACTCGGGTTCACCATTCCAGACCCTTTACGAACACTCTCCCCACTTGGAGAGTCAGTGCCTTTAACCTCCTGTTGGGCACAGTTTGCAATTTCTGCGCAAGATGAAAAGGAATAGGGAGAACGAATCAGAGACTAGCTCTAGGTGTCTGCACGGGCAAATTTAATGCTCATTTCCCACCAGGAAGAGGAATTAACCAAAGGCTCAGCATGCCGTGCCGGAACCAGATTAGGGCCTGAGGCAATCCTGTGGGTTTGCAGCCAGCTCATAAGATAGCGAGTTGAAGAAATGAGCTCAGGGGCACTGTAACTCACAAACCTGTAGAGTTATAAATGACAGCTATCGTCCAAAAATATATTGAAGGAAGGCTGCGAAGACGACTTATATGCGGGGCAGAATTGCAGGAAAACGATTTCACGGGGTAGACGGGAATTGCATTTAAAGCATAGGAAAAGAGGCAGAACGACAATGATGCTCTTGGCCAAAAAGGGCGTATGCGTTTTTTCCTGAATATATTCAGGAAAAAACGCATACGCACTCTTTGGCCAACCAAGCAAGCATGTTAAAGAAATCTGCACTACAATGAAGTCTCACTGCCCCCCGGTCAAAAGGGCCATCTGAAAAAAGTGTAAAATCCAGAAAGGCAGCACAGGCCATGGAGAACAGGGAGCCTTGTTATGCTGATGGGCGGGATGTAAATTGCCAACAGCCACTCTGGAGAAGTGTATGGTGTTTCCCGGAACACCAAAAAAACAAAGCTACGGAGCCTACGGCACTTCCACTTATGGTCCTATAGCTTAGGGAAATTAAAATCAAAAACACACAGCCACCCCAAAGTGTCGGACGGCTCTGTTTACAAGAACCTCGTCTACGGTACAAGTTAAATATCCCAGAATGTGAAAAATGGATAAAGAAGTTGTGGTACGTACGTACAATGGAATATCACTCAGCAATGAAATCTATGTCATCAGGCCCGTCGCAGCATAATGAGTGGATTCAGGTACGATGATTCTAAGTGAACTAAGTCACACAGAAAATGAAACATCATAAGATATCACTACTACACGGAATGTAAACTTGGCTACACATGAACTGAATTACAAAACAGAACAGGGTCTCAAATTTAGAAAACCAACTTATGCTTGCTTAAGGGGAAAGGTGAGTTGGGGTGCTGCATAAAACCAGAGATAGAAATTAGCACAGATACCTTTCCATAAGCCAAATATGTAATAGTCAAGACCTACCCCTTGCTCAACGAAATGACTAAACACCCCATATTCAACGCCTAGGAATACACCTGACTAGTAAGAATCTTCAAACCCATGGATTTATATGTCTCCGTAAGAGAATGAAGCGTGTGTACAGCGGCATGAATGCAGCAGAGAAAATCCGATAAATCCCATTATCAAAATGAATTACACAAACAAAACCCAAGGACAGTGAAATAGAGAGCAATTCTTAAATAATTCATTCAGGGCTTGTGATGCAACCTGGATTTACCACATCTACACCCAGAGCTGAGTGAGACATAAGGTTGGGCACTTCGGGCTGATAGCATTGGTGAGGTTCGATGAGCAAATGCAGACCCTTTGAAGTCATACAGCATGGTACCCATTCCATGGGTCCCAACTCTCCAAGTTTAAGGGATTCTTCCTTCAGCTAAAACATGCATGGGAAACCCACAGTATGGTGCACCGTGTGACTGGCAAACGTTTTCAAATGCATCTCAGTTTTCGTCCCCTTTTACTCGGGTTCACCATTCCAGACCCTTTACGAACACTCTCCCCACTTGGAGAGTCAGTGCCTTTAACCTCCTGTTGGGCACAGTTTGCAATTTCTGCGCAAGATGAAAAGGAATAGGGAGAACGAATGAGAGACTAGCTCTAGGTGTCTGCATGGGCAAATTTAATGCTCATTTCCCACCAGGAAGAGGAATTAACCAAAGGCTCAGCATGCCGTGCCGGAACCAGATTAGGGCCTGAGGCAATCCTGTGGGTTTGCAGCCAGCTCATAAGATAGCAAGTTGAAGAAATGAGCTCAGGGGCACTGTAACTTACAAACCTGTAGAGTTATAAATGACAGCTATCGTCCAAAAATATATTGAAGGAAGGCTGCGAAGACGACTTGTATGCGGGGCAGAATTGCAGGAAAACGATTTCAGGGGGTAGACGGGAATTGCATTTAAAGCATAGGAAAAGAGGCAGAACGACAATGATGCTCTTGGCCAAAAAGGGCGTATGCGTTTTTTCCTGAATATATACAGGAAAAAACGCATACGCCCTTTTTGGCCAAGCAAGCAAGCATGTTAAAGAAATCTGCACTACAATGAAGTCTCACTGCCCCCCGGTCAAAAGGGCCATCTGAAAAAAGTGTAAAATCCAGAAAGGCAGCACAGGCCATGGAGAACAGCGAGCCTTGTTATGCTGATGGGTGGGATGTAAATTGCCAACAGCCACTCTGGAGAAGTGTATGGTGTTTCCTGAAACACCTAAAAAACAAAGCAACGGAGCCTACGGCACTTCCACTTATGGTCCTATAGCTTAGGGAAATTAAAATCAAAAACACACAGCCACGCCAAAGTTTCAGACGGCTCTGTTTACAAGAACCTCGTCTACAGTACAAGTTAAATATCCCAGAAAGCGAAAAATGGATAAAGAAGTTGTGGTACGTACGTACAATGGAATATCACTCACCAATGAAGTCTATGTCATCTGGCCCGTCGTGGCATAATGAGTGGATTCAGGTACGATGATTCTAAGTGAAATAAGTCACACAGAAAATGAAACATCATAATATATCACTAATACACCGAATGTAATCTTGGCTACACATGAACTGAATTACAAAACAGAACAGGGTCTCAAATTTAGAAAACCAACTTATGTTTGCTTAAGGGGAAAGGTGACTTGGGGTGCTGCATAAAACCAGAGATAGAAATTAGCACAGATACCATTCCATACGTCAAATATGTAATAGTCAAGACCTACCCCTTGCTCAACGAAATGGGCTAAACACCCTATATTCAACGCCTAGGAATACACCTGACTAGTAAGAATTTTCAAACCCATGGATTTATATGTCTCCATAAGAGAATCAAGCATGTGTACAGCTGCATGAAGGCAGCAGAGAAAATCCGATAAATCCTATTATCAAAATGAATTACAAAAACAAAACACAATGACAGTGAAATAGAGAGCAATTCTTAAATAATTCATTCAGGGCTTGTGATGCAACCTGGATTTACCTCATCTAAACCCAGAGCTGAGTGAGACCTAAGGTTGGACACTTCGGGCTGATAGCATTGGTGAGGTTCGATGAGCAAATGCAGACCCTTTGAAGTCATGCTGCATGATACCCATTCCATGGGTCCCAACTCTCCATGTTTAAGCGATTCTTCCTTCAGATAAAACATGCATGGGAAACCCACAGTATGGTGCACCGTGTGACCGGGAAACGTTTTCAAATGCATCTCAGTTTTCGGCCCCTTTTACTCAGGTTCACCATTCCAGACCCTTTACTAACACTCTCCCCACTTGGAGAGTCAGTGCCTTTAATCTGCTGTTTGGCACAGTTTGCAATTTCTGCGCAAGATGAACAGGAATAGGGAGAACCAATGAGAGACTAGCTGTAGGTGTCTGCACGGGCAAATTTAATGCTCATTTCCAACCAAGAAGTGGAATTAACCAAACGCTCAACATTCCGTGCTGGAACCAGATTAGGGCCTGAATCAAACCTGGGGGTTTGCGGCCATCTCACAAGAAAGCGATTTGAAGAAAGGAGCTCAGGGGCACTGTAATTCACAAACCTGCAGAGTTATAAATGACAGCTATCGTCCAAAAATATATTGAAGGAAGGCTGCGAAGAGGACTTGAAAGCGGGGCAGAATTGCAGGAAAACGATTTCAGGGGGT
Source organism: Delphinapterus leucas (assembly GCF_059928025.1). NCBI lineage: Eukaryota > Metazoa > Chordata > Mammalia > Artiodactyla > Monodontidae > Delphinapterus > Delphinapterus leucas. The sequence continues at coordinate 16,743,345 of NW_028322236.1, read as the reverse complement.
ATTTGGAATTGCATTTAAAGCATAGGAAAAGAGGCAGAACGTCCACAATGATGCACTTGGCCAAAAAGTGCGTATGCGTTTTTTCCTGAATATATTCCGGAAAAAACGCATACGCACTTTTTGGCCAACCAAGCAAGCATGTTAAAGAAATCTGCACTACAATGAAGTCTCACTGCCCCCCGGTCAAAAGGGCCATCTGAAAACAGTGTAAAATCCAGAAATGCAGCACAGGCCATGGAGAACAGGGAGCCTTGTTATGCTGATGGGTGGGATGTGAATTGCCAAAAGCCACTCTGGAGAAGTGTATTGTGTTTCCTGAAACACCTAAAAAACAAAGCAACGGAGCCTACGGCACTTCCACTTATGGTCCTATAGCTTAGGGAAATTAAAATCAAAAACACACCGCCACCCCAAAGTTTCAGAGGGCTCTGTTTACAAGAACCTCGTCTACGGTACAAGTTAAATATCCCAGAAAGTGAAAAATGGATAAAGAAGTTGTGGTACGTACGTACAATGGAATATCACTCAGCAATGAAATCTATGTCATCAGGCCCGTCGCGGCATAATGAGTGGATTCAGGTACGATGATTCTAAGTGAAATAAGTCACAAAGAAAATGAAACATCATAAGATATCACTTATACACCGAATGTAATCTTGGCTACACATGAACTGAATTACAAAAGAGAACAGGGTCTCAAATTTAGAAAACCAACTTATGTTTGCTTAAGGGGAAAGGTGAGTTGGGGTGCTGCATAAAACCAGAGATAGAAATTAGCACAGATACCATTCCATACGTCAAATATGTAATAGTCAGGGGGCTTCCCTGGTGGTGCAGTGGTTGAGAGTCCGCCTGCCGATGAAGGGGACGCTGGTTCGTGCCCCGGTCCGAGAGGATCCAACATGCCGCGTAGCTACTGGCCCCGTAAGTCATGGCCGTTGAGCCTGCGCATCCGGAGCCTGTGCTCCGCAACGGGAGAGGCCACAACACTGAGAGGCCCGCGTACAGAAAAAAAAAAAAATGTAATAGTCAAGACCTACCCCTTGCTCAACGAAATGGGCTAAACACCCTATATTCAACGCCTAGGAATACACCTGACTAGTAAGAATCTTAAAACCCATGGATTTATATGTCTCCATAAGAGAATCAAGCGTGTGTACAGCTGCATGAAGGCAGCAGAGAAAATCCGATAAATCCTATTATCAAAATGAATTACAAAAACAAAACACAATGACAGTGAAATAGAGAGCAATTCTTAAATAATTCATTCAGGGCTTGTGATGCAACCTGGATTTACCTCATCTACACCCAGAGCTGAGTGAGACATAATGTTGGACACTTCGGGCTGATAGCATTGTTGAGTTTCGATGAGCAAATGCAGACCATTTGAAGTCATACTGCATGGTACCCATTCCATGGGTCCCAACTCTCCAGGTTTAAGCGATTCTTCCTTCAGCTAAAACATGCATGGGAAACCCAGAGTATGGTGCACCGTGTGACCGGGAAACGTTTTCAAATGCATCTCAGTTTTCGTCCCCTTTTACTCGGGTTCACAATTCCAGACCATTTACTAACACTCTCCCCACTTGGAGAGTCAGTGCCTTTAACCTCCTGTTTAGCACAGTTTGCAATTTCTGCGCAAGATGAACAGGAATAGGGAGAACCAATGAGAGACTAGCTGTAGGTGTCTGCACGGTCAAATTTAACGCTCATTTCCAACCACGAAGAGGAATTAACGAAAGGCTCAGCATGCCGTGCCGCAACAAGATTAGGGCCTGAAGCAATCCTGCGGGTTTGCGGCCAGCTCAAAAGAAAGCGATTTGAAGAAAGGAGCTCAGGGGCACTGTAATTCACAAACCTGCAGAGTTATAAATGACAGCTATCGTCCAAAAATATATTGAAGGAAGGCTGCGAAGAGGACTTGAAAGCGGGGCAGAATTGCATGAAAACGATTTCAGGGGGTAGACTGGAATTGCATTTAAAGCATAGGAAAAGAGGCAGAACGACGACAATGATGCACTTGGCCAAAAAGGGCGTATGCGTTTTTTCCTGAATATATTCAGGAAAAAACGCATACGCCCTTTTTGGCCAACCAAGCAAGCATGTTAAAGAAATCTGCACTACAATGAAGTCTCACTGCCCCGCGGTCAAAAGGGCCATCTGAAAAAAGTGTAAAATCCAGAAATGCAGCACAGGCCATGGAGAACAGGGAGCCTTGTTATGCTGATGCGTGGGATGTAAATTGCCAACAGCCACTCTGGAGAAGTGTATGGTGTTTCCTGAAACACCTAAAAAACACAGCAACGGAGCCTACGGCACTTCCCCTTATGGTCCTATAGATTAGGAAAATTAAAATAAAAAACACACAACCACCCAAGAGTCTCGGGCGGCTCTGTTTACAAGAACCTCGTCTACAGTACAAGTTAAATATCCCAGAATGTGAAAAATGGATAAACAAGTTGTGGTACGTACGTACAATGGAATATCACACAGCAATGAAATCTATGTCATCAGGCCCGTCGCGGCATAATGATTGGATTCAGGTACGATGATTCTAAGTGAAATAAGTCACACAGAAAATGAAACATCATAAGATATCACTAATACACGGAATGTAAACTTGGCTACACATGAACTGAATTACAAAACAGAACAGGGTCTCAAATTTATAAAACCAACTTATGCTTGCTTAAGGGGAAAGGTGAGTTGGGGTGCTGCATAAAACCAGAGATAGAAATTAGCACAGATACCTTTCCATAAGCCAAATATGTAATAGTCAAGACCTACCCCTTGCTCAACGAAATGGACTAAACACCCCATATTCAACGCCTAGGAATACACCTGACTAGTAAGAATCTTCAAACCCATGGATTTATATGTCTCCATAAGAGAATGAAGCGTGTGTACAGCGGCATGAATGCAGCAGAGGAAATCCGATAAATCCCATTATCAAAATGAATTACACAAACAAAACCCAAGGACAGAGAAATAGAGAGCAATTCTTAAATAATTCATTCAGGGCTTGTGATGCAACCTGGATTTACCACATCTACACCCAGAGCTGAGTGAGACATAAGGTTGGGCACTTCGGGCTGATAGCATTGGTGAGGTTCGATGAGCAAATGCAGACCCTTTAAAGTCATACAGCATGGTACCCATTCCATGGGTCCCAACTCTCCAAGTTTAAGGGATTCTTCCTTCAGCTAAAACATGCATGGGAAACCCACAGTATGGTGCACCGTGTGACTGGCAAACGTTTTCAAATGCATCTCAGTTTTCGTCCCCTTTTACTCGGGTTCACCATTCCAGACCCTTTACGAACACTCTCCCCACTTTGAGAGTCAGTGCCTTTAACCTCCTGTTGGGCACAGTTTGCAATTTCTGCGCAAGATGAAAAGGAATAGGGAGAACGAATCAGAGACTAGCTCTAGGTGTTTGCACGGGCAAATTTAACGCTCATTTCCCACCAGGAAGAGGAATTAACCAAAGGCTCAGCATGCCGTGCCGGAACCAGATTAGGGCCTGAGGCAATCCTGTGGGTTTGCGGCCAGCTCACAAGATAGCGAGTTGAAGAAATGAGCTCAGGGGCACTGTAACTCACAAACCTGCAGAGTTGTAAATGACAGCTATCGTCCAAAAATATATTGAAGGAAGGCTGCGAAGACGACTTGTAAGTGGGGCAGAATTGCAGGAAAACGATTTCAGGGGGGACACGGGAATTGCATTTAAAGCATAGGAAAAGAGGCAGAACATTGACAATGATGCTCTTGGCCAAAAAGGGCGTATGCGTTTTTTCCTGAATATATTCAGGAAAAAACGCATACGCCCTTTTTGGCCAAGCAAGCAAGCATGTTAAAGAAATCTGCACTACAATGAAGTCTCACTGCCCCCCGGTCAAAAGGGCCATCTGAAAAAAGTGTAAAATCCAGAAAGGCAGCACAGGCCATGGAGAACAGGGAGCCTTGTTATGCTGATGGGCGGGATGTAAATTGCCAACAGCCACTCTGGAGAAGTGTATGGTGTTTCCCGGAACACCGAAAAAACAAAGCTACGGAGCCTACGGCACTTCCACTTATGGTCCTATAGCTTAGGGAAATTAAAATCAAAAACACACAGCCACCCCAAAGTGTCGGACGGCTCTGTTTACAAGAACCTCGTCTACGGTACAAGTTAAATATCCCAGAATGTGAAAAATGGATAAAGAAGTTGTGGTACGTACGTACAATGGAATATCACTCAGCAATGAAATCTATGTCATCAGGCCCGTCGCAGCATAATGAGTGGATTCAGGTACGATGATTCTAAGTGAACTAAGTCACACAGAAAATGAAACATCATAAGATATCACTACTACACGGAATGTAAACTTGGCTACACATGAACTGAATTACAAAACAGAACAGGGTCTCAAATTTAGAAAACCAACTTATGTTTGCTTAAGGGGAAAGGTGAGTTGGGGTGCTGCATAAAACCAGAGATAGAAATTAGCACAGATACCTTTCCATAAGCCAAATATGTAATAGTCAAGACCTACCCCTTGCTCAACGAAATGACTAAACACCCCATATTCAACGCCTAGGAATACACCTGACTAGTAAGAATCTTCAAACCCATGGATTTATATGTCTCCGTAAGAGAATGAAGCGTGTGTACAGCGGCATGAATGCAGCAGAGAAAATCCGATAAATCCCATTATCAAAATGAATTACACAAACAAAACCCATGGACAGTGAAATAGAGAGCAATTCTTAAATAATTCATTCAGGGCTTGTGATGCAACCTGGATTTACCACATCTACACCCAGAGCTGAGTGAGACATAAGGTTGGGCACTTCGGGCTGATAGCATTGGTGAGGTTCGATGAGCAAATGCAGACCCTTTGAAGTCATACAGCATGGTACCCATTCCATGGGTCCCAACTCTCCAAGTTTAAGGGATTCTTCCTTCAGCTAAAACATGCATGGGAAACCCACAGTATGGTGCACCGTGTGACTGGCAAACGTTTTCAAATGCATCTCAGTTTTCGTCCCCTTTTACTCGGGTTCACCATTCCAGACCCTTTACGAACACTCTCCCCACTTGGAGAGTCAGTGCCTTTAACCTCCTGTTGGGCACAGTTTGCAATTTCTGCGCAAGATGAAAAGGAATAGGGAGAACGAATCAGAGACTAGCTCTAGGTGTCTGCACGGGCAAATTTAATGCTCATTTCCCACCAGGAAGAGGAATTAACCAAAGGCTCAGCATGCCGTGCCGGAACCAGATTAGGGCCTGAGGCAATCCTGTGGGTTTGCAGCCAGCTCATAAGATAGCGAGTTGAAGAAATGAGCTCAGGGGCACTGTAACTCACAAACCTGTAGAGTTATAAATGACAGCTATCGTCCAAAAATATATTGAAGGAAGGCTGCGAAGACGACTTATATGCGGGGCAGAATTGCAGGAAAACGATTTCACGGGGTAGACGGGAATTGCATTTAAAGCATAGGAAAAGAGGCAGAACGACAATGATGCTCTTGGCCAAAAAGGGCGTATGCGTTTTTTCCTGAATATATTCAGGAAAAAACGCATACGCACTCTTTGGCCAACCAAGCAAGCATGTTAAAGAAATCTGCACTACAATGAAGTCTCACTGCCCCCCGGTCAAAAGGGCCATCTGAAAAAAGTGTAAAATCCAGAAAGGCAGCACAGGCCATGGAGAACAGGGAGCCTTGTTATGCTGATGGGCGGGATGTAAATTGCCAACAGCCACTCTGGAGAAGTGTATGGTGTTTCCCGGAACACCAAAAAAACAAAGCTACGGAGCCTACGGCACTTCCACTTATGGTCCTATAGCTTAGGGAAATTAAAATCAAAAACACACAGCCACCCCAAAGTGTCGGATGGCTCTGTTTACAAGAACCTCGTCTACGGTACAAGTTAAATATCCCAGAATGTGAAAAATGGATAAAGAAGTTGTGGTACGTACGTACAATGGAATATCACTCAGCAATGAAATCTATGTCATCAGGCCCGTCGCAGCATAATGAGTGGATTCAGGTACGATGATTCTAAGTGAACTAAGTCACACAGAAAATGAAATATCATAAGATATCACTACTACACGGAATGTAAACTTGGCTACACATGAACTGAATTACAAAACAGAACAGGGTCTCAAATTTAGAAAACCAACTTATGCTTGCTTAAGGGGAAAGGTGAGTTGGGGTGCTGCATAAAACCAGAGATAGAAATTAGCACAGATACCTTTCCATAAGCCAAATATGTAATAGTCAAGACCTACCCCTTGCTCAACGAAATGACTAAACACCCCATATTCAACGCCTAGGAATACACCTGACTAGTAAGAATCTTCAAACCCATGGATTTATATGTCTCCGTAAGAGAATGAAGCGTGTGTACAGCGGCATGAATGCAGCAGAGAAAATCCGATAAATCCCATTATCAAAATGAATTACACAAACAAAACCCAAGGACAGTGAAATAGAGAGCAATTCTTAAATAATTCATTCAGGGCTTGTGATGCAACCTGGATTTACCACATCTACACCCAGAGCTGAGTGAGACATAAGGTTGGGCACTTCGGGCTGATAGCATTGGTGAGGTTCGATGAGCAAATGCAGACCCTTTGAAGTCATACAGCATGGTACCCATTCCATGGGTCCCAACTCTCCAAGTTTAAGGGATTCTTCCTTCAGCTAAAACATGCATGGGAAACCCACAGTATGGTGCACCGTGTGACTGGCAAACGTTTTCAAATGCATCTCAGTTTTCGTCCCCTTTTACTCGGGTTCACCATTCCAGACCCTTTACGAACACTCTCCCCACTTGGAGAGTCAGTGCCTTTAACCTCCTGTTGGGCACAGTTTGCAATTTCTGCGCAAGATGAAAAGGAATAGGGAGAACGAATCAGAGACTAGCTCTAGGTGTCTGCACGGGCAAATTTAATGCTCATTTCCCACCAGGAAGAGGAATTAACCAAAGGCTCAGCATGCCGTGCCGGAACCAGATTAGGGCCTGAGGCAATCCTGTGGGTTTGCAGCCAGCTCATAAGATAGCGAGTTGAAGAAATGAGCTCAGGGGCACTGTAACTCACAAACCTGTAGAGTTATAAATGACAGCTATCGTCCAAAAATATATTGAAGGAAGGCTGCGAAGACGACTTATATGCGGGGCAGAATTGCAGGAAAACGATTTCACGGGGTAGACGGGAATTGCATTTAAAGCATAGGAAAAGAGGCAGAACGACAATGATGCTCTTGGCCAAAAAGGGCGTATGCGTTTTTTCCTGAATATATTCAGGAAAAAACGCATACGCACTCTTTGGCCAACCAAGCAAGCATGTTAAAGAAATCTGCACTACAATGAAGTCTCACTGCCCCCCGGTCAAAAGGGCCATCTGAAAAAAGTGTAAAATCCAGAAAGGCAGCACAGGCCATGGAGAACAGGGAGCCTTGTTATGCTGATGGGCGGGATGTAAATTGCCAACAGCCACTCTGGAGAAGTGTATGGTGTTTCCCGGAACACCAAAAAAACAAAGCTACGGAGCCTACGGCACTTCCACTTATGGTCCTATAGCTTAGGGAAATTAAAATCAAAAACACACAGCCACCCCAAAGTGTCGGACGGCTCTGTTTACAAGAACCTCGTCTACGGTACAAGTTAAATATCCCAGAATGTGAAAAATGGATAAAGAAGTTGTGGTACGTACGTACAATGGAATATCACTCAGCAATGAAATCTATGTCATCAGGCCCGTCGCAGCATAATGAGTGGATTCAGGTACGATGATTCTAAGTGAACTAAGTCACACAGAAAATGAAACATCATAAGATATCACTACTACACGGAATGTAAACTTGGCTACACATGAACTGAATTACAAAACAGAACAGGGTCTCAAATTTAGAAAACCAACTTATGCTTGCTTAAGGGGAAAGGTGAGTTGGGGTGCTGCATAAAACCAGAGATAGAAATTAGCACAGATACCTTTCCATAAGCCAAATATGTAATAGTCAAGACCTACCCCTTGCTCAACGAAATGACTAAACACCCCATATTCAACGCCTAGGAATACACCTGACTAGTAAGAATCTTCAAACCCATGGATTTATATGTCTCCATAAGAGAATGAAGCGTATGTACAGCGGCATGAATGCAGCAGAGAAAATCCGATAAATCCCATTATCAAAATGAATTACACAAACAAAACCCAAGGACAGTGAAATAGAGAGCAATTCTTAAATAATTCATTCAGGGCTTGTGATGCAACCTGGATTTACCACATCTACACCCAGAGCTGAGTGAGACATAAGGTTGGGCACTTCGGGCTGATAGCATTGGTGAGGTTCGAGGAGCAAATGCAGACCCTTTGAAGTCATACAGCATGGTACCCATTCCATGGGTCCCAACTCTCCAAGTTTAAGGGATTCTTCCTTCAGCTAAAACATGCATGGGAAACCCACAGTATGGTGCACCGTGTGACTGGCAAACGTTTTCAAATGCATCTCAGTTTTCGTCCCCTTTTACTCGGGTTCACCATTCCAGACCCTTTACGAACACTCTGCCCACTTGGAGAGTCAGTGCCTTTAACCTCCTGTTGGGCACAGTTTGCAATTTCTGCGCAAGATGAAAAGGAATAGGGAGAACGAATGAGAGACTAGCTCTAGGTGTCTGCACGGGCAAATTTAACGCTCATTTCCCACCAGGAAGAGGAATTAACCAAAGGCTCAGCATGCCGTGCTGGAACCAGATTAGGGCCTGAGGCAATCCTGTGGGTTTGCGGCCAGCTCACAAGATAGCGAGTTGAAGAAATGAGCTCAGGGGCACTGTAACTCACAAACCTGCAGAGTTATAAATGACAGCTATCGTCCAAAAATATATTGAAGGAAGGCTGCGAAGACGACTTGTAAGTGGGGCAGAATTGCAGGAAAACGATTTCAGGGGGTAGACGGGAATTGCATTTAAAGAATAGGAAAAGAGGCAGAACGTCGACAATGATGCTCTTGGCCAAAAAGGGCGTATGCGTTTTTTCCTGAATATATTCAGGAAAAAACGCATACGCCCTTTTTGGCCAAGCAAGCAAGAATGTTAAAGAAATCTGCACTACAATGAAGTCTCACTGCCCCCCGGTCAAAAGGGCCATCTGAAAAGAGTGTAAAATCCAGAAAGGCAGCACAGGCCATGGAGAACAGGGAGCCTTGTTATGCTGATGGGCGAGATGTAAATTGCCAACAGCCACTCTGCAGAAGTGTATGGTGTTTCCCGGAACACCGAAAAAACAAAGCTACGGAGCCTACGGCACTTCCACTTATGGTCCTATAGCTTAGGGAAATTAAAATCAAAAACACACAGCCACCCCAAAGTGTCGGACGGCTCTGTATACAAGAACCTCGTCTACGGTACAAGTTAAATATCCCAGAATGTGAAAAATGGATAAAGAAGTTGTGGTACGTACGTACAATGGAATATCACTCAGCAATGAAATCTATGTCATCAGGCCCATCGCGGCATAATGAGTGGATTCAGGTACGATGATTCTAAGTGAAATAAGTCACACAGAAAATGAAACATCATAAGATATCACTACTACAGGGAATGTAAACTTGGCTACACATGAAATGAATTACAAAACAGAACAGGGTCTCAAATTTAGAAAACCAACTTATGCTTGCTTAAGGGTAAAAGTGAGTTAGGGTGTTGCATAAAACCAGAGATAGAAATTAGCACAGATACCTTTCCATAAGCCAAATATGTAATAGTCAAGACCTACCCCTTGCTCAACAAAATGGACTAAACACCCCATATTCAACGCCTAGGAATACACCTGACTAGTAAGAATCTTCAAACCCATGGATTTATATGTCTCCGTAAGAGAATGAAGCGTGTGTACAGCGGCATGAATGCAGCAGAGAAAATCCGATTAATCCCATTATCAAAATGAATTACACAAACAAAACCCAAGGACAGTGAAATAGAGAGCAATTCTTAAATAATTCATTCAGGGCTTGTGATGCAACCTGGATTTACCACATCTACACCCAGAGCTGAATGAGACATAAGGTTGGGCACTTCGGGCTGATAGCATTGGTGAGGTTCGATGAGCAAATGCAGACCCTTTGAAGTCATACAGCATGGTACCCATTCCATGGGTCCCAACTCTCCAAGTTTAAGGGATTCTTCCTTCAGCTAAAACATGCATGGGAAACCCACAGTATGGTGCACCGTGTGACTGGCAAACGTTTTCAAATGCATCTCAGTTTTCGTCCCCTTTTACACGGGTTCACCATTCCAGACCCTTTACGAACACTCTCCCCACTTGGAGAGTCAGTGCCTTTAACCTCCTGTTGGGCACAGTTTGCAATTTCTGCGCAAGATGAAAAGGAATAGGGAGAACGAATGAGAGACTAGCTCTAGGTGTCTGCACGGGCAAATTTAATGCTCATTTCCCACCAGGAAGAGGAATTAACCAAAGGCTCAGTATGCCGTGCCGGAACCAGATTAGGGCCTGAGGCAATCCTGTGGGTTTGCAGCCAGCTCATAAGATAGCGAGTTGAAGAAATGAGCTCAGGGGCACTGTAACTCACAAACCTGTAGAGTTATAAATGACAGCTATCGTCCAAAAATATATTGAAGGAAGGCTGCGAAGACGACTTGTATGCGGGGCAGAATTGCAGGAAAACGATTTCAGGGGGTAGACGGGAATTGCATTTAAAGCATAGGAAAAGAGGCAGAACGACAATGATGCTCTTGGCCTAAAAGGGCGTATGCGTTTTTTCCTGAATATATTCAGGAAAAAACGCATACGCCCTTTTTGGCCAAGCAAGCAAGCATGTTAAAGAAATCTGCACTACAATGAAGTCTCACTGCCCCCCGGTCAAAAGGGCCATCTGAAAAAAGTGTAAAATCCAGAAAGGCAGCACAGGCCATGGAGAACAGCGAGCCTTGTTATGCTGATGGGCGGGATGTAAATAGCCAACAACAAGTCTGGAGAAATGTATGGTGTTTCCCGGAACATCTAAAAAACAAAGCAACGGAGCCTATGGCAATTCCCCTTATGGTCCTATAGCTTAGGGAAATTAAAATCAAAAACACACAGCCACCCAAAAGTCTCGGGCGGCTCTGTTTACAATAACCTCGTCTACGGTACAAGTTAAATATCCCAGAATGTGAAAAATGGATAAAGAAATTGTGGTACGTTCGTACAATGGAATATCACACAGCAATGAATTCTATGTCATCAGGCCCGTCGCGGCATAATGAGTGGATTCAGGTACGATGATTCTAAGTGAAATAAGTCACACAGAAAATGAAACATCATAAGATATCACTACTACACGGAATGTAAACTTGGCTACACATGAACTGAATTACAAAACAGAACAGGGTCTCAAATTTAGAAAACCAACTTATGCTTGCTTAAGGGGAAAGGTGAGTTGGGGTGCTGCATAAAACCAGAGATAGAAATTAGCACAGATACCTTTCCATAAGCCAAATATGTAATAGTCAAGACCTACCCCTTGCTCAACGAAATGGACTAATCACCCCATATTCAACGCCTAGGAATACACCTGACTAGTAAGAATCTTCAAACCCATGGATTTATATGTCTCCGTAAGAGAATGAAGCGTATGTACAGCGGCATGAATGCAGCAGAGAAAATCCGATAAATCCCATTATCAAAATGAATTACACAAACAAAACCCAAGGACAGTGAAATAGAGAGCAATTCTTAAATAATTCATTCAGGGCTTGTGATGCAACCTGGATTTACCACATGTACACCCAGAGCTGAGTGAGACATAAGGTTGGGCACTTCGGGCTGATAGCATTGGTGAGGTTCGAGGAGCAAATGCAGACCCTTTGAAGTCATACAGCATGGTACCCATTCCATGGGTCCCAACTCTCCAAGTTTAAGGGATTCTTCCTTCAGCTAAAACATGCATGGGAAACCCACAGTATGGTGCACCGTGTGACTGGCAAACGTTTTCAAATGCATCTCAGTTTTCGTCCCCTTTTACTCGGGTTCACCATTCCAGACCCTTTACGAACACTCTGCCCACTTGGAGAGTCAGTGCCTTTAACCTCCTGTTGGGCACAGTTTGCAATTTCTGCGCAAGATGAAAAGGAATAGGGAGAACGAATGAGAGACTAGCTCTAGGTGTCTGCACGGGCAAATTTAACGCTCATTTCCCACCAGGAAGAGGAATTAACCAAAGGCTCAGCATGCCGTGCCGGAACCAGATTAGGGCCTGAGGCAATACTGTGGGTTTGCGGCCAGCTCACAAGATAGCGAGTTGAAGAAATGAGCTCAGGGGCACTGTAACTCACAAACCTGCAGAGTTATAAATGACAGCTATCGTCCAAAAATATATTGAAGGAAGGCTGCGAAGACGACTTGTAAGTGGGGCAGAATTGCAGGAAAACGATTTCAGGGGGTAGACGGGAATTGCATTTAAAGAATAGGAAAAGAGGCAGAACGTCGACAATGATGCTCTTGGCCAAAAAGGGCGTATGCGTTTTTTCCTGAATATATTCAGGAAAAAACGCATACGCCCTTTTTGGCCAAGCAAGCAAGAATGTTAAAGAAATCTGCACTACAATGAAGTCTCACTGCCCCCCGGTCAAAAGGGCCATCTGAAAAGAGTGTAAAATCCAGAAAGGCAGCACAGGCCATGGAGAACAGGGAGCCTTGTTATGCTGATGGGCGAGATGTAAATTGCCAACAGCCACTCTGGAGAAGTGTATGGTGTTTCCCGGAACACCGAAAAAACAAAGCTACGGAGCCTACGGCACTTCCACTTATGGTCCTATAGCTTAGGGAAATTAAAATCAAAAACACACAGCCACCCCAAAGTGTCGGACGGCTCTGTATACAAGAACCTCGTCTACGGTACAAGTTAAATATCCCAGAATGTGAAAAATGGATAAAGAAGTTGTGGTACGTACGTACAATGGAATATCACTCAGCAATGAAATCTATGTCATCAGGCCCGTCGCGGCATAATGAGTGGATTCAGGTACGATGATTCTAAGTGAAATAAGTCACACAGAAAATGAAACATCATAAGATATCACTACTACACGGAATGTAAACTTGGCTACACATGAAATGAATTACAAAACAGAACAGGGTCTCAAATTTAGAAAACCAACTTATGCTTGCTTAAGGGGAAAGGTGAGTTGGGGTGCTGCATAAAACCAGAGATAGAAATTAGCACAGATACCTTTCCATAAGCCAAATATGTAATAGTCAAGACCTACCCCTTGCTCAACAAAATGGACTAAACACCCCATATTCAACGCCTAGGAATACACCTGACTAGTAAGAATCTTCAAACCCATGGATTTATATGTCTCCGTAAGAGAATGAAGCGTGTGTACAGCGGCATGAATGCAGCAGAGAAAATCCGATAAATCCCATTATCAAAATGAATTACACAAACAAAACCCAAGGACAGTGAAATAGAGAGCAATTCTTAAATAATTCATTCAGGGCTTGTGATGCAACCTGGATTTACCACATCTACACCCAGAGCTGAATGAGACATAAGGTTGGGCACTTCGGGCTGATAGCATTGGTGAGGTTCGATGAGCAAATGCAGACCCTTTGAAGTCATACAGCATGGTACCCATTCCATGGGTCCCAACTCTCCAAGTTTAAGGGATTCTTCCTTCAGCTAAAACATGCATGGGAAACCCACAGTATGGTGCACCGTGTGACTGGCAAACGTTTTCAAATGCATCTCAGTTTTCGTCCCCTTTTACTCGGGTTCACCATTCCAGACCCTTTACGAACACTCTCCCCACTTGGAGAGTCAGTGCCTTTAACCTCCTGTTGGGCACAGTTTGCAATTTCTGCGCAAGATGAAAAGGAATAGGGAGAACCAATGAGAGACTAGCTCTAGGTGTCTGCACGGGCAAATTTAATGCTCATTTCCCACCAGGAAGAGGAATTAACCAAAGGCTCAGTATGCCGTGCCGGAACCAGATTAGGGCCTGAGGCAATCCTGTGGGTTTGCAGCCAGCTCATAAGATAGCGAGTTGAAGAAATGAGCTCAGGGGCACTGTAACTCACAAACCTGTAGAGTTATAAATGACAGCTATCGTCCAAAAATATATTGAAGGAAGGCTGCGAAGACGACTTGTATGCGGGGCAGAATTGCAGGAAAACGATTTCAGGGGGTAGACGGGAATTGCATTTAAAGCATAGGAAAAGAGGCAGAACGACAATGATGCTCTTGGCCTAAAAGGGCGTATGCGTTTTTTCCTGAATATATACAGGAAAAAACGCATACGCCCTTTTTGGCCAAGCAAGCAAGCATGTTAAAGAAATCTGCACTACAATGAAGTCTCACTGCCCCCCGGTCAAAAGGGCCATCTGAAAAAAGTGTAAAATCCAGAAAGGCAGCACAGGCCATGGAGAACAGGGAGCCTTGTTATGCTGATGGGCGGGATGTAAATTGCCAACAGCCAGTCTGGAAAAATGTATGGTGTTTCCCGGAACATCTAAAAAACAAAGCAACGGAGCCTACGGCAATTCCCCTTATAGTCCTATAGCTTAGGGAAATTAAAATCAAAAACACACAGCCACCCCAAAGTGTCGGACGGCTCTGTTTACAATAACCTCGTCTACGGTACAAGTTAAATATCCCAGAATGTGAAAAATGGATAAAGAAATTGTGGTACGTTTGTACAATGGAATATCACACAGCAATGAATTCTATGTCATCAGGCCCATCGCGGCATAATGAGTGGATTCAGGTACGATGATTCTAAGTGAAATAAGTCACACAGAAAATGAAACATCATAAGATATCACTACTACACGGAATGTAAACTTGGCTACACATGAACTGAATTACAAAACAGAACAGGGTCTCAAATTTAGAAAACCAACTTATGCTTGCTTAAGGGGAAAGGTGAGTTGGGGTGCTGCATAAAACCAGAGATAGAAATTAGCACAGATACCTTTCCATAAGCCAAATATGTAATAGTCAAGACCTACCCCTTGCTCAACGAAATGGACTAATCACCCCATATTCAATGCCTAGGAATACACCTGACTAGTAAGAATCTTCAAACCCATGGATTTATATGTCTCCGTAAGAGAATGAAGCGTATGTACAGCGGCATGAATGCAACAGAGAAAATCCGATAAATCCCATTATCAAAATGAATTACACAAACAAAACCCAAGGACAGTGAAATAGAGAGCAATTCTTAAATAATTCATTCAGGGCTTGTGATGCAACCTGGATTTACCACATCTACACCCAGAGCTGAGTGAGACATAAGGTTGGGCACTTCGGGCTGATAGCATTGGTGAGGTTCGATGAGCAAATGCAGACCCTTTGAAGTCATACAGCATGGTACCCATTCCATGGGTCCCAACTCTCCAAGTTTAAGGGATTCTTCCTTCAGCTAAAACATGCATGGGAAACCCACAGTATGGTGCACCGTGTGACTGGCAAACGTTTTCAAATGCATCTCAGTTTTCGTCCCCTTTTACTCGGGTTCACCATTCCAGACCCTTTACGAACACTCTCCCCACTTGGAGAGTCAGTGCCTTTAACCTCCTGTTGGGCACAGTTTGCAATTTCTGCGCAAGATGAAAAGGAATAGGGAGAACGAATGAGAGACTAGCTCTAGGTGTCTGCACGGGCAAATTTAATGCTCATTTCCCACCAGGAAGAGGAATTAACCAAAGGCTCAGTATGCCATGCCGGAACCAGATTAGGGCCTGAGGCAATCCTGTGGGTTTGCAGCCAGCTCATAAGATAGCGAGTTGAAGAAATGAGCTCAGGGGCACTGTAACTCACAAACCTGTAGAGTTATAAATGACAGCTATCGTCCAAAAATATATTGAAGGAAGGCTGCGAAGACGACTTGTATGCGGGGCAGAATTGCAGGAAAACGATTTCAGGGGGTAGACGGGAATTGCATTTAAAGCATAGGAAAAGAGGCAGAACGACAATGATGCTCTTGGCCTAAAAGGGCGTATGCGTTTTTTCCTGAATATATACAGGAAAAAACGCATACGCCCTTTTTGGCCAAGCAAGCAAGCATGTTAAAGAAATCTGCACTACAATGAAGTCTCACTGCCCCCCGGTCAAAAGGGCCATCTGAAAAAAGTGTAAAATCCAGAAAGGCAGCACAGGCCATGGAGAACAGCGAGCCTTGTTATGCTGATGGGCGGGATGTAAATAGCCAACAACCAGTCTGGAAAAATGTATGGTGTTTCCCGGAACATCTAAAAAACAAAGCAACGGAGCCTACGGCAATTCCCCTTATGGTCCTATAGCTTAGGGAAATTAAAATCAAAAACACACAGCCACCCAAAAGTCTCGGGCGGCTCTGTTTACAATAACCTCGTCTACGGTACAAGTTAAATATCCCAGAATGTGAAAAATGGATAAAGAAATTGTGGTACGTTCGTACAATGGAATATCACACAGCAATGAATTCTATGTCATCAGGCCCGTCGCGGCATAATGAGTGGATTCAGGTACGATGATTCTAAGTGAAATAAGTCACACAGAAAATGAAACATCATAAGATATCACTACTACACGGAATGTAAACTTGGCTACACATGAAATGAATTACAAAACAGAACAGGGTCTCAAATTTAGAAAACCAACTTATGCTTGCTTAAGGGTAAAGGTGAGTTAGGGTGTTGCATAAAACCAAAGATAGAAATTAGCACAGATACCTTTCCATAAGCCAAATATGTAATAGTCAAGACCTACCCCTTGCTCAACGAAATGGACTAAACACCCCATATTCAATGCCTAGGAATACACCTGACGAGTAAGAATCTTCAAACCCATGGATTTATATGTCTCCGTAAGAGAATGAAGCGTGTGTACAGCGGCATGAATGCAGCAGAGAAAATCCGATAAATCCCATTATCAAAATGAATTACACAAACAAAACCCAAGGACAGTGAAATAGAGAGCAATTCTTAAATAATTCATTCAGGGCTTGTGATGCAACCTGGATTTACCACATCTACACCCAGAGCTGAATGAGACATAAGGTTGGGCACATCGGGCTGATAGCATTGGTGAGGTTCGATGAGCAAATGCAGACCCTTTGAAGTCATACAGCATGGTACCCATTCCATGGGTCCCAACTCTCCAAGTTTAAGGGATTCTTCCTTCAGCTAAAACATGCATGGGAAACCCACAGTATGGTGCACCGTGTGACTGGCAAACGTTTTCAAATGCATCTCAGTTTTCGTCCCCTTTTACTCGGGTTCACCATTCCAGACCCTTTACGAAAACTCTCCCCACTTGGAGAGTCAGTGCCTTTAACCTCCTGTTGGGCACAGTTTGCAATTTCTGTGCAAGATGAAAAGGAATAGGGAGAACCATTGAGAGACTAGCTCTAGGTGTCTGCACGGGCAAATTTAACGCTCATTTCCCACCAGGAAGAGGAATTAACCAAAGGCTCAGCATGCCGTGCCGGAACCAGATTAGGGCCTGAGGCAATCCTGTGGGTTTGCGGCCAGCTCACAAGATAGCGAGTTGAAGAAATGAGCTCAGGGGCACTGTAACGCACAAACCTGCAGAGTAATAAATGACAGCTATCGTCCAAAAATATATTGAAGGAAGGCTGCGAAGACGACTTGTAAGTGGGGCAGAATTGCAGGAAAACGATTTCAGGGGGTAGACGGGAATTGCATTTAAAGAATAGGAAAAGAGGCAGAACGTCGAAAATGATGCTCTTGGCCAAAAAGGGCGTATGCGTTTTTTCCTGAATATATTCAGGAAAAAACGCATACGCCCTTTTTGGCCAAGCAAGCAAGAATGTTAAAGAAATCTGCACTACAATGAAGTCTCACTGCCCCCCGGTCAAAAGGGCCATCTGAAAAGAGTGTAAAATCCAGAAAGGCAGCACAGGCCATGGAGAACAGGGAGCCTTGTTATGCTGATGGGCGAGATGTAAATTGCCAACAGCCACTCTGGAGAAGTGTATGGTGTTTCCCGGAACACCGAAAAAACAAAGCTACGGAGCCTATGGCACTTCCACTTATGGTCCTATAGCTTAGGGAAATTAAAATCAAAAACACACAGCCACCCCAAAGTGTCGGACGGCTCTGTATACAAGAACCTCGTCTACGGTACAAGTTAAATATCCCAGAATGTGAAAAATGGATAAAGAAGTTGTGGTACGTACGTACAATGGAATATCACTCAGCAATGAAATCTATGTCATCAGGCCCGTCGCGGCATAATGAGTGGATTCAGGTACGATGATTCTAAGTGAAATAAGTCACACAGAAAATGAAACATCATAAGATATCACTACTACAGGGAATGTAAACTTGGCTACACATGAAATGAATTACAAAACAGAACAGGGTCTCAAATTTAGAAAACCAACTTATGCTTGCTTAAGGGTAAAGGTGAGTTAGGGTGTTGCATAAAACCAGAGATAGAAATTAGCACAGATACCTTTCCATAAGCCAAATATGTAATAGTCAAGACCTACCCCTTGCTCAACAAAATGGACTAAACACCCCATATTCAACGCCTAGGAATACACCTGACTAGTAAGAATCTTCAAACCCATGGATTTATATGTCTCCGTAAGAGAATGAAGCGTGTGTACAGCGGCATGAATGCAGCAGAGAAAATCCGATAAATCCCATTATCAAAATGAATTACACAAACAAAACCCAAGGACAGTGAAATAGAGAGCAATTCTTAAATAATTCATTCAGGGCTTGTGATGCAACCTGGATTTACCACATCTACACCCAGAGCTGAATGAGACATAAGGTTGGGCACTTCGGGCTGATAGTATTGGTGAGGTTCGATGAGCAAATGCAGACCCTTTGAAGTCATACAGCATGGTACCCATTCCATGGGTCCCAACTCTCCAAGTTTAAGGGATTCTTCCTTCAGCTAAAACATGCATGGGAAACCCACAGTATGGTGCACCGTGTGACTGGCAAACGTTTTCAAATGCATCTCAGTTTTCGTCCCCTTTTACTCGGGTTCACCATTCCAGACCCTTTACGAACACTCTCCCCACTTGGAGAGTCAGTGCCTTTAACCTCCTGTTGGGCACAGTTTGCAATTTCTGCGCAAGATGAAAAGGAATAGGGAGAACGAATGAGAGACTAGCTCTAGGTGTCTGCACGGGCAAATTTAATGCTCATTTCCCACCAGGAAGAGGAATTAACCAAAGGCTCAGTATGCCGTGCCGGAACCAGATTAGGGCCTGAGGCAATCCTGTGGGTTTGCGGCCAGCTCATAAGATAGCGAGTTGAAGAAATGAGCTCAGGGGCACTGTAACTCACAAACCTGTAGAGTTATAAATGACAGCTCTCGTCCAAAAATATATTGAAGGAAGGCTGCGAAGACGACTTGTATGCGGGGCAGAATTGCAGGAAAACGATTTCAGGGGGTAGACGGGAATTGCATTTAAAGCATAGGAAAAGAGGCAGAACGACAATGATGCTCTTGGCCTAAAAGGGCGTATGCGTTTTTTCCTGAATATATACAGGAAAAAACGCATACGCCCTTTTTGGCCAAGCAAGCAAGCATGTTAAAGAAATCTGCACTACAATGAAGTCTCACTGCCCCCCGGTCAAAAGGGCCATCTGAAAAAAGTGTAAAATCCAGAAAGGCAGCACAGGCCATGGAGAACAGGGAGCCTTGTTATGCTGATGGGCGGGATGTAAATTGCCAACAGCCAGTCTGGAAAAATGTATGGTGTTTCCCGGAACATCTAAAAAACAAAGCAACGGAGCCTACGGCAATTCCCCTTATAGTCCTATAGCTTAGGGAAATTAAAATCAAAAACACACAGCCACCCCAAATTGTCGGACGGCTCTGTTTACAATAACCTCGTCTACGGTACAAGTTAAATATCCCAGAATGTGAAAAATGGATAAAGAAATTGTGGTACGTTTGTACAATGGAATATCACACAGCAATGAATTCTATGTCATCAGGCCCATCGCGGCATAATGAGTGGATTCAGGTACGATGATTCTAAGTGAAATAAGTCACACAGAAAATGAAACATCATAAGATATCACTACTACACGGAATGTAAACTTGGCTACACATGAACTGAATTACAAAACAGAACAGGGTCTCAAATTTAGAAAACCAACTTATGCTTGCTTAAGGGGAAAGGTGAGTTGGGGTGCTGCATAAAACCAGAGATAGAAATTAGCACAGATACCTTTCCATAAGCCAAATATGTAATAGTCAAGACCTACCCCTTGCTCAACGAAATGGACTAATCACCCCATATTCAATGCCTAGGAATACACCTGACTAGTAAGAATCTTCAAACCCATGGATTTATATGTCTCCGTAAGAGAATGAAGCGTATGTACAGCGGCATGAATGCAACAGAGAAAATCCGATAAATCCCATTATCAAAATGAATTACACAAACAAAACCCAAGGACAGTGAAATAGAGAGCAATTCTTAAATAATTCATTCAGGGCTTGTGATGCAACCTGGATTTACCACATCTACACCCAGAGCTGAGTGAGACATAAGGTTGGGCACTTCGGGCTGATAGCATTGGTGAGGTTCGATGAGCAAATGCAGACCCTTTGAAGTCATACAGCATGGTACCCATTCCATGGGTCCCAACTCTCCAAGTTTAAGGGATTCTTCCTTCAGCTAAAACATGCATGGGAAACCCACAGTATGGTGCACCGTGTGACTGGCAAACGTTTTCAAATGCATCTCAGTTTTCGTCCCCTTTTACTCGGGTTCACCATTCCAGACCCTTTACGAACACTCTCCCCACTTGGAGAGTCAGTGCCTTTAACCTCCTGTTGGGCACAGTTTGCAATTTCTGCGCAAGATGAAAAGGAATAGGGAGAACGAATGAGAGACTAGCTCTAGGTGTCTGCACGGGCAAATTTAATGCTCATTTCCCACCAGGAAGAGGAATTAACCAAAGGCTCAGTATGCCGTGCCGGAACCAGATTAGGGCCTGAGGCAATCCTGTGGGTTTGCAGCCAGCTCATAAGATAGCGAGTTGAAGAAATGAGCTCAGGGGCACTGTAACTCACAAACCTGTAGAGTTATAAATGACAGCTATCGTCCAAAAATATATTGAAGGAAGGCTGCGAAGACGACTTGTATGCGGGGCAGAATTGCAGGAAAACGATTTCAGGGGGTAGACGGGAATTGCATTTAAAGCATAGGAAAAGAGGCAGAACGACAATGATGCTCTTGGCCTAAAAGGGCGTATGCGTTTTTTCCTGAATATATACAGGAAAAAACGCATACGCCCTTTTTGGCCAAGCAAGCAAGCATGTTAAAGAAATCTGCACTACAATGAAGTCTCACTGCCCCCCGGTCAAAAGGGCCATCTGAAAAAAGTGTAAAATCCAGAAAGGCAGCACAGGCCATGGAGAACAGCGAGCCTTGTTATGCTGATGGGCGGGATGTAAATAGCCAACAACCAGTCTGGAAAAATGTATGGTGTTTCCCGGAACATCTAAAAAACAAAGCAACGGAGCCTACGGCAATTCCCCTTATGGTCCTATAGCTTAGGGAAATTAAAATCAAAAACACACAGCCACCCAAAAGTCTCGGGCGGCTCTGTTTACAATAACCTCGTCTACGGTACAAGTTAAATATCCCAGAATGTGAAAAATGGATAAAGAAATTGTGGTACGTTCGTACAATGGAATATCACACAGCAATGAATTCTATGTCATCAGGCCCGTCGCGGCATAATGAGTGGATTCAGGTACGATGATTCTAAGTGAAATAAGTCACACAGAAAATGAAACATCATAAGATATCACTACTACACGGAATGTAAACTTGGCTACACATGAAATGAATTACAAAACAGAACAGGGTCTCAAATTTAGAAAACCAACTTATGCTTGCTTAAGGGTAAAGGTGAGTTAGGGTGTTGCATAAAACCAAAGATAGAAATTAGCACAGATACCTTTCCATAAGCCAAATATGTAATAG
Source organism: Delphinapterus leucas (assembly GCF_059928025.1). Classification (NCBI taxonomy): domain Eukaryota; kingdom Metazoa; phylum Chordata; class Mammalia; order Artiodactyla; family Monodontidae; genus Delphinapterus; species Delphinapterus leucas. The sequence goes on along the minus strand of NW_028322236.1, from coordinate 16,721,376 downwards.
TCAAGACCTACCCCTTGCTCAACGAAATGGACTAAACACCCCATATTCAATGCCTAGGAATACACCTGACGAGTAAGAATCTTCAAACCCATGGATTTATATGTCTCCGTAAGAGAATGAAGCGTGTGTACAGCGGCATGAATGCAGCAGAGAAAATCCGATAAATCCCATTATCAAAATGAATTACACAAACAAACCCAAGGACAGTGAAATAGAGAGCAATTCTTAAATAATTCATTCAGGGCTTGTGATGCAACCTGGATTTACCACATCTACACCCAGAGCTGAATGAGACATAAGGTTGGGCACATCGGGCTGATAGCATTGGTGAGGTTCGATGAGCAAATGCAGACCCTTTGAAGTCATACAGCATGGTACCCATTCCATGGGTCCCAACTCTCCAAGTTTAAGGGATTCTTCCTTCAGCTAAAACATGCATGGGAAACCCACAGTATGGTGCACCGTGTGACTGGCAAACGTTTTCAAATGCATCTCAGTTTTCGTCCCCTTTTACTCGGGTTCACCATTCCAGACCCTTTACGAAAACTCTCCCCACTTGGAGAGTCAGTGCCTTTAACCTCCTGTTGGGCACAGTTTGCAATTTCTGTGCAAGATGAAAAGGAATAGGGAGAACCAATGAGAGACTAGCTCTAGGTGTCTGCACGGGCAAATTTAACGCTCATTTCCCACCAGGAAGAGGAATTAACCAAAGGCTCAGCATGCCGTGCCGGAACCAGATTAGGGCCTGAGGCAATCCTGTGGGTTTGCGGCCAGCTCACAAGATAGCGAGTTGAAGAAATGAGCTCAGGGGCACTGTAACGCACAAACCTGCAGAGTAATAAATGACAGCTATCGTCCAAAAATATATTGAAGGAAGGCTGCGAAGACGACTTGTAAGTGGGGCAGAATTGCAGGAAAACGATTTCAGGGGGTAGACGGGAATTGCATTTAAAGAATAGGAAAAGAGGCAGAACGTCGACAATGATGCTCTTGGACAAAAAGGGCGTATGCGTTTTTTCCTGAATATATTCAGGAAAAAACGCATACGCCCTTTTTGGCCAAGCAAGCAAGCATGTTAAAGAAATCTGCACTACAATGAAGTCTCACTGCCCCCCGGTCAAAAGGGCCATCTGAAAAAAGTGTAAAATCCAGAAAGGCAGCACAGGCCATGGAGAACAGGGAGCCTTATTATGCTGATGGGCGGGATGTAAATTGCCAACAGCCACTCTGGAGAAGTGTATGGTGTTTCCCGGAACACCGAAAAAACAAAGCTACGGAGCCTACGGCACTTCCACTTATGGTCCTATAGCTTAGGGAAATTAAAATCAAAAACACACAGCCACCCCAAAGTGTCGGACGGCTCTGTTTACAATAACCTCGTCTACGGTACAAGTTAAATATCGCAGAATGTGAAAAATGGATAAAGAAGTTGTGGTACATACGTACAATGGAATATCACTCAGCAATGAAATCTATGTCATCAGGCCCATCGCGGCATAATGAGTGGATTCAGGTACGATGATTCTAAGTGAAATAAGTCACACAGAAAATGAAACATCATAAGATATCACTACTACACGGAATGTAAACTTGGCTACACATGAAATGAATTACAAAACAGAACAGGGTCTCAAATTTAGAAAACCAACTTATGCTTGCTTAAGGGTAAAGGTGAGTTAGGGTGTTGCATAAAACCAAAGATAGAAATTATAACAGATACCTTTCCATAAGCCAAATATGTAATAGTCAAGACCTACCCCTTGCTCAACGAAATGGACTAAACACCCCATATTCAATGCCTAGGAATACACCTGACTAGTAAGAATCTTCAAACCCATGGATTTACATGTCTCCATAAGAGAATGAAGCGTGTGTACAGCGGCATGAATGCAGCAGAAAAAATCCGATAAATCCCATTATCAAAATGAATTACACAAACAAAACCCAAGGACAGTGAAATAGAGAGCAATTCTTAAATAATTCATTCAGGGCTTGTGATGCAACCTGGATTTACCACATCTACACCCAGAGCTGAATGAGACATAAGGTTGGGCACATCGGGCTGATAGCATTGGTGAGGTTCGATGAGCAAATGCAGACCCTTTGAAGTCATACAGCATGGTACCCATTCCATGGGTCCCAACTCTCCAAGTTTAAGGGATTCTTCCTTCAGCTAAAACATGCATGGGAAACCCACAGTATGGTGCACCGTGTGACTGGCAAACGTTTTCAAATGCATCTCAGTTTTCGTCCCCTTTTACTCGGGTTCACCATTCCAGACCCTTTACGAACACTCTCCCCACTTGGAGAGTCAGTGCCTTTAACCTCCTGTTGGGCACAGTTTGCAATTTCTGCGCAAGATGAAAAGGAATAGGGAGAACGAATGAGAGACTAGCTCTAGGTGTCTGCACGGGCAAATTTAACGCTCATTTCCCACCAGGAAGAGGAATTAACCAAAGGCTCAGCATGCCGTGCCGGAACCAGATTAGGGCCTGAGGCAATCCTGTGGGTTTGCGGCCAGCTCACAAGATAGCGAGTTGAAGAAATGAGCTCAGGGGCACTGTAACTCACAAACCTGCAGAGTAATAAATGACAGCTATCGTCCAAAAATATATTGAAGGAAGGCTGCGAAGACGACTTGTAAGTGGGGCAGAATTGCAGGAAAACGATTTCAGGGGGTAGACGGGAATTGCATTTAAAGAATAGGAAAAGAGGCAGAACGTCGACAATGATGCTCTTGGCCAAAAAGGGCGTATGCGTTTTTTCCTGAATATATTCAGGAAAAAACGCATACGCCCTTTTTGGCCAAGCAAGCAAGCATGTTAAAGAAATCTGCACTACAATGAAGTCTCACTGCCCCCCGGTCAAAAGGGCCATCTGAAAAAAGTGTAAAATCCAGAAAGGCAGCACAGGCCATGGAGAACAGGGAGCCTAATTATGCTGATGGGCGGGATGTAAATTGCCAACAGCCACTCTGGAGAAGTGTATGGTGTTTCCCGGAACACCGAAAAAACAAAGCTACGGAGCCTACGGCACGTCCACTTATGGTCCTATAGCTTAGGGAAATTAAAATCAAAAACACACAGCCACCCAAAAGTCTCGGGCGGCTCTGTTTACAATAACCTCGTCTACGGTACAAGTTAAATATCGCAGAATGTGAAAAATGGATAAAGAAGTTGTGGTACGTACGTACAATGGAATATCACTCAGCAATGAAATCTATGTCATCAGGCCCATCGCGGCATAATGAGTGGATTCAGGTACGATGATTCTAAGTGAAATAAGTCACACAGAAAATGAAACATCATAAGATATCACTACTACACGGAATGTAAACTTGGCTACACATGAAATGAATTACAAAACAGAACAGGGTCTCAAATTTAGAAAACCAACTTATGCTTGCTTAAGGGTAAAGGTGAGTTAGGGTGTTGCATAAAACCAAAGATAGAAATTATAACAGATACCTTTCCATAAGCCAAATATGTAATAGTCAAGACCTACCCCTTGCTCAACGAAATGGACTAAACACCCCATATTCAATGCCTAGGAATACACCTGACTAGTAAGAATCTTCAAACCCATGGATTTATATGTCTCCATAAGAGAATGAAGCGTGTGTACAGCGGCATGAATGCAGCAGAAAAAATCCGATAAATCCCATTATCAAAATGAATTACACAAACAAAACCCAAGGACAGTGAAATAGAGAGCAATTCTTAAATAATTCATTCAGGGCTTGTGATGCAACCTGGATTTACCACATCTACACCCAGAGCTGAATGAGACATAAGGTTGGGCACATCGGGCTGATAGCATTGGTGAGGTTCGATGAGCAAATGCAGACCCTTTGAAGTCATACAGCATGGTACCCATTCCATGGGTCCCAACTCTCCAAGTTTAAGGGATTCTTCCTTCAGCTAAAACATGCATGGGAAACCCACAGTATGGTGCACCATGTGACTGGCAAACGTTTTCAAATGCATCTCAGTTTTCGTCCCCTTTTACTCGGGTTCACCATTCCAGACCCTTTACGAACACTCTCCCCACTTGGAGAGTCAGTGCCTTTAACCTCCTGTTGGGCACAGTTTGCAATTTCTGTGCAAGATGAAAAGGAATAGGGAGAACCAATGAGAGACTAGCTCTAGGTGTCTGCACGGGCAAATTTAACGCTCATTTCCCACCAGGAAGAGGAATTAACCAAAGGCTCAGCATGCCGTGCCGGAACCAGATTAGGGCCTGAGGCAATCCTGTGGGTTTGCGGCCAGCTCACAAGATAGCGAGTTGAAGAAATGAGCTCAGGGGCACTGTAACTCACAAACCTGCAGAGTTATAAATGACAGCTATCGTCCAAAAATATATTGAAGGAAGGCTGCGAAGACGACTTGTAAGTGGGTCAGAATTGCAGGAAAACGATTTCAGGGGGTAGACGGGAATTGCATTTAAAGAATAGGAAAAGAGGCAGAACGTCGACAATGATGTCTTGGCCAAAAAGGGCGTATGCGTTTTTTCCTGAATATATTCAGGAAAAAACGCATACGCCCTTTTTGGCCAAGCAAGCAAGCATGTTAAAGAAATCTGCACTACAATGAAGTCTCACTGCCCCCCGGTCAAAAGGGCCATCTGAAAAAAGTGTAAAATCCAGAAAGGCAGCACAGGCCATGGAGAACAGGGAGCCTTGTTATGCTGATGGGCGGGATGTAAATTGCCAACAGCCACTCTGGAGAAGTGTATGGTGTTTCCTGAAACACCTAAAAAACAAAGCAACAGAGCCTACGGCACTTCCACTTATGGTCCTATAGCTTAGGGAAATTTAAATCAAAAACACACAGCCAAGCCAAAGTTTCAGATGGCTCTGTTTACAAGAACCTCTTCTACGGTACAAGTTAAATATCCCAGAAAGCGAAAAATGGATAAAGAAGTTGTGGTACGTACGTACAATGGAATATCAGTCACCAAGGAAAGCTATGTCATCTGGCCCGTCGTGGCGTAATGAGTGGATTCAGGTACGATGATTCTAAGTGAAATAAGTCACACAGAAAATGAAACATCATAAGATATCACTAACACACCGAATGTAATCTTGGCTACACATGAACTGAATTACAAAACAGAACAGGGTCTCAAATTTAGAAAACCAACTTATGTTTGCTTAAGGGGAAAGGTGAGTTGGGGTGCTGCATAAAACCAGACATAGAAATTAGCACAGATACCATTCCATACGTCAAATATGTAATAGTCAAGACCTACCCCTTGCTCAACGAAATGGGCTAAACACCCTATATTCAACGCCTAGGAATACACCTGACTAGTAAGAATCTTCAAACCCATGGATTTATATGTCTCCATAAGCGAATCAAGCGTGTGTACAGCTGCATGAATGCAGCAGAGAAAATCCGATAAATCCTATTATCAAAATGAATTACAAAAACAAAACACAATGACAGTGAAATAGAGAGCAATTCTTAAATAATTCATTCAGGGCTTGTGATGCAACCTGGATTTACCTCATCTACACCCAGTGCTGAGTGAGACATAAAGTTGGACACTTCGGGCTGATAGCATTGGTGAGGTTCGATGAGCAAATGCAGACCATTTGAAGTCATACTACATGGTACCCATTCCATGGGTCCCAACTCTCCAGGTTTAAGCGATTCTTCCTTCAGCTAAAACATGCATGGGAAACCCACAGTATGGTGCACCGTGTGACCGGGAAACGTTTTCAAATGCATCTCAGTTTTCGTCCCCTTTTACTCGGGTTCACAATTCCAGACCCTTTACTAACACTCTCCCCACTTGGAGAGTCAGTGCCTTTAACCTCCTGTTTGGCACAGTTTGCAATTTCTGCGCAAGATGAACAGGAATAGGGAGAACCAATGAGAGACTAGCTGTAGGTCTCTGCACGGGCAAATTTAACGTTCATTTCCCACCAGGAAGAGGAATTAACCGAAGGCTCAGCATGCTGTGCCGGAACCAGATTAGGGCCTGAAGAAATCCTGAGGGTTTGCGGCCAGCTCACAAGAAAGCGATTTGAAGAAAGGAGCTCCGGCGCATTGTAATTCAAAACCTGCAGTGTTGTAAATGACAGCTATCGTCCAAAAATATATTGAAGGAAGGCTGCGAAGAGGACTTGAAAGCGGGGCAGAATTTCAGGAAAACGATTTCATGCGGTAGACTGGAATTGCATTTAAAGCATAGGAAAAGAGGCAGAACGTCGACAATGATGCACTTGGCCAAAAAGAGCGTATGCGTTTTTTCCTGAATATATTCAGGAAAAAACGCATACGCACTTTTTGGCCAACGAAGCAACCATGTTAAAGAAATCTGCACTACAATGAAGTCTCACTGCCCCCCGGTCAAAAGGGCCATCTGAAAAAAGTGTAAAATCCAGAAATGCAGCACAGGCCATGGAGAACAGGGAGCCTTGTTATGCTGATGGGTGGGATGTAAATTGCCAACAGCCACTCTGGAGAAGTGTATGGTGTTTCCTGAAACACCTAAAAAACAAAGCAACGGAGCCTACGGCACTTCCACTTATGGTCCTATAGCTTAGGGAAATTAAAATCAAAAACACACAGCCACGCCAAAGTTTCAGACGGCTCTGTTTACAAGAACCTCGTCTACAGTACAAGTTAAATATCCCAGAAAGCGAAAAATGGATAAAGAAGTTGTGGTACGTACGTACAATGGAATATCACTCACCAATGAAGTCTATGTCATCTGGCCCGTCGTGGCATAATGAGTGGATTCAGGTACGATGATTCTAAGTGAAATAAGTCACACAGAAAATGAAACATCATAATATATCACTAATACACCGAATGTAATCTTGGCTACACATGAACTGAATTACAAAACAGAACAGGGTCTCAAATTTAGAAAACCAACTTATGTTTGCTTAAGGGGAAAGGTGACTTGGGGTGCTGCATAAAACCAGAGATAGAAATTAGCACAGATACCATTCCATACGTCAAATATGTAATAGTCAAGACCTACCCCTTGCTCAACGAAATGAGCTAAACACCCTATATTCAACGCCTAGGAATACACCTGACTAGTAAGAATCTTCAAACCCATGGATTTATATGTCTCCATAAGAGAATCAAGCATGTGTACAGCTGCATGAAGGCAGCAGAGAAAATCCGATAAATCCTATTATCAAAATGAATTACAAAAACAAAACACAATGACAGTGAAATAGAGAGCAATTCTTAAATAATTCATTCAGGGCTTGTGATGCAACCTGGATTTACCTCATCTAAACCCAGAGCTGAGTGAGACCTAAGGTTGGACACTTCGGGCTGATAGCATTGGTGAGGTTCGATGAGCAAATGCAGACCCTTTGAAGTCATGCTGCATGATACCCATTCCATGGGTCCCAACTCTCCATGTTTAAGCGATTCTTCCTTCAGATAAAACATGCATGGGAAACCCACAGTATGGTGCACCGTGTGACCGGGAAACGTTTTCAAATGCATCTCAGTTTTCGGCCCCTTTTACTCAGGTTCACCATTCCAGACCCTTTACTAACACTCTCCCCACTTGGAGAGTCAGTGCCTTTAATCTGCTGTTTGGCACAGTTTGCAATTTCTGCGCAAGATGAACAGGAATAGGGAGAACCAATGAGAGACTAGCTGTAGGTGTCTGCACGGGCAAATTTAATGCTCATTTCCAACCAAGAAGAGGAATTAACCAAACGCTCAACATTCCGTGCTGGAACCAGATTAGGGCCTGAATCAAACCTGGGGGTTTGCGGCCATCTCACAAGAAAGCGATTTGAAGAAAGGAGCTCAGGGGCACTGTAATTCACAAACCTGCAGAGTTATAAATGACAGCTATCGTCCAAAAATATATTGAAGGAAGGCTGCGAAGAGGACTTGAAAGCGGGACAGAATTGCAGGAAAACGATTTCAGGGGGTATTTGGAATTGCATTTAAAGCATAGGAAAAGAGGCAGAACGTCCACAATGATGCACTTGGCCAAAAAGTGCGTATGCGTTTTTTCCTGAATATATTCCGGAAAAAACGCATACGCACTTTTTGGCCAACCAAGCAAGCATGTTAAAGAAATCTGCACTACAATGAAGTCTCACTGCCCCCCGGTCAAAAGGGCCATCTGAAAACAGTGTAAAATCCAGAAATGCAGCACAGGCCATGGAGAACAGGGAGCCTTGTTATGCTGATGGGTGGGATGTGAATTGCCAAAAGCCACTCTGGAGAAGTGTATTGTGTTTCCTGAAACACCTAAAAAACAAAGCAACGGAGCCTACGGCACTTCCACTTATGGTCCTATAGCTTAGGGAAATTAAAATCAAAAACACACCGCCACCCCAAAGTTTCAGAGGGCTCTGTTTACAAGAACCTCGTCTACGGTACAAGTTAAATATCCCAGAAAGTGAAAAATGGATAAAGAAGTTGTGGTACGTACGTACAATGGAATATCACTCAGCAATGAAATCTATGTCATCAGGCCCGTCGCGGCATAATGAGTGGATTCAGGTACGATGATTCTAAGTGAAATAAGTCACAAAGAAAATGAAACATCATAAGATATCACTTATACACCGAATGTAATCTTGGCTACACATGAACTGAATTACAAAAGAGAACAGGGTCTCAAATTTAGAAAACCAACTTATTTTTGCTTAAGGGGAAAGGTGAGTTGGGGTGCTGCATAAAACCAGAGATAGAAATTAGCACAGATACCATTCCATACGTCAAATATGTAATAGTCAGGGGGCTTCCCTGGTGGTGCAGTGGTTGAGAGTCCGCCTGCCGATGAAGGGGACGCGGGTTCGTGCCCCGGTCCGAGAGGATCCAACATGCCGCGTAGCTACTGGCCCCGTAAGTCATGGCCGTTGAGCCTGCGCATCCGGAGCCTGTGCTCCACAACGGGAGAGGCCACAACACTGAGAGGCCCGCGTACAGAAAAAAAAAAAAATATGTAATAGTCAAGACCTACCCCTTGCTCAACGAAATGGGCTAAACACCCTATATTCAACGCCTAGGAATACACCTGACTAGTAAGAATCTTAAAACCCATGGATTTATATGTCTCCATAAGAGAATCAAGCGTGTGTACAGCTGCATGAAGGCAGCAGAGAAAATCCGATAAATCCTATTATCAAAATGAATTACAAAAACAAAACACAATGACAGTGAAATAGAGAGCAATTCTTAAATAATTCATTCAGGGCTTGTGATGCAACCTGGATTTACCTCATCTACACCCAGAGCTGAGTGAGACATAATGTTGGACACTTCGGGCTGATAGCATTGTTGAGTTTCGATGAGCAAATGCAGACCATTTGAAGTCATACTGCATGGTACCCATTCCATGGGTCCCAACTCTCCAGGTTTAAGCGATTCTTCCTTCAGCTAAAACATGCATGGGAAACCCAGAGTATGGTGCACCGTGTGACCGGGAAACGTTTTCAAATGCATCTCAGTTTTCGTCCCCTTTTACTCGGGTTCACAATTCCAGACCATTTACTAACACTCTCCCCACTTGGAGAGTCAGTGCCTTTAACCTCCTGTTTAGCACAGTTTGCAATTTCTGCGCAAGATGAACAGGAATAGGGAGAACCAATGAGAGACTAGCTGTAGGTGTCTGCACGGTCAAATTTAACTCTCATTTCCAACCACGAAGAGGAATTAACGAAAGGCTCAGCATGCCGTGCCGCAACAAGATTAGGGCCTGAAGCAATCCTGCGGGTTTGCGGCCAGCTCAAAAGAAAGCGATTTGAAGAAAGGAGCTCAGGGGCACTGTAATTCACAAACCTGCAGAGTTATAAATGACAGCTATCGTCCAAAAATATATTGAAGGAAGGCTGTGAAGAGGACTTGAAAGCGGGGCAGAATTGCATGAAAACGATTTCAGGGGGTAGACTGGAATTGCATTTAAAGCATAGGAAAAGAGGCAGAACGACGACAATGATGCACTTGGCCAAAAAGGGCGTATGCGTTTTTTCCTGAATATATTCAGGAAAAAACGCATACGCCCTTTTTGGCCAACCAAGCAAGCATGTTAAAGAAATCTGCACTACAATGAAGTCTCACTGCCCCCCGGTCAAAAGGGCCATCTGAAAAAAGTGTAAAATCCAGAAATGCAGCACAGGCCATGGACAACAGGGAGCCTTGTTATGCTGATGCGTGGGATGTAAATTGCCAACAGCCACTCTGGAGAAGTGTATGGTGTTTCCTGAAACACCTAAAAAACACAGCAACGGAGCCTACGGCACTTCCCCTTATGGTCCTATAGCTTAGGAAAATTAAAATAAAAAACACACAACCACCCAAGAGTCTCGGGCGGCTCTGTTTACAAGAACCTCGTCTACAGTACAAGTTAAATATCCCAGAATGTGAAAAATGGATAAACAAGTTGTGGTACGTACGTACAATGGAATATCACACAGCAATGAAATCTATGTCATCAGGCCCGTCGCGGCATAATGATTGGATTCAGGTACGATGATTCTAAGTGAAATAAGTCACACAGAAAATGAAACATCATAAGATATCACTAATACACGGAATGTAAACTTGGCTACACATGAACTGAATTACAAAACAGAACAGGGTCTCAAATTTATAAAACCAACTTATGCTTGCTTAAGGGGAAAGGTGAGTTGGGGTGCTGCATAAAACCAGAGATAGAAATTAGCACAGATACCTTTCCATAAGCCAAATATGTAATAGTCAAGACCTACCCCTTGCTCAACGAAATGGACTAAACACCCCATATTCAACGCCTAGGAATACACCTGACTAGTAAGAATCTTCAAACCCATGGATTTATATGTCTCCATAAGAGAATGAAGCGTGTGTACAGCGGCATGAATGCAGCAGAGGAAATCCGATAAATCCCATTATCAAAATGAATTACACAAACAAAACCCAAGGACAGAGAAATAGAGAGCAATTCTTAAATAATTCATTCAGGGCTTGTGATGCAACCTGGATTTACCACATCTACACCCAGAGCTGAGTGAGACATAAGGTTGGGCACTTCGGGCTGATAGCATTGGTGAGGTTCGATGAGCAAATGCAGACCCTTTAAAGTCATACAGCATGGTACCCATTCCATGGGTCCCAACTCTCCAAGTTTAAGGGATTCTTCCTTCAGCTAAAACATGCATGGGAAACCCACACTATGGTGCACCGTGTGACTGGCAAACGTTTTCAAATGCATCTCAGTTTTCGTCCCCTTTTACTCGGGTTCACCATTCCAGACCCTTTACGAACACTCTCCCCACTTGGAGAGTCAGTGCCTTTAACCTCCTGTTGGGCACAGTTTGCAATTTCTGCGCAAGATGAAAAGGAAGAGGGAGAACGAATGAGAGACTAGCTGTAGGTGTCTGCACGGGCAAATTTAATGCTCATTTCCCACCAGGAAGAGGAATTAACCAAAGGCTCAGCATGCCTTGCCGGAACCAGATTAGGGCCTGAGGCAATCCTGTGGGTTTGCGGCCAGCTAACAAGATAGCGAGTTGAAGAAAGGAGCTCAGGGGCACTGTAACTCACAAACCTGCAGAATTATAAATGACAGCTATCGTCCAAAAATATATTGAAGGAAGGCTGCGAAGAGGACTTGTAAGCGGGACAGATTTGCAGGAAAACGATTTCAGGCGGTAGACGGGAATTCCATTTAAAGCATAGGAAAAGAGGCAGAACGTCGACAATGATGCTCTTGGCCAAAAAGGGCGTATGCGTTTTTCCTGAATATATTCAGGAAAAAACGCATACGCCCTTTTTGGCCAACCAAGCAAGCATGTTAAAAAAATCTGCACTACAATGAAGTCTCACTGCCCCCCGGTCAAAAGGGCCATCTGAAAAAAGTGTAAAATCAGAAAGGCAGCACAGGCCATGGAGAACAGGGAGCCTTGTTATGCTGATGGGCGGGATGTAAATTGCCAACAGCCACTCTGGAGAAGTGTATGGTGTTTCCCGGAAGGCCGAAAAAACAAAGCTACGGAGCCTACGGCACTTCCACTTATGGTCCTATAGCTTAGGGAAATTAAAATCAAAAACACACAGCCACCCCAAAGTGTCGGACGGCTCTGTTTACAAGAACCTCGTCTACGGTACAAGTTAAATATCCCAGAATGTGAAAAATGGATAAAGAAGTTGTGGTACGTACGTACAATGGAATATCACTCAGCAATGAAATCTATGTCATCAGGCCCTTCGCGGCATAATGAGTGGATTCAGGTACGATGATTCTAAGTGAAATAAGTCACACAGAAAATGAAACATCATAAGATATCACTACTACACGGAATGTAAACTTCGCTACACATGAACTGAATTACAAAACAGAACAGGGTCTCAAATTTAGAAAACCAACTTATGCTTGCTTAAGGGGAAAGGTGAGTTGGGGTGCTGCATAAAACCAGAGATAGAAATTAGCACAGATACCTTTCCATAAGCCAAATATGTAATAGTCAAGACCTACCCCTTGCTCAACGAAATGGACTAAACACCCCATATTCAACGCCTAGGAATACACCTGACTAGTAAGAATCTTCAAACCCATGGATTTATATGTCTCCATAAGAGAATGAAGCGTGTGTACAGCGGCATGAATGCAGCAGAGAAAATCCGATAAATCCCATTATCAAAATGAATTACACAAACAAAACCCAAGGACAGTGAAATAGAGAGCAATTCTTAAATAATTCATTCAGGGCTTGTGATGCAACCTGGATTTACCACATCTACACCCAGAGCTGAGTGAGACATAAGGTTGGGCACTTCGGGCTGATAGCATTGGTGAGGTTTGATGAGCAAATGCAGACCCTTTGAAGTCATACAGCATGGTACCCATTCCATGGGTCCCAACTCTCCAAGTTTAAGGGATTCTTCCTTCAGCTAAAACATGCATGGGAAACCCACAGTATGGTGCACCGTGTGACTGGCAAACGTTTTCAAATGCATCTCAGTTTTCGTCCCCTTTTACTCGGGTTCACCATTCCAGACCCTTTACGAACACTCTCCCCACTTGGAGAGTCAGTGCCTTTAACCTCCTGTTGGGCACAGTTTGCAATTTCTGCGCAAGATGAAAAGGAATAGGGAGAACGAATCAGAGACTAGCTCTAGGTGTTTGCACGGGCAAATTTAACGCTCATTTCCCACCAGGAAGAGGAATTAACCAAAGGCTCAGCATGCCGTGCCGGAACCAGATTAGGGCCTGAGGCAATCCTGTGGGTTTGCGGCCAGCTCACAAGATAGCGAGTTGAAGAAATGAGCTCAGGGGCACTGTAACTCACAAACCTGCAGAGTTGTAAATGACAGCTATCGTCCAATAATATATTGAAGGAAGGCTGCGAAGACGACTTGTAAGTGGGGCAGAATTGCAGGAAAACGATTTCAGGGGGGACACGGGAATTGCATTTAAAGCATAGGAAAAGAGGCAGAACATCGACAATGATGCTCTTGGCCAAAAAGGGCGTATGCGTTTTTTCCTGAATATATTCAGGAAAAAACGCATACGCCCTTTTTGGCCAAGCAAGCAAGCATGTTAAAGAAATCTGCACTACAATGAAGTCTCACTGCCCCCCGGTCAAAAGGGCCATCTGAAAAAAGTGTAAAATCCAGAAAGGCAGCACAGGCCATGGAGAACAGGGAGCCTTGTTATGCTGATGGGCGGGATGTAAATTGCCAACAGCCACTCTGGAGAAGTGTATGGTGTTTCCCGGAACACCGAAAAAACAAAGCTACGGAGCCTACGGCACTTCCACTTATGGTCCTATAGCTTAGGGAAATTAAAATCAAAAACACACAGCCACCCCAAAGTGTCGGACGGCTCTGTTTACAAGAACCTCGTCTACGGTACAAGTTAAATATCCCAGAATATGAAAAATGGATAAAGAAGTTGTGGTACGTACGTACAATGGAATATCACTCAGCAATGAAATCTATGTCATCAGGCCCGTCGCAGCATAATGAGTGGATTCAGGTACGATGATTCTAAGTGAACTAAGTCACACAGAAAATGAAACATCATAAGATATCACTACTACACGGAATGTAAACTTGGCTACACATGAACTGAATTACAAAACAGAACAGGGTCTCAAATTTAGAAAACCAACTTATGCTTGCTTAAGGGGAAAGGTGAGTTGGGGTGCTGCATAAAACCAGAGATAGAAATTAGCACAGATACCTTTCCATAAGCCAAATATGTAATAGTCAAGACCTACCCCTTGCTCAACGAAATGACTAAACACCCCATATTCAACGCCTAGGAATACACCTGACTAGTAAGAATCTTCAAACCCATGGATTTATATGTCTCCGTAAGAGAATGAAGCGTGTGTACAGCGGCATGAATGCAGCAGAGAAAATCCGATAAATCCCATTATCAAAATGAATTACACAAACAAAACCCATGGACAGTGAAATAGAGAGCAATTCTTAAATAATTCATTCAGGGCTTGTGATGCAACCTGGATTTACCACATCTACACCCAGAGCTGAGTGAGACATAAGGTTGGGCACTTCGGGCTGATAGCATTGGTGAGGTTCGATGAGCAAATGCAGACCCTTTGAAGTCATACAGCATGGTACCCATTCCATGGGTCCCAACTCTCCAAGTTTAAGGGATTCTTCCTTCAGCTAAAACATGCATGGGAAACCCACAGTATGGTGCACCGTGTGACTGGCAAACGTTTTCAAATGCATCTCAGTTTTCGTCCCCTTTTACTCGGGTTCACCATTCCAGACCCTTTACGAACACTCTCCCCACTTGGAGAGTCAGTGCCTTTAACCTCCTGTTGGGCACAGTTTGCAATTTCTGCGCAAGATGAAAAGGAATAGGGAGAACGAATGAGAGACTAGCTCTAGGTGTCTGCACGGGCAAATTTAATGCTCATTTCCCACCAGGAAGAGGAATTAACCAAAGGCTCAGCATGCCGTGCCGGAACCAGATTAGGGCCTGAGGCAATCCTGTGGGTTTGCAGCCAGCTCATAAGATAGCGAGTTGAAGAAATGAGCTCAGGGGCACTGTAACTCACAAACCTGTAGAGTTATAAATGACAGCTATCGTCCAAAAATATATTGAAGGAAGGCTGCGAAGACGACTTGTATGCGGGGCAGAATTGCAGGAAAACGATTTCACGGGGTAGACGGGAATTGCATTTAAAGCATAGGAAAAGAGGCAGAACGACAATGATGCTCTTGGCCAAAAAGGGCGTATGCGTTTTTTCCTGAATATATTCAGGAAAAAACGCATACGCACTCTTTGGCCAACCAAGCAAGCATGTTAAAGAAATCTGCACTACAATGAAGTCTCACTGCCCCCCGGTCAAAAGGGCCATCTGAAAAAAGTGTAAAATCCAGAAAGGCAGCACAGGCCATGGAGAACAGGGAGCCTTGTTATGCTGATGGGCGGGATGTAAATTGCCAACAGCCACTCTGGAGAAGTGTATGGCGTTTCCCGGAACACCGAAAAAACAAAGCTACGGAGCCTACGGCACTTCCACTTATGGTCCTATAGCTTAGGGAAATTAAAATCAAAAACACACAGCCACCCCAAAGTGTCGGACGGCTCTGTTTACAAGAACCTCGTCTACGGTACAAGTTAAATATCCCAGAATGTGAAAAATGGATAAAGAAGTTGTGGTACGTACGTACAATGGAATATCACTCAGCAATGAAATCTATGTCATCAGGCCCGTCGCAGCATAATGAGTGGATTCAGGTACGATGATTCTAAGTGAACTAAGTCACACAGAAAATGAAACATCATAAGATATCACTACTACACGGAATGTAAACTTGGCTACACATGAACTGAATTACAAAACAGAACAGGGTCTCAAATTTAGAAAACCAACTTATGCTTGCTTAAGGGGAAAGGTGAGTTGGGGTGCTGCATAAAACCAGAGATAGAAATTAGCACAGATACCTTTCCATAAGCCAAATATGTAATAGTCAAGACCTACCCCTTGCTCAACGAAATGACTAAACACCCCATATTCAACGCCTAGGAATACACCTGACTAGTAAGAATCTTCAAACCCATGGATTTATATGTCTCCGTAAGAGAATGAAGCGTGTGTACAGCGGCATGAATGCAGCAGAGAAAATCCGATAAATCCCATTATCAAAATGAATTACACAAACAAAACCCAAGGACAGTGAAATAGAGAGCAATTCTTAAATAATTCATTCAGGGCTTGTGATGCAACCTGGATTTACCACATCTACACCCAGAGCTGAGTGAGACATAAGGTTGGGCACTTCGGGCTGATAGCATTGGTGAGGTTCGATGAGCAAATGCAGACCCTTTGAAGTCATACAGCATGGTACCCATTCCATGGGTCCCAACTCTCCAAGTTTAAGGGATTCTTCCTTCAGCTAAAACATGCATGGGAAACCCACAGTATGGTGCACCGTGTGACTGGCAAACGTTTTCAAATGCATCTCAGTTTTCGTCCCCTTTTACTCGGGTTCACCATTCCAGACCCTTTACGAACACTCTCCCCACTTGGAGAGTCAGTGCCTTTAACCTCCTGTTGGGCACAGTTTGCAATTTCTGCGCAAGATGAAAAGGAATAGGGAGAACGAATGAGAGACTAGCTCTAGGTGTCTGCACGGGCAAATTTAATGCTCATTTCCCACCAGGAAGAGGAATTAACCAAAGGCTCAGCATGCCGTGCCGGAACCAGATTAGGGCCTGAGGCAATCCTGTGGGTTTGCAGCCAGCTCATAAGATAGCGAGTTGAAGAAATGAGCTCAGGGGCACTGTAACTCACAAACCTGTAGAGTTATAAATGACAGCTATCGTCCAAAAATATATTGAAGGAAGGCTGCGAAGACGACTTGTATGCGGGGCAGAATTGCAGGAAAACGATTTCACGGGGTAGACGGGAATTGCATTTAAAGAATAGGAAAAGAGGCAGAACGACAATGATGCTCTTGGCCAAAAAGGGCGTATGCGTTTTTTCCTGAATATATTCAGGAAAAAACGCATACGCACTCTTTGGCCAACCAAGCAAGCATGTTAAAGAAATCTGCACTACAATGAAGTCTCACTGCCCCCCGGTCAAAAGGGCCATCTGAAAAAAGTGTAAAATCCAGAAAGGCAGCACAGGCCATGGAGAACAGGGAGCCTTGTTATGCTGATGGGCGGGATGTAAATTGCAAACAGCCACTCTGGAGAAGTGTATGGTGTTTCCCGGAACACCGAAAAAACAAAGCTACGGAGCCTACGGCACTTCCACTTATGGTCCTATAGCTTAGGGAAATTAAAATCAAAAACACACAGCCACCCCAAAGTGTCGGACGGCTCTGTTTACAAGAACCTCGTCTACGGTACAAGTTAAATATCCCAGAATGTGAAAAATGGATAAAGAAGTTGTGGTACGTACGTACAATGGAATATCACTCAGCAATGAAATCTATGTCATCAGGCCCGTCGCAGCATAATGAGTGGATTCAGGTACGATGATTCTAAGTGAACTAAGTCACACAGAAAATGAAACATCATAAGATATCACTACTACACGGAATGTAAACTTGGCTACACATGAACTGAATTACAAAACAGAACAGGGTCTCAAATTTAGAAAACCAACTTATGCTTGCTTAAGGGGAAAGGTGAGTTGGGGTGCTGCATAAAACCAGAGATAGAAATTAGCACAGATACCTTTCCATAAGCCAAATATGTAATAGTCAAGACCTACCCCTTGCTCAACGAAATGACTAAACACCCCATATTCAACGCCTAGGAATACACCTGACTAGTAAGAATCTTCAAACCCATGGATTTATATGTCTCCGTAAGAGAATGAAGCGTGTGTACAGCGGCATGAATGCAGCAGAGAAAATCCGATAAATCCCATTATCAAAATGAATTACACAAACAAAACCCAAGGACAGTGAAATAGAGAGCAATTCTTAAATAATTCATTCAGGGCTTGTGATGCAACCTGGATTTACCACATCTACACCCAGAGCTGAGTGAGACATAAGGTTGGGCACTTCGGGCTGATAGCATTGGTGAGGTTCGATGAGCAAATGCAGACCCTTTGAAGTCATACAGCATGGTACCCATTCCATGGGTCCCAACTCTCCAAGTTTAAGGGATTCTTCCTTCAGCTAAAACATGCATGGGAAACCCACAGTATGGTGCACCGTGTGACTGGCAAACGTTTTCAAATGCATCTCAGTTTTCGTCCCCTTTTACTCGGGTTCACCATTCCAGACCCTTTACGAACACTCTCCCCACTTGGAGAGTCAGTGCCTTTAACCTCCTGTTGGGCACAGTTTGCAATTTCTGCGCAAGATGAAAAGGAATAGGGAGAACGAATGAGAGACTAGCTCTAGGTGTCTGCACGGGCAAATTTAATGCTCATTTCCCACCAGGAAGAGGAATTAACCAAAGGCTCAGCATGCCGTGCCGGAACCAGATTAGGGCCTGAGGCAATCCTGTGGGTTTGCAGCCAGCTCATAAGATAGCGAGTTGAAGAAATGAGCTCAGGGGCACTGTAACTCACAAACCTGTAGAGTTATAAATGACAGCTATCGTCCAAAAATATATTGAAGGAAGGCTGCGAAGACGACTTGTATGCGGGGCAGAATTGCAGGAAAACGATTTCAGGGGGTAGACGGGAATTGCATTTAAAGCATAGGAAAAGAGGCAGAACGACAATGATGCTCTTGGCCAAAAAGGGCGTATGCGTTTTTTCCTGAATATATTCAGGAAAAAACGCATACGCACTCTTTGGCCATCCAAGCAAGCATGTTAAAGAAATCTGCACTACAATGAAGTCTCACTGCCCCCCGGTCAAAAGGGCCATCTGAAAAAAGTGTAAAATCCAGAAAGGCAGCACAGGCCATGGAGAACAGGGAGCCTTGTTATGCTGATGGGCGGGATGTAAATTGCCAACAGCCACTCTGGAGAAGTGTATGGTGTTTCCCGGAACACCGAAAAAACAAAGCTACGGAGCCTACGGCACTTCCACTTATGGTCCTATAGCTTAGGGAAATTAAAATCAAAAACACACAGCCACCCCAAAGTGTCGGACGGCTCTGTTTACAAGAACCTCGTCTACGGTACAAGTTAAATATCCCAGAATGTGAAAAATGGATAAAGAAGTTGTGGTACGTACGTACAATGGAATATCACTCAGCAATGAAATCTATGTCATCAGGCCCGTCGCAGCATAATGAGTGGATTCAGGTACGATGATTCTAAGTGAACTAAGTCACACAGAAAATGAAACATCATAAGATATCACTACTACACGGAATGTAAACTTGGCTACACATGAACTGAATTACAAAACAGAACAGGGTCTCAAATTTAGAAAACCAACTTATGCTTGCTTAAGGGGAAAGGTGAGTTGGGGTGCTGCATAAAACCAGAGATAGAAATTAGCACAGATACCTTTCCATAAGCCAAATATGTAATAGTCAAGACCTACCCCTTGCTCAACGAAATGACTAAACACCCCATATTCAACGCCTAGGAATACACCTGACTAGTAAGAATCTTCAAACCCATGGATTTATATGTCTCCGTAAGAGAATGAAGCGTGTGTACAGCGGCATGAATGCAGCAGAGAAAATCCGATAAATCCCATTATCAAAATGAATTACACAAACAAAACCCAAGGACAGTGAAATAGAGAGCAATTCTTAAATAATTCATTCAGGGCTTGTGATGCAACCTGGATTTACCACATCTACACCCAGAGCTGAGTGAGACATAAGGTTGGGCACTTCGGGCTGATAGCATTGGTGAGGTTCGATGAGCAAATGCAGACCCTTTGAAGTCATACAGCATGGTACCCATTCCATGGGTCCCAACTCTCCAAGTTTAAGGGATTCTTCCTTCAGCTAAAACATGCATGGGAAACCCACAGTATGGTGCACCGTGTGACCGGCAAACGTTTTCAAATGCATCTCAGTTTTCTTCCCCTTTTACTCGGGTTCACCATTCCAGACCCTTTACGAACACTCTCCCCACTTGGAGAGTCAGTGCCTTTAACCTCCTGTTGGGCACACTTTGCAATTTCTGCGCAAGATGAAAAGGAATAGGGAGAACGAATGAGAGACTAGCTCTAGGTATCTGCACGGGCAAATTTAACGCTCATTTCCCACCAGGAAGAGGAATTAACCAAAGGCTCAGCATGCCGTGCCGGAACCTGATTAGGGCCTGAGGCAATCCAGTGGGTTTGCGGCCAGCTCACAAGATAGCGAGTTGAAGAAATGAGCTCAGGGGCACTGTAACTCACAAACATGCAGAGTTATAAATGACAGCTATCGTCCAAAAATATATTGAAGGAGGTCTGCAAAGAGGACTTGAAAGCGGGGCAGAATTGCAGGAAAACGATTTCAGGGGGTAGACGGGAATTGCATTTAAAGCATAGGAAAAGAGGCAGAAAGTCAACAATGATGCTCTTGGCCAAAAAGGGCGTATGCGTTTTTTCCTGAATATATTCAGGAAAAAACGCATACGCCCTTTTTGGCCAACCAAGCAAGCATGTTAAAGAAATCTGCACTACAATGAAGTCTCACTGCCCCCCGGTCAAAAGGGCCATCTGAAAAAAGTGTAAAATCCAGGAATGCAGCACAGGCCATGGAGAACAGGGAGCCTTGCTATGTTGATGGGTGGGATGTAAATTGCCAACAGCCACTCTGGACAAGTGTATGGTGATTCCTGGAACACATAAAAAACAAAGCAACGAAGCCTACGGCACTTCCACTTATGGTCCTATAGCTTAGGGAAATTAAAATGAAAAACACACAAACACCCCAAAGTTTCGGACGGCTCTGTTTACAAGAACCTCGTCTACGGTACAAGTTAAATATCCCAGAATGTGAAAAATGGATAAAGTAGTAGTGGTACCTACATACAATGGAATATCACTCAGCAATGAAATCTATGTCATCAGGCCCGTCGCGGCATAATGAGTGGATTCATGTACGAAGATTCTAAGTGAAATAAGTCACACAGAAAATGAAACATCATAAGATATCACTAATACACGGAATGTAAACTTGGCTGCACATGAACTGAATTACAAAACAGAACAGGGTCTCAAATTTAGAAAAACAACTTATGCTTGCTTAAGGGGAAAGGTGAGTTGGGGTGCTGCATAAAACCAGAGATAGAAATTAGCACAGATACCTTTCCATAAGCCAAATAGGTAATAGTCAAGACCTACCACTTGCTCAACGAAATGGACTAAACAACCCATATTAAACGCCTAGGAATACACCTGACTAGTAAGAATCTTCAAACCCATGGATTTATATGTCTCCATAAGAGAAAGAAGCCTTTGTACAGTGGCATGAATGCAGCAGAGAAAATCCGATAAATCCCATTATCAAAATGAATTACACAAACAAAACACAAGGACAGTGAAATAGAGAGCAATTCGTAAATAATTCATTCAGGTCTTGTGATGCATCCTGGATTTACCACATCTACACCCAGAGCTGAGTGAGACATAAGGTTGGGCACTTCGGGCTGATAGCATTGGTAAGGTTCGATGAGCAAATGCAGACCCTTTGAAGTCATACTGCATGGTACCCATTCCTTGGTTCCCACCTCTCCAGATTTAAGGGATTCTTCCTTCAGCTAAAACATGCATGGGAAACCCACAGTATGGTGCACCGTGTGTCCGACAAACGTTTTCAAATGCATCTCAGTTTTTGTCCCCTTTTACTTGGGTTCACCATTCCAGACCCTTTACTAACACTCTCACCACTTGGAGAGTAGGTGCCTTTAACCTCCTGTTGGGCACAGTTTGCAATTTCTGCGCAAGATGAACAGGAATAGGGAGAACCAATGAGAGACTAGCTGTAGGTGTCTGCACGGGCAAATTTAACGCTCATTTCGCACCAGGAAGAGGAATGAACCAAAGGCTCATCATGCCGTGCTGGAACCAGATTAGGGCCTGAAGCAATCTTGCGGGTTTGCGGACAGCTCACAAGATAGCGAGTTGAAGAAAGGAGCTCAGGGGCACTGTAATTCAAAACCTGCAGTGTTATAAATGACAGCTATCGTCCAAAAATATATTGAAGGAAGGCTGCGAAGAGGACTTGAAAGCGGGGCAGAATTGCAGGAAAACGATTTCAGGGGGTAGACTGGAATTGCATTTAAAGCATAGGAAAAGAGGCAGAACGTCGACAATGATGCACTTGGCCAAAAAGTGCGTATGCGTTTTTTCCTGAATATATTCAGGAAAAAGCGCATACTCCCTTTTTGGCCAACCAAGCAAGCATGTTAAAGAAATCTGCACTACAATGAAGTCTCACTGCCCCCCGGTCAAAAGGGCCATCTGAAAAAAGTGTAAAATCCAGAAATGCAGCACAGGCCATGGAGAACTGGGAGCCTTGTTATGCTGATGGGTGGGATGTAAATTGCCAACAGCCACTCTGGAGAAGTGTATGGTGTTTCCTGAAACACCTAAAATACAAAGCAACGGAGCCTACCCCACTTCCACTTATGGTCCTATAGCTTAGGGAAATTAAAATCAAAAACACACAGCCACCCCAAAGTTTCAGACGGCTCTGTTTACAAGAACCTCGTCTACGGTACAAGTTAAATATCCCAGAAAGCGAAAAATGGATAAAGAAGTTGTGGTACGTACGTACAATGGAATATCACTCACCAATGAAATCTATGTCATCTGGCCCGTCGTGGCATGATGAGTGGATTCAGGTACGATGATTCTAAGAGAAATAAGTCACACAGAAAATGAAACATCATAAGTTAACTCTAATACACCGAATGTAATCTTGGCTACACATGAACTGAATTACAAAACAGAACAGGGTCTCAAATTTAGAAAACCAACTTATGTTTGCTTAAGGGGAAAGGTGAGTTGGGGTGCTGCATAAAACCAGAGATAGAAATTAGCACATATACCATTCCATACGTCAAATATGTAATAGTCAAGACCTACACCTTGCTTAACGAAATGGGCTAAACACCCTATATTCAACGCCTAGGAATACACCTGACTAGTAAGAATCTTCAAACCCATGGATTTATATGTCTCCATAAGAAAATCAAGCATGTGTACAGCTGCATGAAGGCAGCAGAGAAAATCCGATAAATCCTATTATCAAAATGAATTACAAAAACAAAACACAATGACAGTGAAATAGAGAGCAATTCTTAAATAATTCATTCAGGGCTTGTGATGCAACCTGGATTTACCTCATCTAAACCCAGAGCTGAGTGAGACATAAGGTTGGACACTTCGGGCTGATAGCATTGGTGAGGTTCGATGAGCAAATGCAGACCATTTGAAGTCATACTACATGGTACCCATTCCATGGGTCCCAACTCTCCAGGTTTAAGCGATTCTTCCTTCAGCTAAAGCATGCATTGGAAGCCCACAGTATGGTGCACCGTGTGACCGGGAAACATTTTCAAATGCATCTCAGTTTTTGTCCCCTTTTACTCGGGTTCACCATTCCAGACCCTTTACTAACACTCTCCCCACTTGGAGAGTCAGTGCCTTTAACCTCCTATTTGGCACAGTTTGCAATTTCTGCGCAAGATGAACAGGAATAGGGAGTACCAATGAGAGACTAGCTGTAGGTGTCTGCACGGGCAAATTTAACGCTCATTTACAACCAGGAAGAGGAATTAACCAAACGCTCAGCATGCCGTGCCGGAACCAGATTAGGGCCTGAAGCAATCCTGCGGGTTTGCGGCCAGCTCACAAGAAAGCGATTTGAAGAAAGGAGCTCAGGGGCACTCTAATTCACAAACCTGCAGAGTTATAAGTGACAGCTATCATCCAAAAATACATTGAAGGAAGGCTGTGGAGAGGACTTGAAAGCGGGGCAAAATTGCAGGAAAACGATTTCAGGGGGTAGACTGGAATTGCATTTAAAGCATAGGAAAAGAGGCAGTACGTCGACAATGATGCACTTGGCCAAAAAGGGCGTATGCGTTTTTTCCTGAATATATTCAGGAAAAAACGCATACGCCCTTTTTGGCCAACCAAGCAAGCATGTTAAAGAAATCTGCACTACAATGAAGTCTCACTGCCCCCCGGTCAAAAGGGCCATCTGAAAAAAGTGTAAAATCCAGAAAGGCAGCACAGGCCATGGAGAACAGGGAGCCTTGTTATGCTGATGGGCGGGATGTAAATTGCCAACAGCCACTCTGGAGAAGTGTATGGTGTTTCCCGGAACACCGAAAAAACAAAGCTACGGAGCCTATGGCACTTCCACTTATAGTCCTATAGCTAAGGGAAATTAAAATCAAAAACACACAGCCACCCCAAAGTGTCGGACGGCTCTGTTTACAAGAACCTCGTCTACGGTACAAGTTAAATATCCCAGAATGTGAAAAATGGATAAAGAAGTTGTGGTACGTACGTACAATGGAATATCACTCAGCAATGAAATCTATGTCATCAGGCCCATCGCGGCATAATGAGTGGATTCAGGTACGATGATTCTAAGTGAAATAAGTCACACAGAAAATGAAACATCATAAGATATCACTACTACACGGAATGTAAACTTGGCTACACATGAACTGAATTACAGAACAGAAGAGGGTCTCAAATTTAGAAAACCAACTTATGCTTGCTTAAGGGGAAAGGTGAGTTGGGGTGCTGCATAAAACCAGAGATAGAAATTAGCACAGATACCTTTCCATAAGCCAAATATGTAATAGTCAAGACCTACCCCTTGCTCAACGAAATGGACTAAACACCCCATATTCAACGCCTAGGAATACACCTGACTAGTAAGAATCTTCAAACCCATGGATTTATATGTCTCCATAAGAGAATGAAGCGTGTGTACAGCGGCATGAATGCAGCAGAGAAAATCCGATAAATCCCATTATCAAAATGAATTACACAAACAAAACCCAAGGACAGTGAAATAGAGAGCAATTCTTAAATAATTCATTCAGGGCTTGTGATGCAACCTGGATTTACCACATCTACACCCAGAGCTGAGTGAGACATAAGGTTGGGCACTTCGGGCTGATAGCATTGGTGAGGTTCGATGAGCAAATGCAGACCCTTTGAAGTCATACAGCATGGTACCCATTCCATGGGTCCCAACTCTCCAAGTTTAAGGGATTCTTCCTTCAGCTAAAACATGCATGGGAAACCCACAGTATGGTGCACCGTGTGACCGGCAAACGTTTTCAAATGCATCTCAGTTTTCTTCCCCTTTTACTCGGGTTCACCATTCCAGACCCTTTACGAACACTCTCCCCACTTGGAGAGTCAGTGCCTTTAACCTCCTGTTGGGCACACTTTGCAATTTCTGCGCAAGATGAAAAGGAATAGGGAGAACGAATGAGAGACTAGCTCTAGGTATCTGCACGGGCAAATTTAACGCTCATTTCCCACCAGGAAGAGGAATTAACCAAAGGCTCTGCATGCCCTGCCGGAACCAGATTAGGGCCTGAGGCAATCCAGTGGGTTTGCGGCCAGCTCACAAGATAGCGAGTTGAAGAAATGAGCTCAGGGGCACTGTAACTCACAAACATGCAGAGTTATAAATGACAGCTATCGTCCAAAAATATATTGAAGGAGGTCTGCAAAGAGGACTTGAAAGCGGGGCAGAATTGCAGGAAAACGATTTCAGGGGGTAGACGGGAATTGCATTTAAAGCATAGGAAAAGAGGCAGAAAGTCAACAATGATGCTCTTGGCCAAAAACGGCGTATGCGTTTTTTCCTGAATATATTCAGGAAAAAACGCATACGCCCTTTTTGGCCAACCAAGCAAGCATGTTAAAGAAATCTGCACTACAATGAAGTCTCACTGCCCCCCTGTCAAAAGGGCCATCTGAAAAAAGTGTAAAATCCAGGAATGCAGCACAGGCCATGGAGAACAGGGAGCCTTGCTATGTTGACGGGTGGGATGTAAATTGCCAACAGCCACTCTGGACAAGTGTATGGTGATTCCTGGAACACATAAAAAACAAAGCAACGAAGCCTACGGCACTTCCACTTATGGTCCTATAGCTTAGGGAAATTAAAATCAAAAACACACAAACACCCCAAAGTTTCGGACGGCTCTGTTTACAAGAACCTCGTCTACGGTACAAGTTAAATATCCCAGAATGTGAAAAATGGATAAAGTAGTAGTGGTACCTACATACAATGGAATATCACTCAGCAATGAAATCTATGTCATCAGGCCCGTCGCGGCATAATGAGTGGATTCATGTACGAAGATTCTAAGTGAAATAAGTCACACAGAAAATGAAACATCATAAGATATCACTAATACACGGAATGTAAACTTGGCTGCACATGAACTGAATTACAAAACAGAACAGGGTCTCAAATTTATAAAACCAACTTATGCTTGCTTAAGGGGAAAGGTGAGTTGGGGTGCTGCATAAAACCAGAGATAGAAATTAGCACAGATACCTTTCCATAAGCCAAATAGGTAATAGTCAAGACCTACCACTTGCTCAAAGAAATGGACTAAACAACCCATATTAAACGCCTAGGAATACACCTGACTAGTAAGAATCTTCAAACCCATGGATTTATATGTCTCCGTAAGAGAAAGAAGCCTTTGTACAGTGGCATGAATGCAGCAGAGAAAATCCGATAAATCCCATTATCAAAATGAATTGCACAAACAAAACACAAGGACAGTGAAATAGAGAGCAATTCGTAAATAATTCATTCAGGTCTTGTGATGCATCCTGGATTTACCACATCTACACCCAGAGCTGAGTGAGACATAAGGTTGGGCACTTCGGGCTGATAGCATTGGTAAGGTTCGATGAGCAAATGCAGACCCTTTGAAGTCATACTGCATGGTACCCATTCCTTGGTTCCCACCTCTCCAGATTTAAGGGATTCTTCCTTCAGCTAAAACATGCATGGGAAACCCACAGTATGGTGCACCGTGTGTCCGACAAACGTTTTCAAATGCATCTCAGTTTTTGTCCCCTTTTACTTGGGTTCACCATTCCAGACCCTTTACTAACACTCTCACCACTTGGAGAGTAGGTGCCTTTAACCTCCTGTTGGGCACAGTTTGCAATTTCTGCGCAAGATGAACAGGAATAGGGAGAACCAATGAGAGACTAGCTGTAGGTGTCTGCACGTGCAAATTTAACACTCATTTCGCACCAGGAAGAGGAATGAACCAAAGGCTCATCATGCCGTGCTGGAACCAGATTAGGGCCTGAAGCAATCTTGCGGGTTTGCGGACAGCTCACAAGATAGCGAGTTGAAGAAAGGAGCTCAGGGGCACTGTAACTCACAAACCTGCAGATTTATAAACGACAGCTATCGTCCAAAAATATATTGAAGGAAGGCTGCGAAGACGACTAGAAAGCGGGGCAGAATTGCAGGAAAACGATTTCAGGGGGTAGACGGGAATTGCATTTAAAGCATAGGAAAAGAGGCAGAACGTCAACAATGATGCTCTTGGCCAAAAAGGGCGTATGCGTTTTTTCCTGAATATATTCAGGAAAAAACGCATACGCCCTTTTTGGCCAACCAAGCAAGCATGTTAAAGAAATCTGCACTACAATGAAGTCTCACTGCCCCCCGGTCAAAAGGGCCATCTGAAAAAAGTGTAAAATCCAGAAAGGCAGCACAGGCCATGGAGAACAGGGAGCCTTGTTATGCTCATGGGTGGGATGTAAATTGCCAACAGCCACTCTGGAGAAGTGTATGGTGTTTCCTGAAACACCTAAAAAACAAAGCAACGGAGCCTACGGCACTTCCACTTATGGTCCTATAGCTTAGGGAAATTAAAATAAAAAACACACAGCCACCCCAAAGTTTCAGACGGCTCTGTTTACAAGAACCTCGTCTACGGTACAAGTTAAATATCCCAGAAAGCGAAAAATGGATAAAGAAGCTGTGGTACGTACGTACAATGGAATATCACTCACCAATGAAATCTATGTCATCTGGCCCGTCGTGGCATAATGAGTGGATTCAGGTACGATGATTCTAAGAGAAATAAGTCACACAGAAAATGAAACATCATAAGTTATCTCTAATACACCGAATGTAATCTTGGCTACACATGAACTGAATTACAAAACAGAACAGGGTCTCAAATTTAGAAAACCAACTTATGTTTGCTTAAGGGGAAAGGTGAGTTGGGGTGCTGCATAAAACCAGAGATAGAAATTAGCACATATACCTTTCCATACGTCAATTATGTAATAGTGAAGACCTACCACTTGCTCAACGAAATGGGCTAAACACCCTATATTCAACGCTTAGGAATACACCTGACTAGTAAGAATCTTCAAACCCATGGATTTATATGTCTCCATAAGAGAATCAAGCATGTGTACAGCTGCATGAAGGCAGCAGAGAAAATCCGATAAATCCTATTATCAAAATGAATTACAAAAACAAAACACAATGACTGTGAAATAGAGAGCAATTCTTAAATAATTCATTCAGGGCTTGTGATGCAACCTGGATTTACCTCATCTAAACCCAGAGCTGAGTGAGACATAAGGTTGGACACTTCGGGCTGATAGCATTGGTGAGGTTCGATGAGCAAATGCAGACCATTTGAAGTCATACTACATGGTACCCATTCCATGGGTCCCAACTCTCAAGGTTTAAGCGATTCTTCCTTCAGCTAAAACATGCATGGGAAGCCCACAGTATGCTGCACCGTGTGACCGGGAAACATTTTCAAATGCATCTCAGTTTTTATCCCCTTTTACTCGGGTTCACAATTCCAGACCCTTTACTAACACTCTCCCCACTTGGAGAGTCAGTGCCTTTAACCTCCTGTTTGGCACAGTTTGCAATTTCTGCGCAAGATGAACAGGAATAGGGAGAACCAATGAGAGACTAGCTGTAGGTGCCTGCACAGGCAAATTTAATGCTCATTTCCATCCAGGAAGAGGAATTAACCAAACGCTCAGCATGCCGTGCCGGAACCAGATTAGGGCCTGAAGCAATCCTGCGGGTTTGCGGCCAGCTCAAAAGAAAGCGATTTGAAGAAAGGAACTCAGGGGCACTGTAATTCACAAACCTGCAGAGTTATAAATGACAGCTATCGTCCAAAAATATATTGAAAGAAGGCTGGGAAGAGGACTTGAAAGTGGGGCAAAATTGCAGGAAAACGATTTCAGGGGGTAGACTGGAATTGCATTTAAAGCATAGGAAAAGAGGCAGAACGTCGACAATGATGCACTTGGCCAAAAAGGGCGTATGCGTTTTTTCCTGAATATATTCAGGAAAAAACGCATACGCCCTTTTTGGCCAACCAAGCATGCATGTTAAAGAAATCTGCACTACAATGAAGTCTCACTGCCCCCCTGTCAAAAGGGCCATCTGAAAAAAGTGTAAAATCCAGAAAGGCAGCACAGGCCATGGAGAACAGTGAGCCTTGTTATGTTCATGGGTGGGATGTAAATTGCCAAGAGCCACTCTGGAGAAGTGTATTGTGTTTCCTGAAACACCTAAAAAACAAAGCAACGGAGCCTACGGCACTTCCACTTATGGTCCTATAGCTTAGGGAAATTAAAATCAAAAACACACAGCCACCCCAAAGTTTCAGACGGCGCTGTTTACAAGAACCTCGTCTACGGTACAAGTTAAATATCCCAGAAAGCGAAAAATGGATAAAGAAGTTTTGGTACGTACGTACAATGGAATATCACTCACCAATGAAATCTATGTCATCTGGCCCGTCGTGGCATAATGAGTGGATTCAGGTACGATGATTCTAAGAGAAATAAGTCACACAGAAAATGAAACATCATAAGTTATCTCTAATACACCGAATGTAATCTTGGCTACACATGAACTGAATTACAAAACAGAACAGGGTCTCAAATTTAGAAAACCAACTTATGTTTGCTTAAGGGGAAAGGTGAGTTGGGGTGCTGCATAAAACCAGAGATAGAAATTAGCACAGATACCATTCCATACGTCAAATATGTAATAGTCAAGACCTACCCCTTGCTCAACGAAATGGGCTAAACACCCTATATTCAACGCCTAGGAATACACCTGACTAGTAAGAATCTTCAAACCCATGGATTTATATGTCTCCATAAGAGAATCAAGCGTGTGTACAGCTGCATGAAGGCAGCAGAGAAAATCCGATAAATCCCATTATCAAAATGAATTACAAAAACAAAACACAATGACAGTGAAATAGAGAGCAATTCTGAAATAATTCATTCAGGTCTTGTGATGCAACCTGTATTTACCTCATCTACACCCAGAGCTGAGTGAGACATAAGGTTGGATACTTCGGGCTGATAGCGTTGGTGAGGTTCGATGAGCAAATGCAGACCATTTGAAGTCATACTGCATGGTACCCATTCCATGGGTCCTTACTCTCCAGGTTTAAGCGATTCTTCCTTCAGCTAAAACATGCATAGGAAACCCACAGTATGGTGCACCGTGTGACCGGGAAACGTTTTCAAATGCATCTCAGTTTTCGTCCCCTTTTACTCGGGTTCACAATTCCAGACCCTTTACTAACACTCTCCCCACTTGGAGAGTCAGTGCCTTTAACCTCCTGTTTGGCACAGTTTGCAATTTCTGCGCAAGATGAACAGGAATAGGGAGAACCAATGAGAGACTAGCTGTAGGTGTCTGCATGGGCAAATTTAACGGTCATTTCCAACCAGGAAGAGGAATTAACCAAACGCTCAGCATGCCGTGCCGGAACCAGATTAGGGCCTGAAGCAATCCTGCGGGTTTGCGGCCAGCTCACAAGAAAGCGATTTGAAGAAAAGAGCTCCGGGGCACTGTAATTCAAAACCTGCAGTGTTATAAATGACAGCTATCGTCCAAAAATATATTGAAGGAAGGCTGCGAAGAGGACTTGAAAGCGGGGCAGAATTGCAGGAAAACGATTTCAGGGGGTAGACTGGAATTGCATTTAAAGCATAGGAAAAGAGGCAGAACGTCGACAATGATGCACTTGGCCAAAAAGGGCGTATGTGTTTTTTCCTGAATATATTCAGGAAAAAGCGCATACTCCCTTTTTGGCCAACCAAGCAAGCATGTTAAAGAAATCTGCACTACAATGAAGTCTCACTGCCCCCCGGTCAAAAGGGCCATCTGAAAAAAGTGTAAAATCCAGAAATGCAGCACAGGCCATGGAGAACTGGGATCCTTGTTATGCTGATGGGTGGGATGTAAATTGCCAACAGTCACTCTGGAGAAGTGTATGGTGTTTCCTGAAACACCTAAAATACAAAGCAACGGAGCCTACGGCACTTCCACTTATGGTCCTATAGCTTAGGGAAATTAAAATCAAAAACACACAGCCACCCCAAAGTTTCAGACAGCTCTGTTTACAAGAACCTCGTCTACGGTACAAGTTAAATATCCCAGAAAGCGAAAAATGGATAAAGAAGTTGTGGTACGTACGTACAATGGAATATCACTCACCAATGAAATCTATGTCATCTGGCCCGTCGTGGCATGATGAGTGGATTCAGGTACGATGATTCTAAGAGAAATAAGTCACACAGAAAATGAAACATCATAAGTTAACTCTAATACACCGAATGTAATCTTGGCTACACATGAACTGAATTACAAAACAGAACAGGGTCTTAAATTTAGAAAACCAACTTATGTTTGCTTAAGGGGAAAGGTGAGTTGGGGTGCTGCATAAAACCAGAGATAGAAATTACCACATATACCATTCCATACGTCAAATATGTAATAGTCAAGACCTACCCGTTGCTTAACGAAATGGGCTAAACACCCTATATTCAACGCCTAGGAATACACCTGACTAGTAAGAATCTTCAAACCCATGGATTTATATGTCTCCATAAGAGAATCAAGCATGTGTACAGCTGCATGAAGGCAGCAGAGAAAATCCGATAAATCCTATTATCAAAATGAATTACAAAAACAAAACACAATGACAGTGAAATAGAGAGCAATTCTTAAATAATTCATTCAGGGCTTGTGATGCAACCTGGATTTACCTCATCTAAACCCAGAGCTGAGTGAGACATAAGGTTGGACACTTCGGGCTGATAGCATTGGTGAGGTTCGATGAGCAAATGCAGACCATTTGAAGTCATACTACATGGTACCCATTCCATGGGTCCCAACTCTCCAGGTTTAAGCGATTCTTCCTTCAGCTAAAGCATGCATGGGAAGCCCACAGTATGGTGCACCGTGTGACCGGGAAACATTTTCAAATGCATCTCAGTTTTTGTCCCCTTTTACTCGGGTTCACCATTCCAGACCCTTTACTAACACTCTCCCCACTTGGAGAGTCAGTGCCTTTAACCTCCTATTTGGCACAGTTTGCAATTTCTGCGCAAGATGAACAGGAATAGGGAGTACCAATGAGAGACTAGCTGTAGGTGTCTGCACGGGCAAATTTAACGCTCATTTCCAACCAGGAAGAGGAATTAACCAAACGCTCAGCATGCCGTGCCGGAACAAGATTAGGGCCTGAAGCAATCCTGCGGGTTTGCGGCCAGCTCAGAAGAAAGCGATTTGAAGAAAGGAGCTCAGGGGCACTCTAATTCACAAACCTGCAGAGTTATAAGTGACAGCTATCATCCAAAAATATATTGAAGGAAGGCTGTGAAGAGGACTTGAAAGCGGGGCAAAATTGCAGGAAAACGATTTCAGGGGGTAGACTGGAATTGCATTTAAAGCATAGGAAAAGAGGCAGCACGTCGACAATGATGCACTTGGCCAAAAAGGGCATATGCGTTTTTTCCTGAATATATTCAGGAAAAAACGCATACGCACTTTTTGGCCAACCAAGCAAGCATGTTAAAGAAATCTGCACTACAATGAAGTCTCACTGCCCCCCACTCAAAATGGCCATCTGAAAAAAGTGTAAAATCCAGAAAGGCAGCACAGGCCATGGAGAACAGGGAGCCTTGTTATGCTGATGGGCGGGATGTGAACTGCCAACAGCCACTCTGGAGAAGTGTATGGTGTTTCCTGAAACACGTAGGAAACAAAGCAACACAGCCTATGGCACTTCCACTTATGGTCCTATAGCTTAGGGAAGTTAAAATCAAAAACACACAGCCACCCCAAAGTTTGGGTCGGCTCTGTTTACAAGAACCTCGTCTACGGAACAAGTTAAATATCCCAGAAAGCGAAAATGGATAAAGAAGTTGTGGTACATACGTACAATGGAAAATCACTCAGCAATGAAATCTATGTCATCTGGCCCTTAGCGGCATAATGAGTGGATTCAGGTACAATGATTCTACGTGAAATAAGTCACACAGAAAAAGGAACATCATAAGATATCACTAATACATGGAATGAAACTTGGCTACACATGAACTGAATTACAAAACAGAAGAGGGTCTCCAAGTTAGAAAACCAACTGATGGTTGCTTATGGGGAAAGGTGAGTTGGGGTGCTGCATAAAACCAGAGATTGATATTAGCACAGAAACTGTTCCATAAACCAAATATGTAATAGAAAAGACCTATTCCTTGCTCAACGAAATGGAGTCAACACCCCATATTCAACGCCTAGGAATATACCTGACTAGTAAGGATCTTAAAACCCATGGATTTATATGTCTCCGTAAGAGAATCAAGCGTGTGTACAGCGGCCTAAACGCATCAGTGAAAATCCGATAAATCCCATTATCAAAATAAATTTCAAAAACAAAACACAATGACACTGAAATAGAGGCCAATTCTTAAATAATTCATTCAGGGCTTGTGATACAACCTGGATTTAGCACATCTTCAACCAGAGCTGGGTGAGACATAAGGCTGGACACTTCGGGCTGATAGCATTGGTGAGGTTCGGTGAGCAAATGCAGAACATTTGAAGTCATACTGCATGGTGCCCATTCCATGGGTCCCAACTCTCCAGGTTTAAGGGATTCTTCCTTCAGCTAAAACATGCATGGGAAACCCAGAGTATGGTCCACCTTGTGATTTGGATTCGTTTTCAAATGCATCTCAGTTTTTTTCCCCTGGTACTAGGGTTCAATATTCCAGACCCGTCAATAACACTCTCCCCATATATATATTCAGGAAAAAACGCATACGCCCTTTTTGGCCAACCAAGCAAGCGTGTAAAGAAAATCTGCACTACAATGAAGCCTCACTGCCCCCCGGTCAAAAGGGCCATCTGAAAAAAGTGTAAAATCCAGAAAGGCAGGACAGGCCATGGAGAACATGTAGCCTTGTTATGCTGATGGGCGGGATGCGAACCGCCAAAAGCCACTCTGGAGAACTGTATGGTGTTTCCGGAAACACGTAGGAAACAAAGCAACACAGCCTATGGCACTTCCACTTATGGTCCTATAGCTTAGGGACATTAAAATGAAAAACACAGAGCCACCCCAAAGTTTGGGACGGCTCTGTTTACAAGAACCTCGTCTACGATACAAGTTAAATATCCCAGAAATCGAAATATGGATAAAGAAGATGTGGTACGTATGTACAATGGAATATCACTCAGCAATGATATCTATGTCATCAGGCCAGTAGTGGCATAATGAATGGATTCAGGTATGATGATTTTACGTGAAATAAGTCACACAGAAAAAGAAACATCATAAGTTATCACTAATACATGGAATGTAAACTTGGCTACACATGAACTGATCTACAAAACAGAACACGGTCTCAAATTTAGAAAACGAACTTACGCTTGCTTATGGGGAAAGGTGAGTTGGCGTGCTGCATAAAACCAGAGATTGAAATTAGCACAGATATCTTTCCATAAGCCAAATATATAATAGACAAGACCTACTCCTTGCTCAACGAAATGAACTCAACACCCCATATTCAACGCCTCGGAATATACCTGACTAGTAAGAATCTTAAAACCCATGGATTTATATGTCTCCGTAAGAGAATCAAGCGTGTGTACAGTGGCCTAAACGCAGCAGTGAAAATCGGGTAACTTCCTTTATCAAAAAGAATTTCAAAAACAAAACACAATGACAGTGAAATAGAGAGCAATTCTTAAATAATTCATTCAGGGCTTGTGATGCAACCTGGATTTACCACATCTACACCCAGAGCTGGGTGAGACATAAGGCTGGACCCTTCGCGCTGATACCATTGGTGAGGCTCGGTGAGCAAATGCAGACCGTTTGAAGGCATACTGCATGGTACCCATTCCATGGGTCCCAACTCTCCAGGTTTAAGGGATTCTTCCTTCAGCTAAAACATGCATGAGAAACGCAGAGTATATTCCACCATGTGATTGCGAAACGTTTTCAAATGCATCTCAGTTTTTGTGCCCTGGTACTCGGGTTCACCATTCCAGACGCTTTACTAACACTCTCCCCACTTGGAGAGTCAATGCCTTTAACATCCTGTTCAGCACAGTTTGCAATTTCTGAGCAAGATGAACAGGAATAGGGAGAACCAATGAGAGACTAGCTGTAGGTGCCTGCACGGGCAAGTGTAACGACCATTTCCCACCAGGAAGAGGAATTAACCAAAGGGTCAGCGTGCCCTGCCAGAAACAGATTAGCGCCTGAAGCATTCCTGCGGTTTTCGGCCAGCTCACAAGAAAGCGAGTTGAAGAAAGGAGCTCAGGGGCACTCTAATTCACAAACCTGCAGAGTTATGAATGACAGCTATCGTCCAAAAATATATTGAAGTAAGTCTGCGAAGAGGACTGGAAAGGGGGGCAGCATTTGAGGAAAACTATTTCAGGGGGTAGACTGGAATTGCACTTAAAGCATAGGAAATGAGGCAGAATGTCGACAATGATGCACTTTGCCAAAAAGGGCGTATGCATTTTTTCCTGAATATATTCAGGAAAAAACGCATACACCCTTGATGGCCAACCAAGCAAGCCTGTAAAGGAAATCTGCACCAAGGGCAGAAAGCTGTTGGGGGGATGGTGGTGTGAAGAGTTGAGAGATTGGGATTGACATGTATACATTTATATGTATAAAATAGATAACCAATAAGAACCTGCTGTATAAAAAATAAGATTAAAAATTAAAAAAAATAAAATTAAAAAGTAAAACAGAAAAAATATTCTTCCTTCCACATACATGTATTTATATGAATAAATTATTTCTATGCTTATATTTGTAAATGCAAAAAAGAGGAATGAAATCTACCTTGAACCAAAAACGAAAAATAGAAAAAACAAACAGAATCCACAAGTTACACAGAGGAAAACCGTATCAGGACACTTGCTCCAGTTGTAAACAATTCTGAAGTTGGTCAGTGGTGGGGAATCATCTCCCATACAGCCAGCAGGCCCCACGCAACAAGCGTCCTCATTGCAAAGCTGGGGGACCGTGCTGAGGCATCTGTGAGTAAACGTGGTCCGAGCCCCAGGCCAGCTGCTGCTGAAATGTTCCCACCCTTCCCAGATAAAACACCTGAATATGTTCAAGGACTTGAAAGCCTAGAGGAAGGGCAATGGAGCCACACGAGTGATTGCATGCCAGCCAACTTGGTGCCTGCAGGCCAGCCAGGATGGTCCTGGCCCTGGGTGCTCTTCTGGAAGCTTTCCATTTCCCTGCCTGAGATACCCCTCCTGTCCCGGCCCCCACTGATTTCTTCCTTCCTCACGTCTGCCCAGGGAGAAATTCCAGCGCCAGGTATGGGTGACACATCCTCTCCTTTAGCAGGTGGCATCTTGACAACTGCTGCAGAAAGTCCAGCAGAGCCCCACTCACACTGGGCCACCCACAACGCCGTGACCTGTCACTCCCTGCCACCAGCCCAGCCCCGAGACTGCTGACAGGGCAGAGAAAATGGCGTCAGGCACAGCTGCAGGGGTTCTTGCTGCCTGGAGCGGTGTTTATATTGATCTCAAAACAGGCACACCTGGGGAGGGCTGGCCGGCATGGTCAGGCTGCCCAGGTCAGCCAATCATCACCCCTCAGGGTCTCACAGTTGCAGAAAATGGAACTTGCTGAATCGGCCAGGTCCAAGGAACAGGTGTGGGCTCTTGAGAGTCAGGATAGACAATGGGCTGCAGCTCTGGCTTGTATTCTAATCATTTTATCTGGCCCATGAGTGGGAGACAGCTTCAAGAAAACCCTGGCCTAATAAGAGGACCCCAGGAGTCAGGGAGAGGAGGGGTGGGTGGTGGGTGGTGGGTGGAGACAGAGGCCTGGTGCCCCGGGTGCAGTGGAAGTCTCTGGAAGACCAGGTGGTGGCAGGCCGTACAGAGTGATGCCCAGGGTCACAGACCTGTCGGAGTTGCTATTTGTTAGTTCAAGTCCTGCTCTGAGGTGCTCTGTGTCAGATCTGAGTGACAGGTGAGCTGAGAGTGCTCTGCAATGAGGGCAATGTGCACGGTTCCTGTGTGCCCTGCCCTGCCACAGTACCTGCAAGTGTAGCTCTGTATCCTGGGAGGGAGCTGACCACGAGAGCCCCATGGGCTGCAGGGGACCTGCCCAGGGAACCCCATATCCTGGGATGGGCCTGACCATGAGAGCCCCATGGGCTGGTGTGGAGGTGGGGTACCTGCCCAGGTGAGCTCCATATCCTGAGATTGGCCTGACCACGAGAGCCCCATGGGCTGCCAGGGGCCTGGTAAAGATGTCAGGATCGTCAGTGAAGCCACCGAGTATATACCTCCAGTAGTTCCTAATTCCTACACCCTGCTGGTCATTCTACCAACCACCAGGAGACGGTATTCTGTATTAGTCTTCAATGATGCCTTCTTTTGTATGCCATTAGTCCCAGAGTCACAAGAAAT
The DNA here is from genome assembly GCF_059928025.1 of Delphinapterus leucas. NCBI lineage: Eukaryota > Metazoa > Chordata > Mammalia > Artiodactyla > Monodontidae > Delphinapterus > Delphinapterus leucas. The sequence goes on along the minus strand of NW_028322236.1, from coordinate 16,683,763 downwards.
TTTGGCTTGTAAGTGGCAGGACTCAACATACAACTAAAACAATACATCCAGGCCGTCTTGCCCCAAGTGTTCAAAAATTCCCACACCATCTTTGGGGAAAGCTTAGCTAAAGACGTAAAAGTTCTACCTCTGGAAAAGGAAACACTCCTTCAATATGCTGACGACATTCTGATCACCAGCCCTACTAAGGAGGCCTCTGAACTACCAAGCCAATAAAGGATAGAAGTTGTCCAAGAAAAAGCTCAAATATCACAGACTACGGTGACCTGCCTGGGCTTCATTCTCACAGAAGGTCGGAGAAGCTCATCCCAGGAAAGGGAAGAAACAATTTACAGCCTTACCCCTTTCTAAAACTAGAAGACAGCTTAGGGGTTCCTGGGGAGGCCAGAGTTTGCTGCTTCTGGATCCCTAACTACAGTCTACTAGCTGGGCCTCTATATGAAACACTGAAAGGAAAAGATGATGATCCTTTTGAATAGAATCCAGAAGTGGACTTTCAAGAATGGAAAGAGCAGTCAATTCAGACCCTTGCCCTGGAACTCCCTAATTTAGCTAAACCCTTTGACCTTTACATTCCTGGTGAAAGGTGAATTGCCATTGGAGTATTAGTGCAAAACCTGGGACCACTTGAAATGGAACAATGCAAGAATGCCATCCAGGTAGGATAAACTATAGTCACCAAGGGGCTTGGCCCACTGCAACATCTGGCCAACATACTGGCGGTATCTAAAAACCTGGAAATCAGCAGCCCAAAAGGCCACCTCCCTCCTAAGGGAAAAGGACCCCACGTGGTGTTCCTAACCCCCAACCATGCCCTGAAGTTGCAGGGTTTGCTCCGTGGGCACACTGACCTCCAGTGAGGAAGCCCTCCTACTCCAACATCCAGAGAGATATCCGGGGGCAACGGGGCACCATGACGACACATGTGACCATCACTTGACCTGGAGTTTCTCTCATAAAACAACAAGAGTGTGTCCCAAAAGAGTAGACTACTGCTTGCAGGACTTACTGCACCCAGAGGGGAGGTAATAATCTTGGCAGGGGAACCGTATATCACGCTGTCACCATAGAAAAGCCTACAGACACCGTGATGATGGTGACCAGTAAGACCGGCTGGACTCCTGTTTACTTCAAAAGGCTGTTGACTCAGTGGCCATCATGGTCCTTCATCACAACTGACCCTGGACTGTCCGGGAGTTGAGCAGGCAGGGTCCTGACACCTGGTGCTGTTTTTACGTTAATTCAGAGGCCTAATTGAAGAAAGTGCAGACTACTAGTCAGAGCATCTAGGCTGGCAGAAACGGTCAGCCTGAAGTGTCTGAACAAATGTGTGGCGGGGTGAAAGTGGACCTCACAGCGTCACTGCACATTTCCTTCCCGGACCCTTAAAGGTCATTAGAATCTATAACACTTCCAATGCTCATGCTCAGGCAGATGAACAGGGAGGCTGGAGGCCTGGGGACAATCAACGTCACCTAGAGGCTGCTGGGGAGAAGTTCTGACCCTCGCCCACGGGTATAAGGGCTCCTAACTCAGCACTCAGCAGTTACAGAAGAAGGGTCTGCACCCTCAGCACTCCAAGAATGAGGAAGAGGACAAAAGGCAGAAGAGGGGTTTGTCCCAGGCAAAGCCCATTAAAAATCCCTGGGAGATAAAAATAGAATCTGGGCAATAAAATAAAGTCTAACCTTTTTTATCCTTTGTGCTTTGTCTAATTTCATGTGCTCCTAGGGTCCCGCATACAGAGGTTCCACACCCGGCACTTCAGACCAGATTTCCTAGTACAGAATGGCTGGGTCGACACATCAGGTCCTGGGGCCCAGTGCAGACTCCGCGATATAGAGCCTGAGCTGCAGCCAACAGGGCCCTCGAGAGCTCTGCCCCCTCCCTCCCACTGAATCTGACAGGATCTCTACACAGCAGCCCAGCCCACAGCCCACGGGGTAGCACATGCTCTCACCTCTCCATTCTCTGATCAAAATATAAAGTTTCCTTTGCTTCTGAACCAAACTCAGTCTCGATCTTTTGGCTCCAATGACACTGGGCGTGGGGACACTTGTTGGGGTCCACTCTGGAGGATCAGTAACAGAAATTGAGAACGTTGTAACTTCAATGAACAGATGTGTGAGCCAAACTATAATTAACATAGAACAGTGTATAAGGCTCGGGTAAAATAAGATGTTTCTAACACTTCCATTTGATATTTCCATCACTTTATTATAAGCAAGTTCAGTGAAAAGGTTTGTCTTATTTGTCAGGTCAATATTAGAGAAGCGAAGTGATTTCTTTCCAAGGATGTACATCTAATAATCTTGGTTAAATCTTCAATCTTGTTTTAAATGCTTTTCCATTGAAAATGATACCTCTCATTCAGCTCCCCCATTTCTGAGAAGTATAAAATCTTATAATTTATTATTACCAAAGGGGAAAGGTGGGAGGAGGGATAAATTAACAGTTTGGGATTAACACATACACACTGCTATGTATAAAATAGATCGTCAACAAGGAACTACTCTATAGCACAGGGAACTACACTCAATATTTTGCAATAACCTATAAGGGGAAATAATCTGAAAAAGAATAGATATTTTTATTGACATCATCTATCAATGACAGTTAAAATGGAACCTAAGGGAAGCCGGTGGTCAGTGCTTCTGACCCTGAAGACTTCAATCATCTAAAGTTTGGACTCTGCCTACTTCCCAAGGCCCTTAATGAACCTATGTGTAGCCGTAGCTTAAAAAATTCCCCAGTTTGGGTAGCGGAGAGACACTGATTTTGAAAAAGCCCTGGTGTTCTCCTCACATGAACGGGACACTTCCTACAGCTAAAACATGCCTGTCACACCCAGAGGATGGTATATCGTCTGATCGGGAAGAGTTTGGAAAAGGCATCTCATCTCCTCATCTCCTGGTGCTCGGGTTCACCACTCCGGCGTCTTTACTAACAGTCTCCCCACTTGGAGATGTCAGCACTGTCAACATCCTGTTGCACACAGTTTGGAATTTGTCCAAGGATGAAGCAGAAGGAGGAGGAACAATGAGAGACAAGTCCTAGGTTTTCGGACAGACATATGTCACTCTAATTTCCAATCAGGAAGACGAATTGACCAAAGGCTAGGGTTGCCCATGGAAACAGAATAGGGCTTGAGGAAATCCCGCTGCTTTGTGGCCAGTTCCCATAAACACAAGTTGAAAAATGGAACTCAGGGACACTAAAATTCACGAAACTGCAGAGTTGAAAATATCTATCACTGAAAAATGTCTTGAGGAAAGTCAGAGAAAAGGACTTGTAAGCAACGGAGAATGGCAGGAAAGGGATTGGATGAGGTAGAAAGGACTCGCCATTAAGCACAAGAAAAGGGGCTGAACATTGCCAACATTGCAGTTGGCCAAAAAGGGTGTATGCATCTTTTTCTGTATATATTCAAGAAAAGGGCATACACTTTTTTAGCCAACCAAACAGGTGGGCACTGGAAATCAATACTACAAAACATATCACTTCGCATCAGTCAGAAGAGCCTTCCTCATAAAGTGTAAACACCAGAAATGCAGGACAGGGCAAGGAGAAAAGGGAGCCCTGTGAGGCTTATAGTGGAAATGTATATTGCCAACGGTCACTCTGGAAAAGTGTATTGTGATTACTAAAGCATCTAAAAAATGAGCTACAGAGCACAGGGCACTTGCACTCATGGACGTATATCTTGGGAAAAAGAAAAATCGAGAGGACACAGGCACCCCAATGTTTACCGCCTCTCTGTTTAATATATCCTCGATTAGGTTATAATTTATATGTCTCTGGAGGGAAAAAATGGACAGAGGTGTGGCACTTATGTAGAGTGGAATATTACTCAGCCTGAAAATCAATGAAACATGGCCAGTTGTAACAACCCCAGAGGAGTTACGTATGATCATTTGAAGTCACATAATTCAAAAAGACAAAGACATACGATATTACTAATACATGGAATGTAAACGTGGCTACAAATGAACTGAATTACAAAAGAGAACGGGGTCTCAAATTTAGAAAACCAACTTATGCTTGCTTAAGGATCAAGGAGAGTTGGGGTGCTGCATAAAACCAGAGATTGAAATTAGCACAGATACCGTTCCATAAGCCGAATATGTAATAGAAAAAACCTACTTCCTGGTCAACGAAATGGACTCAACACCCCATATTCAGTGCCTAGGAATATACAGGATGAGTAAGAGTCTTAATACCTATGGATTTATATGTCTCGATAAGAGAATCAAGCGTGTGTACAGTGACAAAAACGCAGCAGTGAAAATCAGCTAAATCCCATTATCAAAATAAATTTCAAAAACAAAAAAAATGACAGTGAAATAGAGAGCAATTCTTTAATAATTCCTTCAGGGCTTGTGATGCAACCTGGATTTACCTCATCTACACCCAGAGCTGCGTGAGACATAAGTTTGGAGACATCGGGCTGATAGCATTGGTGAGGTTCAATGAGCAAATGCAGACCATTTGAAGTCATACTGTATGGTACCCTTTCCATGGGTCCCAACTCTCCAGGTTTAAGCGATTCTTCCTTCAGCTAAAACATGCATAGGAAACCCACAGTATGGTGCACCGTGTGACCGGGAAACATTTTCAAATGCATCTCAGTTTTCGTCCCCTTTTACTCGGGTGCACAATTCCAGACCCTTTACGAACACTCTCCCCACTTGGAGAGTCAGTGCCTTTAACCTCCTATTTGGCACAGTTTGCAATTTCTGCGCAAGATGAACAGGAATAGGGAGAACCAATGAGAGACTAGTTGTAGGTGTATGCACGGGCAAATTTAACGCTCATTTCCCACCAGGAAGAGGAATTAACCAAACGCTCAGCATGCCGTGCCGGAAATAGATTAGGTCCTGAAACAATCCTGCCGGTTTGCGGCCAGCTCACAAGAAAGCGATTTGAAGAAAGGAGCTCAGGGGAACTGTAATTCACAAACCTGCAGAGTTATAAATGACTGCTATCATCCAAAAATATATTGAAGGAAGGCTGCGAAGACGACTTGAACGCGGGGCAGAATTGCAGGAAAACGATTTCAGGGGGTAGACTGGAATTGCATTTAAAGCATAGGAAAAGAGGCAGAACGTCGACAATGATGCACTGGGCCAAAAAGGGCGTATGCGAATTGTCCTGAATATATTCAGGAAAAAACGCATACGCACTTTTTGGCCAACCAAGCAAGCATGTTAAAGAAATCTGCACTACAATGAAGTCTCACTGCCCCCCGGTCAAAAGGGCCATCTGAAAAAAGTGTAAAATCCAGAAAGGCAGCACAGGCCATGGAGAACAGGGAGCCTTGTTATGCTGATGGGCGGGATGTAAATTGCCAACAGCCACCCTGGAGAAGTGTATGGTGTTTCCCGGAACACCGAAAAAACAAAGCTACGGAGCCTACGGCACTTCCACTTATGGTCCTATAGCTTAGGGAAATTAAAATCAAAAACACACAGCCACCCCAAAGTGTCGGACGGCTCTGTTTACAAGAACCTCGTCTACGGTACAAGTTAAATATCCCAGAATGTGAAAAATGGATAAAGAAGTTGTTGTACGTACGTACCATGGAATATCACTCAGCAATGAAATCTATGTCATCAGGCCCGTCGCGGCATAATGAGTGGATTCAGGTACGATGATTCTAAGTGAAATAAGTCACACAGAAAATGAAACATCATAAGATATCACTAATACACGGAATGTAAACTTGGCTACACATGAACTGAATTACAAAACAGAACAGGGTCTCAAATTTAGAAAACCAACTTATGCTTGCTTAAGGGGAAAGGTGAGTTGGGGTGCTGCATAAAACCAGAGATAGAAATTAGCACAGATACCTTTCCATAAGCCAAATATGTAATAGTCAAGACCTACCCCTTGCTCAACGAAATGGACTAAACACCCCATATTCAACGCCTAGGAATACACCTGACTAGTAAGAATCTTCAAACCCATGGATTTATATGTCTCCATAAGAGAATGAAGCGTGTGTACAGCGGCATGAATGCAGCAGAGAAAATCCGATAAATCCCATTATCAAAATGAATTACACAAACAAAACCCAAGGACAGTGAAATAGAGAGCAATTCTTAAATAATTCATTCAGGGCTTGTGATGCAACCTGGACTTACCACATGTACACCCAGAGCTGAGTGAGACATAAGGTTGGGCACTTCGGGCTGATAGCATTGGTGAGGTTCGATGAGCAAATGCAGACCCTTTGAAGTCATACAGCATGGTACCCATTCCATGGGTCCCAACTCTCCAAGTTTAAGGGATTCTTCCTTCAGCTAAAACATGCATGGGAAACCCACAGTATGGTGCACCGTGTGACTGGCAAACGTTTTCAAATGCATCTCAGTTTTCGTCCCCTTTTACTCGGGTTCACCATTCCAGACCCTTTACGAACACTCTCCCCACTTGGAGAGTCAGTGCCTTTAACCTCCTGTTGGGCACAGTTTGCAATTTCTGCGCAAGATGAAAAGGAATAGGGAGAACGAATGAGAGACTAGCTGTAGGTGTCTGTACGGGCAAATTTAACGCTCATTTCCCACCAGGAAGAGGAATTAACGAAAGGCTCAGCATGCCCTGCTGGAACCAGATAAGGGCCTGAAGCAATCCTGCGGGTTTGCGGCCAGCTCACAAGTTAGCGAGATGAAGAAAGGAGCTCAGGGGCACTGTAACTCACAAACCTGCAGAGTTATAAATGACAGCTATCGTCCAAAAATATATTGAAGTATGTCTGCGAAGAGGACTTAGAATTTTGGCAGAAATTCAGGAAAACGATTTCAGGGGGTAGACTGGAATTGCACTTAAAGACTAGGAAAAGACGGAGAACAGCGACAATGATGCACTTGGCCAAAAAGGGCGTATGCGTTTTTTCCTGAATATAATCAGGAAAAAACGCATATGCCCTTTTTGGCCAACCAAGCAAGCGTGTAAAGAAATCTGCACTAAAATGAAGTCTCTCTGCCCCCCGGTCAAAAGGGCCATCTGAAAAAAGTGTAAAATCCAGAAAGGCAGGACAGGCCATGGAGAAGAGGGAGCATTGTTATCCTGATGGTCGGCATGTGAATTGCCAACAGCCACTCTGGAGAAGTGTATGGTATTTCCTGAAACACATAAGAAACAAAGCAACACAGCCTATGGCACTTCCACTTATGGTCCTATAGCTTAGGGAAATTAAAATCAAAACCACACAGGCACCCCAAAGTTTGGAACGGCTCTGTTTACGAGAACCTCTTGTACGGTACAAGTTAAATATCCCAGAGGGCGAAAAATGGATAAAGAAGTTGTGGTTCTTACGTACAATGGAATATCACTCAGCAATGAAATCTATGTCATCAGGCCCGTAGCGGCATAATGAGTGGATTCAGGTACGATGATTCTACGTGCAATAGGTCACACAGAAAAAGAAACATCATAAGATATCACTAATACACGGAATGTAAACTTGGCTACACATGAAATGAATTACAAAACAGAACAGTGTCTCAAATTTAGAAAACCAACTTATGCTTGCTTTTTGGGAAAGGTGAGTTCGGGTGCTGCATAAAAACAGAGATTGAAATTCGCACTGATACCGTTCCATAAGCCAAATATGTAATAGACAAGACCTACTGCTTGCTCAACGAAATGGGCTCAACACCCCATATTCAACGCCTAGGAATATACCTGCCTAGCAAGAATCTTAAAACCCATGGATTTATATGTGTCCATAAGAGAATCCAGCGTGTGTTCAGTGGCCTAAAGGCAACAGTGAAAATCCGATAAATCACATTATCAAAATAAATTTCAAAAACAAAACACAATGACAGTGAAATAGAGAGCAATTCTTAAATAATTCACTCAGGGCTTCTGATGCAACCTGGATTTACCACATGTACACCCAGTGCTGGGGAGACATAAGGCCGGACACTTCGCCCTGATAGTATTGTTGAGGTTCTGTGAGCAATTGCAGACCCTTTGAAGTCATACTGCATGGTACCCATTCCAAGGGTCCCAACTCTCCAGGTTTAAGGGATTCTTCCTTCCGCTACATCATGTATGGGAAACCCAGAGTATGGTCCACCATGTGATTGGGAAACGTTTTCAAATGCATCTCAGTTTTCGTCCCTTTATACTCGGGTTCACCATTCCAGATGCTTAACTAACACTCTCCCCACTTGGAGAGTCAGTGCCTTTAACCTCCTGTTTGTCACAGTTTGCAATTTCTGCGCAAGATGAACAGGAATAGGGAGAACCAATGAGAGACTAGCTGTAGGTGTCTGCACGGGCAATTTAATGCTCATTTCTCACCAGGAAGTGGAATTAACCAAAGGCTCAGAATGCCGTGCCGGAACCAGATTAGGGCCTGAAGCAATACTGCGGGTGTGCAGGCAGCTCACAAGATAGCGAGTTGAACAAAGGAGCTCAGGGGCACTGTAATTCACAAACCTGCAGAGTTATAAATGACAGCTATCGTCCAAAAATATATTGAAGGAAGGCTGCGAAGAGGACTTGAAAGCGGGGCAGAATTCCAGGAAAACGATTTCAGGAGGTAGACGGGAAATGCACTGAAAGCATAGGAGAAGAGGCAGAACCTCGACAATGATGCACTTGTTCAAAAAGTGCATATGCGTTTTTTCCAAGGCCCTCCTTAAAGAGGGTAGGGGGCTCCCAGCATGCTTCAGTGGCCAACAGAGGGCCCACATCGCCAAGGTGACGTGAGCCAGCCAGGCAGGAGTGACCTCACATCAGAGGGCCCACCTCACAGAAGGGTAAGGGACCCAGCCATTATCAGACTCTCACCAGAGGGCCCACATCAGCAAGGGGCTGGGAACCAGGCAGGAGTGTCTTCACACCCGTGGGGCCACATCATCGCAAGTTGAGGTACCCAGCACATGTGGCCTCAAACCAGAGGACCCACATCTCCATGGGTCTCGGAGCGAGGCAGGCAGGATGAACCTCAAAACACGTGGCCCATTGTATAAAAAAGGTGAGGAATCCAGCAGTTGGAACATCCCAGCAGGCGGCCCAGAGCACCGAGGCTATGGGATCCAGGCAATGATGAACTCACAACAGAGGGCCCTCATCATGAAACTGTGAGCAACCTAGCCATTGTGACCTCAGAGCACAAGGCCCACATCCCCATGGGGAAGCGAACCAAGCAGGAGTGTCATCGCACCAGTGGGCACACATCAGAAAATGTGGGGAGCCCAGCAGTTAGGGCCTGATGCCAGAGGGCCCTCATCACCGAGGAGAGGAGGCTACCAGCAGGCTCCAACTGCTACAAGAGGGCCAACGTCGCCAATGCGGGGTGTGCCAGCCAGGCAGGAGTGACCTCAGAGCAGAGGGCCAACCTCAAAAAAGTGTGAGGAACCCAAAGAGGATTAGACTCTCACCAGAGGGCCCACATCACCAAGAGGATCAGAACCAGGCAGGACTGTCTTCACACCAGGGTGACCACATCATAGAAAGGTGAGGAACCCAGCACATGTGGCCTAAACCAGAAGACCCACATCTCCAAGGGGCTCGGAGTGAGGCATGCAGGAGTAGCCTCACAACACAGGGCCCATAGAATAAAAAAGCTGAGGAATCCTGCAGTGGGAACCTCCCAGCAGGCGGCCCAGAGCACCGAGTCTATGCGATCCAGGCTGCAGTGAACTCACAGCAGAGGGCCCATATCATGAAACTGTGAGCAACCCAGCCATTGGGACCTCACAGCAGAAGGCCCACATCCCCATGGGGTTGGGAACATGGCAAGAGTGTCCTCGCACCACTTAGCACGTATCAGAAAAAGTGGGTACCCAGCAGTTACGGCCTGACGCTAGAGAGCCCTCATCACCGAGGGGAGGTGGCTCCCAGCAGGCTCCAACTGCCACAAGAGGGCCGATGTCGCCAAGGCGGGGTGTGCCAGCCAGTCAGTAGTGACCTCACAGCAGAGGGCCCACCTCACAGAAGGGTGAGGAACCCAGCCAGGATCAGACTCTCACCAGAGGGCCCACATCACCAAGGGGATAGAAACCAGGCAGGAGTGTCCTCACACCAGCGGGGCCACATCATCGAAAGGTGAGGGACCCAGCACACGTGGCCTCAAACCAGAGGACACACATCACCAAGGGGCTGGGAGTGAGTCAGGCAGGAGGAGTCTCCAAACAGAGGGCCCATAGAAGAGAAAAGGTGAGGAATCCCGCAGTTGGAACCTCCCCGCAGGCGGCCAGGAGCAGCGAGGCTATGGGATCCAGGCCGGAGTGAACTCACACCAGAGGGCCCTCATCATGAAACTGAGCCACCCACCGTTGGGACCTCAGAGCAGAAGGCCCATATTCCCATGGGGTTGGAAACCTGGCAGGAGTGTACTCACACCACAGGGCGCACATCAGAAAATTTTGGGAGCCCAGGAGTTAGAGCCTGACGCCAGAGGGCCCTCATTACCGAGGGGAGGAGACTCCCAGCCGGCACCAACTCCCAACTGAGGGCCCACGTCGCCAAGGTGACGTGTGCCAGTCAGGCAGGAGTGACCTCACAGCAGAGGGCCTACCTCACAGAAGGGTGAGGAAACCAGCCAGGATAAGGCTCTCACCAGAGAGCCCACATCACCAAGGGGACCGGAACAAGGCAGGAGTGTCCTCACACCAGTGTGGCCACATTATAGAAAGGTGACGAACCCAGCACATGTGGCCTAAACCAGAGGACCCACATTTCCAAGGTGCTACGAGTGAGGCAGGCAGGAGTAGCCTAACAACACAGGGCCCACAGAATAAAAAATGTGAGGAATCCAGCAGTTGGAACCCCCCAGCAGGTGGCCCAGAGTACGGAGCCTATGTGATCCAGGCCACAGTGAACTCACAGCAGAGGGCTCACATCATGACACTGTGAGCAACCCAGCTGGTGGGACCTCAGAGCAGAAGGCCCACATCCCCATGGGGATGGGAACGTGGCAGGAGTGTACTCGCACGACAGGGCACATATCAGAAAATTTTGGGAGCCCATGAGTTAGGGCCTGACGCCAGAGGGCCCTCATTACCGAGGGGAGGAGACTCCCAGCAGGCACCAACTCCCAACTGAGGACCCACATCGCCAAGGTGATGTGTGCCAGCCAGGCAGGAGTGACCTCACAGCAGAGGGCCCACCTCCCAGAAGGGTGAGGAATCCAGCCAGGATCAGACTCTCACCAGAGGGCCCCCATCACCAAGGGGATGGGAACCAGGCAGGAGTGTCCTCACACCAGTGGGGCCACATCAATAAAGGTGAGGAAACCGGCACATGTGGCCTCAAACCAGAGGACCCACATCACAAAGGGGCTGGGAGTGAGTCAGGAAGGAGGAGCATGAAAACACAGGACCCAAAGAATAAAAATGGTAAGGAATCCAGCAGTAGGAACCTCCCAGCAGGCGGCTCAGAGCACAGAGTCTATGGGATCTAGGCCTGAGTGAACTAACACCAGAGAGCCAACATCCTGAAACTGTGAACAACACAGGTGTTGGGACCATAGAGCAGAAGGCACATGGGGATGGGAACCTGGCAGGAGTGCCCTCACACCACTTAGCACGTATCAGAAAATGTGGGTAACCAGCAGTTAGGGCCTGATGCCAGAGGGTCTCATCACTGAGGGGAGGAGGCTCCCAGCGGGCTCCAACTGCCACCAGAGGGCCGACGTCGCCAAGGCGGGGTGTGTCAGCCAGGCAGGAGTGACCTCAGAGAAGAGGGCCCACCTCACAGAAGTGTGAGGAGCCCAACCAGGATCAGACTCTCACTGGAGGGCTCACATCACCAAGGGGATGGGAACCAGGCAGGAGTGTCCGCACACCAGTGGGGCCACATCTGCGAAAGGTGAGGAACCCAGCACATGTGGCCTCAAACCAGAGGACACACATCACCAAGGGGCTGGGAGTGAGGCAGGTGTCTGGAGGGGCACATTTAACTCTAATTTCCCACCAGGAAGAGGAATTAACCAAAGGCTCAGAGTGCCGTGCGGGACCCTGATTACGGCCTGAAGCAAACCTGCGGTTCTGTGGCCAGCTTTCAAGGAAACGAGTTAAGAAAGGAAATCACAGGCACTGTAATTCACAAACCTGCAGAGTTATAAATGACAGCTATTGGCAAAAATATATTGAAGTAAGTCTGCACAGAGGACTTGAAAACGAGGCAGAATTGCAGGAATCATATTTCAGGAGGTAGATTGGAATTGCATTTAAAGCATGTGAAAAGCGGCAGATCTTTGACAGTGATGCACTTGGACAAAAAGTGCGTATACATTTTTTCCTGAATATATTCAGGAAAAAACGCATATGCCCTTTGTGGCCAACCAAGAATTCGAGCAATGGAAATCCGCACTACAATGAACTCTCATTTCCCATTCGTCAAAAGAGCCATCTGAAAAAAGTGTAAAACCCAGAAACACAGGACAGGCCATGGAGAACAGGGAGCCTTGTTATGCTGATGGACGGATTGTAAATTGCCAACAGACACTCTGGTGATGTTTATAGTGTATGCTGAAACATCTAAAAAACAAAGCTACAGAGCCTAGGGCACTTCCACTTTTGGCCCTATAGCTTAGGAAAATTAAAATCAACAAGACACAGCCAACACAATATCCAGGGCTGCTGTGTTTACAAGAACCTTGAGTCCAGTACAAATTAAATATCCCAGAAAGAAAAAAATGGATAAAGGAGTTGTCCTACTTACGTACAACGGAATATCACTCAGCAATGAAATCAATGTCATCAGGCCTGTAGCAGCAAATTGAGTGGATTTAAGTATGATGATTCTAAGAGAAATATGTCACACAGAGAAACATAATTATCATAAGATATCACAAATAGAGGGAGTGTAAACTTGGCTACACATAAACTGAATTACAAAACCGAGCAGAGTCTCACATTTAGATAAAAACTTATGCTTGCTTAACGGGAAAGTTGAGTTGGGGTGCTGTATAAAACCAGAGATTGAAATGAGCACACATACCGTTCCATAAGCCAAATATGTAATAGACAAGACCTACTCTTTGCTCAACGAAATAGACTAATCCATGGTGTATCACCTCACACCTGTTAGAATGGGCATCATCAGAAAATCTACAAACAACAAATGCTGGAAAGGGTGCGGAGATAAGGAAACCTCTTCCACTATTGTTGGGAATGTAAATTGATGCAGTCACTGTGGAGAACATTATGGAGTTTCTTATAAAACTAAGAATAGAATTACCATATAATACAGCAATCCCACTACTGGGCATATACCCAGACAAAACCATAAAACGAAAAGAGACATTCACCGCAATGTTCATTGCATCACTATTTACAATATCCAGGTAATGGAAGCAACCTAAATGCCCACAGACAGACGAATGCATAAAGATGAGGTACATATATAAAATGGAATATTACTAAGCCATAAAAAGGAATGAAATTGGGTCATTTGTAGAGACGTTGATGGATCTAGAGACTGTCATACAGAGTGAAGTAAGTCAGAAAGAGAAAAACAAATCCTGTATATAAATGCATATATGTGGAACCTAGAAAAGTTGTACAGATGAACCGTTTTGCAAGGCAGAAATAGAGCAACAGATGTAGACAACAAACGTATGGACACCAAGGGGGGAAAGCTGTTAGGGGGGTGGTGGTGGGAGGAGTTGAGAGATTGGGATTGGCATGTATACATTTCTATGTATAAAATAGGTAACCAAAAAGAACCTGCTGTATAAAAAAATAAAATAAAATTCAAAATTACAAAAAGTAAAACAGAAAAAATATTCTTCCCTTCACATACATGTATTTATATGAATAAATTATTTCCATGCTTATATCTGTAAATACAAAAAAGAGGAATAAAATCTACCTTGAACCAAAAACGAAAAAAAGAAAAAAAAACAGAACCCACCAGTTACACAGAGGAAAACCGTATCAGGGCCCTTGCTCCAGTTGTAAACAATTCTGAAGTTGGTCAGTGGTGGGGAATCATCTCCCATTCAGCCAGCATGCCCCACGCAACAAGCGTCCTCATTGCAAAGCTGGGGGCCCGTGCCGAGGCATCTGTGAGTAAACGTGGGCCGAGCCCCAGGCCAGCTGCTGCTGAAATGTTCCCACCCTTCCCAGGTAAAACACCTGAATATGTACAAGGACTTGAAAGCCTAGAGGAAGGGCCATGGAGCCACATGAGCGACAGCATGCCAGCCGACTTGGTGCCTGCAGGCCAGCCAGGATGGTCCTGGCCCTGGGTGCTCTTCTGGAAGCTTTCCATTTCCCTGCCTGAGATACCCCTCCTGTCCCGGCCCCCACTGCTTTCTTCCTTACTCACCTCTGCCCAGGGAGAAATTCCAGCGGCAGGTATGGGTGGCACATCCTCTTCTTTAGCAGGTGGCATCTTGGCAACTGCTGCAGAAAGTCCAGCAGAGCCCCACTCACACTGGGCAACCCACAAAGCCGTGGCCTCTCACTCCCTCCCACCAGTCCAGCCCCGAGACTGCTGACAGGGCAGAAAATGGCGTCAGGCACAGCTGCAGGTGCTCTTGCTGCCTGGAGCGGTGTTTATATTGATCTCAACCCAGGCACACCTGGGGAGGTCTGGCCGGCACGGTCGGGCTTCCCAGGCCAGCCAATAATCACCCCTCAGGGGCTCACAGTTGCAGAAACTGGAACTTGCTGAATCGGCCAGGTCCAAGGAACAGGTGTGGGCCCCTGAGAGTCAGGATAGACAAGGGGCTGCAGCTCTGGCTTGTTTTCTAATTATATTATCTGGCCCATGAGTGGGAGACAACTTCAAGAAAACCCTCTCCTAATGAGAGGAACCCAGGAGTCAGGGAGAGGAGGGGTGGGTGGTGGGTGGAGACAGAGGCCTGGTGCCCCGGGTGCAGTGGAAGTCTCTGGAAGACCAGGTGGAGGGAGGCCACACAGAGTGATGCCCAGGGTCACAGACCTGTCGGAGCTGCTGTTTGTTAGTTCAAGTCCTGCTCTGAGGTGCTCTGTGTCAGATCTGAGTGACAGGTGAGCTGGGAGTGCTCTGCAATGAGGGCGATGTGCATGGCTCCTGTGTGCCCAGCCCTGCCACGGTACCTGAAAGGGTTGCTCTGTATCCTGGGAGGGGCCTGACCACGAGAGCCCCGTGGGCTGGGGTGGGGGTGGGGTACCTGCCCAGGTGAGCTCCATATCCTGGGATTGGCCTGACCTCGAGAGCCCCATGGGCTGCTGGAGTCCTGGTAAAAGATGTCAGGACAGTCAGTGAAGCCACCGAGGATATACCTCCAGTAGTTCCTAAACCCTACACCCTGCTGGTCATTCTACTAACCACCAGGACATGGTATTCTGTATTAGTCTTCAATGAAGCCTTCTTTTGTATTCTATTAGTCCCAGAGTCACAAGAAATTTTGGCTTGTGAGTGGCAGGACTCAACATACAACTAAAACAATACTTCCGGGCCGTCTTGCCCCAAGGGTTCAAAAATTCCCACACCATCTTTGGGGAAAGCTCAGCTAAAGACCTAAAAGTTCTACCTCTGGAAAAGGAAACACTCCTTCAATATGCAGACGACATTCTGATCGCCAGCCCTACTAAGGAGACCTCTGAACTACCAAGCCAATAAAGGATACAAGTTGTCCAAGAAAAAGCTCAAATATCACAGACTATGGTGACCTGCGTGGGCTGCATTCTCACAGAAGGTCGGAGAAGCCCATCCCAGGAAAGGGAAGAAACAATTTACAGCCTTACCCATTTCTAAAACTAGAAGACAGCTTAGGGGTTCCTGGGGAGGCCAGGGTTTGCTGCTTCTGGATCCCTAACTACAGTCTACTAGCTGGGCCTCTATATGAAACACTGAAAGAAAAAGATGATGATCCTTTTGAATAGAATCCAGAAGTGGCCTTTCAAGAATGGAAAGAGCAGTCAATTCAGACCCTTGCCCTGGAACTCCCTAATTTAGCTAAACCCTTTGACCTTTACATTCCTAGTGAAATTTGAATGGCCATTGGAGTATTAGTGCAAAACCTGGGACCACTTGAAATGGAACAATGCAAGAATGCCATCCAGGTAGGATAAACTACGGTCACCAAGGGGCTTGGCCCACCGCCACATCTGGCCAAGATACTGGCAGTATCTGAAAACCTGGAAATCAGCAGCCCAAAAGGCCACCTCCCTCCTAAGGGAAAAGGACCCCACGTGGTGATCCTAACCCCCAACCATGCCCTGAAGTTGCAGGGTTTGCTCCGTGGGCACACTGACCTTGAGTGAGGAGGTCCTCCAACTCCAACTTCCAGAGAGATAACTGGGGCAAAGGGGCACCATGACGACTCGTGTGACCATCACTTGACCTGGAGTTTCTCTCATAAAACAACAAGAGTGTGTCCCAAAAGAGTAGACTACTGCTTGCAGGACTTACTGCACCCAGAGGGGAGGTAATAATCTTGGCAGGGGAACAGTATATCACGCTGTCACCATAGAAAAGCCTACAGACACTGTGATGATGGTGGCCAATAAGACCGGCTGGACTCCTGTTTACTTCAAAAGGCTGTTGACTCAGTGGCCATCATGGTCCTTCATCACCACTGACCCTGGACTGTCTGGGAGTTGAGCAGTCAGGGTGCTGACACCTGGTGCTGTTTTTACGTTAATTCAGGGGCCTAACTGAAGAAAGCACAGACTACTGGTCAGAGCATCTAGGCTGGCAGAAACGGTCAGCCTAAGGTGGCCGAACAAATGTGGGGCGGGGTGAAACTGGACCTCACAGTGTCACTGCACATCTCCTTCCTGGACCCTTAAAGGTCATTAGAATCTATAACACTACCAATACTTGTGCTCAGGCGGACGAGCAGGGAGGCAGGAGGCCTGCGGACAATCAACGTCACCTGGAGGCTGCTGGGGAGAAGTTCAGACCCTCTCCCACGGGTATGAGGGCTCCTAACTCAGCACTCAGCAGTTACAGATGAAGGGTCTGCACCCTCAGCACTCTAAGAATGAGGAAGGGGACAAAATGCAGAAGAGGGGTTTGTCCCAGGCAAAGCCCCTTAAAAATCCCTGGGAGATAAAAATAGAATCTGGGCAATAAAATAAAGTCTAACCTTTTTTATCCTTTGTGCTTTGTCTAATTTCACGTGCTCCTAGGGTCCCGCATACAGAGGTTCAACAGCCGGCACTTCAGACCAGATTTCCTAGTGCAGAATGGCTGGGTCGACACTTCAGCTCCTGGAGCACAGTGCAGACTCCGCGATATAGAGCCTGAGCTGCAGCCAACCGGGCCCTCGAGAGCTCCGCCCCCTCCCTCCCACTGACTCTGACAGGATCTCTACACAGCAGCCCAGCCCACAGCCCACGGGGTAGCACATGCTCTCACCTCTGCATTCTCTGATCAAAATATAAAGTTTCCTTTGCTTCTGAACCAAACTCAGTCTCGATCTGTTGGCTCCAATGACACTGGGCAGGGGGACACTTGTTGGGGTCCACTCTGGAGGATCAGTAACAGAAATTGAGAACATTGTAACTTCAATGAACAGATGTGTGAGCCAAACTGTAATTAACATAGAACAGTGTATAAGGCTCGGGTAAAATAAGATGTTTCTAACACTTCCATTTGATATTTCCATCACTTTATTATAAGCAAGTTCAGTGAAAGGTTTGTCTTATTTGTCAGGTCAATACTAGAGAAACGAAGTGATTTCTTTCCAAGGATGTACATCTAATAATCTTGGTTAAAGCTTCAATCTTGTTTTAAATGCTTTTCCATTGAAAATGATACCTCTCTTTCAGCTCCCCCATTTCTGAGAAGTATAAAATCTTATAATTTATTATTACCAAAGGGGAAAGGTGGGAGGAGGGATAAATTAACAGTTTGGGATTAACACATACACACTGCTATGTATAAAATCGATCATCAACAAGGAACTACTGTACAGCACAGGGAACTACACTCAATATTTTGCAATAACCTATAAGGGGAAATAATCTGAAAAAAGAATAGATATTTTTATTGACATCATCTATTAATGACAGTTAAAATGGAACCTAACGGAAGCCGGTGGTGAGTGCTTCTGACCCTGAAGACTTCAATCATCTAAAGTTTGGACTCTGCCTACTTCCCAAGGCCCTTAATGAACATATGTGTAGCCGTAGCTTAAAAAATTCCCCAGTTTGGGTTGTGGAGAGACAGTGATTTTGAAAAAGCCCTGGTGTTCTCCTCACATGAATGGGACACTTCCTACAGCTAAAATATGCCTGTCACACCCAGAAGATGGTATACCGTCTGATCGGGAAGAGTTTGGAAAAGGCATCTCATCTCCTCATCTCCTGGTGCTCGGGTTCACCCCTCCAGCGTCTTTACGAACAGTCTTCCCACTTGGAGATGTCAGCACTGTCAACATCCTGTTGCATACAGTTTGGAATTTGTCCAGAGAATGAAGCAGAAGGAGGAGGAACAATGAGAGACAAGTCCTAGGTGTTCGGACAGGCACATGTCACTCTAATTTCCAATCAGGAAGACGAATTGACTAAAAGCTAGGGTTGCCCATGGAAACAGAATAGGGCTTGAGGAAATCCCGCTGCTTTGTGGCCAGTTCCCATAAACACAAGTTGAAAAATGGAACTCAGGACCGCTAAAATTCACGAAACTGCAGAGTTGAAAATATCTCTCACTGAAAAATGTCTTGAGGAAAGTCAGAGAAAAGGACTTGTAAGCAACGGAGAATGGCAGGAAAGGGATTGGAAGAGGTAGAAAGGACTCGCCATTAAGCACAAGAAAAGGGGCTGAACATTGCCAACATTGCAGTTGGCCAAAAAGGGTGTATGCGTCTTTTTCTGTATATATTCAAGAAAACGGCATACACTTTTTTAGCCAACCAAACAGGTGGGCACTGGAAATCAGTACTACAAAACATATCACTTCGCATCAGTCAGAAGAGCCTTCCTCATAAAGTGTAAACACCAGAAATGCAGGACAGGGCAAGGAGAAAAGGGAGCCCTGTGAGGCTTATAGTGGAAATGTATATTGCCAATGGTCACTCTTGAGAAGTGTATTGTGTTTACTAAAGCATCTAAAAAATGAGCTACAGAGCACAGGGCACTTGCACTCATGGACGTATATCTTGGGAAAGACAAAAATGGAGAGGACACAGGCACCCCAATGTTTACCGCCTCTCTGTTTCAAAGATCCTCGACTAGGATATAATTTATATGTCTCTGGAGGGAAAAAATGGATAGAGGTGTGGCACTTATGTAGAGTGGAATATTACTCAGCCTGAAAATCAGTGAAATATGGCCAGTTGTAACAACCCCAGAGTAGTTACGTATGATCATTCAAAGTCACATAATTCAAAAAGAAAAAGACATACGATATTACTAATACATGGAATGTAAACGTGGCTACAAACTACCTGAATTACAAAACAGAATGGGGTCTCAAATTTAGAAGACCAACTTATGTTTGCTTAAGGAAAAAGGAGAGTTGGGGAGCTGCATAAAACCAGAGATTGAAATTAGCACAGATACCGTTCGATAAGCCAAATATGTAATAGAAAAAACCTACTCCCTGGTCAACGAAATGGACTCAACACGCCATATTCAACACCTACGAATACACCTGACTAGTAAGAATCTTCAAACTCATGGATTTATATGTGTCCGTAAGAGAATCAAGCGTGAGTACAGCGGCATGAACACAGCAGTGAAAATGCGATAAATCCCATTATGAAAATAAATTACAAAAACAAAACACAATGAGAGTGAAATAGAGAGCAATTCTTAAATAATTCATTCAGGGCTTGTGATGCAACCTGGATTTACCACATCTACACCCAGAGCTGAGTGAGACATAAGGTTGGGCACTTCGGGCTGATAGCATTGTTGAGGTTCGATGAGCAAATGCAGACCCTTTGAAGTCATACAGCATGGTACCCATTCCACGGGTCCCAACTCTCCAGGATTAAGGGATTCTTTCTTCAGCTAAAACATGCATGGGAAACCCACAGTATGGTGCACCGTGTGACCAGGAAAGGTTTTCAAATGCATCTCAGTTTTCGTACCCTTTTACTCGGGTTCACCATTCCAGAACGTTTACTAACACTCTCCCCACTTGGAGAGTCAGTGCCTTTAACCTCCTGTTTGGCACAGTTTGCAATTTCTGCGCAAGATGAACAGGAATAGGGAGAACCAATGAGAGACTAGCAGTAAGTGTCTGCACGGGCAAATTTAATGCTCATTTCCCACCAGGAAGAGGAATTAACCAAAGGATCAGCATGCCGTGCCGGAACCAGATTAGGGCCTGAATCAATCCTGCGGGTTTGCGCCCAGCTCACAAGTTGCGAGTTGAAGAAAGGAGCTCAGGGGCACTGTAACTCACAAACATGCAGAGTTATAAATGACAGCTATCGTCCAAAAATATATTGAAGGAAGGCTGCGAAGACGACTTGTAAGTGGGGCAGAATTGCAGGAAAACGATTTCAGGGGGTAGACGGGAATTGCATTTAAAGCATAGGAAAAGAGGCAGAACGTCGACAATGATGCTCTTGGCCAAAAAGGGTGTATGCGTTTTTTCCTGAATTTATTGAGGAAAAAAAGCATATGCGCTTTTTGGCCAACCAAGCAAGCATGTTAAAGAAATCTGCACTACAATGAAGTCTCACTGCCCCCCGGTCAAAAGGGATATGTGAAACAAGTGTAAAATCCACAAAGACAGGACAGGCCAAGGAGAACAGGGAGCCTTGTTATGCTGATGGTCGGGATGTAAATTGCCAACAGCCACTCTGGAGAAGTGTATGGTGTTTCCTGAAACCCCTGAAAAACAAAGCAACGGAGCCTACGGCACTTCCACTTATGGTCCTATAGCTTAGGGAAATTAAAATCAAAAACACACAGCCACCCCAAAGTGTCGGACGGCTCTGTTTACAAGAACCTCTTCTACGGTACAAGTTAAATATCCCAGAATGTGAAAAATGGATAAAGAAGTTGTGGTACGTACGTACAATGGAATATCACTCAGCAATGAAAGCTATGTCATCAGGCCCATCGCGGCATAATGAGTGGATTCAGGTACGAAGATTCTAAGGGAAATAAGTCACACAGAAAATGAAACATCATAAGATATCACTAATACACGGAATGTAAACTTTGCTACACATGAACTGAATTATAAAACAGAACAGGGCCTCAAATTTAGAAAACAAACTTATGCTTGCTTAAGGGGAAAGGTGAGTTGGGGTGCTGCATAAAACCAGAGATAGAAATTAGCACAGATACCTTTCCATAAGCCAAATATGTAATAGCCCAGACCTACCCCTTGCTCAACGAAATGGACTAAACACCCCATATTCAACGCCTAGTAATACACCTGACTAGTAAGAATCTTCAAACCCATGGATTTATATGTCTCCGTAAGAGAATGAAGCGTGTGTACAGCGGCATGAACGCAGCAGAGAAAATCCGATAAATCCCATTACCAAAATGAATTACACAAACAAAACCCAAGGACAGTGAAATAGAGAGCAATTCTTAAATAATTCATTCAGGGCTTGTGATGCAACCTGGATTTACCACATCTACACCCAGAGCTGAGTGAGACATAAGGTTGGGCACTTCGGGCTGATAGCATTGGTGAGGTTCGATGAGCAAATGCAGACCCTTTGAAGTCATACTGCATGGTACCCATTCCATGGTTCCCACCTCTCCAGATTTAAGGGATTCTTCCTTCAGCTAAAACATGCATGGGAAACCCACAGTATGGTGCACCGTGTGACCGACAAACGTTTTCAAATGCATCTCAGTTTTCGTCCCCTTTTACTCGGGTTCACCATTCGAGACCCTTTACGAACACTCTCCCCACTTGGAGAGTCAGTGCCTTTAACCTCCTGTTGGGCACAGTTTGCAATTTCTGCGCAACATGAAAAGGAATAGGGAGAACGAATGAGAGACTAGCTCTAGGTGTCTGCACGGGCAAATTTAACGCTCATTTCCCACCAGGAAGAGGAATTAACCAAAGGCTCAGCATGCCGTGCCGGAACCAGATTAGGGCCTGAAGCAATCCTGTGGTTTGCGGCCAGCTCACAAGATAGCGAGTTGAAGAAAGGAGCTCAGGGGCACTGTAACTCACAAACCTGCAGAGTTATAAATGACAGCTATCGTCCAAAAATATATTGAAGGAAGGCTGCGAAGACGACTTGTAATCGGGACAGATTTGCAGGAAAACGATTTCACGGGGTAGACGGGAATTGCATTTAAAGCATAGGAAAAGAGGCAGAACTTCGACAATGATGCTCTTGGCCAAAAAGGGCGTATGCGTTTTTTCCTGAATATATTCAGGAAAAAACGCATACGCCCTTTTTGGCCAACCAAGCAAGCAGGTTAAAGAAATCTGCACTACAATGAAGTCTCACTGCCCCCCGGTCAAAAGGGCCATCTGAAAAAAGTGTAAAATCCAGAAAGGCAGCAAGGCCATGGAGAACAGCGAGCCTTGTTATGCTGATGGGCGGGATGTAAATTGCCAACAGCCACTCTGGAGAAGTGTATGGTGTTTCCCGGAACACCGAAAAAACAAAGCTACGGAGCCTACGGCACTTCCACTTATGGTCCTATAGCTTAGGGAAATTAAAATAAAAAACACACAGCCACCCCAAAGTTTCAGACGGCTCTCTTTACAAGAACCTCGTCTACGGTACAAGTTAAATATCCCAGAAAGCGAAAAATGGATAAAGAAGTTGTGGTACGTACGTACAATGGAATATCACTCACCAATGAAATCTATGTCATCTGGCCCGTCGTGGCATAATGAGTGGATTCAGGTACGATGATTCTAAGAGAAATAAGTCATACAGAAAATGAAACATCATAAGATATCACTAATACACCGAATGTAATCTTGGCTACACATGAACTGAATTACAAAACAGAACAGGGTCTCAAATTTAGAAAACCAACTTATGTTTGCTTAAGGGGAAAGGTGAGTTGGGGTGCTGCATAAAACCAGAGATAGAAATTAGCACAGATACCATTCCATACGTCAAATATGTAATAGTCAAGACCTACCCCTTGCTCAACGAAATGGGCTAAACACCCTATATTCAATGCCTAAGAATACACCTGACTAGTAAGAATCTTAAAACCCATGGATTTATATGTGTCCATAAGAGAATCAAGCGTGTGTACAGGTGCATGAAGGCAGCAGAGAAAATCCGATAAATCCTATTATCAAAATAAATTACAAAAACAAAACACAATGACAGTGAAATAGAGAGCAATTCTTAAATAATTCATTCATGTCTTGTGATGCAACCTGGATTTACCTCATCTAAACCCAGAGCTGAGTGAGACATAAGGTTGGACACTTCGGGCTGATACCATTGGTGAGGTTCGATGAGCAAATGCAGACCCTTTGAAATCATACAGCATGGTAACCATTCCATGGGTCCCAACTCTCCAAGTTTAAGGGATTCTTCCTTCAGCTAAAACATGCATGGGAAACCCACAGTATGGTGCACCGTGTGACTGGCAAACGTTTTCAAATGCATCTCAGTTTTCGTCCCCTTTTACTCGGGTTCACCATTCCAGACCCTTTACGAACACTCTCCCCACTTGGAGAGTCAGTGCCTTTAACCTCCTGTCGGGCACAGTTTGCAATTTCTGCGCAAGATGAAAAGGAATAGGGAGAACCAATGAGAGACTAGCTCTAGGTGTCTGCACGGGCAAATTTAACGCTCATTTCCCACCAGGAAGAGGAATTAACCAAAGGCTCAGCATGCCGTGCCGGAACCAGATTAGGGCCTGAAGCAATCCTGCGGGTTTGCGGCCAGCTCACAAGAAAGCGATTTGAAGAAAGGAGCTCAGGGGCACTGTAATTCACAAACCTGCAGAGTTATAAATGACAGCTATCGTCCAAAAATATATTGAAGGAAGGCTGCGAAGAGGACTTGAAAGCGGGTCAGAATTTCAGGAAAACGATTTCAGGGGGTAGACTGGAATTGCATTTAAAGCATAGGAAAAGAGGCAGAACGTCGACAATGATGCACTTGGCCAAAAAGGGCGTATACGTTTTTTCCTGAATATATTCAGGAAAAAACGCATACGCCCTTTTTGGCCAACCAAGCAAGCACGTTAAAGAAATCTGCACTACAATGAAGTCTCACTGCCCCCCGGTCAAAAGGGCCATCTGAAAAAAGTGTAAAATCCAGAAAGGCAGCACAGGCCATGGAGAACAGGGAGCCTTGTTATGCTGATGGGTGGGATGTAAATTGCCAACAGCCACTCTGGAGAAGTGTATGGTGTTTCCGGGAACACCGAAAAAACAAAGCTACGGAGCCTACGGCACTTCCACTTATGGTTCTATAGCTTAGGGAAATTAAAATCAAAAACACACAGCCACCCCAAAGTGTCGGACGGCTCTGTTTACAATAACCTCGTCTACGGTACAAGTTAAATATCCCAGAATGTGAAAAATGGATAAAGAAGTTGTGGTACGTACGTACAATGGAATATCACACAGCAATGAAATCTATGTCATCAGGCCCGTCGCGGCATAATGAGTGGATTCAGGTACGATGATTCTAAGTGAAATAAGTCACACAGAAAATGAAACATCATAAGATATCACTAATACACGGAATGTAAACTTGGCTACACATGAACTGAATTGCAAAACAGAACAGGGTCTCAAATTTAGAAAACCAACTTATGCTTGCTTAAGGGGAAAGGTGAGTTGGGATGCTGCATAAAACCAGAGATAGAAATTAGCACAGATACCTTTCCATAAGCCAAATATGTAATAGTCAAGACCTACCCCTTGCTCAACGAAATGGACTAAACACCCCATATTCAACGCCTAGGAATACACCTGAGTAGTAAGAATCTTCAAACCCATGGATTTATATGTCTCCGTAAGAGAATGAAGCGTGTGTACAGCGGCATGAATGCAGCAGAGAAAATCCGATAAATCCCATTATCAAAATGAATTACACAAACAAAACCCAAGGACAGTGAAATAGAGAGCAATTCTTAAATAATTCATTCAGGGCTTGTGATGCAACCTGGATTTACCACATCTACACCCAGAGCTGACTGAGACATAAGGTTGGGCACTTCGGGCTGATAGCATTGGTGAGGTTCGATGAGCAAATGCAGACCCTTTGAAGTCATACAGCATGGTACCCATTCCATGGGTCCCAACTCTCCAAGTTTAAGGGATTCTTCCTTCAGCTAAAACATGCATGGGAAACCCACAGTACGGTGCACCGTGTGACTGGCAAACGTTTTCAAATGATTCTCAGTTTTCGTCCCCTTTTACTCGGGTTCACCATTCCAGACCCTTTACGAACACTCTCCCCACTTGGAGAGTCAGTGCCTTTAACCTCCTGTTGGGCACAGTTTGCAATTTCTGCGCAACATGAAAAGGAATAGGGAGAACGAATGAGAGACTAGCTCTAGGTGTCTGCACGGGCAAATTTAACGCTCATTTCCCACCAGGAAGAGGAATTAACCAAAGGCTCAGCATGCCGTGCCGGAACCAGATTAGGGCCTGAGGCAATCCTGTGGGTTTGCGGCCAGCTCACAAGATAGCGAGTTGAAGAAAGGAGCTCAGGTGCACTGTAACTCACAAACCTGCAGAGTTATAAATGACAGCTATCGTCCAAAAATATATTGAAGGAAGTCTGCGAAGACGACTTGTAAGCGGGACAGATTTGCAGGAAAACGATTTCAGGGGGTAGACGGGAATTGAATTTAAAGCATAGGAAAAGAGGCAGAACGTCGACAATGATGCTCTTGGCCAAAAAGGGCGTATGCGTTTTTTCCTGAATATATTCAGGAAAAAACGCATACGCCCTTTTTGGCCAACCAAGCAAGCTTGTTAAAGAAATCTGCACTACAATGAAGTCTCACTGCCCCCCGGTCAAAAGGGCCATCTGAAAAAAGTGTAAAATCCAAAAAGGCAGCACAGGCCATGGAGAACAGGGAGCCTTATTATGCTGATGGGCGGGATGTAAATTACCAACAGCCACCCTGGAGAAGTGTATGGTGTTTCCCGGAACACCGAAAAAACAAAGCTACGGAGCCTACGGCACTTCCACTTATAGTCCTATAGCTTAGGGAAATTAAAATCAAAAACACACAGCCACCCCAAAGTGTCGGACGGCTCTGTTTACAAGAACCTCGTCTACGGTACAAGTTAAATATCCCAGAATGTGAAAAATGGATAAAGAAGTTGTGGTACGTACGTACCATGGAATATCACTCAGCAATGAAATCTATGTCATCAGGCCCGTCGCGGCATAATAAGTGGATTCAGGTACGATGATTCTAAGTGAAATAAGTCACACAGAAAATGAAACATCATAAGATATCACTACTACACGGAATGTAAATTTGGCTAAACATGAACTGAATTACAAAACAGAACAGGGTCTCAAATTTAGAAAACCAACTTATGCTTGCTTAAGGGGAAAGGTGAGTTGGGGTGCTGCATAAAACCAGAGATAGAAATTAGCACAGATACCTTTCCATAAGCCAAATATGTAATAGTCAAGTCCTACCCCTTGCTCAACGAAATGGACTAAACACCCCATATTCAACGCCTAGGAATACACCTGACTAGTAAGAATCTTCAAACCCATGGATTTATATGTGTCCGTAAGAGAATGAATCGTGTGTACAGCGGCATGAATGCAGCAGAGAAAATCCGATAAATCCCATTATCAAAATGAATTACACAAACAAAACCCAAGGACAGTGAAATAGAGAGCAATTCTTAAATAATTCATTCAGGGCTTGTGATGCAACCTGGACTTACCACATGTACACCCAGAGCTGAGTGAGACATAAGGTTGGGCACTTCGGGCTGATAGCATTGGTGAGGTTCGATGAGCAAATGCAGACCCTTTGAAGTCATACAGCATGGTACCCATTCCATGGGTCCCAACTCTCCAAGTTTAAGGGATTCTTCCTTCAGCTAAAACATGCATGGGAAACCCACAGTATGGTGCACCGTGTGACTGGCAAACGTTTTCAAATGCATCTCAGTTTTCGTCCCCTTTTACTCGGGTTCACCATTCCAGACCCTTTACGAACACTCTCCCCACTTGGAGAGTCAGTGCCTTTAACCTCCTGTTGGGCACAGTTTGCAATTTCTGCGCAAGATGAAAAGGAATAGGGAGAACGAATGAGAGACTAGCTCTAGGTGTCTGCACGGGCAAATTTAACGCTCATTTCCCACCAGGAAGAGGAATTAACCAAAGGCTCAGCATGCCGTGCCGGAACCAGATTAGGGCCTGAGGCAATCCTGTGGGTTTGCGGCCAGCTCACAAGATAGCGAGTTGAAGAAATGAGCTCAGGGGCACTGTAACTCACAAACCTGCAGAGTTATAAATGACAGCTATCGTCCAAAAATATATTGAAGGAAGGCTGCGAAGACGACTTGTAAGTGGGGCAGAATTGCAGGAGAACGATTTCAGGGGGTAGACGGGAATTGCATTTAAAGCATAGGAAAAGAGGCAGAACGTCGACAATGATGCTCTTGGCCAAAAAGGGCGTATGCGTTTTTTCCTGAATATATTCAGGAAAAAACGCATACGCCCTATTTGGCCAACCAAGCAAGCATGTTAAAGAAATCTGCACTACAATGAAGTCTCACTGCCCCCCGGTCAAAAGGGCCATCTGAAAAAAGTGTAAAATCCAGAAAGGCAGCAAGGCCATGGAGAACAGCGAGCCTTGTTATGCTGATGGGCGGGATGTAAATTGCCAACAGCCACTCTGGAGAAGTGTATGGTGTTTCCCGGAACACCGAAAAAACAAAGCTACGGAGCCTACGGCACTTCCACTTATGGTCCTATAGCTTAGGGAAATTAAAATAAAAAACACACAGCCACCCCAAAGTTTCAGACGGCTCTCTTTACAAGAACCTCGTCTACGGTACAAGTTAAATATCCCAGAAAGCGAAAAATGGATAAAGAAGTTGTGGTACGTACGTACAATGGAATATCACTCACCAATGAAATCTATGTCATCTGGCCCATCGTGGCATAATGAGTGGATTCAGGTACGATGATTCTAAGAGAAATAAGTCACACAGAAAATGAAACATCATAAGATATCACTAATACACCAAATGTAATCTTGGCTACACATGAACTGAATTACAAAACAGAACAGGGTCTCAAATTTAGAAAACCAACTTATGTTTGCTTAAGGGGAAAGGTGAGTTGGGGTGCTGCATAAAACCAGAGATAGAAATTAGCACAGATACCATTCCATACGTCAAATATGTAATAGTCAAGACCTACCCCTTGCTCAACGAAATGGGCTAAACACCCTATATTCAATGCCTAAGAATACACCTGACTAGTAAGAATCTTAAAACCCATGGATTTATATGTGTCCATAAGAGAATCAAGCGTGTGTACAGCTGCATGAAGGCAGCAGAGAAAATCCGATAAATCCTATTATCAAAATAAATTACAAAAACAAAACACAATGACAGTGAAATAGAGAGCAATTCTTAAATAATTCATTCATGTCTTGTGATGCAACCTGGATTTACCTCATCTAAACCCAGAGCTGAGTGAGACATAAGGTTGGACACTTCGGGCTGATACCATTGGTGAGGTTCGATGAGCAAATGCAGACCCTTTGAAATCATACAGCATGGTAACCATTCCATGGGTCCCAACTCTCCAAGTTTAAGGGATTCTTCCTTCAGCTAAAACATGCATGGGAAACCCACAGTATGGTGCACCGTGTGACTGGCAAACGTTTTCAAATGCATCTCAGTTTTCGTCCCCTTTTACTCTGGTTCACCATTCCAGACCCTTTACGAACACTCTCCCCACTTGGAGAGTCAGTGCCTTTAACCTCCTGTCGGGCACAGTTTGCAATTTCTGCGCAAGATGAAAAGGAATAGGGAGAACCAATGAGAGACTAGCTCTAGGTGTCTGCACGGGCAAATTTAACGCTCATTTCCCACCAGGAAGAGGAATTAACCAAAGGCTCAGCATGCCGTGCCGGAACCAGATTAGGGCCTGAAGCAATCCTGCGGGTTTGCGGCCAGCTCACAAGAAAGCGATTTGAAGAAAGGAGCTCAGGGGCACTGTAATTCACAAACCTGCAGAGTTATAAATGACAGCTATCGTCCAAAAATATATTGAAGGAAGGCTGCGAAGAGGACTTGAAAGCGGGTCAGAATTTCAGGAAAACGATTTCAGGGGGTAGACTGGAATTGCATTTAAAGCATAGGAAAAGAGGCAGAACGTCGACAATGATGCACTTCGCCAAAAAGGGCGTATGCGTTTTTTCCTGAATATATTCAAGAAAAAACGCATACGCCCTTTTTGGCCAACCAAGCAAGCACGTTAAAGAAATCTGCACTACAATGAAGTCTCACTGCCCCCCGGTCAAAAGGGCCATCTGAAAAAAGTGTAAAATCCAGAAAGGCAGCACAGGCCATGGAGAACAGGGAGCCTTGTTATGCTGATGGGCGGGATGTAAATTGCCAACAGCCACTCTGGAGAAGTGTATGGTGTTTCCCGGAACACCGAAAAAACAAAGCTACGGAGCCTACGGCACTTCCACTTATGGTTCTATAGCTTCGGGAAATTAAAATCAAAAACACACAGCCACCCCAAAGTGTCGGACGGCTCTGTTTACAAGAACCTCGTCTACGGTACAAGTTAAATATCCCAGAATGTGAAAAATGGATAAAGAAGTTGTGGTACGTACGTACAATGGAATATCACTCAGCAATGAAATCTATGTCATCAGGCCCGTCGCGGCATAATGAGTGGATTCAGGTACGATGATTCTAAGTGAAATAAGTCACACAGAAAATGAAACATCATAAGATATCACTAATACACGGAATGTAAACTTGGCTACACATGAACTGAATTGCAAAACAGAACAGGGTCTCAAATTTAGAAAACCAACTTATGCTTGCTTAAGGGGAAAGGTGAGTTGGGATGCTGCATAAAACCAGAGATAGAAATTAGCACAGATACCTTTCCATAAGCCAAATATGTAATAGTCAAGACCTACCCCTTGCTCAACGAAATGGACTAAACACCCCATATTCAACGCCTAGGAATACACCTGAGTAGTAAGAATCTTCAAACCCATGGATTTATATGTCTCCGTAAGAGAATGAAGCGTGTGTACAGCGGCATGAATGCAGCAGAGAAAATCCGATAAATCCCATTATCAAAATGAATTACACAAACAAAACCCAAGGACAGTGAAATAGAGAGCAATTCTTAAATAATTCATTCAGGGCTTGTGATGCAACCTGGATTTACCACATCTACACCCAGAGCTGACTGAGACATAAGGTTGGGCACTTCGGGCTGATAGCATTGGTGAGGTTCGATGAGCAAATGCAGACCCTTTGAAGTCATACAGCATGGTACCCATTCCATGGGTCCCAACTCTCCAAGTTTAAGGGATTCTTCCTTCAGCTAAAACATGCATGGGAAACCCACAGTACGGTGCACCGTGTGACTGGCAAACGTTTTCAAATGATTCTCAGTTTTCGTCCCCTTTTACTCGGGTTCACCATTCCAGACCCTTTACGAACACTCTCCCCACTTGGAGAGTCAGTGCCTTTAACCTCCTGTTGGGCACAGTTTGCAATTTCTGCGCAACATGAAAAGGAATAGGGAGAACGAATGAGAGACTAGCTCTAGGTGTCTGCACGGGCAAATTTAACGCTCATTTCCCACCAGGAAGAGGAATTAACCAAAGGCTCAGCATGCCGTGCCGGAACCAGATTAGGGCCTGAGGCAATCCTGTGGGTTTGCGGCCAGCTCACAAGATAGCGAGTTGAAGAAAGGAGCTCAGGGGCACTGTAACTCACAAACCTGCAGAGTTATAAATGACAGCTATCGTCCAAAAATATATTGAAGGAAGGCTGCGAAGACGACTTGTAAGCGGGACAGATTTGCAGGAAAACGATTTCAGGGGGTAGACGGGAATTGAATTTAAAGCATAGGAAAAGAGGCAGAACTTCGACAATGATGCTCTTGGCCAAAAAGGGCGTATGCGTTTTTTCCTGAATATATTCAGGAAAAAACGCATACGCCCTTTTTGGCCAACCAAGCAAGCATGTTAAAGAAATCTGCACTACAATGAAGTCTCACTGCCCCCCGGTCAAAAGGGCCATCTGAAAAAAGTGTAAAATCCAAAAAGGCAGCACAGGCCATGGAGAACAGGGAGCCTTATTATGCTGATGGGCGGGATGTAAATTACCAACAGCCACCCTGGAGAAGTGTATGGTGTTTCCCGGAACACCGAAAAAACAAAGCTACGGAGCCTACGGCACTTCCACTTATAGTCCTATAGCTTAGGGAAATTAAAATCAAAAACACACAGCCACCCCAAAGTGTCGGACGGCTCTGTTTACAAGAACCTCGTCTACGGTACAAGTTAAATATCCCAGAATGTGAAAAATGGATAAAGAAGTTGTGGTACGTACGTACAATGGAATATCATTCAGCAATGAAATCTATGTCATCAGGCCCGTCGCGGCATAATGAGTGGATTCAGGTACGATGATTCTAAGTGAAATAAGTCACACAGAAAATGAAACATCATAAGATATCACTACTACACGTAATGTAAACTTGGCTACACATGAACTGAATTACAAAACAGAACAGGGTCTCAAATTTAGAAAACCAACTTATGCTTGCTTAAGGGGAAAGGTGAGTTGGGGTGCTGCATAAAACCAGAGATAGAAATTAGCACAGATACCTTTCCATAAGCCAAATATGTAATAGTCAAGACCTACCCCTTGCTCAACGAAATGGACTAAACACCCCATATTCAACGCCTAGGAATACACCTGACTAGTAAGAATCTTCAAACCCATGGATTTATATGTCTCCGTAAGAGAATGATGCGTGTGTACAACGGCATGAATGCAGCAGAGAAAATCTGATAAATCCCTTTATCAAAATGAATTACACAAACAAAACCCAAGGACAGTGAAATAGAGAGCAATTCTTAAATAATTCATTCAGGGCTTGTGATGCAACCTGGATTTACCACATCTACACCCAGAGCTGAGTGAGACATAAGGTTGGGCACTTCGGGCTGATAGCATTGGTGAGGTTCGATGAGCAAATGCAGACCCTGTGAAGTCATACAGCATGGTACCCATTCCATGGGTCCCAACTCTCCAAGTTTAAGGGATTCTTCCTTCAGCTAAAACATGCATGGGAAACCCACAGTATGCTGCACCGTGTGACTGGCAAACGTTTTCAAATGATTCTCAGTTTTCGTCCCCTTTTACTCAGGTTCACCATTCCAGACCCTTTATGAACACTCTCCCCACATGGAGAGTCAGTGCCTTTAACCTCCTGTTGGGCACAGTTTGCAATTTCTGCGCAAGATGAAAAGGAATAGGGAGAACGAATGAGAGACTAGCTCTAGGTGTCTGCACGGGCAAATTTAACGCTCATTTCCCACCAGGAAGAGGAATTAACCAAAGGCTCAGCATGCTGTGCCGGAACCAGATTAGGGCCTGAAGCAATCCTGTGGGTTTGCGGCCAGCTCACAAGATAGCGAGTTGAAGAAAGGAGCTCAGGGGCACTGTAACTCACAAACCTGCAGAGTTATAAATGACAGCTATCGTCCAAAAATATATTGAAGGAAGGCTGCGAAGACGACTTGTAATCGGGACAGATTTGCAGGAAAACGATTTCAGGGGGTAGACGGGAATTGCATTTAAAGCATAGGAAAAGAGGCAGAACGTCGACAATGATGCTCTTGGCCAAAAAGGGCGTATGCGTTTTTTCCTGAATATATTCAGGAAAAAACGCATACGCCCTTTTTGGCCAACCAAGCAAGCATGTTAAAGAAATCTGCACTACAATGAAGTCTCACTGCCCCCCGGTCAAAAGGGCCATCTGAATAAAGTGTAAAATCCAGAAAGGCAGCACAGGCCATGGAGAACAGGGAGCCTTGTTATGCTGATGGGCGGGATGTAAATTGCCAACAGCCACCCTGGAGAAGTGTATGGTGTTTCCCGGAACACCGAAAAAACAAAGCTACGGAGCCTACGGCACTTCCACTTATGGTCCTATAGCTTAGGGAAATTAAAATCAAAAACACACAGCCACCCCAAAGTGTCGGACGGCTCTGTTTACAAGAACCTCGTCTACGGTACAAGTTAAATATCCCAGAATGTGAAAAATGGATAAAGAAGTTGTGGTACGTACGTACCATGGAATATCACTCAGCAATGAAATCTATGTCATCTGGCCCGTCGTGGCATAATGAGTGGATTCAGGTACGATGATTCTAAGAGAAATAAGTCACACAGAAAATGAAACATCATAAGATATCACTAATACACCGAATGTAATCTTGGCTACACATGAACTGAATTACAAAACAGAACAGGGTCTCAAATTTAGAAAACCAACTTATGTTTGCTTAAGGGGAAAGGTGAGTTGGGGTGCTGCATAAAACCAGAGATAGAAATTAGCACAGATACCATTCCATACGTCAAATATGTAATAGTCAAGACCTACCCCTTTCTCAACGAAATGGGCTAAACACCCTATATTCAATGCCTAAGAATACACCTGACTAGTAAGAATCTTAAAACCCATGGATTTATATGTGTCCATAAGAGAATCAAGCGTGAGTACAGCTGCATGAAGGCAGCAGAGAAAATCCGATAAATCCTATTATCAAAATAAATTACAAAAACAAAACACAATGACAGTGAAATAGAGAGCAATTCTTAAATAATTCATTCATGTCTTGTGATGCAACCTGGATTTACCTCATCTAAACCCAGAGCTGAGTGAGACATAAGGTTGGACACTTCGGGCTGATACCATTGGTGAGGTTCGATGAGCAAATGCAGACCCTTTGAAATCATACAGCATGGTAACCATTCCATGGGTCCCAACTCTCCAAGTTTAAGGGATTCTTCCTTCAGCTAAAACATGCATGGGAAACCCACAGTATGGTGCACCGTGTGACTGGCAAACGTTTTCAAATGCATCTCAGTTTTCGTCCCCTTTTACTCTGGTTCACCATTCCAGACCCTTTACGAACACTCTCCCCACTTGGAGAGTCAGTGCCTTTAACCTCCTGTCGGGCACAGTTTGCAATTTCTGCGCAAGATGAAAAGGAATAGGGAGAACCAATGAGAGACTAGCTCTAGGTGTCTGCACGGGCAAATTTAACGCTCATTTCCCACCAGGAAGAGGAATTAACCAAAGGCTCAGCATGCCGTGCCGGAACCAGATTAGGGCCTGAAGCAATCCTGCGGGTTTGCGGCCAGCTCACAAGAAAGCGATTTGAAGAAAGGAGCTCAGGGGCACTGTAATTCACAAACCTGCAGAGTTATAAATGACAGCTATCGTCCAAAAATATATTGAAGAAAGGCTGCGAAGAGGACTTGAAAGCGGGGCAGAATTTCAGGAAAACGATTTCAGGGGGTAGACTGGAATTGCATTTAAAGCATAGGAAAAGAGGCAGAACGTCGACAATGATGCACTTGGCCAAAAAGGGCGTATGCGTTTTTTCCTGAATATACGCATACGCCCTTTTTGGCCAACCAAGCAAGCACGTTAAAGAAATCTGCACTACAATGAAGTCTCACTGCCCCCCGGTCAAAAGGGCCATCTGAAAAAAGTGTAAAATCCAGAAAGGCAGCACAGGCCATGGAGAACAGGGAGCCTTGTTATGCTGATGGGCGGGATGTAAATTGCCAACAGCCACTCTGGAGAAGTGTATGGTGTTTCCCGGAACACCGAAAAAACAAAGCTACGGAGCCTACGGCACTTCCACTTATGGTTCTATAGCTTAGGGAAATTAAAATCAAAAACACACAGCCACCCCAAAGTGTCGGACGGCTCTGTTTACAAGAACCTCGTCTACGGTACAAGTTAAATATCCCAGAATGTGAAAAATGGATAAAGAAGTTGTGGTACGTACGTACAATGGAATATCACTCAGCAATGAAATCTATGTCATCAGGCCCATCGCGGCATAATGAGTGGATTCAGGTACGATGATTCTAAGTGAAATAAGTCACACAGAAAATGAAACATCATAAGATATCACTAATACACGGAATGTAAACTTGGCTACACATGAACTGAATTGCAAAACAGAACAGGGTCTCAAATTTAGAAAACCAACTTATGCTTGCTTAAGGGGAAAGGGGAGTTGGGATGCTGCATAAAACCAGAGATAGAAATTAGCACAGATACCTTTCCATAAGCCAAATATGTAATAGTCAAGACCTACCCCTTGCTCAACGAAATGGACTAAACACCCCATATTCAACGCCTAGGAATACACCTGACTAGTAAGTATCTTCAAACCCATGGATTTATATGTCTCCGTAAGAGAATGAAGTGTGTGTACAGCGGCATGAATGCAGCAGAGAAAATCCGATAAATCCCATTATCAAAATGAATTACACAAACAAAACCCAAGGACAGTGAAATAGAGAGCAATTCTTAAATAATTCATTCAGGGCTTGTGATGCAACCTGGATTTACCACATCTACACCCAGAGCTGAGTGAGACATAAGGTTGGGCACTTCGGGCTGATAGCATTGGTGAGGTTCGATGAGCAAATGCAGACCCTTTGAAGTCATACAGCATGGTACCCATTCCATGGGTCCCAACTCTCCAAGTTTAAGGGATTCTTCCTTCAGCTAAAACATGCATGGGAAACCCACAGTACGGTGCACCGTGTGACTGGCAAACGTTTTCAAATGATTCTCAGTTTTCGTCCCCTTTTACTCGGGTTCACCATTCCAGACCCTTTACGAACACTCTCCCCACTTGGAGAGTCAGTGCCTTTAACCTCCTGTTGGGCACAGTTTGCAATTTCTGCGCAACATGAAAAGGAATAGGGAGAACGAATGAGAGACTAGCTCTAGGTGTCTGCACGGGCAAATTTAACGCTCATTTCCCACCAGGAAGAGGAATTAACCAAAGGCTCAGCATGCCGTGCCGGAACCAGATTAGGGCCTGAGGCAATCCTGTGGGTTTGCGGCCAGCTCACAAGATAGCGAGTTGAAGAAAGGAGCTCAGGGGCACTGTAACTCACAAACCTGCAGAGTTATAAATGACAGCTATCGTCCAAAAATATATTGAAGGAAGGCTGCGAAGACGACTTGTAAGCGGGACAGATTTGCAGGAAAACGATTTCAGGGGGTAGACGGGAATTGAATTTAAAGCATAGGAAAAGAGGCAGAACGTCGACAATGATGCTCTTGGCCAAAAAGGGCGTATGCGTTTTTTCCTGAATATATTCAGGAAAAAACGCATACGCCCTTTTTGGCCAACCAAGCAAGCATGTTAAAGAAATCTGCACTACAATGAAGTCTCACTGCCCCCCGGTCAAAAGGGCCATCTGAAAAAAGTGTAAAATCCAAAAAGGCAGCACAGGCCATGGAGAACAGGGAGCCTTGTTATGCTGATGGGCGGGATGTAAATTATCAACAGCCACCCTGGAGAAGTGTATGGTGTTTCCCGGAACACCGAAAAAACAAAGCTACGGAGCCTACGGCACTTCCACTTATAGTCCTATAGCTTAGGGAAATTAAAATCAAAAACACACAGCCACCCCAAAGTGTCGGACGGCTCTGTTTACAAGAACCTCGTCTACGGTACAAGTTAAATATCCCAGAATGTGAAAAATGGATAAAGAAGTTGTGGTACGTACGTACAATGGAATATCATTCAGCAATGAAATCTATGTCATCAGGCCCGTCGCGGCATAATGAGTGGATTCAGGTACGATGATTCTAAGTGAAATAAGTCACACAGAAAATGAAACATCATAAGATATCACTAATACACGTAATGTAAACTTGGCTACACATGAACTGAATTACAAAACAGAACAGGGTCTCAAATTTAGAAAACCAACTTATGCTTGCTTAAGGGGAAAGGTGAGTTGGGGTGCTGCATAAAACCAGAGATAGAAATTAGCACAGATACCTTTCCATAAGCCAAATATGTAATAGTCAAGACCTACCCCTTGCTCAACGAAATGGACTAAACACCCCATATTCAACGCCTAGGAATACACCTGACTAGTAAGAATCTTCAAACCCATGGATTTATATGTCTCCGTAAGAGAATGATGCGTGTGTACAACGGCATGAATGCAGCAGAGAAAATCTGATAAATCCCATTATCAAAATGAATTACACAAACAAAACCCAAGGACAGTGAAATAGAGAGCAATTCTTAAATAATTCATTCAGGGCTTGTGATGCAACCTGGATTTACCACATCTACACCCAGAGCTGAGTGAGACATAAGGTTGGGCACTTCGGGCTGATAGCATTGGTGAGGTTCGATGAGCAAATGCAGACCCTGTGAAGTCATACAGCATGGTACCCATTCCATGGGTCCCAACTCTCCAAGTTTAAGGGATTCTTCCTTCAGCTAAAACATGCATGGGAAACCCACAGTATGCTGCACCGTGTGACTGGCAAACGTTTTCAAATGATTCTCAGTTTTCGTCCCCTTTTACTCAGGTTCACCATTCCAGACCCTTTATGAACACTCTCCCCACTTGGAGAGTCAGTGCCTTTAACCTCCTGTTGGGCACAGTTTGCAATTTCTGCGCAAGATGAAAAGGAATAGGGAGAACGAATGAGAGACTAGCTCTAGGTGTCTGCACGGGCAAATTTAACGCTCATTTCCCACCAGGAAGAGGAATTAACCAAAGGCTCAGCATGCCGTGCCGGAACCAGATTAGGGCCTGAGGCAATCCTGTGGGTTTGCGGCCAGCTCACAAGATAGCGAGTTGAAGAAATGAGCTCAGGGGCACTGTAACTCACAAACCTGCAGAGTTATAAATGACAGCTATCGTCCAAAAATATATTGAAGGAAGGCTGCGAAGACGACTTGTAAGTGGGGCAGAATTGCAGGAGAACGATTTCAGGGGGTAGACGGGAATTGCATTTAAAGCATAGGAAAAGAGGCAGAACGTCGACAATGATGCTCTTGGCCAAAAAGGGCGTATGCGTTTTTTCCTGAATATATTCAGGAAAAAACGCATACGCCGTTTTTGGCCAACCAAGCAAGCATGTTAAAGAAATCTGCACTACAATGAAGTCTCACTGCCCCCCGGTCAAAAGGGCCATCTGAAAAAAGTGTAAAATCCAGAAAGGCAGCACAGGCCATGGAGAACAGGGAGCCTTGTTATGCTGATGGGCGGGATGTAAATTGCCAACAGCCACCCTGGAGAAGTGTATGGTGTTTCCCGGAACACCGAAAAAACAAAGCTACGGAGCCTACGGCACTTCCACTTATGGTCCTATAGCTTAGGGAAATTAAAATCAAAAACACACAGCCACCCCAAAGTGTCGGACGGCTCTGTTTACAAGAACCTCGTCTACGGTA
This sequence comes from Delphinapterus leucas, assembly GCF_059928025.1. Taxonomy (NCBI): domain Eukaryota; kingdom Metazoa; phylum Chordata; class Mammalia; order Artiodactyla; family Monodontidae; genus Delphinapterus; species Delphinapterus leucas. Next base: position 16,645,427 of record NW_028322236.1, on the reverse strand, counting down.
CAAGTTAAATATCCCAGAATGTGAAAAATGGATAAAGAAGTTGTGGTACGTACGTACAATGGAATATCACTCAGCAATGAAATCTATGTCATCAGGCCCGTCGCGGCATAATGAGTGGATTCAGGTACGATGATTCTAAGTGAAATAAGTCACACAGAAAATGAAACATCATAAGATATCACTACTACACGGAATGTAAATTTGGCTACACATGAACTGAATTACAAAACAGAACAGGGTCTCAAATTTAGAAAACCAACTTATGCTTGCTTAAGGGGAAAGGTGAGTTGGGGTGCTGCATAAAACCAGAGATAGAAATTAGCACAGATACCTTTCCATAAGCCAAATATGTAATAGTCAAGACCTACCCCTTGCTCAACGAAATGGACTAAACACCCCATATTCAACGCCTAGGAATACACCTGACTAGTAAGAATCTTCAAACCCATGGATTTATATGTCTCCGTAAGAGAATGATGCGTGTGTACAACGGCATGAATGCAGCAGAGAAAATCTGATAAATCCCATTATCAAAATGAATTACACAAACAAAACCCAAGGACAGTGAAATAGAGAGCAATTCTTAAATAATTCATTCAGGGCTTGTGATGCAACCTGGATTTACCACATCTACACCCAGAGCTGAGTGAGACATAAGGTTGGGCACTTCGGGCTGATAGCATTGGTGAGGTTCGATGAGCAAATGCAGACCCTGTGAAGTCATACAGCATGGTACCCATTCCATGGGTCCCAACTCTCCAAGTTTAAGGGATTCTTCCTTCAGCTAAAACATGCATGGGAAACCCACAGTATGCTGCACCGTGTGACTGGCAAACGTTTTCAAATGATTCTCAGTTTTCGTCCCCTTTTACTCAGGTTCACCATTCCAGACCCTTTATGAACACTCTCCCCACTTGGAGAGTCAGTGCCTTTAACCTCCTGTTGGGCACAGTTTGCAATTTCTGCGCAAGATGAAAAGGAATAGGGAGAACGAATGAGAGACTAGCTCTAGGTGTCTGCACGGGCAAATTTAACGCTCATTTCCCACCAGGAAGAGGAATTAACCAAAGGCTCAGCATGCCGTGCCGGAACCAGATTAGGGCCTGAGGCAATCCTGTGGGTTTGCGGCCAGCTCACAAGATAGCGAGTTGAAGAAATGAGCTCAGGGGCACTGTAACTCACAAACCTGCAGAGTTATAAATGACAGCTATCGTCCAAAAATATATTGAAGGAAGGCTGCGAAGACGACTTGTAAGTGGGGCAGAATTGCAGGAGAACGATTTCAGGGGGTAGACGGGAATTGCATTTAAAGCATAGGAAAAGAGGCAGAACGTCGACAATGATGCTCTTGGCCAAAAAGGGCGTATGCGTTTTTTCCTGAATATATTCAGGAAAAAACGCATACGCCGTTTTTGGCCAACCAAGCAAGCATGTTAAAGAAATCTGCACTACAATGAAGTCTCACTGCCCCCCGGTCAAAAGGGCCATCTGAAAAAAGTGTAAAATCCAGAAAGGCAGCACAGGCCATGGAGAACAGGGAGCCTTGTTATGCTGATGGGCGGGATGTAAATTGCCAACAGCCACCCTGGAGAAGTGTATGGTGTTTCCCGGAACACCGAAAAAACAAAGCTACGGAGCCTACGGCACTTCCACTTATGGTCCTATAGCTTAGGGAAATTAAAATCAAAAACACACAGCCACCCCAAAGTGTCGGACGGCTCTGTTTACAAGAACCTCGTCTACGGTACAAGTTAAATATCCCAGAATGTGAAAAATGGATAAAGAAGTTGTGGTACGTACGTACAATGGAATATCACTCAGCAATGAAATCTATGTCATCAGGCCCGTCGCGGCATAATGAGTGGATTCAGGTACGATGATTCTAAGTGAAATAAGTCACACAGAAAATGAAACATCATAAGATATCACTACTACACGGAATGTAAATTTGGCTACACATGAACTGAATTACAAAACAGAACAGGGTCTCAAATTTAGAAAACCAACTTATGCTTGCTTAAGGGGAAAGGTGAGTTGGGGTGCTGCACAAAACCAGAGATAGAAATTAGCACAGATACCTTTCCATAAGCCAAATATGTAATAGTCAAGTCCTACCCCTTGCTCAACGAAATGGACTAAACACCCCATATTCAACGCCTAGGAATACACCTGACTAGTAAGAATCTTCAAACCCATGGATTTATATGTCTCCGTAAGAGAATGAAGCGTGTGTACAGCGGCATGAATGCAGCAGAGAAAATCCGATAAATCCCATTATCAAAATGAATTACACAAACAAAACCCAAGGACAGTGAAATAGAGAGCAATTCTTAAATAATTCATTCAGGGCTTGTGATGCAACCTGGACTTACCACATGTACACCCAGAGCTGAGTGAGACATAAGGTTGGGCACTTCGGGCTGATAGCATTGGTGAGGTTCGATGAGCAAATGCAGACCCTTTGAAGTCATACAGCATGGTACCCATTCCATGGGTCCCAACTCTCCAAGTTTAAGGGATTCTTCCTTCAGCTAAAACATGCATGGGAAACCCACAGTATGGTGCACCGTGTGACTGGCAAACGTTTTCAAATGCATCTCAGTTTTCGTCCCCTTTTACTCGGGTTCACCATTCCAGACCCTTTACGAACACTCTCCCCACTTGGAGAGTCAGTGCCTTTAACCTCCTGTTGGGCACAGTTTGCAATTTCTGCGCAAGATGAAAAAGAATAGGGAGAACGAATGAGAGACTAGCTCTAGGTGTCTGCACGGGCAAATTTAACGCTCATTTCCCACCAGGAAGAGGAATTAACCAAAGGCTCAGCATGCCGTGCCGGAACCAGATTAGGGCCTGAGGCAATCCTGTGGGTTTGCGGCCAGCTCACAAGATAGCGAGTTGAAGAAATGAGCTCAGGGGCACTGTAACTCACAAACCTGCAGAGTTATAAATGACAGCTATCGTCCAAAAATATATTGAAGGAAGGCTGCGAAGACGACGTGTAAGTGGGGCAGAATTGCAGGAGAACGATTTCAGGGGGTAGACGGGAATTGCATTTAAAGCATAGGAAAAGAGGCAGAACGTGGACAATGATGCTCTTGGCCAAAAAGGGCGTATGCGTTTTTTCCTGAATATATTCAGGAAAAAACGCATACGCCCTTTTTGGCCAACCAAGCAAGCATGTTAAAGAAATCTGCACTACAATGAAGTCTCACTGCCCCCCGGTCAAAAGGGCCATCTGAAAAAAGTGTAAAATCCAGAAAGGCAGCGCAGGCCATGGAGAACAGGGAGCCTTGTTATGCTGATGGGCGGGATGTAAATTGCCAACAGCCACCCTGGAGAAGTGTATGGTGTTTCCCGGAACACCGAAAAAACAAAGCTACAGAGCCTACGGCACTTCCACTTATGGTCCTATAGCTTAGGGAAATTAAAATCAAAAACACACAGCCACCCCAAAGTGTCGGACGGCTCTGTTTACAAGAACCTCGTCTACGGTACAAGTTAAATATCCCAGAATGTGAAAAATGGATAAAGAAGTTGTGGTACGTACGTACAATGGAATATCACTCAGCAATGAAATCTATGTCATCAGGCCCGTCGCGGCATAATGAGTGGATTCAGGTACGATGATTCTAAGTGAAATAAGTCACACAGAAAATGAAACATCATAAGATATCACTACTACACGGAATGTAAACTTGGCTACACATGAACTGAATTACAAAACAGAACAGGGTCTCAAATTCAGAAAACCAACTTATGCTTGCTTAAGGGGAAAGGTGAGTTGGGGTGCTGCATAAAACCAGAGATAGAAATTAGCACAGATACCTTTCCATAAGCCAAATATGTAATAGTCAAGTCCTACCACTTGCTCAACGAAATGGACTAAACACCCCATATTCAACGCCTAGGAATACACCTGACTAGTAAGAATCTTCAAACCCATGTATTTATATGTCTCCGTAAGAGAATGAAGCGTGTGTACAGCGGCATGAATGCAGCAGAGAAAATCCGATAAATCCCATTATCAAAATGAATTACAGAAACAAAACCCAAGGACAGTGAAATAGAGAGCAATTCTTAAATAATTCATTCAGGGCTTGTGATGCAACCTGGATTTACCACATGTACACCCAGAGCTGAGTGAGACATAAGGTTGGGCACTTCGGGCTGATAGCATTGGTGAGGTTCGATGAGCAAATGCAGACCCTTTGAAGTCATACAGCATGGTACCCATTCCATGGGTCCCAACTCTCCAAGTTTAAGGGATTCTTCCTTCAGCTAAAACATGCATGGGAAACCCACAGTATGGTGCACCGTGTGACTGGCAAACGTTTTCAAATGCATCTCAGTTTTCGTCCCCTTTAACTCGGGTTCACCATTCCAGACCCTTTACGAACACTCTCCCCACTTGGAGAGTCAGTGCCTTTAACCTCCTGTTGGGCACAGTTTGCAATTTCTGCGCAAGATGAAAAGGAATAGGGAGAACGAATGAGAGACTAGCTCTAGGTGTCTGCACGGGCAAATTTAACGCTCATTTCCCACCAGGAAGAGGAATTAACCAAAGGCTCAGCATGCCGTGCCGGAACCAGATTAGGGCCTGAGGCAATCCTGTGGGTTTGCGGCCAGCTCACAAGATAGCGAGTTGAAGAAATGAGCTCAGGGGCACTGTAACTCACAAACCTGCAGAGTTATAAATGACAGCTATCGTCCAAAAATATATTGAAGGGAGGCTGCGAAGACGACTTGTAAGTGGGGCAGAATCGCAGGAAAACGATTTCAGGGGGTAGACGGGAATTGCATTTAAAGCATAGGAAAAGAGGCAGAACGTCAACAATGATGCTCTTGGCCAAAAAGGGCGTATGCGTTTTCTCCTGAATATATTCAGGAAAAAACGCATACGCCCTTTTTGGCCAACCAAGCATGCATGTTAAAGAAATCTGCACTACAATGAAGTCTCACTGCCCCCTCGGTCAAAAGGGCCATCTGAAAAAAGTGTAAAATCCAGAAAGGCAGCACAGGCCATGGAGAACAGGGAGCCTTGTTATGCTGATGGGCGGGATGTAAATTGCCAACAGCCACCCTGGAGAAGTGTATGGTGTTTCCCGGAACACCGAAAAAACAAAGCTACGGAGCCTACGGCACTTCCACTTATGGTCCTATAGCTTAGGGAAATTAAAATCAAAAACACACAGCCACCCCAAAGTGTCGGACGGCTCTGTTTACAAGAACCTCGTCTACGGTACAAGTTAAATATCCCAGAATGTGAAAAATGGATAAAGAAGTTGTGGTACGTACGTACAGTGGAATATCACTCAGCAATGAAATCTATGTCATCAGGCCCGTCGCGGCATAATGAGTGGATTCAGGTACGATGATTCTAAGTGAAATAAGTCACACAGAAAATGAAACATCATAAGATATCACTAATACACGGAATGTAAACTTGGCTACACATGAACTGAATTACAAAACAGAACAGGGTCTCAAATTTAGAAAACCAACTTATGCTTGCTTAAGGGGAAAGGTGAGTTGGGGTGCTGCATAAAACCAGAGATAGAAATTAGCACAGATACCTTTCCATAAGCCAAATATGTAATAGTCAAGACCTACCCCTTGCTCAACGAAATGGACTAAACACCCCATATTCAACGCCTAGGAATACACCTGACTAGTAAGAATCTTCAAACCCATGGATTTATATGTCTCCGTAAGAGAATGAAGCGTGTGTACAGCGGCATGAATGCAGCAGAGAAAATCCGATAAATCCCATTATCAAAATGAATTACACAAACAAAACCCAAGGACAGTGAAATAGAGAGCAATTCTTAAATAATTCATTCAGGGCTTGTGATGCAACCTGGAATTACCAAATGTACACCCAGAGCGGAGTGAGACATAAGGTTGGGCACTTCGGGCTGATAGCATTGGTGAGGTTCGATGAGCAAATGCAGACCCTTTGAAGTCATACAGCATGGTACCCATTCCATGGGTCCCAACTCTCCAAGTTTAAGGGATTCTTCCTTCAGCTAAAACATGCATGGGAAACCCACAGTATGGTGCACCGTGTGACTGGCAAACGTTTTCAAATGCATCTCAGTTTTCGTCCCCTTTTACTCGGGTTCACCATTCCAGACCCTTTACGAACACTCTCCCCACTTGGAGAGTCAGTGCCTTTAACCTCCTGTTGGGCACAGTTTGCAATTTCTGCGCAAGATGAAAAGGAATAGGGAGAACGAATGAGAGACTAGCTCTAGGTGTCTGCACGGGCAAATTTAACGCTCATTTCCCACCAGGAAGAGGAATTAACCAAAGGCTCAGCATGCCGTGCCGGAACCAGATTAGGGCCTGAGGCAATCCTGTGGGTTTGCGGCCAGCTCACAAGATAGCGAGTTGAAGAAATGAGCTCAGGGGCACTGTAACTCACAAACCTGCAGAGTTATAAATGACAGCTATCGTCCAAAAATATATTGAAGGAAGGCTGCGAAGACGACTTGTAAGTGGGGCAGAATTGCAGGAGAACGATTTCAGGGGGTAGACGGGAATTGCATTTAAAGCATAGGAAAAGAGGCAGAACGTCGACAATGATGCTCTTGGCCAAAAAGGGCGTATGCGTTTTTTCCTGAATATATTCAGGAAAAAACGCATACGCCGTTTTTGGCCAACCAAGCAAGCATGTTAAAGAAATCTGCACTACAATGAAGTCTCACTGCCCCCCGGTCAAAAGGGCCATCTGAAAAAAGTGTAAAATCCAGAAAGGCAGCACAGGCCATGGAGAACAGGGAGCCTTGTTATGCTGATGGGCGGGATGTAAATTACCAACAGCCACCCTGGAGAAGTGTATGGTGTTTCCCGGAACACCGAAAAAACAAAGCTACGGAGCCTACGGCACTTCCACTTATGGTCCTATAGCTTAGGGAAATTAAAATCAAAAACACACAGCCACCCCAAAGTGTCGGACGGCTCTGTTTACAAGAACCTCGTCTACGGTACAAGTTAAATATCCCAGAATGTGAAAAATGGATAAAGAAGTTGTGGTACGTACGTACAATGGAATATCACTCAGCAATGAAATCTATGTCATCAGGCCCGTCGCGGCATAATGAGTGGATTCAGGTACGATGATTCTACGTGAAATAAGTCACACAGAAAATGACACATCATAAGATATCACTACTACACGGAATGTAAATTTGGCTACACATGAACTGAATTACAAAACAGAACAGGGTCTCAAATTTAGAAAACCAACTTATGCTTGCTTAAGGGGAAAGGTGAGTTGGGGTGCTGCATAAAACCAGAGACAGAAATTAGCACAGATACCTTCACATAAGCCAAATATGTAATAGTCAAGGCCTACCCTTTGCGCAATGAAATGGACTAAATACCCCATATTCAACGCCTAGGAATACACCTGACTGGTAAGAATCTTCAAACCCATGGATTTATATGTCTCCGTTAGGGAATGAAGCGTGTGTACAGCAACATGAATGCAGCAGAGAAAATCCGATAAATCCCATTATCAAAATGAATTACTAAAACCAAACACAAGGACAGTGAAATAGAGAGCAATTCTTAAATAATTCATTCAGGCTTGTGATGCAACCTGGATTTACCACATCTACACCCAGAGCTGAGTGTGACATAAGGTTGGGCACTTCGGGCTGATAGCACTGGTGAGGTTCGATGAGCAAATGCAGACCCTTTGAAGACATACTGCATGGTACCCATTCCATGGGTCCCAAATCTCCAGTTATAAGGGATTCTTCCTTCAGCTCAAAACATGCATGGGAAACCCACAGTATGGTGGACCGTGTGACCGGCAAACGTTTTCAAATGCATCTCAGTTTTCCTCCCCTTTTACACAGGTTCACCATTCCAGACCCTTTACTCACACTCTCCCCACTTGGAGAGTCAGTGCCTTTAACCTCCTGTTGGTCACCGTTTGCAATTTCTGCGCAAGATGAACAGGAATAGGGAGAACCAATGAGAGACTAGCTGTAGGTGTCTGTACGGGCAAATTTAACGCTCATTTCCCACCAGGAAGAGGAATTAACCAAAGGCTCAGCATGCCCTGCTGGAACCAGATAAGGGCCTGAAGCAATCCTGCGGGTTTGCGGCCAGCTCACAAGTTAGCGAGATGAAGAAAGGAGCTCAGGGGCACTGTAACTCACAAACCTGCAGAGTTATAAATGACAGCTATCGTCCAAAAATATATTGAAGTATTTCTGCGAAGAGGACTTAGAATTTGGGCAGAAATTCAGGAAAACGATTTCAGGGGGTAGACTGGAATTGCACTTAAAGACTAGGAAAAGACGGAGAACAGCGACAATGATGCACTTGGCCAAAAAGGGCGTATGCGTTTTTTCCTGAATATAATCAGGAAAAAACGCATATGCCCTTTTTGGCCAACCAAGCAAGCGTGTAAAAAATCTGCACTAAAATGAAGTCTCTCTGCCCCCCGGTCAAAAGGGCCATCTGAAAAAAGTGTAAAATCCAGAAAGGCAGGACAGGCCATGGAGAAGAGGGAGCATTGTTATCCTGATGGTCGGCATGTGAATTGCCAACAGCCACTCTGGAGAAGTGTATGGTATTTCCTGAAACACATAAGAAACAAAGCAACACAGCCTATGGCACTTCCACTTATGGTCCTATAGCTTAGGGAAATTAAAATCAAAACCACACAGGCACCCCAAAGTTTGGAACGGCTCTGTTTACGAGAACCTCTTGTACGGTACAAGTTAAATATCCCAGAGGGCGAAAAATGGATAAAGAAGTTGTGGTTCTTACGTACAATGGAATATCACTCAGCAATGAAATCTATGTCATCAGGCCCGTAGCGGCATAATGAGTGGATTCAGGTACGATGATTCTACGTGCAATAGGTCACACAGAAAAAGAAACATCATAAGATATCACTAATACACGGAATGTAAACTTGGCTACACATGAAATGAATTACAAAACAGAACAGTGTCTCAAATTTAGAAAACCAACTTATGCTTGCTTTTTGGGAAAGGTGAGTTCGGGTGCTGCATAAAAACAGAGATTGAAATTCGCACTGATACCGTTCCATAAGCCAAATATGTAATAGACAAGACCTACTGCTTGCTCAACGAAATGGGCTCAACACCCCATATTCAACGCCTAGGAATATACCTGCCTAGCAAGAATCTTAAAACCCATGGATTTATATGTGTCCATAAGAGAATCCAGCGTGTGTTCAGTGGCCTAAAGGCAACAGTGAAAATCCGATAAATCACATTATCAAAATAAATTTCAAAAACAAAACACAATGACAGTGAAATAGAGAGCAATTCTTAAATAATTCACTCAGGGCTTCTGATGCAACCTGGATTTACCACATGTACACCCAGTGCTGGGGAGACATAAGGCCGGACACTTCGCCCTGATAGTATTGTTGAGGTTCTGTGAGCAATTGCAGACCCTTTGAAGTCATACTGCATGGTACCCATTCCAAGGGTCCCAACTCTCCAGGTTTAAGGGATTCTTCCTTCCGCTACATCATGTATGGGAAACCCAGAGTATGGTCCACCATGTGATTGGGAAACGTTTTCAAATGCATCTCAGTTTTCGTCCCTTTATACTCGGGTTCACCATTCCAGATGCTTAACTAACACTCTCCCCACTTGGAGAGTCAGTGCCTTTAACCTCCTGTTTGTCACAGTTTGCAATTTCTGCGCAAGATGAACAGGAATAGGGAGAACCAATGAGAGACTAGCTGTAGGTGTCTGCACGGGCAATTTAATGCTCATTTCTCACCAGGAAGTGGAATTAACCAAAGGCTCAGAATGCCGTGCCGGAACCAGATTAGGGCCTGAAGCAATACTGCGGGTGTGCAGGCAGCTCACAAGATAGCGAGTTGAACAAAGGAGCTCAGGGGCACTGTAATTCACAAACCTGCAGAGTTATAAATGACAGCTATCGTCCAAAAATATATTGAAGGAAGGCTGCGAAGAGGACTTGAAAGCAGGGCAGAATTCCAGGAAAACGATTTCAGGAGGTAGACGGGAAATGCACTGAAAGCATAGGAGAAGAGGCAGAACCTCGACAATGATGCACTTGTTCAAAAAGTGCATATGCGTTTTTTCCAAGGCCCTCCTTAAAGAGGGTAGGGGGCTCCCAGCATGCTTCAGTGGCCAACAGAGGGCCCACATCGCCAAGGTGACGTGAGCCAGCCAGGCAGGAGTGACCTCACATCAGAGGGCCCACCTCACAGAAGGGTAAGGGACCCAGCCATTATCAGACTCTCACCAGAGGGCCCACATCAGCAAGGGGCTGGGAACCAGGCAGGAGTGTCTTCACACCCGTGGGGCCACATCATCGCAAGTTGAGGTACCCAGCACATGTGGCCTCAAACCAGAGGACCCACATCTCCATGGGTCTCGGAGCGAGGCAGGCAGGATGAACCTCAAAACACGTGGCCCATTGTATAAAAAAGGTGAGGAATCCAGCAGTTGGAACATCCCAGCAGGCGGCCCAGAGCACTGAGGCTATGGGATCCAGGCAATGATGAACTCACAACAGAGGGCCCTCATCATGAAACTGTGAGCAACCTAGCCATTGTGACCTCAGAGCACAAGGCCCACATCCCCATGGGGAAGCGAACCAAGCAGGAGTGTCATCGCACCAGTGGGCACACATCAGAAAATGTGGGGAGCCCAGCAGTTAGGGCCTGATGCCAGAGGGCCCTCATCACCGAGGAGAGGAGGCTACCAGCAGGCTCCAACTGCTACAAGAGGGCCAACGTCGCCAATGCGGGGTGTGCCAGCCAGGCAGGAGTGACCTCAGAGCAGAGGGCCAACCTCAAAAAAGTGTGAGGAACCCAAAGAGGATTAGACTCTCACCAGAGGGCCCACATCACCAAGAGGATCAGAACCAGGCAGGACTGTCTTCACACCAGGGTGACCACATCATAGAAAGGTGAGGAACCCAGCACATGTGGCCTAAACCAGAAGACCCACATCTCCAAGGGGCTCGGAGTGAGGCATGCAGGAGTAGCCTCACAACACAGGGCCCATAGAATAAAAAAGCTGAGGAATCCTGCAGTGGGAACCTCCCAGCAGGCGGCCCAGAGCACCGAGTCTATGCGATCCAGGCTGCAGTGAACTCACAGCAGAGGGCCCATATCATGAAACTGTGAGCAACCCAGCCATTGGGACCTCACAGCAGAAGGCCCACATCCCCATGGGGTTGGGAACATGGCAAGAGTGTCCTCGCACCACTTAGCACGTATCAGAAAAAGTGGGTACCCAGCAGTTACGGCCTGACGCTAGAGAGCCCTCATCACCGAGGGGAGGTGGCTCCCAGCAGGCTCCAACTGCCACAAGAGGGCCGATGTCGCCAAGGCGGGGTGTGCCAGCCAGTCAGTAGTGACCTCACAGCAGAGGGCCCACCTCACAGAAGGGTGAGGAACCCAGCCAGGATCAGACTCTCACCAGAGGGCCCACATCACCAAGGGGATAGAAACCAGGCAGGAGTGTCCTCACACCAGCGGGGCCACATCATCGAAAGGTGAGGGACCCAGCACACGTGGCCTCAAACCAGAGGACACACATCACCAAGGGGCTGGGAGTGAGTCAGGCAGGAGGAGTCTCCAAACAGAGGGCCCATAGAAGAGAAAAGGTGAGGAATCCCGCAGTTGGAACCTCCCCGCAGGCGGCCAGGAGCAGCGAGGCTATGGGATCCAGGCCGGAGTGAACTCACACCAGAGGGCCCTCATCATGAAACTGAGCCACCCACCGTTGGGACCTCAGAGCAGAAGGCCCATATTCCCATGGGGTTGGAAACCTGGCAGGAGTGTACTCACACCACAGGGCGCACATCAGAAAATTTTGGGAGCCCAGGAGTTAGAGCCTGACGCCAGAGGGCCCTCATTACCGAGGGGAGGAGACTCCCAGCAGGCACCAACTCCCAACTGAGGGCCCACGTCGCCAAGGTGACGTGTGCCAGTCAGGCAGGAGTGACCTCACAGCAGAGGGCCTACCTCACAGAAGGGTGAGGAAACCAGCCAGGATAAGGCTCTCACCAGAGAGCCCACATCACCAAGGGGACCGGAACAAGGCAGGAGTGTCCTCACACCAGTGTGGCCACATTATAGAAAGGTGACGAACCCAGCACATGTGGCCTAAACCAGAGGACCCACATTTCCAAGGTGCTACGAGTGAGGCAGGCAGGAGTAGCCTAACAACACAGGGCCCACAGAATAAAAAATGTGAGGAATCCAGCAGTTGGAACCCCCCAGCAGGTGGCCCAGAGTACGGAGCCTATGTGATCCAGGCCACAGTGAACTCACAGCAGAGGGCTCACATCATGACACTGTGAGCAACCCAGCTGGTGGGACCTCAGAGCAGAAGGCCCACATCCCCATGGGGATGGGAACGTGGCAGGAGTGTACTCGCACGACAGGGCACATATCAGAAAATTTTGGGAGCCCATGAGTTAGGGCCTGACGCCAGAGGGCCCTCATTACCGAGGGGAGGAGACTCCCAGCAGGCACCAACTCCCAACTGAGGACCCACATCGCCAAGGTGATGTGTGCCAGCCAGGCAGGAGTGACCTCACAGCAGAGGGCCCACCTCCCAGAAGGGTGAGGAATCCAGCCAGGATCAGACTCTCACCAGAAGGCCCCCATCACCAAGGGGATGGGAACCAGGCAGGAGTGTCCTCACACCAGTGGGGCCACATCAATAAAGGTGAGGAAACCGGCACATGTGGCCTCAAACCAGAGGACCCACATCACAAAGGGGCTGGGAGTGAGTCAGGAAGGAGGAGCATGAAAACACAGGACCCAAAGAATAAAAATGGTAAGGAATCCAGCAGTAGGAACCTCCCAGCAGGCGGCTCAGAGCACAGAGTCTATGGGATCTAGGCCTGAGTGAACTAACACCAGAGAGCCAACATCCTGAAACTGTGAACAACACAGGTGTTGGGACCATAGAGCAGAAGGCACATGGGGATAGGAACCTGGCAGGAGTGCCCTCACACCACTTAGCACGTATCAGAAAATGTGGGTAACCAGCAGTTAGGGCCTGATGCCAGAGGGTCTCATCACTGAGGGGAGGAGGCTCCCAGCGGGCTCCAACTGCCACCAGAGGGCCGACGTCGCCAAGGCGGGGTGTGTCAGCCAGGCAGGAGTGACCTCAGAGAAGAGGGCCCACCTCACAGAAGTGTGAGGAGCCCAACCAGGATCAGACTCTCACTGGAGGGCTCACATCACCAAGGGGATGGGAACCAGGCAGGAGTGTCCGCACACCAGTGGGGCCACATCTGCGAAAGGTGAGGAACCCAGCACATGTGGCCTCAAACCAGAGGACACACATCACCAAGGGGCTGGGAGTGAGGCAGGTGTCTGGAGGGGCACATTTAACTCTAATTTCCCACCAGGAAGAGGAATTAACCAAAGGCTCAGAGTGCCGTGCGGGACCCTGATTACGGCCTGAAGCAAACCTGCGGTTCTGTGGCCAGCTTTCAAGGAAACGAGTTAAGAAAGGAAATCACAGGCACTGTAATTCACAAACCTGCAGAGTTATAAATGACAGCTATTGGCAAAAATATATTGAAGTAAGTCTGCACAGAGGACTTGAAAACGAGGCAGAATTGCAGGAATCATATTTCAGGAGGTAGATTGGAATTGCATTTAAAGCATGTGAAAAGCGGCAGATCTTTGACAGTGATGCACTTGGACAAAAAGTGCGTATACATTTTTTCCTGAATATATTCAGGAAAAAACGCATATGCCCTTTGTGGCCAACCAAGAATTCGAGCAATGGAAATCCACACTACAATGAACTCTCATTTCCCATTCGTCAAAAGAGCCATCTGAAAAAAGTGTAAAACCCAGAAACACAGGACAGGCCATGGAGAACAGGGAGCCTTGTTATGCTGATGGACGGATTGTAAATTGCCAACAGACACTCTGGTGATGTTTATAGTGTATGCTGAAACATCTAAAAAACAAAGCTACAGAGCCTAGGGCACTTCCACTTTTGGCCCTATAGCTTAGGAAAATTAAAATCAACAAGACACAGCCAACACAATATCCAGGGCTGCTGTGTTTACAAGAACCTTGAGTCCAGTACAAATTAAATATCCCAGAAAGAAAAAAATGGATAAAGGAGTTGTCCTACTTACGTACAACGGAATATCACTCAGCAATGAAATCAATGTCATCAGGCCTGTAGCAGCAAATTGAGTGGATTTAAGTATGATGATTCTAAGAGAAATATGTCACACAGAGAAACATAATTATCATAAGATATCACAAATAGAGGGAGTGTAAACTTGGCTACACATAAACTGAATTACAAAACCGAGCAGAGTCTCACATTTAGATAAAAACTTATGCTTGCTTAACGGGAAAGTTGAGTTGGGGTGCTGTATAAAACCAGAGATTGAAATGAGCACACATACCGTTCCATAAGCCAAATATGTAATAGACAAGACCTACTCTTTGCTCAACGAAATAGACTAATCCATGGTGTATCACCTCACACCTGTTAGAATAGGCATCATCAGAAAATCTACAAACAACAAATGCTGGAAAGGGTGCGGAGATAAGGAAACCTCTTCCACTATTGTTGGGAATGTAAATTGATGCAGTCACTGTGGAGAACATTATGGAGTTTCTTATAAAACTAAGAATAGAATTACCATATAATACAGCAATCCCACTACTGGGCATATACCCAGACAAAACCATAAAACGAAAAGAGACATTCACCGCAATGTTCATTGCATCACTATTTACAATATCCAGGTAATGGAAGCAACCTAAATGCCCACAGACAGACGAATGCATAAAGATGAGGTACATATATAAAATGGAATATTACTAAGCCATAAAAAGGAATGAAATTGGGTCATTTGTAGAGACGTTGATGGATCTAGAGACTGTCATACAGAGTGAAGTAAGTCAGAAAGAGAAAAACAAATCCTGTATATAAATGCATATATGTGGAACCTAGAAAAGTTGTACAGATGAACCGTTTTGCAAGGCAGAAATAGAGCAACAGATGTAGACAACAAACGTATGGACACCAAGGGGGGAAAGCTGTTAGGGGGGTGGTGGTGGGAGGAGTTGAGAGATTGGGATTGGCATGTATACATTTCTATGTATAAAATAGGTAACCAAAAAGAACCTGCTGTATAAAAAAATAAAATAAAATTCAAAATTACAAAAAGTAAAACAGAAAAAATATTCTTCCCTTCACATACATGTATTTATATGAATAAATTATTTCCATGCTTATATCTGTAAATACAAAAAAGAGGAATAAAATCTACCTTGAACCAAAAACGAAAAAAAGAAAAAAAAACAGAACCCACCAGTTACACAGAGGAAAACCGTATCAGGGCCCTTGCTCCAGTTGTAAACAATTCTGAAGTTGGTCAGTGGTGGGGAATCATCTCCCATTCAGCCAGCATGCCCCACGCAACAAGCGTCCTCATTGCAAAGCTGGGGGCCCGTGCCGAGGCATCTGTGAGTAAACGTGGGCCGAGCCCCAGGCCAGCTGCTGCTGAAATGTTCCCACCCTTCCCAGGTAAAACACCTGAATATGTACAAGGACTTGAAAGCCTAGAGGAAGGGCCATGGAGCCACATGAGCGACAGCATGCCAGCCGACTTGGTGCCTGCAGGCCAGACAGGATGGTCCTGGCCCTGGGTGCTCTTCTGGAAGCTTTCCATTTCCCTGCCTGAGATACCCCTCCTGTCCCGGCCCCCACTGCTTTCTTCCTTACTCACCTCTGCCCAGGGAGAAATTCCAGCGGCAGGTATGGGTGGCACATCCTCTTCTTTAGCAGGTGGCATCTTGGCAACTGCTGCAGAAAGTCCAGCAGAGCCCCACTCACACTGGGCAACCCACAAAGCCGTGGCCTCTCACTCCCTCCCACCAGTCCAGCCCCGAGACTGCTGACAGGGCAGAAAATGGCGTCAGGCACAGCTGCAGGTGCTCTTGCTGCCTGGAGCGGTGTTTATATTGATCTCAACCCAGGCACACCTGGGGAGGTCTGGCCGGCACGGTCGGGCTTCCCAGGCCAGCCAATAATCACCCCTCAGGGGCTCACAGTTGCAGAAACTGGAACTTGCTGAATCGGCCAGGTCCAAGGAACAGGTGTGGGCCCCTGAGAGTCAGGATAGACAAGGGGCTGCAGCTCTGGCTTGTTTTCTAATTATATTATCTGGCCCATGAGTGGGAGACAACTTCAAGAAAACCCTCTCCTAATGAGAGGAACCCAGGAGTCAGGGAGAGGAGGGGTGGGTGGTGGGTGGAGACAGAGGCCTGGTGCCCCGGGTGCAGTGGAAGTCTCTGGAAGACCAGGTGGAGGGAGGCCACACAGAGTGATGCCCAGGGTCACAGACCTGTCGGAGCTGTTGTTTGTTAGTTCAAGTCCTGCTCTGAGGTGCTCTGTGTCAGATCTGAGTGACAGGTGAGCTGGGAGTGCTCTGCAATGAGGGCGATGTGCATGGCTCCTGTGTGCCCAGCCCTGCCACGGTACCTGAAAGGGTTGCTCTGTATCCTGGGAGGGGCCTGACCACGAGAGCCCCGTGGGCTGGGGTGGGGGTGGGGTACCTGCCCAGGTGAGCTCCATATCCTGGGATTGGCCTGACCTCGAGAGCCCCATGGGCTGCTGGAGTCCTGGTAAAAGATGTCAGGACAGTCAGTGAAGCCACCGAGGATATACCTCCAGTAGTTCCTAAACCCTACACCCTGCTGGTCATTCTACTAACCACCAGGACATGGTATTCTGTATTAGTCTTCAATGAAGCCTTCTTTTGTATTCTATTAGTCCCAGAGTCACAAGAAATTTTGGCTTGTGAGTGGCAGGACTCAACATACAACTAAAACAATACTTCCGGGCCGTCTTGCCCCAAGGGTTCAAAAATTCCCACACCATCTTTGGGGAAAGCTCAGCTAAAGACCTAAAAGTTCTACCTCTGGAAAAGGAAACACTCCTTCAATATGCAGACGACATTCTGATCGCCAGCCCTACTAAGGAGACCTCTGAACTACCAAGCCAATAAAGGATACAAGTTGTCCAAGAAAAAGCTCAAATATCACAGACTATGGTGACCTGCGTGGGCTGCATTCTCACAGAAGGTCGGAGAAGCCCATCCCAGGAAAGGGAAGAAACAATTTACAGCCTTACCCATTTCTAAAACTAGGAGACAGCTTAGGGGTTCCTGGGGAGGCCAGGGTTTGCTGCTTCTGGATCCCTAACTACAGTCTACTAGCTGGGCCTCTATATGAAACACTGAAAGAAAAAGATGATGATCCTTTTGAATAGAATCCAGAAGTGGCCTTTCAAGAATGGAAAGAGCAGTCAATTCAGACCCTTGCCCTGGAACTCCCTAATTTAGCTAAACCCTTTGACCTTTACATTCCTAGTGAAATTTGAATGGCCATTGGAGTATTAGTGCAAAACCTGGGACCACTTGAAATGGAACAATGCAAGAATGCCATCCAGGTAGGATAAACTACGGTCACCAAGGGGCTTGGCCCACCGCCACATCTGGCCAAGATACTGGCAGTATCTGAAAACCTGGAAATCAGCAGCCCAAAAGGCCACCTCCCTCCTAAGGGAAAAGGACCCCACGTGGTGATCCTAACCCCCAACCATGCCCTGAAGTTGCAGGGTTTGCTCCGTGGGCACACTGACCTTGAGTGAGGAGGTCCTCCAACTCCAACCTCCAGAGAGATAACTGGGGCAAAGGGGCACCATGACGACTCGTGTGACCATCACTTGACCTGGAGTTTCTCTCATAAAACAACAAGAGTGTGTCCCAAAAGAGTAGACTACTGCTTGCAGGACTTACTGCACCCAGAGGGGAGGTAATAATCTTGGCAGGGGAACAGTATATCACACTGTCACCATAGAAAAGCCTACAGACACTGTGATGATGGTGGCCAATAAGACCGGCTGGACTCCTGTTTACTTCAAAAGGCTGTTGACTCAGTGGCCATCATGGTCCTTCATCACCACTGACCCTGGACTGTCTGGGAGTTGAGCAGTCAGGGTGCTGACACCTGGTGCTGTTTTTACGTTAATTCAGGGGCCTAACTGAAGAAAGCACAGACTACTGGTCAGAGCATCTAGGCTGGCAGAAACGGTCAGCCTAAGGTGGCCGAACAAATGTGGGGCGGGGTGAAACTGGACCTCACAGCGTCACTGCACATCTCCTTCCTGGACCCTTAAAGGTCATTAGAATCTATAACACTACCAATACTTGTGCTCAGGCAGAGGAGCAGGGAGGCAGGAGGCCTGCGGACAAACAACGTCACCTGGAGGCTGCTGGGGAGAAGTTCAGACCCTCTCCCACAGGTATGAGGGCTCCTAACTCAGCACTCAGCAGTTACAGATGAAGGGTCTGCACCCTCAGCACTCTAAGAATGAGGAAGGGGACAAAATGCAGAAGAGGGGTTTGTCCCAGGCAAAGCCCCTTAAAAATCCCTGGGAGATAAAAATAGAATCTGGGCAATAAAATAAAGTCTAACCTTTTTTATCCTTTGTGCTTTGTCTAATTTCACGTGCTCCTAGGGTCCCGCATACAGAGGTTCAACAGCCGGCACTTCAGACCAGATTTCCTAGTGCAGAATGGCTGGGTCGACACTTCAGCTCCTGGAGCACAGTGCAGACTCCGCGATATAGAGCCTGAGCTGCAGCCAACCGGGCCCTCGAGAGCTCCGCCCCCTCCCTCCCACTGACTCTGACAGGATCTCTACACAGCAGCCCAGCCCACAGCCCACGGGGTAGCACATGCTCTCACCTCTGCATTCTCTGATCAAAATATAAAGTTTCCTTTGCTTCTGAACCAAACTCAGTCTCGATCTGTTGGCTCCAATGACACTGGGCAGGGGGACACTTGTTGGGGTCCACTCTGGAGGATCAGTAACAGAAATTGAGAACATTGTAACTTCAATGAACAGATGTGTGAGCCAAACTGTAATTAACATAGAACAGTGTATAAGGCTCGGGTAAAATAAGATGTTTCTAACACTTCCATTTGATATTTCCATCACTTTATTATAAGCAAGTTCAGTGAAAGGTTTGTCTTATTTGTCAGGTCAATACTAGAGAAACGAAGTGATTTCTTTCCAAGGATGTACATCTAATAATCTTGGTTAAAGCTTCAATCTTGTTTTAAATGCTTTTCCATTGAAAATTATACCTCTCTTTCAGCTCCCCCATTTCTGAGAAGTATAAAATCTTATAATTTATTATTACCAAAGGGGAAAGGTGGGAGGAGGGATAAATTAACAGTTTGGGATTAACACATACACACTGCTATGTATAAAATCGATCATCAACAAGGAACTACTGTACAGCACAGGGAACTACACTCAATATTTTGCAATAACCTATAAGGGGAAATAATCTGAAAAAAGAATAGATATTTTTATTGACATCATCTATTAATGACAGTTAAAATGGAACCTAACGGAAGCCGGTGGTGAGTGCTTCTGACCCTGAAGACTTCAATCATCTAAAGTTTGGACTCTGCCTACTTCCCAAGGCCCTTAATGAACATATGTGTAGCCGTAGCTTAAAAAATTCCCCAGTTTGGGTTGTGGAGAGACAGTGATTTTGAAAAAGCCCTGGTGTTCTCCTCACATGAATGGGACACTTCCTACAGCTAAAATATGCCTGTCACACCCAGAAGATGGTATACCGTCTGATCGGGAAGAGTTTGGAAAAGGCATCTCATCTCCTCATCTCCTGGTGCTCGGGTTCACCCCTCCAGCGTCTTTACGAACAGTCTTCCCACTTGGAGATGTCAGCACTGTCAACATCCTGTTGCATACAGTTTGGAATTTGTCCAGAGAATGAAGCAGAAGGAGGAGGAACAATGAGAGACAAGTCCTAGGTGTTCGGACAGGCACATGTCACTCTAATTTCCAATCAGGAAGACGAATTGACTAAAAGCTAGGGTTGCCCATGGAAACAGAATAGGGCTTGAGGAAATCCCGCTGCTTTGTGGCCAGTTCCCATAAACACAAGTTGAAAAATGGAACTCAGGGCCGCTAAAATTCATGAAACTGCAGAGTTGAAAATATCTCTCACTGAAAAATGTCTTGAGGAAAGTCAGAGAAAAGGACTTGTAAGCAACGGAGAATGGCAGGAAAGGGATTGGAAGAGGTAGAAAGGACTCGCCATTAAGCACAAGAAAAGGGGCTGAACATTGCCAACATTGCAGTTGGCCAAAAAGGGTGTATGCGTCTTTTTCTGTATATATTCAAGAAAACGGCATACACTTTTTTAGCCAACCAAACAGGTGGGCACTGGAAATCAGTACTACAAAACATATCACTTCGCATCAGTCAGAAGAGCCTTCCTCATAAAGTGTAAACACCAGAAATGCAGGACAGGGCAAGGAGAAAAGGGAGCCCTGTGAGGCTTATAGTGGAAATGTATATTGCCAATGGTCACTCTTGAGAAGTGTATTGTGTTTACTAAAGCATCTAAAAAATGAGCTACAGAGCACAGGGCACTTGCACTCATGGACGTATATCTTGGGAAAGACAAAAATGGAGAGGACACAGGCACCCCAATGTTTACCGCCTCTCTGTTTCAAAGATCCTCGACTAGGATATAATTTATATGTCTCTGGAGGGAAAAAATGGATAGAGGTGTGGCACTTATGTAGAGTGGAATATTACTCAGCCTGAAAATCAGAGAAATATGGCCAGTTGTAACAACCCCAGAGTAGTTACGTATGATCATTCAAAGTCACATAATTCAAAAAGAAAAAGACATACGATATTACTAATACATGGAATGTAAACGTGGCTACAAACTACCTGAATTACAAAACAGAATGGGGTCTCAAATTTAGAAGACCACCTTATGTTTGCTTAAGGAAAAAGGAGAGTTGGGGAGCTGCATAAAACCAGAGATTGAAATTAGCACAGATACCGTTCGATAAGCCAAATATGTAATAGAAAAAACCTACTCCCTGGTCAACGAAATGGACTCAACACGCCATATTCAACACCTACGAATACACCTGACTAGTAAGAATCTTCAAACTCATGGATTTATATGTGTCCGTAAGAGAATCAAGCGTGAGTACAGCGGCATGAACACAGCAGTGAAAATGCGATAAATCACATTATGAAAATAAATTACAAAAACAAAACACAATGAGAGTGAAATAGAGAGCAATTCTTAAATAATTCATTCAGGGCTTGTGATGCAACCTGGATTTACCACATCTACACCCAGAGCTGAGTGAGACATAAGGTTGGGCACTTCGGGCTGATAGCATTGTTGAGGTTCGATGAGCAAATGCAGACCCTTTGAAGTCATACAGCATGGTACCCATTCCATGGGTCCCAACTCTCCAGGATTAAGGGATTCTTTCTTCAGCTAAAACATGCATGGGAAACCCACAGTATGGTGCACCGTGTGACCAGGAAAGGTTTTCAAATGCATCTCAGTTTTCGTCCCCTTTAACTCGGGTTCACCATTCCAGAACGTTTACTAACACTCTCCCCACTTGGAGAGTCAGTGCCTTTAACCTCCTGTTTGGCACAGTTTGCAATTTCTGCGCAAGATGAACAGGAATAGGGAGAACCAATGAGAGACTAGCAGTAAGTGTCTGCACGGGCAAATTTAATGCTCATTTCCCACCAGGAAGAGGAATTAACCAAAGGATCAGCATGCCGTGCCGGAACCAGATTAGGGCCTGAATCAATCCTGCGGGTTTGCGCCCAGCTCACAAGTTGCGAGTTGAAGAAAGGAGCTCAGGGGCACTGTAACTCACAAACATGCAGAGTTATAAATGACAGCTATCATCCAAAAATATATTGAAGGAAGGCTGCGAAGACGACTTGTAATTGGGGCAGAATTGCAGGAAAACGATTTCAGGGGGTAGACGGGAATTGCATTTAAAGCATAGGAAAAGAGGCAGAACGTCGACAATGATGCTCTTGGCCAAAAAGGGTGTATGCGTTTTTTCCTGAATATATTCAGGAAAAAAAGCATATGCGCTTTTTGGCCAACCAAGCAAGCATGTTAAAGAAATCTGCACTACAATGAAGTCTCACTGCCCCCCGGTCAAAAGGGACATGTGAAACAAGTGTAAAATCCACAAAGACAGGACAGGCCAAGGAGAACAGGGAGCCTTGTTATGCTGATGGTCGGGATGTAAATTGCCAACAGCCACTCTGGAGAAGTGTATGGTGTTTCCTGAAACCCCTGAAAAACAAAGCAACGGAGCCTACGGCACTTCCACTTATGGTCCTATAGCTTAGGGAAATTAAAATCAAAAACACACAGCCACCCCAAAGTGTCGGACGGCTCTGTTTACAAGAACCTCGTCTACGGTACAAGTTAAATATCCCAGAATGTGAAAAATGGATAAAGAAGATGTGGTACGTACGTACAATGGAAAATCACTCAGCAATGAAAGCTATGTCATCAGGCCCATCGCGGCATAATGAGTGGATTCAGGTACGATGATTCTAAGGGAAATAAGTCACACAGAAAATGAAACATCATAAGATATCACTAATACACGGAATGTAAACTTTGCTACACATGAACTGAATTATAAAACAGAACAGGGTCTCAAATTTAGAAAACAAACTTATGCTTGCTTAAGGGGAAAGGTGAGTTGGGGTGCTGCATAAAACCAGAGATAGAAATTAGCACAGATACCTTTCCATAAGCCAAATATGTAATAGCCCAGACCTACCCCTTGCTCAACGAAATGGACTAAACACCCCATATTCAACGCCTAGTAATACACCTGACTAGTAAGAATCTTCAAACCCATGGATTTATATGTCTCCGTAAGAGAATGAAGCGTGTGTACAGCGGCATGAACGCAGCAGAGAAAATCCGATAAATCCCATTATCAAAATGAATTACACAAACAAAACCCAAGGACAGTGAAATAGAGAGCAATTCTTAAATAATTCATTCAGGGCTTGTGATGCAACCTGGATTTACCACATCTACACCCAGAGCTGAGTGAGACATAAGGTTGGGCACTTCGGGCTGATAGCATTGGTGAGGTTCGATGAGCAAATGCAGACCCTTTGAAGTCATACTGCATGGTACCCATTCCATGGTTCCCACCTCTCCAGATTTAAGGGATTCTTCCTTCAGCTAAAACATGCATGGGAAACCCACAGTATGGTGCACCGTGTGACCGACAAACGTTTTCAAATGCATCTCAGTTTTCGTCCCCTTTTACTCGGGTTCACCATTCCAGACCCTTTACGAACACTCTCCCCACTTGGAGAGTCAGTTCCTTTAACCTCCTGTTGGGCACAGTTTGCAATTTCTGCGCAAGATGAAAAGGAATAGGGAGAACGAATGAGAGACTAGCTCTAGGTGTCTGCACGGACAAATTTAACGCTCATTTCCCACCAGGAAGAGGAATTAACCAAAGGCTCAGCATGCCGTGCCGGAACCAGATTAGGGCCTGACAATCGTGCGGGTTTGCAGCCAGATCACAAGATAGCGAGTTGAAGAAAGGAGCTCAGGGGCACTGTAACTCACAAACCTGCAGAGTAATAAATGACAGCTATCGTCCAAAAATATATTGAAGGAGGTCTGCAAAGACGACTTGTAAGCGGGACAGATTTGCAGGAAAACGATTTCAGGGGGTAGACGGGAATTGCATTTAAAGCATAGGAAAAGAGGCAGAACGTCAACAATGATGCTCTTGGCCAAAAAGGGCGTATGCGTTTTTTTCCTGAATATATTCAGGAATAAACGCATACGCCCTTTTTGGCCAACCAAGCAAGCATGTTAAAGAAATCTGCACTACAATGAAGTCTCACTGCCCCCCGGTCAAAAGGGCCATCTGAAAAAAGTGTAAAATCCAGAAAGGCAGCACAGGCCATGGAGAACAGGGAGCCTTGTTATGCTGATGGGCGGGATGTAAATTGCCAACAGCCACTCTGGAGAAGTGTATGGTGTTTCCCGGAACACCGAAAAAACAAAGCTACGGAGCCTACGGCACTTCCACTTATGGTCCTATAGCTTAGGGAAATTAAAATCAAAAACACACAGCCACCCCAAAGTGTCGGACGGCTCTGTTTACAAGAACCTCGTCTACGGTACATGTTAAATATCCCAGAATGTGAAAAATGGATAAAGAAGTTGTGGTACGTACGTACAGTGGAATATCACACAGCAATGAAATCTATGTCATCAGGCCCGTCGCGGCATAATGAGTGGATTCAGGTACGATGATTCTAAGTGAAATAAGTCACACAGAAAATGAAACATCATAAGATATCACTAATACACGGAATGTAAACTTGGCTACACATGAACTGAATTACAAAACAGAACAGGGTCTCAAATTTAGAAAACCAACTTATGCTTGCTTAAGGGGAAAGGTGAGTTGGGGTGCTGCATAAAACCAGAGATAGAAATTAGCAAAGATACCTTTCCATAAGCCAAATATGTAATAGTCAAGACCTACCCCTTGGTCAACGAAATGGACTAAACACCCCATATTCAACGCCTAGGAATACACCTGACTAGTAAGAATCTTCAAACCCATGGATTTATATGTCTCCGTAAGAGAATGAAGCGTGTGTACAGCGGCATGAATGCAGCAGAGAAAATCCGATAAATCCCATTATCAAAATGAATTACACAAACAAAACCCAAGGACAGTGAAATAGAGAACAATTCTTAAATAATTCATTCAGGGCTTGTGATGCAACCTGGATTTACCACATCTACACCCAGAGCTGAGTGAGACATAAGGTTGGGCACTTCGGGCTGATAGCATTGGTGAGGTTCGATGAGCAAATGCAGACCCTTTGAAGTCATACAGCATGGTACCCATTCCATGGGTCCCAACTCTCCAAGTTTAAGGGATTCTTCCTTCAGCTAGAACATGCATGGGAAACCCACAGTATGGTGCACCGTGTGACTGGCAAACGTTTTCAAATGCATCTCAGTTTTCGTCCCCTTTTACTCGGGTTCACCATTCCAGACCTTTTACGAACACTCTCCCCACTTGGAGAGTCAGTGCCTTTAACCTCCTGTTGGGCACAGTTTGCAATTTCTGCGCAAGATGAAAAGGAATAGGGAGAACGAATGAGAGACTAGCTCTAGGTGTCTGCACGGGTAAATTTAACGCTCATTTCCCAGCAGGAAGAGGAATTAACCAAAGGCTCAGCATGCCGTGCCGGAACCAGATTAGGGCCTGAGGCAATCCTGTGGGTTTGCGGCCAGCTCACAAGATAGCGAGTTGAAGAAATGAGCTCAGGGACACTGTAACTCACAAACCTGCAGAGTTATAAATGACAGCTATCGTCCAAAAATATATTGAAGGAAGGCTGCGAAGACGACTTGTAAGTGGGGCAGAATTGCAGGAAAACGATTTCAGGGGGTAGACGGGAATTGCATTTAAAGCATAGGAAAAGAGGCAGAACGTCAACAATGATGCTCTTGGCCAAAAAGGGCGTATGCGTTTTTTCCTGAATATATTCAGGAAAAAACGCACACGCCCTTTTTGGCCAACCAAGCAAGCATGTTAAAGAAATCTGCACTACAATGAAGTCTCACTGCCCCCCGGTCAAAAGGGCCATCTGAAAAAAGTGTAAAATCCAGAAAGGCAGCACAGGCCATGGAGAACAGGGAGCCTTGTTATGCTGATGCGTGGGATGTGAATTGCCAACAGCCACTCTGGAGAAGTGTATGGTGTTTCCCGGAACACCGAAAAAACAAAGCTACGGAGCCTACGGCACTTCCACTTATGGTCCTATAGCTTAGGGAAATTAAAATCAAAAACACACAGCCACCCCAAAGTGTCGGACGGCTCTGTTTACAAGAACCTCGTCTACGGTACAAGTTAAATATCCCAGAATGTGAAAAATGGATAAAGAAGTTGTGGTACGTACGTACAGTGGAATATCACTCAGCAATGAAATCTATGTCATCAGGCCCGTCGCGGCATAATGAGTGGATTCAGGTACGATGATTCTAAGTGAAATAAGTCACACAGAAAATGAAACATCATAAGATATCTCTAATACACGGAATGTAAACTTGGCTACACATGAACTGAATTACAAAACAGAACAGGGTCTCAAATTTAGAAAACCAACTTATGCTTGCTTAAGGGGAAAGGTGAGTTGGGGTGCTGCATAAAACCAGAGATAGAAATTAGCACAGATACCTTTCCATAAGCCAAATATGTAATAGTCAAGACCTACCCCTTGCTCAATGAAATGGACTAAACACCCCATATTTAACGCCTAGGAATACACCTGACTAGTAAGAATCTTCAAACCCATGGATTTATATGTCTCCGTAAGAGAATGAAGCGTGTGTACAGCGGCATGAATGCAGCAGAGAAAATCCGATAAATCCCATTATCAAAATGAATTACACAAACAAAACCCAAGGACAGTGAAATAGAGAGCAATTCTTAAATAATTCATTCAGGGCTTGTGATGCAACCTGGATTTACCACATCTACACCCAGAGCTGAGTGAGACATAAGGTTGGACCCTTCGGGCTGATAGCATCGGTGAGGTTCGATGAGCAAATGCAGACCTTTTGAAGTCATAATACATGGTACACATTCCATGGGTCCCAACTCTCCAGGTTTAAGCGATTCTTCCTTCAGCTAAACCATGCATGGGAAACCCACAGTATGGTGCACCATGTGACCGGGAAACGTTTTCAAATGCATCTCAGTTTTTGTCCTCTTTTACTCGGGTTCACAATTCCAGACCCTTTACTAACACTCTCCACACTTGGAGAGTCAGTGTCTTTAACCTCCTGTTTCGCACAGTTTGCAATTTCTGCGCAAGGTGAACAGGAATAGGGAGAACCAATGAGTGACTAGCTGTAGGTGTCTGCAGGGGCTAATTTAACGCTCATTTCCAACCAGGAAGAGGATTTAACCAAACGCTCAGCATGCCGTGCCAGAACCAGATTAGGGCCTGAAGCAATCCTGCGGGTTTGCGGCCAGCTCACAAGAAAGCAATTTGAAGAAAGGAGCTCAGGGGCACTGTAATTCACAAACCTGCAGAGTTATAAATGACAGCTATCGTCCAAAAATATATTGAAGGTAGGCTGCGCAGAGGACTTGAAAGCGGGGCAGAATTTCTGGAAAACGATTTCATGGGGTAGACTGGAATTGCATTTAAAGCATAGGAAAAGAGGCAGAACGTCGACAATGATGCACTTGGCCAAAAAGGGCGTATGCGTTTTTTCCTGAATATATTCAGGAAAAAACGCATACGCCCTTTTTGGCCAACCAAGCAAGCATGTTAAAGAAATCTGCACTACAATGAAGTCTCACTGCCCCCCGGTCAAAAGGGCCATCTGAAAAAAGTGTAAAATCCAGAAATGCAGCACAGGCCATGGAGAACAGGGAGCCTTGTTATGCTGATGGGTGGGATGTAAATTGCCAACAACCACTCTGGAGATGTGTATTGTGTATCCTGAAACACCTAAAAAACAAAGCAACGGAGCCTACGGCACTTCCACTTATGCTCCTATAGCTTAGGGAAATTAAAATCAAAAACACACAGCCACCCCAAAGTTTCAGACGGCTCTGTTTACAAGAACCTCGTCTACGGTACAAGTTAAATATCCCAGAAAGCGAAAAATGGATAAAGAAGTTGTGGTACGTACGTACAATGGAATATCAGTCACCAAGGAAAGCTATGTCATCTGGCCCGTCGTGGCGTAATGAGTGGATTCAGGTACGATGATTCTAAGTGAAATAAGTCACACAGAAAATGAAACATCATAAGATATCACTAACACACCGAATGTAATCTTGGCTACACATGAACTGAATTACAAAACAGAACAGGGTCTCAAATTTAGAAAACCAACTTATGTTTGCTTAAGGGGAAAGGTGAGTTGGGGTGCTGCATAAAACCAGAGATAGAAATTAGCACAGATACCATTCCATACGCCAAATATGTAATAGTCAAGACCTACCCCTTGCTCAACGAAATGGGCTAAACACCCTATATTCAACGCCTAGGAATACACCTGACTAGTAAGAATCTTCAAACCCATGGATTTATATGTCTCCATAAGAGAATCAAGCGTGTGTACAGCTGCATGAATGCAGCAGAGAAAATCCGATAAATCCTATTATCAAAATGAATTACAAAAACAAAACACAATGACAGTGAAATAGAGAGCAATTCTTAAATAATTCATTCAGGGCTTGTGATGCAACCTGGATTTACCTCATCTACACCCAGAGCTGAGTGAGACATAAAGTTGGACACTTCGGGCTGATAGCATTGGTGAGGTTCGATGAGCAAATGGAGACCATTTGAAGTCATACTGCATGGTACCCATTCCATGGGTCCCAACTCTCCAGGTTTAAGCGATTCTTCCTTCAGCTAAAACATGCATGGGAAACCCACAGTATGGTGCACCGTGTGACCGGGAAACGTTTTCAAATGCATCTCAGTTTTCGTCCCCTTTTACTCGGGTTCACAATTCCAGACCCTTTACTAACACTCTCCCTACTTGGAGAGTCAGTGCCTTTAAGCTCCTGTTTGGCACTGTTTGCAATTTCTGCGCAAGATGAACAGGAATAGGGAGAACCAATGAGAGACTAGCTGTAGGTGTCTGCACGGGCAAATTTAACGCTCATTTCCCACCAGGAAGAGGAATTAACCGAAGGCGCAGCATGCTGTGCCGGAACCAGATTAGGGCCTGAAGCAATCCTGAGGGTTTGCGGCCAGCTCACAAGAAAGCGATTTGAAGAAAGGAGCTCCGGGGCACGGTAATTCAAAACCTGCAGTGTTGTAAATGACAGCTATCGTCCAAAAATATATTGAAGGAAGGCTGCGAAGAGGACTTGAAAGCGGGACAAAATTGCAGGAAAACGATTTCAGGGGTTAGACTGGAATTGCATTTAAAGCATAGGAAAAGAGGCAGAACGTCGACAATGATGCACTTGGCCAAAAAGGGCGTATGCGTTTTTTTCCGGAATATACGCATACGCCCTTTTTGGCCAACCAAGCAAGCATGTTAAAGAAATCTGCACTACAATGAAGTCTCACTGCCCCCCGGTCAAAAGGGCCATCTGAAAAAAGTGTAAAATCCAGAAAGGCAGCACAGGCCATGGAGAACAGGGAGCCTTGTTATGCTCATGGGTGGGATGTAAATTGCCAACAGCCACTGTGGAGAAGTGTATGGTGTTTCCTGAAACAACTAAAAAACAAAGCAACGGAGCCTACGGCACTTCCACTTATGGTCCTATAGCTTAGGGAAATTAAAATCAAAAACACACAGCCACGCCAAAGTTTCAGACGGCTCTGTTTACAAGAACCTCGTCTACGGTACAAGTTAAATATCCCAGAAAGCGAAAAATGGATAAAGAAGTTGTGGTACATACGTACAATGGAATATCACTCACCAATGAAATCTATGTCATCTGGCCCGTCGTGGCATAATGAGTGGATTCAGGTACGATGATTCTAAGTGAAATAAGTCACACAGAAAATGAAACATCATAATATATCACTAATACACCGAATGTAATCTTGGCTACACATGAACTGAATTACAAAACAGAACAGGGTCTCAAATTTAGAAAACCAACTTATGTTTGCTTAAGGGGAAAGGTGAGTTGGGGTGCTGCATAAAACCAGAGATAGAAATTAGCACAGATACCATTCCATATGTCAAATATGTAATAGTCAAGACCTACCCCTTGCTCAACGAAATGGGCTAAACACCCTATATTCAACGCCTAGGAATACACCTGACTAGTAAGAATCTTCAAACCCATGGATTTATATGTCTCCATAAGAGAATCAAGCATGTGTACAGCTGCATGAAGGCAGCAGAGAAAATCCGATAAATCCTATTATCAAAATGAATTACAAAAACAAAACACAATGCCAGTGAAATAGAGAGCAATTCTTAAATAATTCATTCAGGGCTTGTGATGCAACCTGGATTTACCTCATCTAAACCCAGAGCTGAGTGAGACATAAGGTTGGACACTTCGGGCTGATAGCATTGGTGAGGTTCGATGAGCAAATGCAGACCATTTGAAGTCATACTACATGGTACCCATTACATGGGTCCCAACTCTCCAGGTTTAGGCGATTCTTCCTTCAGGTAAAGCATGCATGGGAAGCCCACAGTATGGTGCACCGTGTGACCGGGAAACATTTTCAAATGCATCTCAGTTTTTGTCCCCGTTTACTCGGGTTCAGAATTCCAGACCCTTTACGAACACTCTCCCCACTTGGAGAGTCAGTGCCTTTAACCTGCTGTTTGGCACAGTTTGCAATTTCTGCGCAAGAGGAATAGGAATAGGAAGAACCAATGAGAGACTAGCTGTAGGTGTCTGCACGGGCAAATTTAACGCTCATTTCCAACCAGGAAGAGGAATTAACCAAACGCTCAGCATGCCGTGCCGGAACCAGATTAGGGCCTGAAGCAATCCTGCGGGTTTGCGGCCAGCTCAAAAGAAAGCGATTTGAAGAAAGGAGCTCAGGGGCACTGTAATTCACAAACCTGCAGAGTTATAAATGACAGCTATCGTCCAAAAATATATTGAAGGAAGGCTGCGAAGAGGACTTGAAAGCGGGACAAAATTGCAGGAAAACGATTTCAGGGGTTAGACTGGAATTGCATTTAAAGCATAGGAAAAGAGGCAGAACGTCGACAATGATGCACTTGGCCAAAAAGGGCGTATGCGTTTTTTCCTGAATATATTCAGGAAAAAGCGCATACGCCCTTTTTGGCCAACCAAGCAAGCATGTTAAAGAAATCTGCACTACAATGAAGTCTCACTGCCCCCCGGTCAAAAGGGCCATCTGAAAAAAGTGTAAAATCCAGAAATGCAG
Source organism: Delphinapterus leucas (assembly GCF_059928025.1). NCBI lineage: Eukaryota > Metazoa > Chordata > Mammalia > Artiodactyla > Monodontidae > Delphinapterus > Delphinapterus leucas. The sequence continues at coordinate 16,614,586 of NW_028322236.1, read as the reverse complement.
CACAGGCCATGGAGAACTGGGAGCCTTGTTATGCTAATGGGTGGGATGTAAATTGCCAACAGCCACTCTGGAGAAGTGTATGGTGTTTCCTGAAACACCTAAAATACAAAGCAACGGAGCCTACGGCACTTCCACTTATGGTCCTATAGCTTAGGGAAATTAAAATGAAAAACACACAGCCACCCCAAAGTTTCAGACGGCTCTGTTTACAAGAACCTCGTCTACGGTACAAGTTAAATATCCCAGAAAGCGAAAAATGGATAAAGAAGTTGTGGTACGTACGTACAATGGAATATCACTCACCAATGAAATCTATGTCATCTGGCCCGTCGTGGCATAATGAGTGGATTCAGGTACGATGATTCTAAGAGAAATAAGTCACAGAGAAAATGAAACATCATAAGTTAACTCTAATACACCGAATGTAATCTTGGCTACACATGAACTGAATTACAAAACAGAACAGGGTCTCAAATTTAGAAAACCAACTTATGTTTGCTTAAGTGGAAAGGTGAGTTGGGGTGCTGCATAAAACCAGAGATAGAAATTAGCACATATACCATTCCATACGTCAAATATGTAATAGTCAAGACCTACCCCTTGCTTAACGAAATGGGCTAAACACCCTATATTCAACGCCTAGGAATACACCTGACTAGTAAGAATCTTCAAACCCATGGATTTATATGTCTCCATAAGAGAATCAAGCATGTGTACAGCTGCATGAAGGCAGCAGAGAAAATCCGATAAATCCTATTATCAAAATGAATTACAAAAACAAAACACAATGACAGTTTAATAGAGAGCAATTCTTAAATAATTCATTCAGGGCTTGTGATGCAACCTGGATTTACCTCATCTAAACCCAGAGCTGAGTGAGACATAAGGTTGGACACTTCGGGCTGATAGCATTGGTGAGGTTCGATGAGCAAATGCAGACCATTTGAAGTCATACTACATGGTACCCATTCCATGGGTCCCAACTCTCCAGGTTTAAGCGATTCTTCCTTCAGCTAAAGCATGCATGGGAAGCCCACAGTATGGTGCACCGTGTGATCGGGAATCATTTTCAAATGCATCTCAGTTTTTGTCCCCTTTTACTCGGGTTCACAATTCCAGAACCTTTACTAACACTCTCCCCACTTGGAGAGTCAGTGCCTTTAACCTCCTATTTGGCACAGTTTGCAATTTCTGCGCAAGATGAACAGGAATAGGGAGTACCAATGAGAGACTAGCTGTAGGTGTCTGCACGGGCAAATTTAACGCTCATTTCCAACCAGGAAGAGGAATTAACCAAACGCTCAGCATGCCGTGCCGGAACCAGATTAGGGCCTGAAGCAATCCTGCGGGTTTGAGGCCAGCTCAAAAGAAAGCGATTTGAAGAAAGGAGCTCAGGGGCACTCTAATTCACAAACCTGCAGAGTTATAAGTGACAGCTATCATCCAAAAATATATTGAAGGAAGGCTGTGAAGAGGACTTGAAAGCGGGGCAAAATTGCAGGAAAACGATTTCAGAGGGTAGACTGGAATTGCATTTAAAGCATAGGAAAAGAGGAAGTACGTCGACAATGATGCACTTGGCCAAAAAGGGCGTATGCGTTTTTTCCTGAATATATTCAGGAAAAAACGCATACGCCCTTTTTGGCCAACCAAGCAAGCATGTTAAAGAAATCTGCACTACAAAGAAGTCTCACTGCCCCCCAGTCAAAAGGGCCATCTGAAAAAAGTGTAAAATCCAGAAAGGCAGCACAGGCCATGGAGAACAGGGAGCCTTGTTATGCTGATGGGCGGGATGTGAACTGCCAACAGCCACTCTGGAGAAGTGTATGGTGTTTCCTGAAACACGTAGGAAACAAAGCAACACAGCCTATGGCACTTCCACTTATGGTCGTATAGCTTAGGGAAGTTAAAATCAAAAACACACAGCCACCCCAAAGTTTGGGTCGGCTCTGTTTACAAGAACCTCGTCTACGGTACAAGTTAAATATCCCAGAAAGCGAAAATGGATAAAGAAGTTGTGGTACATACGTACAATGGAAAATCACTCAGCAATGAAATCTATGTCATCTGGCCCTTAGCGGCATAATGAGTGGATTCAGGTACAATGATTCTACGTGAAATAAGTCACACAGAAAAAGGAACATCATAAGATATCACTAATACATGGAATGAAACTTGGCTACACATGAACTGAATTACAAAACAGAAGAGGGTCTCCAAGTTAGAAAACCAACTGATGGTTGCTTATGGGGAAAGGTGAGTTGGGGTGCTGCATAAAACCAGAGATTGATATTAGCACAGAAACTGTTCCATAAACCAAATATGTAATAGAAAAGACCTACTCCTTGCTCAACGAAATGGAGTCAACACCCCATATTCAACGCCTAGGAATATACCTGACTAGTAAGGATCTTAAAACCCATGGATTTATATGTCTCCGTAAGAGAATCAAGCGTGTGTACAGCGGCCTAAACGCATCAGTGAAAATCCGATAAATCCCATTATCAAAATAAATTTCAAAAACAAAACACAATGACACTGAAATAGAGGGCAATTCTTAAATAATTCATTCAGGGCTTGTGATACAACCTGGATTTAGCACATCTTCAACCAGAGCTGGGTGAGACATAAGGCTGGACACTTCGGGCTGATAGCATTGGTGAGGTTCGGTGAGCAAATGCAGAACATTTGAAGTCATACTGCATGGTACCCATTCCATGGGTCCCAACTCTCCAGGTTTAAGGGATTCTTCCTTCAGCTAAAACATGCATGGGAAACCCAGAGTATGGTCCACCTTGTGATTTGGATTCGTTTTCAAATGCATCTCAGTTTTTTTCCCCTGGTACTAGGGTTCAATATTCCAGACCCGTCAATAACACTCTCCCCATATATATATTCAGGAAAAAACGCATACGCCCTTTTTGGCCAACCAAGCAAGCGTGTAAAGAAAATCTGCACTACAATGAAGCCTCACTGCCCCCCGGTCAAAAGGGCCATCTGAAAAAAGTGTAAAATCCAGAAAGGCAGGACAGGCCATGGAGAACATGTAGCCTTGTTATGCTGATGGGCGGGATGTGAACCGCCAAAAGCCACTCTGGAGAACTGTATGGTGTTTCCGGAAACACGTAGGAAACAAAGCAACACAGCCTATGGCACTTCCACTTATGGTCCTATAGCTTAGGGACATTAAAATGAAAAACACAGAGCCACCCCAAAGTTTGGGACGGCTCTGTTTACAAGAACCTCGTCTACGATACAAGTTAAATATCCCAGAAATCGAAATATGGATAAAGAAGATGTGGTACGTATGTACAATGGAATATCACTCAGCAATGATATCTATGTCATCAGGCCAGTAGTGGCATAATGAATGGATTCAGGTATGATGATTTTACGTGAAATAAGTCACACAGAAAAAGAAACATCATAAGTTATCACTAATACATGGAATGTAAACTTGGCTACACATGAACTGATCTACAAAACAGAACACGGTCTCAAATTTAGAAAACGAACTTACGCTTGCTTATGGGGAAAGGTGAGTTGGCGTGCTGCATAAAACCAGAGATTGAAATTAGCACAGATATCTTTCCATAAGCCAAATATATAATAGACAAGACCTACTCCTTGCTCAACGAAATGAACTCAACACCCCATATTCAACGCCTCGGAATATACCTGACTAGTAAGAATCTTAAAACCCATGGATTTATATGTCTCCGTAAGAGAATCAAGCGTGTGTACAGTGGCCTAAACGCAGCAGTGAAAATCGGGTAACTTCCTTTATCAAAAAGAATTTCAAAAACAAAACACAATGACAGTGAAATAGAGAGCAATTCTTAAATAATTCATTCAGGGCTTGTGATGCAACCTGGATTTACCACATCTACACCCAGAGCTGGGTGAGACATAAGGCTGGACCCTTCGCGCTGATACCATTGGTGAGGCTCGGTGAGCAAATGCAGACCGTTTGAAGGCATACTGCATGGTACCCATTCCATGGGTCCCAACTCTCCAGGTTTAAGGGATTCTTCCTTCAGCTAAAACATGCATGAGAAACGCAGAGTATATTCCACCATGTGATTGCGAAACGTTTTCAAATGCATCTCAGTTTTTGTGCCCTGGTACTCGGGTTCACCATTCCAGAGGCTTTACTAACACTCTCCCCACTTGGAGAGTCAATGCCTTTAACATCCTGTTCAGCACAGTTTGCAATTTCTGAGCAAGATGAACAGGAATAGGGAGAACCAATGAGAGACTAGCTGTAGGTGCCTGCACGGGCAAGTGTAACGACCATTTCCCACCAGGAAGAGGAATTAACCAAAGGGTCAGCGTGCCCTGCCAGAAACAGATTAGCGCCTGAAGCATTCCTGCGGTTTTCGGCCAGCTCACAAGAAAGCGAGTTGAAGAAAGGAGCTCAGGGGCACTCTAATTCACAAACCTGCAGAGTTATGAATGACAGCTATCGTCCAAAAATATATTGAAGTAAGTCTGCGAAGAGGACTGGAAAGGGGGGCAGCATTTGAGGAAAACTATTTCAGGGGGTAGACTGGAATTGCACTTAAAGCATAGGAAATGAGGCAGAATGTCGACAATGATGCACTTTGCCAAAAAGGGCGTATGCATTTTTTCCTGAATATATTCAGGAAAAAACGCATACACCCTTGATGGCCAACCAAGCAAGCCTGTAAAGGAAATCTGCACCAAGGGCAGAAAGCTGTTGGGGGGATGGTGGTGTGAAGAGTTGAGAGATTGGGATTGACATGTATACATTTATATGTATAAAATAGATAACCAATAAGAACCTGCTGTATAAAAAATAAGATTAAAAATTAAAAAAAATAAAATTAAAAAGTAAAACAGAAAAAATATTCTTCCTTCCACATACATGTATTTATATGAATAAATTATTTCTATGCTTATATTTGTAAATGCAAAAAAGAGGAATGAAATCTACCTTGAACCAAAAACGAAAAATAGAAAAAACAAACAGAATCCACAAGTTACACAGAGGAAAACCGTATCAGGACACTTGCTCCAGTTGTAAACAATTCTGAAGTTGGTCAGTGGTGGGGAATCATCTCCCATACAGCCAGCAGGCCCCACGCAACAAGCGTCCTCATTGCAAAGCTGGGGGACCGTGCTGAGGCATCTGTGAGTAAACGTGGTCCGAGCCCCAGGCCAGCTGCTGCTGAAATGTTCCCACCCTTCCCAGATAAAACACCTGAATATGTTCAAGGACTTGAAAGCCTAGAGGAAGGGCAATGGAGCCACACGAGTGATTGCATGCCAGCCAACTTGGTGCCTGCAGGCCAGCCAGGATGGTCCTGGCCCTGGGTGCTCTTCTGGAAGCTTTCCATTTCCCTGCCTGAGATACCCCTCCTGTCCCGGCCCCCACTGATTTCTTCCTTCCTCACGTCTGCCCAGGGAGAAATTCCAGCGCCAGGTATGGGTGACACATCCTCTCCTTTAGCAGGTGGCATCTTGACAACTGCTGCAGAAAGTCCAGCAGAGCCCCACTCACACTGGGCCACCCACAACGCCGTGACCTGTCACTCCCTGCCACCAGCCCAGCCCCGAGACTGCTGACAGGGCAGAGAAAATGGCGTCAAGCACAGCTGCAGGGGTTCTTGCTGCCTGGAGCGGTGTTTATATTGATCTCAAAACAGGCACACCTGGGGAGGGCTGGCCGGCATGGTCAGGCTGCCCAGGTCAGCCAATCATCACCCCTCAGGGTCTCACAGTTGCAGAAAATGGAACTTGCTGAATCGGCCAGGTCCAAGGAACAGGTGTGGGCTCTTGAGAGTCAGGATAGACAATGGGCTGCAGCTCTGGCTTGTATTCTAATCATTTTATCTGGCCCATGAGTGGGAGACAGCTTCAAGAAAACCCTGGCCTAATAAGAGGACCCCAGGAGTCAGGGAGAGGAGGGGTGGGTGGTGGGTGGAGACAGAGGCCTGGTGCCCCGGGTGCAGTGGAAGTCTCTGGAAGACCAGGTGGTGGCAGGCCGTACAGAGTGATGCCCAGGGTCACAGACCTGTCGGAGTTGCTATTTGTTAGTTCAAGTCCTGCTCTGAGGTGCTCTGTGTCAGATCTGAGTGACAGGTGAGCTGAGAGTGCTCTGCAATGAGGGCAATGTGCACGGTTCCTGTGTGCCCTGCCCTGCCACAGTACCTGCAAGTGTAGCTCTGTATCCTGGGAGGGAGCTGACCACGAGAGCCCCATGGGCTGCAGGGGACCTGCCCAGGGAACCCCATATCCTGGGATGGGCCTGACCATGAGAGCCCCATGGGCTGGTGTGGAGGTGGGGTACCTGCCCAGGTGAGCTCCATATCCTGAGATTGGCCTGACCACGAGAGCCCCATGGGCTGCCAGGGGCCTGGTAAAGATGTCAGGATCGTCAGTGAAGCCACCGAGTATATACCTCCAGTAGTTCCTAATTCCTACACCCTGCTGGTCATTCTACCAACCACCAGGAGACGGTATTCTGTATTAGTCTTCAATGATGCCTTCTTTTGTATGCCATTAGTCCCAGAGTCACAAGAAATTTTGGCTTGTAAGTGGCAGGACTCAACATACAACTAAAACAATACATCCAGGCCGTCTTGCCCCAAGTGTTCAAAAATTCCCACACCATCTTTGGGGAAAGCTTAGCTAAAGACGTAAAAGTTCTACCTCTGGAAAAGGAAACACTCCTTCAATATGCTGACGACATTCTGATCACCAGCCCTACTAAGGAGGCCTCTGAACTACCAAGCCAATAAAGGATAGAAGTTGTCCAAGAAAAAGCTCAAATATCACAGACTACGGTGACCTGCCTGGGCTTCATTCTCACAGAAGGTCGGAGAAGCTCATCCCAGGAAAGGGAAGAAACAATTTACAGCCTTACCCCTTTCTAAAACTAGAAGACAGCTTAGGGGTTCCTGGGGAGGCCAGAGTTTGCTGCTTCTGGATCCCTAACTACAGTCTACTAGCTGGGCCTCTATATGAAACACTGAAAGGAAAAGATGATGATCCTTTTGAATAGAATCCAGAAGTGGCCTTTCAAGAATGGAAAGAGCAGTCAATTCAGACCCTTGCCCTGGAACTCCCTAATTTAGCTAAACCCTTTGACCTTTACATTCCTGGTGAAAGGTGAATTGCCATTGGAGTATTAGTGCAAAACCTGGGACCACTTGAAATGGAACAATGCAAGAATGCCATCCAGGTAGGATAAACTATAGTCACCAAGGGGCTTGGCCCACTGCAACATCTGGCCAACATACTGGCGGTATCTAAAAACCTGGAAATCAGCAGCCCAAAAGGCCACCTCCCTCCTAAGGGAAAAGGACCCCACGTGGTGTTCCTAACCCCCAACCATGCCCTGAAGTTGCAGGGTTTGCTCCGTGGGCACACTGACCTCCAGTGAGGAAGCCCTCCTACTCCAACATCCAGAGAGATATCCGGGGGCAACGGGGCACCATGACGACACATGTGACCATCACTTGACCTGGAGTTTCTCTCATAAAACAACAAGAGTGTGTCACAAAAGAGTAGACTACTGCTTGCAGGACTTACTGCACCCAGAGGGGAGGTAATAATCTTGGCAGGGGAACCGTATATCACGCTGTCACCATAGAAAAGCCTACAGACACCGTGATGATGGTGACCAGTAAGACCGGCTGGACTCCTGTTTACTTCAAAAGGCTGTTGACTCAGTGGCCATCATGGTCCTTCATCACAACTGACCCTGGACTGTCCGGGAGTTGAGCAGGCAGGGTCCTGACACCTGGTGCTGTTTTTACGTTAATTCAGAGGCCTAATTGAAGAAAGTGCAGACTACTAGTCAGAGCATCTAGGCTGGCAGAAACGGTCAGCCTAAAGTGTCTGAACAAATGTGTGGCGGGGTGAAAGTGGACCTCACAGCGTCACTGCACATTTCCTTCCCGGACCCTTAAAGGTCATTAGAATCTATAACACTTCCAATGCTCGTGCTCAGGCAGATGAACAGGGAGGCTGGAGGCCTGGGGACAATCAACGTCACCTAGAGGCTGCTGGGGAGAAGTTCTGACCCTCGCCCACGGGTATAAGGGCTCCTAACTCAGCACTCAGCAGTTACAGAAGAAGGGTCTGCACCCTCAGCACTCCAAGAATGAGGAAGAGGACAAAAGGCAGAAGAGGGGTTTGTCCCAGGCAAAGCCCATTAAAAATCCCTGGGAGATAAAAATAGAATCTGGGCAATAAAATAAAGTCTAACCTTTTTTATCCTTTGTGCTTTGTCTAATTTCATGTGCTCCTAGGGTCCCGCATACAGAGGTTCCACACCCGGCACTTCAGACCAGATTTCCTAGTACAGAATGGCTGGGTCGACACATCAGGTCCTGGGGCCCAGTGCAGACTCCGCGATATAGAGCCTGAGCTGCAGCCAACAGGGCCCTCGAGAGCTCTGCCCCCTCCCTCCCACTGAATCTGACAGGATCTCTACACAGCAGCCCAGCCCACAGCCCACGGGGTAGCACATGCTCTCACCTCTCCATTCTCTGATCAAAATATAAAGTTTCCTTTGCTTCTGAACCAAACTCAGTCTCGATCTTTTGGCTCCAATGACACTGGGCGTGGGGACACTTGTTGGGGTCCACTCTGGAGGATCAGTAACAGAAATTGAGAACATTGTAACTTCAATGAACAGATGTGTGAGCCAAACTATAATTAACATAGAACAGTGTATAAGGCTCGGGTAAAATAAGATGTTTCTAACACTTCCATTTGATATTTCCATCACTTTATTATAAGCAAGTTCAGTGAAAAGGTTTGTCTTATTTGTCAGGTCAATATTAGAGAAGCGAAGTGATTTCTTTCCAAGGATGTACATCTAATAATCTTGGTTAAATCTTCAATCTTGTTTTAAATGCTTTTCCATTGAAAATGATACCTCTCATTCAGCTCCCCCATTTCTGAGAAGTATAAAATCTTATAATTTATTATTACCAAAGGGGAAAGGTGGGAGGAGGGATAAATTAACAGTTTGGGATTAACACATACACACTGCTATGTATAAAATAGATCGTCAACAAGGAACTACTCTATAGCACAGGGAACTACACTCAATATTTTGCAATAACCTATAAGGGGAAATAATCTGAAAAAGAATAGATATTTTTATTGACATCATCTATCAATGACAGTTAAAATGGAACCTAAGGGAAGCCGGTGGTCAGTGCTTCTGACCCTGAAGACTTCAATCATCTAAAGTTTGGACTCTGCCTACTTCCCAAGGCCCTTAATGAACATATGTGTAGCCGTAGCTTAAAAAATTCCCCAGTTTGGGTAGCGGAGAGACACTGATTTTGAAAAAGCCCTGGTGTTCTCCTCACATGAACGGGACACTTCCTACAGCTAAAACATGCCTGTCACACCCAGAGGATGGTATATCGTCTGATCGGGAAGAGTTTGGAAAAGGCATCTCATCTCCTCATCTCCTGGTGCTCGGGTTCACCACTCCGGCGTCTTTACTAACAGTCTCCCCACTTGGAGATGTCAGCACTGTCAACATCCTGTTGCACACAGTTTGGAATTTGTCCAAGGATGAAGCAGAAGGAGGAGGAACAATGAGAGACAAGTCCTAGGTTTTCGGACAGACATATGTCACTCTAATTTCCAATCAGGAAGACGAATTGACCAAAGGCTAGGGTTGCCCATGGAAACAGAATAGGGCTTGAGGAAATCCCGCTGCTTTGTGGCCAGTTCCCATAAACACAAGTTGAAAAATGGAACTCAGGGACACTAAAATTCACGAAACTGCAGAGTTGAAAATATCTATCACTGAAAAATGTCTTGAGGAAAGTCAGAGAAAAGGACTTGTAAGCAACGGAGAATGGCAGGAAAGGGATTGGAAGAGGTAGAAAGGACTCGCCATTAAGCACAAGAAAAGGGGCTGAACATTGCCAACATTGCAGTTGGCCAAAAAGGGTGTATGCATCTTTTTCTGTATATATTCAAGAAAAGGGCATACACTTTTTTAGCCAACCAAACAGGTGGGCACTGGAAATCAATACTACAAAACATATCACTTCGCATCAGTCAGAAGAGCCTTCCTCATAAAGTGTAAACACCAGAAATGCAGGACAGGGCAAGGAGAAAAGGGAGCCCTGTGAGGCTTATAGTGGAAATGTATATTGCCAACGGTCACTCTGGAAAAGTGTATTGTGATTACTAAAGCATCTAAAAAATGAGCTACAGAGCACAGGGCACTTGCACTCATGGACGTATATCTTGGGAAAAAGAAAAATCGAGAGGACACAGGCACCCCAATGTTTACCGCCTCTCTGTTTAATATATCCTCGATTAGGTTATAATTTATATGTCTCTGGAGGGAAAAAATGGACAGAGGTGTGGCACTTATGTAGAGTGGAATATTACTCAGCCTGAAAATCAATGAAACATGGCCAGTTGTAACAACCCCAGAGGAGTTACGTATGATCATTTGAAGTCACATAATTCAAAAAGACAAAGACATACGATATTACTAATACATGGAATGTAAACGTGGCTACAAATGAACTGAATTACAAAAGAGAACGGGGTCTCAAATTTAGAAAACCAACTTATGCTTGCTTAAGGATCAAGGAGAGTTGGGGTGCTGCATAAAACCAGAGATTGAAATTAGCACAGATACCGTTCCATAAGCCAAATATGTAATAGAAAAAACCTACTTCCTGGTCAACGAAATGGACTCAACACCCCATATTCAGTGCCTAGGAATATACAGGATGAGTAAGAGTCTTAATACCTATGGATTTATATGTCTCCATAAGAGAATCAAGCGTGTGTACAGTGACAAAAACGCAGCAGTGAAAATCAGCTAAATCCCATTATCAAAATAAATTTCAAAAACAAAACACAATGACAGTGAAATAGAGAGCAATTCTTAAATAATTCATTCAGGGCTTGTGATGCAACCTGGATTTACCTCATCTACACCCAGAGCTGCGTGAGACATAAGTTTGGAGACATCGGGCTGATAACATTGGTGAGGTTCAATGAGCAAATGCAGACCATTTGAAGTCATACTGTATGGTACCCTTTCCATGGGTCCCAAGTCTCCACGTTTAAGCGATTCTTCCTTCAGCTAAAACATGCATAGGAAACCCACAATATGGTGCACCGTGTGACCGGGAAACATTTTCAAATGCATCTCAGTTTTCGTCCCCTTTTACTCGGGTGCACAATTCCAGACACTTTACTAACACTCTCCCCTCTTGGAGAGTCAGTGCCTTTAACCTCCTGTTTGGCACAGTTTGCAATTTCTGCGCAAGATGAACAGGAATAGGGAGAACCAATGAGAGACTAGTTGTAGGTGTATGCACGGGCAAATTTAACGCTCATTTCCCACCAGGAAGAGGAATTAACCAAACGCTCAGCATGCCGTGCCGGAACTAGATTAGGTCCTGAAGCAATCCTGCCGGTTTGCGGCCAGCTCACAAGAAAGCGATTTGAAGAAAGGAGCTCAGGGGCACTGTAATTCACAAACCTGCAGAGTTATAAATGACTGCTATCATCCAAAAATATATTGAAGGAAGGCTGCGAAGACGACTTGAAAGTGGGGCAGAATTGCAGGAAAACGATTTCAGGGGGTAGACTGGAATTGCATTTAAAGCATAGGAAAAGAGGCAGAACGTCGACAATGATGCACTTGGCCAAAAAGGGCGTATGCGAATTTTCCTGAATATATTCAGGAAAAAACGCATACGCCCTTTTTGGCCAACCAAGCAAGCATGTTAAAGAAATCTGCACTACAATGAAGTCTCACTGCCCCCCGGTCAAAAGGGACATCTGAAAAAAGTGTAAAATGCAGAAATGCAGCACAGGCCATGGAGAACAGGGAGCCTTGTTATGCTGATGGGTGGGATGTAAATTGCCAAGAGCCACTCTGGAGAAGTGTATGGTGTTTCCTGAAACACCTAAAAAACAAAGCAACGGAGCCTATGGCACTTCCACTTATGGTCCTATAGCTTAGGGAAATTAAAATCAAAAACACACAGCCACCCCAAAGCTTTAGACAGCTCTGTTTACAAGAACCTCGTCTACGGTACAAGTTAAATATCCCAGAAAGCAAAAAATGGATAAAGAAGTTGTGGTACGTACGTACAATTGAATATCACTCACGAATGAAATCTATGTCATCTGGACCATCGTGGCATAATGAGTGGATTCAGGTACGATGATTCTAAAAGAAATAAGTCAAAGAGAAAATGAAACATCATAAGATATCACTAATACACGGAATGTAATCTTGGCTACACATGAACTGAATTACAAAACAGAACAGGGTCTCAAATTTATAAAACCAACTAATGTTTGCTTAAGGGGAAAGGTGAGTTGGGTTGCTGCATAAAACCAGAGATAGAAATTAGCACAGATACCATTCCATACGTCAAATATGTAATAGTCAAGACCTACCCCTTGCTCAACGAAATGGGCTAAACACCCTATATTCAACGCCTAGGAATACACCTGACTAGAAAGAATTTTCAAACCCATGGATTTATATGTCTCCATAAGAGAATCAAACATGTGTACAGCTGCATGAAGGCAGCAGAGAAAATCCGATAAATCCCATTATCAAAATGAATTACACAAACAAAACACAATGACAGTGAAATAGAGAGCAATTCTTAAATAATTCATTCAGGGCTTGTGGTGCAACCTGGATTTACCTCATCTAAACCCAGAGCTGATTGAGACATAAGGTTGGGCACTTCGGGCTGATAGCATTGGTGAGGTTCGATGAGCAAATGCAGACCCTTTGAAGTCATACAGCATGGTACCCATTCCATGGGTCCCAACTCTCCAAGTTTAAAGGATTCTTCCTTCAGCTAAAACATGCATGGGAAACGCACAGTATGGTGCACCGTGTGACTGGCAAACGTTTTCAAATGCATCTCAGTTTTCGTCCCCTTTTACTCGGGTTCACCATTCTAGACCCTTTACGAACTCTCTCCCCACTTGGAGAGTCAGTGCCTTTAACCTCCTGTTGGGCACAGTTTGCAATTTCTGCGCAAGATGAAAAGGAATAGGGAGAACGAATGAGAGACTAGCTCTAGGTGTCTGCACGGGCAAATTTAACGCTCATTTCCCACCAGGAAGAGGAATTAACCAAAGGCTCAGCATGCCGTGCCGGAACCAGATTAGGGCCTGACGCAATCCTGTGGGTTTGCGGCCAGCTCACAAGATAGCGAGTTGAAGAAAGGAGCTCAGGGGCACTGTAACTCACAAACCTGCAGAGTTATAAATGACAGCTATCGTCCAAAAATATATTGAAGGAAGGCTGCGAAGACGACTTGTAAGCGGGACAGATTTGCAGGAAAACGATTTCAGGGGGTAGACGGGAATTGCATTTAAAGCATAGGAAAAGAGGCAGAACGTCGACAATGATGCTCTTGGCCAAAAAGGGCGTATGCGTTTTTTCCTGAATATATTCAGGAAAAAACGCATACGCCCTTTTTGGCCAACCAGGCAAGCATGTTAAAGAACTCTGCACTACAATGAAGTCTCACTGCCCCCCGGTCAAAAGGGCCATCTGAAAAAAGTGTAAAATCCAGAAAGGCAGCACAGGCCATGGAGAACAGGGAGCCTTGTTATGCTGATGGGCGGGATGTAAATTGCCAACAGCCACTCTCGAGAAGTGTATGGTGTTTCACGGAACACCGAAAAAACAAAGCTACGGAGCCTACGGCACTTCTACTTATGGTCCTATAGCTTAGGGAAATTAAAATCAAAAACACACAGCCACCCCAAAGTGTCGGACGGCTCTGTTTACAAGAACCTCGTCTACGGTACATGTTAAATATCCCAGAATGTGAAAAATGGATAAAGAAGTTGTGGTATGTACGTACAATGGAATATCACTCAGCAATGTAATCTATGTCATCAGGCCCGTCGCGGCATAATGAGTGGATTCAGGTACGATGATTCTAAGTGAAATAAGTCACACAGAAAATGAAACAACATAAGATATCACTACTACACGGAATGTAAACTTGGCTACACATGAACTGAATTACAAAACAGAACAGGGTCTCAAATTTAGAAAACCAACTTATGCTTGCTTAAGGGGAAAGGTGAGTTGGGGTGCTGCATAAAACCAGAGATAGAAATTAGCACAGATACCTTTCCATAAGCCAAATATGTAATAGTCAAGACCTACCCCTTGCTCAACAAAATGGACTAAACACCCCATATTCAACGCCTAGGAATACACCTGACTAGTAAGAATCTTCAAACCCATGGATTTATATGTCTCCGTAAGAGAATGAAGCGTGTGTACAGCGGCATGAATGCAGCAGAGAAAATCCGATAAATCCCATTATCAAAATGAATTACACAAACAAAACCCAAGGACAGTGTAATAGAGAGCAATTCTTAAATAATTCATTCAGGGCTTGTGATGCAACCTGGATTTACCACATCTACACCCAGAGCTGAGTGAGACATAAGGTTGGGCACTTCGGGCTGATAGCATTGGTGAGGTTCGATGAGCAAATGCAGACCCTTTGAAGTCATACAGCATGGTACCCATTCCATGGGTCCCAACTCTCCAAGTTTAAGGGATTCTTCCTTCAGCTAAAACATGCATGGGAAACCCACAGTATGGTGCACCGTGTGACTGGCAAACGTTTTCAAATGCATCTCAGTTTTCGTCCCCTTTTACTCGGGTTCACCATTCCAGACCCTTTACGAACACTCTCCCCACTTGGAGAGTCAGTGCCTTTAACCTCCTGTTGGGCACAGTTTGCAATTTCTGCGCAAGATGAAAAGGAAGAGGGAGAACGAATGAGAGACTAGCTCTAGGTGTCTGCACGGGCAAATTTAACGCTCATTTCCCACCAGGAAGAGGAATTAACCAAAGGCTCAGCATGCCGTGCCGGAACCAGATTAGGGCCTGAGGCAATCCTGTGGGTTTGCGGCCAGCTCACAAGATAGCGAGTTGAAGAAAGGAGCTCAGGGGCACTGTAACTCACAAACCTGCAGAGTTATAAATGACAGCTATCGTCCAAAAATATATTGAAGGAAGGCTGCGAAGACGACTTGTAAGCGGGACAGATTTGCAGGAAAACGATTTCAGGTGGTAGACGGGAATTGCATTTAAAGCATAGGAAAAGAGGCAGAACGTCGACAATGATGCTTTTGGCCAAAAAGGGCGTATGCGTTTTTTCCTGAATATATTCAGGAAAAAACGCATACGCCCTTTTTGGCCAACCAAGCAAGCATGTTAAAGAAATCTGCACTACAATGAAGTCTCACTGCCCCCCGGTCAAAAGGGCCATCTGAATAAAGTGTAAAATCCAGAAAGGCAGCACAGGCCATGGAGAACAGGGAGCCTTGTTATGCTGATGGGCGGGATGTAAATTGCGAACAGCCACTCTCGAGAAGTGTATGGTGTTTCCCGGAACACCGAAAAAACAAAGCTACGGAGCCTACGGCACTTCCACTTATGGTCCTATAGCTTAGGGAAATTAAAATCAAAAACACACAGCCACCCCAAAGTGTCGGACGGCTCTGTTTACAAGAACCTCGTCTACGGTACAAGTTAAATATCCCAGAATGTGAAAAATGGATAAAGAAGTTGTGGTACGTATGTACAGTGGAATATCACTCAGCAATGAAATCTATGTCATCAGGCCCGTCGCGGCATAATGAGTGTATTCAGGTACGATGATTCTAAGTGAAATAAGTCACACAGAAAATGAAACATCATAAGATATCACTACTACACGGAATGTAAACTTGGCTACACATGAACTGAATTACAAAACAGAACAGGGTCTCAAATTTAGAAAACCAACTTATGCTTGCTTAAGGGGAAAGGTGAGTTGCGGTGCTGCATAAAACCAGAGATAGAAATTAGCACAGATACCTTTCCTTAAGCCAAATATGTAATAGTCAACACCTACCCCTTGCTCAACGAAATGGACTAAACACCCCATATTCAACGCCTAGGAATACACCTGACTAGTAAGAATCTTCAAACCCATGGATTTATATGTCTCCGTAAGAGAATGAAGCGTGTGTACAGCGGCATGAATGCAGCAGAGAAAATCCGATAAATCCCATTATCAAAATGAATTACACAAACAAAACCCAAGGACAGTGAAATAGAGAGCAATTCTTAAATAATTCATTCAGGGCTTGTGATGCAACCTGGATTTACCACATCTACACCCAGAGCTGAGTGAGACATAAGGTTGGGCACTTCGGGCTGATAGAATTGGTGAGGTTCGATGAGCAAATGCAGACCCTTTGAAGTCATACAGCATGGTACCCATTCCATGGGTCCCAACTCTCCAGGTTTAAGGGATTCTTCCTTCAGCTAAAGCATGCATGGGAAACCCACAGTATGGTGCACCCTGTGACCGGGAAACGTTTTCAAATGTATCTCAGTTTTCGTCCCCTTTAACTCGGGTTCACAATTCCAGACCTTTTACTAACACTCTCCCCACTTGGAGAGTCAGTGCCTTTAACCTGCTGTTTGGCACAGTTTGCAATTTCTGCGCAAGATGAACAGGAATAGGGAGAACCAATGAGAGACTAGCTGTAGGTGTCTGCGTGGGCAAATTTAACGCTCATTTCCCACCAGGAAGAGGAATTAACCAAACGCTCAGCATGCCGTACCGGAACCAGATTAGGGCCGGAAGCAACCCTGCGAGTTTGCGGACAGCTCACAAGAAAGCGATTTGAAGAAAGGAGCTCCGGGGCACTCTAATTCACAAACCTGCAGAGTTATAAATGACAGCTATCGTCCAAAAATATATTGAAGGTAGCCTGCGAAGAGGACTTGAAAGCGGGGCAGAATTGCAGGAAAACGATTTCAGAGGGTAGACTGGAATTGCATTTAAAGCATAGGAAAAGAGGCAGAACGTCAACAATGATGCTCTTGACCAAAAAGGGCGTATGCGTTTTTTCCTGAATATATTCAGGAAAAAACGCATACGCCCTTTTTGGCCAACCAAGCAAGCATGTTAAAGAACTCTGCACTACAATGAAGTCTCACTGCCCCCCGGTCAAAAGGGCCATCTGAAAAAAGTGTAAAATCCAGAAATGTAGCACACGCCATGGAGAACAGGGAGCCTTGTCATGCTGATGGGTGGGATGTAAATTGCCAACAGCCACTCTGTAGAAGTGTATGGTGTTTCCTGAAACACCTAAAAAACAAAGCAACGGAGCCTACGGCACTTCCACTTATGGTCCTATAGCTTAGGGAAATTAAAATCAAAAACACACAGCCACCTCAAAGTTTCAGACGGCTCTGTTTACAAAACCCCGTCTACGGTACAAGTTAAATATCCCAGAAAGCGAAAAATCGATAAAGAAGTTGTGGTACGTATGTACAAAGGAATATCACTCACCAATGAAATCTCTGTCACCTGGCCCGTCGTGGCATAATGAGTGGATTCAGGTACGATGATTCTAAGAGAAATAAGTCACACAGAAAATGAAACATCATAAGTTATCTCTAATACACCGAATGTAATCTTGGCTACACAATAACTGAATTACAAAACAGAACAGGTTCTCAAATTTAGAAAACCAACTTATGTTTGCTTAAGGGGAAAGGTGAGTTGGGGTGCTGCATAAAACCAGAGATAGAAAATAGCACAGATACCATTCCATACGTCAAATATGTAATAGTCAAGACCTACACCTTGCTCAACGAAATGGGCTAAACACCCTATATTCAACGCCTAGGAATACACCTGACTAGTAAGAATCTTCAAACCCATGGATTTATATGTCTCCATAAGAGAATCAAACGTGTGTACAGCTGCATGAAGGCAGCAGAGAAAATCCGATAAATCCCATTATCAAAATCAATTACAAAAACAAAACACAATGACAGTGAAATAGAGAGCAATTCTTAAATAATTCATTCAGGACTTGTGATGCAACCTGGATTTACCTCATCTAAACCCAGAGCTGAGTGAGACATAAAGTTGGACACTTCGGGCTGATAGCATTGGTGAGGTTCGATGAGCCAATGCACACCATTTGAAGTCATACTGCATGGTACCCATTCCATGGGTCCCAACTCTCCAGGTTTAAGGGATTCTTCCTTCAGCTAAAACATGCATGGGAAACCCAGAGTATGGTCCACCTTGTGATTTGGATTCGTTTTCAAATGCATCTCAGTTTTTTTCCCCTGGTACTAGGGTTCAATATTCCAGACCCGTCAATAACACTCTCCCCATATATATATTCAGGAAAAAACGCATACGCCCTTTTTGGCCAACCAAGCAAGCGTGTAAAGAAAATCTGCACTACAATGAAGCCTCACTGCCCCCCGGTCAAAAGGGCCATCTGATAAAAGTGTAAAATCCAGAAAGGCAGGACAGGCCATGGGGAACATGTAGCCTTGTTATGCTGATGGGCGGGATGTGAACCACCAACAGCCACTCTGGAGAACTGTATGGTGTTTCCAGAAACACGTAGGAAACAAAGCAACACAGCCTATGGCACTTCCACTTATGGTCCTATAGCTTAGGGACATTAAAATGAAAAACACAGAGCCACCCCAAAGTTTGGGACAGCTCTGTTTACAAGAACCTCGTCTACGATACAAGTTAAATATCCCAGAAATCGAAATATGGATAAAGAAGATGTGGTACGTATGTACAATGGAATATCACTCAGCAATGATATCTATGTCATCAGGCCAGTAGTGGCATAATGAATGGATTCAGGTATGATGATTTTACGTGAAATAAGTCACACAGAAAAAGAAACATCATAAGTTATCACTAATACATGGAATGTAAACTTGGGTACACATGAACTGATCTACAAAACAGAACACAGTCTCAAATTTAGAAAACGAACTTACGCTTGCTTATGGGGAAAGGTGAGTTGGCGTGCTGCATAAAACCAGAGATTGAAATTAGCACAGATATCTTTCCATAAGCCAAATATATAATAGACAAGACCTACTCCTTGCTCAACGAAATGAACTCAACACCCCATATTCAACGCCTCGGAATATACCTGACAATAAGAATCTTAAAACCCATGGATTTACATGTCTCCGTAAGAGAATCAAGCGTGTGTACAGTGGCCTAAACGCAGCAGTGAAAATCGGATAACTTCCTTTATCAAAAAAAATTTCAAAAACAAAACAGAATGACAGTGAAATAGAGAGCAATTCTTAAATAATTCATTCAGGGCTTGTGATGCAACCTGGATTTACCACATCTACACCCAGAGCTGGGTGAGACATAAGGCTGGACCCTTCGCGCTGATACCATTGGTGAGGCTCGGTGAGCAAATGCAGACCGTTTGAAGGCATACTGCATGGTACCCATTCCATGGGTCCCAACTCTCCAGGTTTAAGGGATTCTTCCTTCAGCTAAAACATGCATGAGAAACGCAGAGTATATTCCACCATGTGATTGCGAAACGTTTTCAAATGCATCTCAGTTTTTGTGCCCTGGTACTCGGGTTCACCATTCCAGACGCTTTACTAACACTCTCCCCACTTGGAGAGTCAATGCCTTTAACATCCTGTTCAGCACAGTTTGCAATTTCTGAGCAAGATGAACAGGAATAGGGAGAACCAATGAGAGACTAGCTGTAGGTGCCTGCACGGGCAAGTGTAACGACCATTTCCCACCAGGAAGAGGAATTAACCAAAGGGTCAGCGTGCCCTGCCAGAAACAGATTAGCGCCTGAAGCATTCCTGCGGTTTTCGGCCAGCTCACAAGAAAGCGAGTTGAAGAAAGGAGCTCAGGGGCACTCTAATTCACAAACCTGCAGAGTTATGAATGACAGCTATCGTCCAAAAATATATTGAAGTAAGTCTGCGAAGAGGACTGGAAAGGGGGGCAGCATTTGAGGAAAACTATTTCAGGGGGTAGACTGGAATTGCACTTAAAGCATAGGAAATGAGGCAGAATGTCGACAATGATGCACTTTGCCAAAAAGGGCGTATGCATTTTTTCCTGAATATATTCAGGAAAAAATGCATACACCCTTGATGGCCAACCAAGCAAGCCTGTAAAGGAAATCTGCACCAAGGGCAGAAAGCTGTTGGGGGGATGGTGGTGTGAAGAGTTGAGAGATTGGGATTGACATGTATACATTTATATGTATAAAATAGATAACCAATAAGAACCTGCTGTATAAAAAATAAGATTAAAAATTTAAAAAAATAAAATTAAAAAGTAAAACAGAAAAAATATTCTTCCCTCCACATACATGTATTTATATGAATAAATTATTTCTATGCTTATATTTGTAAATGCAAAAAAGAGGAATGAAATCTACCTTGAACCAAAAACGAAAAATAGAAAAAACAAACAGAATCCACAAGTTACACAGAGGAAAACCGTATCAGGACACTTGCTCCAGTTGTAAACAATTCTGAAGTTGGTCAGTGGTGGGGAATCATCTCCCATACAGCCAGCAGGCCCCACGCAACAAGCGTCCTCATTGCAAAGCTGGGGGACCGTGCTGAGGCATCTGTGAGTAAACGTGGTCCGAGCCCCAGGCCAGCTGCTGCTGAAATGTTCCCACCCTTCCCAGATAAAACACCTGAATATGTTCAAGGACTTGAAAGCCTAGAGGAAGGGCAATGGAGCCACACGAGTGATTGCATGCCAGCCAACTTGGTGCCTGCAGGCCAGCCAGGATGGTCCTGGCCCTGGGTGCTCTTCTGGAAGCTTTCCATTTCCCTGCCTGAGATACCCCTCCTGTCCCGGCCCCCACTGATTTCTTCCTTCCTCACGTCTGCCCAGGGAGAAATTCCAGCGCCAGGTATGGGTGACACATCCTCTTCTTTAGCAGGTGGCATCTTGACAACTGCTGCAGAAAGTCCAGCAGAGCCCCACTCACACTGGGCCACCCACAACGCCGTGACCTGTCACTCCCTGCCACCAGCCCAGCCCCGAGACTGCTGACAGGGCAGAGAAAATGGCGTCAGGCACAGCTGCAGGGGTTCTTGCTGCCTGGAGCGGTGTTTATATTGATCTCAAAACAGGCACACCTGGGGAGGGCTGGCCGGCATGGTCAGGCTGCCCAGGTCAGCCAATCATCACCCCTCAGGGTCTCACAGTTGCAGAAAATGGAACTTGCTGAATCGGCCAGGTCCAAGGAACAGGTGTGGGCTCTTGAGAGTCAGGATAGACAATGGGCTGCAGCTCTGGCTTGTATTCTAATCATTTTATCTGGCCCATGAGTGGGAGACAGCTTCAAGAAAACCCTGGCCTAATAAGAGGACCCCAGGAGTCAGGGAGAGGAGGGGTGGGTGGTGGGTGGAGACAGAGGCCTGGTGCCCCGGGTGCAGTGGAAGTCTCTGGAAGACCAGGTGGTGGCAGGCCGTACAGAGTGATGCCCAGGGTCACAGACCTGTCGGAGTTGCTATTTGTTAGTTCAAGTCCTGCTCTGAGGTGCTCTGTGTCAGATCTGAGTGACAGGTGAGCTGAGAGTGCTCTGCAATGAGGGCAATGTGCACGGTTCCTGTGTGCCCTGCCCTGCCACAGTACCTGCAAGTGTAGCTCTGTATCCTGGGAGGGAGCTGACCACGAGAGCCCCATGGGCTGCAGGGGACCTGCCCAGGGAACCCCATATCCTGGGATGGGCCTGACCATGAGAGCCCCATGGGCTGGTGTGGAGGTGGGGTACCTGCCCAGGTGAGCTCCATATCCTGAGATTGGCCTGACCACGAGAGCCCCATGGGCTGCCAGGGGCCTGGTAAAGATGTCAGGATCGTCAGTGAAGCCACCGAGTATATACCTCCAGTAGTTCCTAATTCCTACACCCTGCTGGTCATTCTACCAACCACCAGGAGACGGTATTCTGTATTAGTCTTCAATGATGCCTTCTTTTGTATGCCATTAGTCCCAGAGTCACAAGAAATTTTGGCTTGTAAGTGGCAGGACTCAACATACAACTAAAACAATACATCCAGGCCGTCTTGCCCCAAGTGTTCAAAAATTCCCACACCATCTTTGGGGAAAGCTTAGCTAAAGACGTAAAAGTTCTACCTCTGGAAAAGGAAACACTCCTTCAATATGCTGACGACATTCTGATCACCAGCCCTACTAAGGAGGCCTCTGAACTACCAAGCCAATAAAGGATAGAAGTTGTCCAAGAAAAAGCTCAAATATCACAGACTACGGTGACCTGCCTGGGCTTCATTCTCACAGAAGGTCGGAGAAGCTCATCCCAGGAAAGGGAAGAAACAATTTACAGCCTTACCCCTTTCTAAAACTAGAAGACAGCTTAGGGGTTCCTGGGGAGGCCAGAGTTTGCTGCTTCTGGATCCCTAACTACAGTCTACTAGCTGGGCCTCTATATGAAACACTGAAAGGAAAAGATGATGATCCTTTTGAATAGAATCCAGAAGTGGCCTTTCAAGAATGGAAAGAGCAGTCAATTCAGACCCTTGCCCTGGAACTCCCTAATTTAGCTAAACCCTTTGACCTTTACATTCCTGGTGAAAGGTGAATTGCCATTGGAGTATTAGTGCAAAACCTGGGACCACTTGAAATGGAACAATGCAAGAATGCCATCCAGGTAGGATAAACTATAGTCACCAAGGGGCTTGGCCCACTGCAACATCTGGCCAACATACTGGCGGTATCTAAAAACCTGGAAATCAGCAGCCCAAAAGGCCACCTCCCTCCTAAGGGAAAAGGACCCCACGTGGTGTTCCTAACCCCCAACCATGCCCTGAAGTTGCAGGGTTTGCTCCGTGGGCACACTGACCTCCAGTGAGGAAGCCCTCCTACTCCAACATCCAGAGAGATATCCGGGGGCAACGGGGCACCATGACGACACATGTGACCATCACTTGACCTGGAGTTTCTCTCATAAAACAACAAGAGTGTGTCACAAAAGAGTAGACTACTGCTTGCAGGACTTACTGCACCCAGAGGGGAGGTAATAATCTTGGCAGGGGAACCGTATATCACGCTGTCACCATAGAAAAGCCTACAGACACCGTGATGATGGTGACCAGTAAGACCGGCTGGACTCCTGTTTACTTCAAAAGGCTGTTGACTCAGTGGCCATCATGGTCCTTCATCACAACTGACCCTGGACTGTCCGGGAGTTGAGCAGGCAGGGTCCTGACACCTGGTGCTGTTTTTACGTTAATTCAGAGGCCTAATTGAAGAAAGTGCAGACTACTAGTCAGAGCATCTAGGCTGGCAGAAACGGTCAGCCTAAAGTGTCTGAACAAATGTGTGGCGGGGTGAAAGTGGACCTCACAGCGTCACTGCACATTTCCTTCCCGGACCCTTAAAGGTCATTAGAATCTATAACACTTCCAATGCTCGTGCTCAGGCAGATGAACAGGGAGGCTGGAGGCCTGGGGACAATCAACGTCACCTAGAGGCTGCTGGGGAGAAGTTCTGACCCTCGCCCACGGGTATAAGGGCTCCTAACTCAGCACTCAGCAGTTACAGAAGAAGGGTCTGCACCCTCAGCACTCCAAGAATGAGGAAGAGGACAAAAGGCAGAAGAGGGGTTTGTCCCAGGCAAAGCCCATTAAAAATCCCTGGGAGATAAAAATAGAATCTGGGCAATAAAATAAAGTCTAACCTTTTTTATCCTTTGTGCTTTGTCTAATTTCATGTGCTCCTAGGGTCCCGCATACAGAGGTTCCACACCCGGCACTTCAGACCAGATTTCCTAGTACAGAATGGCTGGGTCGACACATCAGGTCCTGGGGCCCAGTGCAGACTCCGCGATATAGAGCCTGAGCTGCAGCCAACAGGGCCCTCGAGAGCTCTGCCCCCTCCCTCCCACTGAATCTGACAGGATCTCTACACAGCAGCCCAGCCCACAGCCCACGGGGTAGCACATGCTCTCACCTCTCCATTCTCTGATCAAAATATAAAGTTTCCTTTGCTTCTGAACCAAACTCAGTCTCGATCTTTTGGCTCCAATGACACTGGGCGTGGGGACACTTGTTGGGGTCCACTCTGGAGGATCAGTAACAGAAATTGAGAACGCTGTAACTTCAATGAACAGATGTGTGAGCCAAACTATAATTAACATAGAACAGTGTATAAGGCTCAGGTAAAATAAGATGTTTCTAACACTTCCATTTGATATTTCCATCACTTTATTATAAGCAAGTTCAGTGAAAAGGTTTGTCTTATTTGTCAGGTCAATATTAGAGAAGCGAAGTGATTTCTTTCCAAGGATGTACATCTAATAATCTTGGTTAAATCTTCAATCTTGTTTTAAATGCTTTTCCATTGAAAATGATACCTCTCATTCAGCTCCCCCATTTCTGAGAAGTATAAAATCTTATAATTTATTATTACCAAAGGGGAAAGGTGGGAGGAGGGATAAATTAACAGTTTGGGATTAACACATACACACTGCTATGTATAAAATAGATCGTCAACAAGGAACTACTCTATAGCACAGGGAACTACACTCAATATTTTGCAATAACCTATAAGGGGAAATAATCTGAAAAAGAATAGATATTTTTATTGACATCATCTATCAATGACAGTTAAAATGGAACCTAAGGGAAGCCGGTGGTCAGTGCTTCTGACCCTGAAGACTTCAATCATCTAAAGTTTGGACTCTGCCTACTTCCCAAGGCCCTTAATGAACATATGTGTAGCCGTAGCTTAAAAAATTCCCCAGTTTGGGTAGCGGAGAGACACTGATTTTGAAAAAGCCCTGGTGTTCTCCTCACATGAACGGGACACTTCCTACAGCTAAAACATGCCTGTCACACCCAGAGGATGGTATATCGTCTGATCGGGAAGAGTTTGGAAAAGGCATCTCATCTCCTCATCTCCTGGTGCTCGGGTTCACCACTCCGGCGTCTTTACTAACAGTCTCCCCACTTGGAGATGTCAGCACTGTCAACATCCTGTTGCACACAGTTTGGAATTTGTCCAAGGATGAAGCAGAAGGAGGAGGAACAATAAGAGACAAGTCCTAGGTTTTCGGACAGACATATGTCACTCTAATTTCCAATCAGGAAGACGAATTGACCAAAGGCTAGGGTTGCCCATGGAAACAGAATAGGGCTTGAGGAAATCCCGCTGCTTTGTGGCCAGTTCCCATAAACACAAGTTGAAAAATGGAACTCAGGGACACTAAAATTCACGAAACTGCAGAGTTGAAAATATATATCACTGAAAAATGTCTTGAGGAAAGTCAGAGAAAAGGACTTGTAAGCAACGGAGAATGGCAGGAAAGGGATTGGATGAGGTAGAAAGGACTCGCCATTAAGCACAAGAAAAGGGGCTGAACATTGCCAACATTGCAGTTGGCCAAAAAGGGTGTATGCATATTTTTCTGTATATATTCAAGAAAAGGGCATACACTTTTTTAGCCAACCAAACAGGTGGGCACTGGAAATCAATACTACAAAACATATCACTTCGCATCAGTCAGAAGAGCCTTCCTCATAAAGTGTAAACACCAGAAATGCAGGACAGGGCAAGGAGAAAAGGGAGCCCTGTGAGGCTTATAGTGGAAATGTATATTGCCAACGGTCACTCTGGAAAAGTGTATTGTGATTACTAAAGCATCTAAAAAATGAGCTACAGAGCACAGGGCACTTGCACTCATGGACGTATATCTTGGGAAAAAGAAAAATCGAGAGGACACAGGCACCCCAATGTTTACCGCCTCTCTGTTTAATATATCCTCGATTAGGATATAATTTATATGTCTCTGGAGGGAAAAAATGGACAGAGGTGTGGCACTTATGTAGAGTGGAATATTACTCAGCCTGAAAATCAATGAAACATGGCCAGTTGTAACAACCACAGAGGAGTTACGTATGATCATTTGTAGTCACATAATTCAAAAAGACAAAGACATACGATATTACTAATACATGGAATGTAAACGTGGCTACAAATGAACTGAATTACAAAAGAGAACGGGGTCTCAAATTTAGAAAACCAACTTATGCTTGCTTAAGGATCAAGGAGAGTTGGGGTGCTGCATAAAACCAGAGATTGAAATTAGCACAGATACCGTTCCATAAGCCAAATATGTAATAGAAAAAACCTACTTCCTGGTCAACGAAATGGACTCAACACCCCATATTCAGTGCCTAGGAATATACAGGATGAGTAAGAGTCTTAATACCTATGGATTTATATGTCTCCATAAGAGAATCAAGCGTGTGTACAGTGACAAAAACGCAGCAGTGAAAATCAGCTAAATCCCATTATCAAAATAAATTTCAAAAACAAAAGAAATGACAGTGAAATAGAGAGCAATTCTTAAATAATTCATTCAGGGCTTGTGATGCAACCTGGATTTACCTCATCTACACCCAGAGCTGAGTGAGACATAAGGTTGGACACTTCGGGCTGACAGCATGGATGAGGTTCGATGAGCAAATGCAGACCATTTGTAGTCATACTGCATAGTACCCATTCCATGGGTCCCAACTCTCCAGGTTTAAGGGATTCTTCCTTCAGCTAAAACATGCATGGGAAACCCACAGTATGGTGCACCGTGTGACCGGAAAACGTTTTCAAATGAATCTCAGTTTTCGTCCCCTTTTACTCGGGTTCACCATTCCAGACCCTTTACTAACACTCTCCACACTTGGAGAGTCAGTGCCTTTAACCTCCTGTTTGGCACAGTTTGCAATTTCTGCGCAAGATGTACAGGAATAGGGAGAACCAATGAGAGACTAGCTGTAGGTGTCTGCAGGGGCAAATTTAACGCTCATTTCCCACCAGGAAGAGGAATTAACCAAAGGCTCAGCATGCCGTTCCGGAATCAGATTAGGGCCTGAAGCAATCCTCCGGGTTTGTGGCCAGCTCACAAGAAAGCGATTTGAAGAAAGGAGCTCAGGGGCACTGTAATTCACAAACCTGCAGAGTTATGAATGACAGCTATCGTCCAAAAATATATTGAAGGAAGGCTGCGAAGAGGACTTGAAAGCGGGGCAGAATTGCAGGAAAACGATTTCAGGGGGTAGACTGGAATTGCATTTAAAGCATACGAAAAGAGGCAGAACGTCGTCAGTGATGCACTTGGCCAAAAAGGGGGTATACGTATTTTCCTGAATATATTCAGGAAAAAACGCATATGCCCTTTTTGGCCAACCAAGCAAGCATATTAAAGAAATCTGCACTACAGTGAAGTCTCACTGCCCCCCGGTCAAAAGGGCCATCTGAAAAAAGTGTAAAATTCAGAAAGGAAGCACAGGCCATGGAGAATAGGGAGCCTTGTTATGCTGATGGGCGGGATGTAAATTGCCAAGAGCCACTCTGGAGAAGTGTATGGTGTGTCCTCAAACACCTAAAGAACAAAGCAACGGAGCCTACAGCACTTCCACTTATGGTCCTATAGCTTAGGGAAATTAAAATCAGAAACACACAGCCACCCCAATGTTTCAGACGGCTCTGTTTACAAGAATCTCGTCTACGGTACAAGTTAAATATCGCAGAAAGCAAAAAATGGATAAAGAAGTGGTGGTACGTATGTACAATGGAATATCACTCAGCAATGAAATCTATGTCATCAGGCCCGTCGCGGCATAATGAGTGGATTCAGGTACGATGATTCTAAGTGAAATAAGTCACACAGAAAATGAAACATCATAAGATATCACTAATATACGGAATGTAATCTTGGCTACACATGAACAGAATTACAAAACAGAACAGGGTCTCAAATTTAGAAAACCAACTTATGTTTGCTTAAGGGGAAAGGTGAGTTGGGGTGCTGTATAAAACCAGAGATAGAAATTAGCACAGATACCATTCCATATGTCAAATATATAATAGTCACGACCTACACTTTCTCAACGAGATGGACTAAACACCCTATATTCAAAGCCTAGCAATACCCCTGAGTAGTAAGAATCTTCAAACCCATAGATTTATATGTCTCCATAAGAGAATCAAGCGTGTGTACAGCTGCATGAAGGCAGCAGAAAAAATCCGATAAACCCTATTATCAAAATGAATTACAAAAACAAAACACAATGACAGTGAAATAGAGAGCAATTCTTAAATAATTCAATCAGAGCTTGTGATGCAACCTGGATTTACCTCAACTAAACCCAGAGCTGAGTGAGACATAAGGTTGGACACTTCGGGCTGATAGCATTGGTGAGGCTCGATGAGCAAATGCAGACCATTTGAAGTCATACTACATGGTACCCATTCCATGGTTCCCAACTCTCCAGGTTTAAGCGATTCTTCCTTCAGCTAAAACATGCATGGGAAACCCACAGTATGGTGCACTGTGTGACCGGGAAACGTTTTCAAATGCATCTCAGTTTTTGTCCCCTTTTACTTGGGTTCACAATTCCAGATCCTTTACTAAAACTCTCCCCACTTGGAGAGTCAGTGCCTTTAACCTGCTGATTGGCACAGTTTGCAATTTCTGCGCAAGATGAACAGGAATAGGGAGAACCAATGAGAGACTAGCTGTAGGTGTCTGCACGGGCAAATTTAACGCTCATTTCCAACCAGGAAGAGGAATTAACCAAAGGCTCAGCATGCCGTGCCGGAACCATATTAGGGCCTGAAGCAATCCTGCGGGTTTGCGGCCAGCTCACAAGAAACCGATTTGAAGAAAGGAGCTCAGGGGCACTGTAATTCACACAACTGCAGAGTTATAAATGACAGCTATCGTCAAAAAATATATTGAAGGAACGCTGCGAAGAGGACTTGAAAGCGGGGCAGAATTGCAGGAAAACGATTTCAGGGGGTAGAATGCAATTGCATTTAAAGTATAGGAAAAGAGGCAGAACGTCGAAAATGATGCACTTGGCCAAAAAGGGCGTATGCGTTTTTTCCTGAATATATTCAGGAAAAAATGTATATGCCCTTTTTGGCCAACCAAGCAAGCATGTTAAAGAAATCTGCACTA
The DNA here is from genome assembly GCF_059928025.1 of Delphinapterus leucas. Classification (NCBI taxonomy): domain Eukaryota; kingdom Metazoa; phylum Chordata; class Mammalia; order Artiodactyla; family Monodontidae; genus Delphinapterus; species Delphinapterus leucas. Next base: position 16,585,732 of record NW_028322236.1, on the reverse strand, counting down.
CAATGAAGTCTCACTGCTCCCCGGTCAAAGGTCCATCTGAAAAAGTGTATAATCCAGAAAGGCAGCACAGGCCATGGAGAACAGGGAGCCTTGTTATGCTTATGGGTGTGATGTTAATTGCCAACAGGCACTCTGGAGAAGTGTATGGTGTTTCCTGAAACACCTAAAACACAAAGCAACGGAGCCTACGGCACTTCCACTTATGGTCCTATAGCTTAGGGAAATTAAAATCAAAAACACACAGCCACCCCAAAGTTTCATACGGCTCTGTTTTCAAGAACCTCGTCTACGGTACAATTTAAATATCGCAGAAAGCAAAAAATGGATAAAGACGTTGTGGTACGTATGTGCAATAGAATATCACTCTCCAATGAAATCTATGTCATCAGGCCCATCGCGGCATAATAAGTGGATTCATGTACGATGATTCTAAGTGAAATAAGTCACACAGAAAATGAAACATCATAAGATATCACTAATACACGGAATGTAATCTTGGCTACACATGAACTGAATTACAAAACAGAACAGGGTCTCAAATTTAGAAAACCAACTTATGTTTGCTTAAGGGGAAAGGTGAGTTGCGTGCTGCATAAAACCAGAGATAGAAATTAGCACAGATACCATTCCATACGTCAAATATGTAATAGTCAAGACCTACCCCTTGCTCAACGAAATGGGCTAAACACCCTATATTCAACGCCTAGGAATACACCTGACTAGAAAGAATTTTCAAACCCATGGATTTATATGTCTCCATAAGAGAATCAAGCGTGTGTACAGCTGCATGAAGGCAGCAGAGAAAATCCGGTAAATCCCATTATCAAAATGAATTACAAAAACAAAACACAATGACAGTGAAATAGAGAGCAATTCTTAAATAATTCATTCAGGGCTTGTGATGCAACCTGGATTTACCTCATCTACACCCAGAGCTGAGTGAAACATAATGTTGGACACTACGGGCTGATAGCATTGGTGAGGTTCGTTGAGCAAATGCAGACAATTTGAAGTCATACTGCATGGTTCCCATTCCATTGGTCCCAACTCTCCAGGTTTAAGCGATTCTTCCTTCAGCTAAAACATGCATGGGAAACCCACAGTATGGTGCACTGTGTGACCGGGAAACGTTTTCAAATGCATCTCAGTTTTCCTCCCCTTTTACTCGGGTTCACAATTCCAGACCATTTACTAACACTCTCCCCACTTGGAGAGTCAGTGCCTTTAACCTGCTGTTTGGCACAGTTTGCAATTTCTGCACATGATGAACAGGAATAGGTAGAACCAATGAGAGACTAGCTGTAGGTGTCTGCAGGGGCAAATTTAACGCTCATTTCCACCAGGAAGAGGAATTAACCAAAGGCTCAGCATGCCGTGCCGGAACCATATTAGGGCCTGAAGCAATCCTGCGGGTTTGCGGCAAGCTCACAAGAAAGCGATTTGAAGAAAGGAGCTCAGGGGCACTGTAATTCACAAACCTGCAGTGTTATAAATGACAGCTATCGTCCAAAAATATATTGAAGGAAGGCTGCGAAGAGGACTTGAAAGCGGGGCAAAATTGCAGGAAAACGATTTCAGGGGGTAGACTGGAATTGCATTTAAAGCATAGGAAAAGAGGCAGAACGTCGACAATAATGCACTTGGCCAAAAGGGCGTATGCGTTTTTTCCTGAATATATTCAGGAAAAAACGCATACGCCCTTTTTGGCCAACCAAGCAAGCATGTTAAAGAAATCTGCACTACAATGAAGTCTCACTGCCCCCCGATCAAAAGGGCCATCTGAAAAAAGTGTAAAATCCAGAAATGCAGCACAGGCCATGGAGAACAGGGAGCCTTGTTATGCTGATGGGTGGGATATAAATTGCCAAGAGCCACTCTGGAGAAGTGTATGGTGTTTCCTGAAACACCTAAGAAACAAAGCAACGGAGCCTACGGCACTTCCACTTATGGTCCTATAGCTTAGGGAAATTAAAATCAAAAACAAACAGCCACCCCAAAGTTTCCGACGGCTCTGTTTACAAGAACCTCGTCTACGGTACAAGTTAAATATCCCAGAAAGCGAAAAATGGATAAACAAGTTGTGGTACGTACGTACAATGGTATATCACTCACCAATGAAGTCTATGTCACCTGGCCCGTCATGGCATAATGAGTGGATTCAGGTACAATGATTCTAAGTGACATAAGTCACACAGAAAATGAAACATCATAAGATATCACTAATACACGGAATGTAATCTTGGCTACACATGAACTGAATTACAAAACAGAACAGGGTCTCAAATTTAGAAAACCAACTTATGCTTGCTTAAGGGGAAAGGTGAGTTGTTGTGCTGCATAAAACCAGAGATAGAAATTAACACAGATACCTTTCCATAAGCCAAATATGTAATAGTCAAGACCTACCCCTTACTCAACGAAATGGACTAAACACCCCATATTCAACGCCTAGGAATACACCTGACTAGTAAGAATCTTCAAACCCATGGATTTATATGTCTCTGTAAGAGAATGAAGCGTGTGTACAGCGGCATGAATGCAGCAGGGAAAATCCGATAAATCCCATTATCAAAATGAATTACACAAACAAAACCCAAGGACAGTGAAATAGAGAGCAATTCTTAAATAATTCATTCAGGGCTTGTGATGCAACCTGGATTTACCACATCTACACACACAGCTGAGTGAGACATAAGGTTGGGCACTTTGGGCTGATAGCATTGGTGAGGTTCGATGAGCAAATGCAGACCCTTTGAAGTCATACAGCATGGTACCCATTCCATGGGTCCCAACTCTCCAAGTTTAAGGGATTCTTCCTTCAGCTAAAACATGCATGGGAAACCCACAGTATGGTGCACCGTGTGACTGGCAAACGTTTTCAAATGCATCTCAGTTTTCATCCCCTTTTACTCGGGTTCACCATTCCAGACCCTTTACGAACACTCTCCCCACTTGGAGAGTCAGTGCCTTTAACCTCCTGTTGGGCACAGTTTGCAATTTCTGCGCAAGATGAAAAGGAATAGGGAGAACGAATGAGAGACTAGCTCTAGGTGTCTGCACGGGAAAATTTAATGCTCATTTCCCAGCAGGAAGAGGAATTAACCAAAGGCTCAGCATGCCATGCCGGAACCAGATTAGGGCCTGAGGCAATCCTGTGGGTTTGCGGCCAGCTCACAAGATAGCGAGTTGAAGAAATGAGCTCAGGGGCACTGTAACTCACAAACCTGCAGAGTTGTAAATGACAGCTATCGTCCAAAAATATATTGAAGGAAGGCTGCGAAGACGACTTGTAAGCGGGACAGATTTGCAGGAAAACGATTTCAGGGGGTAGACGGGAATTTCATTTAAAGCATAGGAAAAGAGGCAGAACGTCGACAATGATGCTCTTGGCTAAAAAGTGCGTATGCGTTTTTTCCTGAATATATTCAGGAAAAAACGCATATGCCCTTTTTGGCCAACCAAGCAAGCATGTTAAAGAAATCTGCACTACAATGAAGTCTCACTGCCCCCCGGTCAAAAGGGCCATCTGAAAAAAGTGTAAAATCCAGAAAGGCAGCACAGGCCATGGAGAACAGGGAGCCTTGTTATGCTGATGGGCGGGATGTAAATTGCCAACAGCCACTCTGGAGAAGTGTATGGTGTTTCCCGGAACACCGAAAAAACAAAGCTACGGAGCCTACGGCACTTCCACTTATGGTCCTATAGCTTAGGGAAATTAAAATCAAATATGCACAGCCACCCCAAAGTGTCGGACGGCTCTGTTTACAAGAACCTCCTCTACAGTAAAATTTAAATATCCCAGAATGTGAAAAATGGATAAAGAAGCTGTGGTACGTACGTACAATGGAATATCACTCAGGAATGAACTCTATGTCATCAGGCCAGTCGTGGCATAATGAGTGGATTCAGGTACGATGATTCTAAGTGAAATAAGTCACACAGAAAATGAAACATCATAAGATATCACTAATACATGGAATGTAAAGTTGGCTACACATGAACTGAATTACAAAACAGAACAGGGTCTCAAATTTAGAAAACCAACTTATGCTTGCTTAAGGGGAAAGGTGAGTTGGGGTGCTGCATCAAACCAGAGATAGAAATTAGCACAGATAAAATCCCATAAGCCAAATATGTAATAGTCAATGCCTACACCTTGCTCAACGAAATGGACTAAAAAACCCATATTCAACGCCTAGGAATACACCTGACTAGTGAGAATCTTCAAACACATGGATTTATATGTCTCCATAAGTGAATGAAGCGTGTGTACAGCGGCATGAATGCAGCAGAGATAATCCGATAAATCCCATTATCAAAATGAATTACAAAAACAAAACACAAGGACAGTGAAATAGAGAGCAATTCTTAAATAATTCATTCAGGGCTTGTGATGCAACCTATATTTGTCACATCTACACCCAGAGCTGAGTGAGACATAAGGTTGGGCACTTCGGGCTCATAGCATTAGTGAGTTTCGATGAGCAAATGCAGACCCTTTGAAGTCATACTGCATGGTACCCATTCCATGGGTCCCAACACTCCAGGTTTAAGGGATTCTTCCTTCAGCTAAAACATGTATGTGAAAACCACAGTATGGTGCACCGTGTCACCGGCAAACGTTTTCAAATGCATCCCAGTTTTCGTCCGCTTTTACTCGGGTTCACCATTCCAAACCCTTTACTAACACTCTCCCCAATTGGAGAGTCAGTGCCTTTAACTTCTGGTTTGGCACAGTTTGCAATTTCTGCGCAAGATAAACAGGTATAGGGAGAACCAATGAGAGACTAGCTGTAGGTGTCTGCACGGGCAAATTTAACGCTCATTTCGCACTAGGATGATGAATTAACCAAAGGGTCAGCATGCCGTGCCGGAACAAGATTAGGGCCTGAAGCAATCCAGCGTGTTTGCGGCCAGCTCACAAGATAGCGAGTTGAAGAAAGGAGCTCACGGGCACTGTAACACACAAACCTGCAGTTATAAATGACAGCTATCGTCCAAAAATATATTGAAGGAAGGCTGCGAAGACGACTTGTAAGCGGGGCAGAATTGCAGGAAAACGATTTCAGGGTGTATACGGGAATTGCATTTAAAGCATAGGAAAAGAGGCAGAACGTCGACAATGATGCTCTTGGCCAAAAAGGGCGTATGCGTTTTTTCCTGAATATATTCAGGAAAAAACGCATACGCCGTTTTTGGCCAACCAAGCAAGCATGTTAAAGAAATCTGCACTACAATGAAGTCTCACTGCCCCCCGGTCAAAAGGGCCATCTGAAAAAAGTGTAAAATCCAGAAAGGCAGCACAGGCCATGGAGAACAGGGAGCCTTGTTATGCTGATGGGCGGGATGTAAATTGCCAACAGCCACTCTGGAGAAGTGTATGGTGTTTCCCGGAACACCGAAAAAACAAAGCTACGGAGCCTACGGCACTTCCACTTATGGTCCTATAGCTTAGGGAAATTAAAATCAAAAACACACAGCCACCCCAAAGTGTCGGACGGCTCTGTTTACAAGAACCTCGTCTACGGTACAAGTTAAATATCCCAGAATGTGAAAAATGGATAAAGAAGTTGTGGTACGTACGTACAATGGAATATCACTCAGCAATGAAATCTATGTCATCAGGCCCGTCGCGGCATAATGAGTGGATTCAGGTACGATGATTCTAAGTGAAATAAGTCACACAGAAAATGAAACATCATAAGATATCACTACTACACGGAATGTAAACTTGGCTACACATGAACTGAATTACAAAACAGAACAGGGTCTCAAATTTAGAAAACCAACTTATGCTTCCTTAAGGGGAAAGGTGAGTTGGGGTGCTGCATAAAACCAGAGATAGAAATTAGCACAGATACCTTTCCATAAGCCAAATATGTAATAGTCAAGACCTACCCCTTGCTCAACGAAATGGACTAAACACCCCATATTCAACGCCTAGGAATACACCTGACTAGTAAGAATCTTCAAACACATGGATTTATATGTCTCCGTAAGAGAACGAAGCGTGTGTACAGCGGCATGAATGCACCAGAGAAAATCCGATAAATCCCATTATCAAAATGAATTACACAAACAAAACCCAGGGACAGTGAGATAGAGAGCAATTCTTAAATAATTCATTCAGGGCTTGTGATGCAACCTGGATTTACCACATCTACACCCAGAGCTGAGTGAGACATAAGGTTGGGCACTTCGGGCTGATAGCATTGGTGAGGTTCGATGAGCAAATTCAGACCCTTTGAAGTCATACAGCATGGTACCCATTCCATGGGTCCCAACTCTCCAAGTTTAAGGGATTCTTCCTTCAGCTAAAACATGCATGGGAAACCCACAGTATGGTGCACCGTGTGACTGGCAAACGTTTTCAAATGCATCTCAGTTTTCGTCCCCTTTTACTCGGGTTCACCATTCCAGACCCTTTATGAACACTCTCCCCACTTGGAGAGTCGGTGCCTTTAACCTCCTGTTGGGCACAGTTTGCAATTTCTGCGCAAGATGAAAAGGAATAGGGAGAACCAATGAGAGACTAGCTCTAGGTGTCTGCACGGGCAAATTTAACGCTCATTTCCCACCAGGAAGAGGAATTAACCAAAGGCTCAGCATGCCGTGCCGGAACCAGATTAGGGCCTGACGCAATCCTGTGGGTTTGCGGCCAGCTCACAAGATAGCGAGTTGAAGAAAGGAGCTCAGGGGCACTGTAACTCACAAACCTGCAGAGTTATAAATGACAGCTATCGTCCAAAAATATATTGAAGGAAGGCTGCGAAGATGACTTGTAAGCGGGACAGATTTGCAGGAAAACGATTTCAGGGGGTAGACGGGAATTGCATTTAAAGCATAGGAAAAGAGGCAGAACGTCGACAATGATGCACTTGGCCAAAAAGGGCGTATGCGTTTTTTCCTGAATATATTCAGGAAAAAACGCATACGCCCTTTTTGGCCAACCAAGCAAGCATGTTAAAGAAATCTGCACTACAATGAAGTCTCACTGCCCCCCGGTCAAAAGGGCCATCTGAAAAAAGTGTAAAATCCAGAAAGGCAGCACAGGTCATGGAGAACAGGGAGCCTCGTTTTGCTGATGGGCGGCATGTAAATTGCCAACAGCCACTCTGGAGAAGTGTATGGTGTTTCCTGAAACACGTAGGAAACAAAGCAACACAGCCTATGGCACTTCCACTTATGGTCCTATAGCTTAGGGAATTTAAAATCAAAAACACACAGCCACCCCAAAGTTTGGGACGGCTCTGTTTACAAGAACCTTGTCTACGGTACAAGTTAAATATCCGAGAAAGCGAAAAATGGATAAAGATGTTGTGGTACGTACGTACAATGGAATATCATTCAGCAATGAAATCTACGTCATCAGGCCCGTAGCGGCATAATGAGTGGATTCAGGTACGAGGATTCTACGAGAAATAAGTCACACAGAAAAAGAAACATCATAAGATATCACTAATACACGGAATGTAAACTTGGCTACACATGAACTGAATTACAAAACAGAACAGGGTCACAAATTTAGAAAACCAACTTATGCTTGCTTATGGGGAAAGGTGAGTTGGGGTGCTGCATAAAACCAGAGATGGAAATTAGCACAGATACCGTTCCATAAGCCAAATATATAATAGACAAGACCTACTCCTTGCTCAACGAAATGGACTCAAAACCCCATATTCAACGACTGGGAATATACCTGACAAGTAAGAATCTTAAAACCCATGGATTTATATGTCTCCATAAGGAAATCAAGCGTGTGTACAGCGGACTAAACGCAGCAGTGAAAATCCGATAAATCCCATTATCAAAATAAATTTCAAAAACAAAACACAATGACAGTGAATTAGAGAGCAATTCTTAAATAATTCATTCAGGGCTTGTGATGCAACCTGGATTTACCACATCTACACCCAGAGCTGGGTGAGACATAAGGCTGGACACTTCGGGCTGATAGCATTGGTGAGGTTCGGTGAGCAAACGCAGACCCTTTGAAGTCATACTGCATGGTACCCATTCCATGGGTCCCAAATCTCCAGGTTTAAGGGATTCTTCCTTCAGCTAAAACATGCATGGGAAACGCAGAGTATGGTCCACCATGTGATTGGGAAACGTTTTCAAATGCATCTCAGGTTTCGTCCCCTGGTACTCGGGTTCACCATTCCAGACGTTTAGTAACACTCTCCCCACTTGGAGAGTCAGTGCCTTTAACCTCCTGTTTGGCACAGTTTGCAATTTCTGCACAAGATGAACAGGAATAGGGAGAACCAATGAGAGACTAGCTCCAGGTTTATGCATGGGCAAATGGAACGCTCATTTCCCACCAGGAAGAGGAATTAACCAAAGGCTCAGCATGCCCTGCCAAAAAAGATTAGGGCCTGAAACAATCCTTCAGTTTTGCGGCCAGCTCACAAGAAAGCGAGTTGAAGAAAGGAGCTCAAGGGCACTGTATTTCACAAACCTGCAGAGTTATGAATGACAGCTATCGTCCAAAAATGTATTGAAGTAAGTCTTCGAAGAGAACTTGAAAGCGGGACAGAATTTCAGGAAAACGATTTCAGGGGGTAGACTGGAATTGCACTTAAAGCATAGGAAAAGAGGCAGAAGGTCGACAATGATGCATTTGGCCAAAAAGGGCATATGCGTTTTATCCTGAATATATTCAGGAAAAAACGCATACGCCCATTTTTGGCCAACCAAGCAAGCGTGTAAAGGAAATCTACACTACAATGAAGTCTCACTGCTCCCCGGTCAAAAGGGTCATCTGAAAAAAGTGTAAAATCCAGAAAGGCAGGACAGGTCATGGAGAACAGGGAGCCTTGTTATACTGATGGGCGGAATGTAAATGGCCAACAGCCACTCTGGAGAAGTGTATGGTGTTTCCTGAAACACGTAGGAAACAAAGCAACACAGCCTATGGCACTTCCACTTATGGTCCTATAGCTTAGGGAAATTAAAATCAAAAACACACAGCCACCCCAAAGTTTGGGACGGCTCTGTTTACAAGAACCTCGTCTACGGTGCAAGTTAAATATCCGAGAAAGCAAAAAATGGATAAAGAAGTTGTGGTACGTACGTATAATGGAATAACACTCAGCAATGAAATCTACGTCATCAGGCCCGTAGCGGCATAATGAGTGGATTCAGATACGAGGATTCTACGAGAAATAAGTCACACAGAAAAAGAAACATCATAAGATATCACTAATACACGGAATGTAAACTTGGCTACACATGAACTGAATTACAAAACAGAACAGGGTCGCCAATTTAGAAAACCAACTTATGCTTGCTTTTTGGGAAAGGTGAGTTGGGGTGCTGCATAAAAACAGAGACGGAAATTCGCACAGACACCGTTCCATACGCCAAATATGTAATAGACAAGACCTACTCCTTGCTCAATGAAATAGACTCAACACCCCATATTCAACGCCTAGGAATATACCTGCCTAGGAAGAATCTTAAAACCCATGGATTTATATGTCTCCGTAAGAGAATCAAGCGTGTGTTCAGTGGCCTAAACGCAGCAGTGAAAATCCGATAAATCACATTATCAAAATAAATTTCAAAAACAAAACACAATGACAGTGAAATAGAGAGCAATTCTTAAATAATTCACTCAGGGCTTCTGATGCAACCTGGATTTACCACATCTACACAAAGAGCTGGGGAGACATAAGGCCGGACACTTCGGCCTGATAGCTTTGGTGAGGTTTGGTGAGCAAATGCAGACCCTTTGAAGTCATACTGCATGGTACCCATTCCATGGGTCCCAACTCTCCAGGTTTAAGGGATTCTTCCTTCTGCTAAATCATGTATGGGAAACCCAGAGTGTGGTCCACCATGTGATTGGGAAACGTTTTCAAATGCATCTCAGTTTTCGTCCCTTTATACTCGGGTTCACCATTCCAGACGCTTAACTAACACTCTCCCCACTTGGAGAGTCAGTTCCTTTAACCTCCTGTTTGGCACATTTTGCAATTTCTGCGCAAGATGAACAGGAATAGGGAGAACCAATGAGAGCCTAGCTGTAGGTGTCTGCACGTGCAAATGTAACGCTCATTTCCCACCAGGACGAGGAATTAAAAAAACGCTCAGCATGCCCTGCCGGAACAAGACTAGGGCCTGAAGCAATCCTGCGGTTTTGCGACCAGCTCACAAGAAAACAAGTTGAAGAAAGGAGCTCAGGGGCACTGTAATTCACAAACATGCAGAGTTATAAATGACAGCTATCGTCCAAAAATATATTGAAGTAAGTCTGCGAAGAGGACTTGGAAGCTGGGCAGAAATTCAGGAAAACGATTTCAGGGGGTAGACTGGAATTGCACTTAAAGCATAGGAAAAGACGCAGAACGGCGACAATGATGCACTTGGCCAAAAATGGCGTATGCGTTTTTTCCTGAATATATTCAGGAAAAAACGCATACGCCCTTTTTGGGAAACCAAGCAAGCATGTAAGAAATCTGAACTACAATGAAGTCTCACTGCCCCCCGGTCAAAAGGGCCATCTGAAAAATGTGTAAAATCCGGAAAGGCAGGACAGGCCATGGAGAAGAGGGAGCATTGTTTTGCTGATGGGCGGGATGTGAATTGCCAACAGCCACTCTGGAGATGTGTATGCTGTTTCCTGAAACACGAAAGAAACAAAGCAACACAGCCTATGGCACTTCCACTTATGATCCTATAGCTTAGGGAAATTAAAATCAAAACCACACAGCCACCCCAAAGTTTGGAACGGCTCTGTTTACAGGAACCTCGTCTACGGTACAAGTTAAATATCCCAGAATGTGAAAAATGGATAAAGAAGTTGTGGTACGTACGTACAATGGAATATCACAGAGCAATGAAATCTATGTCATCAGGCCCATAGGGGCATAATGAGTGGATTCAGGTACGATGATTCTACGTGAAATAGGTCACACAGAAATAGAAACAGCATAAGATATCACTAATACACGGAATGTAAACTTGGCTACACATGAACTGAATTACAAAACAGAACAGGGTCTCCAATTTAGAAAACCAACTTATGCTAGCTTTTTGGGAAAGGTGACTTGGGGTGCTGCATAAAAAGAGATTGAAATTCGCACAGATACCGTTCCATACGCCAAATATGTAATAGACAAGACCTACTCCTTATTCAACGAAATGGACTCAACACCCCATATTCAACGCCTAGGAATATACCTGCCTAGTAAGAATCTTAAAACCCATTGATTTATATGTCTCCATAAGAGAATCAAGCGTGTGTTCAGTGGCCTAAACGCAGCAGTGAAAATCCGATAAATCCCATTATCAAAATAAATTTCAAAAACAAAACACAATGACAGTGAAATAGAGAGCAATTCTTAAATAATTCACTCAGGGCTTCTGATGCAACCTGGATTTACCACATCTACACCCAGAGCTGGGGAGACATAAGGCCAGACACTTCGGCCTGATAGCATTGGTGAGGTTCGATGAGCAAATGCAGACCCTTTGAAGTCATACTGCATGGTACCCATTCCATGGGTCCCAACTCTCCAGGTTTAAGGGATTCTTCCTTCAGCTAAAACATGCATGGGAAACCCACAGTATTGTGCACCGTGTGACCGGGAAACGTTTTCAAATGCATCTCAGTTTTCGTCCCATTGTACTCGGGTTCACCATTCCAGACCCTTTACTAACACTCTCCCCACTTGGAGAGTCAGTGCCTTTAACCTCCTGTTTGGCACAGTTTGCAATTTCTGCGCAAGATGAACAGGAATAGGGAGAACCAATGAGAGACTAGCTGTAGGTGTCTGCACGGGCGAATTTAATGCTCATTTCCCACCAGGACGAGGAATTAACCAAAGGCTCAGCATGCCGTGCCGGAACCAGATTAGGGCCTGAAGCAATCCTGCGGGTTTGCGGCCAGCTCACAAGATAGCAAGTTGAAGAAAGGAGCTCAGGGGCACTGTAACTCACAAACCTGCAGAGTTATAAATGACAGCTATTGCCCAAAAATATATTGAAGGAAGGCTGCGAAGACGACTTGTAAACGGTGCAGAATTGCAGGAAAATGATTTCAGGGTGTAGACGGGAATTGCATTTAAAGCATAGGAAAAGAGGCAGAACGTCGACAATGATGCTCTTGGCCAAAAAGGGCGTATGCGTTTTTTCCTGAATATATTCAGGAAAAAACGCATACGCCCTTTTTGGCCAACCAAGCAAGCATGTGAAAGAAATCTACACTAAAATGAAGTCTCAAAGCCCCCCGGTTAAAAGAGCCATCTGAAAAGAGTGTAAAATCCAGAAAGGCAGCACAGGCCATGGAGAACACGGAGCCTTGTTATGCTGATGGGCGGGATGTATATTGCCAACAGCATCTCTGGACAAGTGTATGGTGTTCCCTGGAACACCTAAAAAACAAAGCAGTGGATCCTACGGCACTTCCACTCATGGTCCTATAGCTTAGGGAAATTAAAATCAAAAACACACAGCCACCCCAATGTTTGGGACGGCTCTGTTTACAAGAACCTCGTCTACGGTACAAGTTAAATATCCCAGAACGTGAAAAATGGATAAAGAAGTTGTGGTACGTACGTACAATGGAATATCACTCACCAATGAACTCTATGTCATCAGGCCCGTCGCGGCATAATGAGTGGATTCAGGTACGATTATTCTAACTGAAATAAGTCACACAGAAAATGAAACATCCTAAGATATCACTAATACACGGAATGTAAACTTGGCTACACATGAACTGAATTACAAAGCAGAACAGGGTCTCAAATTTAAAAAAACAACTTATGCTTGCTTAAGGGGAAAGGTGAGTTGGGGCGCTGCATAAACTCGGAGATAGAAATTAGCACAGATACCTTTCCATAAGCCAAATATATTATAGTCAAGACCTACCCCTTGCTTAACGAAATGGACAAAACACCCCGTATTCAACGCCTAGGAATACACCTGACTAGTAAGAATCTTCAAACTCATGGATTTATATGTCTCCATAAGAGAATGAAGCGTGTGTACAGCGGCATGAATGCAGCAGAGAAAATCCGATAAATCCCATTATCAAAATGAATTCCAAAATCAAAACACAAGGACAGTGAAATAGAGAGCATTTCTTAAATAATTCATTCAGGGCTTGTGATGCAACCTGGATTTACCACATCTACACCCAGAGCTGAGTGAGACATAAGTTTGGGCACTTCGGGCTGATAGCATTGGTGAGGTTCGATGAGCAAATGCAGACCCTTTGAAGTCATACTGCATGGTACCCATTCCATGGGTCCCAACTCTCCAGGGTTAAGGGATTTTACCTTCAGCTAAAACATGCATGGGAACCCCACAGTATGGTGCACCGTGTGAACGGGGAACGTTTTCAAATGCACCTCAGTTTTCGTCCCCTTTTACTCGGGTTCTCCATTCCACACACTTTACTAACACTCTCCCCACTTGGAGAGTCAGTGCCTTTAACCTCCTGTTGGGCACAGTTTGCAAATTCTGCGCAAGATGTACAGGAATAGGGAGAACCAATGAGAGACTAGCTGTAGGTGTCTGCACGGGCAAATTTAACGCTCATTTCCCACCAGGAAGAGGAATTAACCAAAGGCTCAGCATGCCATGCCGGAACCAGATTAGGGCCTGAAGCAATCCTGCGGGTTTGCGGCCAGCTCACAAGATAGCGAGATGAAGAAAGGAGCTCAGGGGCACTGTAACTCACAAACCTGCAGAGTTATAAATGACAGCTATCGTCCAAAAATATATTGAAGGAAGGCTGCGAAGAGGACTTGGAAGCGGGGCAGAATTGCAGGAAAACGTTTTCAGGGGGTGGACGGGAATTGCATTTAAAGCATAAGAAAAGAGGCAGAAGGTCGACAATGATGCTCTTGGCCAAAAAGGGCGTATGCGTTTTTTCCTGAATATATTCAGGAAAAAACGCATACGCCCTTTTTGGCCAACCAAAGAATCATTTTAAAGAAATCTGCAGTACAATGAAGTCTCACTGCCCTCCAGTCAAAAGAGCCATCTGAATAAAGTGTAAAATCCAGAAAGGCAGCACAGGCCATGGAGAACAGGGAGCCTTTTTATGCTGATGGGCGGGATGTAAATTGCCAACAGCCACTCTGGAGAAGTGTATGGTGTTTCCTGGAACACCTGAAAAACAAAGCAACGGAGCCTACGGCACTTCCACTTATGGTCTTATAGCTTAGGGAAATTAAAATCAAAAACACACAGCCACCCCAAAGTGTCGGACGGCTCTGTTTACAAGAACCTCTTCTACGGTACAAGTTAAATATCCCAGAATGTGAAAAATGGATAAAGAAGTTGTGGTACGTACGTACAATGGAATATCACTCAGCAATGAAAGCTATGTCATCAGGCCCATCGCGGCATAACGAGTGGATTCAGGTACGATGATTCTAAGGGAAATACGTCACACAGAAAATGAAATATCATAAGATATCACTAATACACGGAATGTAAGCTTGGCTACACATGAATTGAATTACAAAACAGAACAGGGTCTCAAATTTAGGAAAGCAACTTATGTTTGCTTAAGGGGAAAGGTGAGTTGGGGTGCTGCATAAAACCAGAGATAGAAATTAGCACAGATACCATTCCATAAGTCAAATATGTAATAGTCAAGACCTACCCTTTCTCAAATAAATGGGCTAAACACCCTATATTCAACGCCTAGGAATACACCTGACTAGTAAGAATCTTCAAACCCATGGATTTATATGTCTCCATAAGAGAAGCAAGCGTGTGTACAGCTGCATGAAGGCAGCAGAGAAAATCCGATAAATCCCATTATCAAAATGAATTATAAAAACAAAACACAATGACAGTGAAATAGAGAGCAATTCTTAAATAATTCATTCAGGGCATGTGATGCAACCTGGATTTACCTCATCTACAGCCAGACCTGAGTGAGGCATCAGGTTGGACACTTCGGGCTGATAGCATTGGTGAGGTTCGATGAGCAAATGCAGACCATTTGAAGTTATACTGCATGGTGCCCATTCCATGGGTCCCAACTCTCCAGGTTTAAGCGATTCTTCCTTCAGGTAAAACATGCATGGGAAACCCACAGTATGGTGCATCGTGTGACCGGGAAACGTTTTCAAATGCATCTCAGGTTTCGTCCCCTTTTACTCGGGTTCACCATTCCAGACACTTTACTAACACTCTCCCCACTTGGAGAGTCAGTGCCTTTAACCTGCTGTTTGGCACAGTTTGCAATTTCTGCGCAAGATGAACAGGAATAGGGAGAACCAATGAGAGACTAGCTGTGGCTGTCTGCACAGGCAAATTTAACGCTCATTTCCCACCAGGAAGAGGAATTAACCAAACGCTCAGCATGCCATGCCTGAACAAGATTAGGTCCTGAATCTATCCTGCGGGATTGCGGCCAGCTCACAAGAAAGCGATTTGAAGAAAGGAGCTCAGGGTCACTGTAATTCACAAACATGCAGAGTTATAAATGACAGCTATCGTCCAAAAATATATTGAAGGAAGGCTGCGAAGAGGACTTGAAAGCGGGGCAGAATTGCAGGAAAACGATTTCAGGGGGTAGACTGGAATTGCATTTAAAGCATAGGAAAAGAGGCAGAACGTCAACAATGATGCACTTGGCCAAAAAGGGCGTATGCGTGTTTTCCTGAATATATTCAGGAAAACACGCATACGCCCTTTTTGGCCAACCAAGCATGCATGTTAAAGAATTCTGCACTACAATGAAGTCCCACTGCCCCTCGGTCAAAAGGACCATCTGAAAAAAGTGTAAAATCCAGAAATGTAGCACAGGCCATGGAGAACAGGGAGCCTTGTTATGCTGATGGGTGGGATGTAAATTTCCAAGAGCCACTCTGGAGAAGTGCATGGTTTTTCCTGAAACACCTAAAAAACAAAGCAACGGAGCCTACGGCACTTCCACTTGTGGTCCTATAGCTTAGGGAAATTAAAATCAAAAACACACAGCCACCCCAAAGTTTAAGACGGCTCTGTTTACAAGAACCTCGTCTATGGTACAACTTAAATATCCCAGAAAGCGAAAAATGGATAAAGAAGTTGTGGTAGGTACGTACAATGGAATATCACTCACCAATGACATCTATGTCATCAGGCCCGTCGTGGCATAATGAGTGGATTCAGGTACGATGATTCTAAGTGAAATATGTCACACAGAAAATGAAACATCATAAGATATCACTAATACACGGAATGTAATCTTGGCTACACATGAACTGAATTACAAAACAGAACAGGGTCTCAAGTTGAGAAAACCAACTTATGTTTGCTTAAGGGGAAAGGTGAGTTGGGGTGCTGCATAAAACCAGAGATAGAAATTAGCACAGATACCATTCCATAAGTCAAATATGTAATAGTCAAGACCTACCCCTTGTTCAACGAAATGGGCTAAACACCCTATATTCAACGCCTAGGAATACACCTGACTAGTAAGAATCTTCAAACCCATGGATTTATATGTCTCCATAAGAGAATCAAGCGTGTGTACAGCTGCATGAATGCAGCAGAGAAAATCCGATAAATCCCATTATCAAAATGAATTAAAAAAACAAAACACAATGACAGTGAAATAGAAAGCAATTCTTAAATAATTCATTCAGGGCTTGTGATGCAACCTGGATTTACCTCATCTACACCCAGAGCTGAGTGAGACATAAGGTTGGACACTTCGGGCTGATAGCATTGGTGAGGTTCGATGAGCAAATGCAGACCATTTGAAGTCATACTGCATGGTACCCATTCCATGGGTCCCAACTCTCCAGGTTTAAGCGATTCTTCCTTCAGCTAAAACATGCATGGGAAACCCACAGTATGGTGCACCGTGTGACCGGGAAACGTTTTCAAATGCATCTCAGTTTTCGTCCCATTTACTCGGGTTCACAATTCCAGACCCTTTACTAACACTCTCCCCACTTGGAGAGTCAGTGCCTTTAACCTGCTGTTTGGCACACTTTGCAATTTCTGCACAAGATGAAAAGGAATAGGGAGAACCAATGAGAGACTAGCTGTAGGTTTCTGCACCGGCAAATTTAACGCTCATTTCCCACCAGGAAGAGGAATTAACCAAATGCTCAGCATTTCATGCCGCAACAAGATTAGGGCCTGAAGCAATCCTGCGGGTTGGCGGCCAGCTCACAAGAAAGCGATTTGAAGAAAGGAGTTCTGGGGCACTGTAATTCACAAAGCTGCAGAGTTATAAATGACAGCTACCGTCCAAAAATATATTGAAGGAAGGCTGCGAAGAGCACTTGAAATCGGGGCAGAATTGCAGGAAAACGATTTCAGGGGGTAGACTGGAATTGCATTTAAAGCATAGGAAAAGAGGTAGAACGTCCACAATGATGCACTTGGCCAAAAAGGGCGTATGCGTTTTTTCCTGAATATATTCAGAAAAAATGCATACGCTCTTTTTGGCCAACCAAGCAAGCATGTTAAAGAAATCTGCACTACAATGAAGTCTCACTGCCCCCCGGTCAAAAGGGCCATGAGAAAAAAGTGTAAAATCCAGAAAGGCAGCACAGGCCATGGAGAACAGGGAGCCTTGTTATGCTGATGGGTGGGATGTAAATTACCAACAACCACTTTGGAGAAGTGTATGGTGTTTCCTGAAACACCTAAAAAACAAAGCAACGGAGCCTATGGCACTTCCACTTATGGTCCTATAGCTTAGGGAAATTAAAATCAAAATCACACAGCCACCCCAAAGTTTCAGACGGCTCTCTTCACAAGAACCTCGTCTATGGTACAAGTTAAATATCCCAGAAAGCGAAAAGTGGATAAAGAAATTGTGGTACGTATGTACAATGGAATATCACTCACCAATGAAATCTATGTCATCAGGCCCGTTGTGGCATAAAGAGTGGATTCAGGTACGATGATTCTAAGTGAAATAAGTCACACAGAAAATGAAACATCATAAAATATCACTAATAAACGGAATGTAATCTTGGCTACACATGAACTGAATTACAAAACAGAACAGGTTCTCAAGTTGAGAAAACCAACTTATGTTTGCTTAAGGGGAAAGGTGAGTTGGGTTTCTGCACAAAACCACAGATAGAAATTAGAACAGATAGAATTCCATACGTCAAATATGTAATACTCATAACCTACCCCTTGCTCAACGAAATGGGCTAAACACCCTATATTCAACGCCTAGGAATAAACCAGACTAGTAAGAATCTTCAAACCCATGGATTTATATGTCTCCATAAGAGAATCAAGCGTGTGTACAGCTGCATGAAGGCAGCAGAGATAATCCGATAAATCCCATTAACAAAATGAATTACAAAAACAAAACACAATGACAGTGAAATAGAGAGCAATTCTTAAATAATTCATTCAGGACTTGTGATGCAACCTGGATTTACCTCATCTACACCCAGACCTGAGTGAGACATGAGGTTGGACACTACGGGCTGATAGCATTGGTGAGGTTCGATGAGCAAATGCAGACCATTTGAAGTCATACTGCATGGTACCCATTCCAAGGGTCCCAACTCTCCAGGTTTAAGCGATTCTTCCTTCAGCTAAAACATGCATGGGAAGCCCACAGTATGGTGCACCGTGTGACCGGGAAACGTTTTCAAATGCATATCAGTTTTCGTCCCCTTTTACTCGGGTTCACAATTCCAGACCCTTTACCAAATCTCACCCCACTTGGAGAGTCAGTGCCTTTAACCTGCTGTTTGGCACAGTTTACAATTTCTGTGCAAGATGAACAGGAATAGGGAGAACCAATGAGAGACTAGCTTAGGTGTCTGCACGGGCAAATTTAACGCTCATTTCCCACCAGGTAGAGGAATTAACCAAACGCTCAGCATGCCGTGCCGGAACCAGATTAGGGCCTGAATCAAATCTGCGGGTTTGCGGCCAGCTCACAAGAAAGCGATTTGAAGAAAGGAGCTCTGGGACACTGTAATTCATGAACCTGCAGAGTTATAAATGACAGCTATCGTCAAAAAATATATTGAAGGAAGGCTGCGAAGAGGACTTGAAAGCGGGGCAGAATTGCAGGAAAACTATTTCTGGGTGTAGACTGCAATTGCATTTAAAGCATAGGAAAAGAGGCAGAATGTCCACAATGATGCACTTGGCCAAAAAGGGCGTATGCGTTTTTTCCTGAATATATTCAGGAAAAAACGCATACGGCCTTTCTGGCCAACCAAGCATGCATGTTAAATAAATCTGCACTACAATGAAGTCTCACTGCCCCCGGGTCAAAAGGGCCATCTGAAAAAAGTGTAAAATCCAGAAATGCCGCACAGGCCATGGAGCACAGGGAGCCTTGTTATGCTGATGGGTGGGATGTAAATTGCCAACAGCCACTCTGGAGAAGTGTATTGTGTTTCCTGAAACACCTAAAAAACAAAGCAACGGAGCCTACGGCACTGGCACTTATGGTCCTATAGCTTAGGGAAATTAAAATCAAAAACACACAGCCACCCCAAAGTTTCAGACGCCTCTGTTTACAAGAACCTCGACTACGGTGCAAGTTAAATATCTCAGAAAGCGAAAAATGGATAAAGAAATTGTGGTACGTACGTACAATGGAATATCATTCACCAATGAAACCTATATCATCAGGCCCGTCGTGGCATAATGATTGGATTCAGGTACAATGATTCTAAGTGAAATAAGTCACACAGAAAATGAAACATCATAAGATATCACTAATACACGGAATGTAATCTTGGCTACACATGAACTGAATTGCAAAACAGAACAGGGTCTCAAATTTAGAAAACCAACTTATGTTTGCTTAAGGGGAAAGGTGAGTTGGGGTGCTGCATAAAACCAGAGATAGAAATTAGCACAAATACCATTCCATACGTCAAATACGTAATAGTCAAGACCTACCTCTTGTTCAACGAAATGGGCTAAACACCCTATATTCAACGCCTAGGAATACACCTGACTAGTAAGAATCTTCAAACCCATGGATTTATATGTCTCCATAAGAGAATCAAGCGTGTGTACAGCTGCATGAAGGTAGCAGATAAAATCCGATAAATCCCATTATCAAAATGAATTACAAAAACCAAACACAATGACAGTGAAATGGAGAGCAATTCTTAAATAATTCATTCAGGGCTTGTGATGCAACCTGGATTTACCTCATCTACACCCAGAGCTGAGTGAGACATAAGGTTGGACACTTCGGGCTGATAGCATTGGTGAGGTTCGATGAGCAAATGCAGACCCTTTGAAGTCATACAGCATGGTACCCATTCCATGGGTCCCAACTCTCCAAGTTTAAGGGATTCTTCCTTCAGCTAAAACATGCATGGGAAACCCACAGTATGGTGCACCGTGTGACTGGCAAACGTTTTCAAATGCATCTCAGTTTTCGTCCCCTTTTACTCGGGTTCACCATTCCAGACCCTTTACGAACACTCTCCCCACTTGGAGAGTCGGTGCCTTTAACCTCCTGTTGGGCACAGTTTGCAATTTCTGCGCAAGATGAAAAGGAATAGGGAGAACGAATGAGAGACTAGCTCTAGGTGTCTGCACGGGCAAATTTAACGCTCATTTCCCACCAGGAAGAGGAATTAACCAAAGGCTCAGCATGCCGTGCCGGAACCAGATTAGGGCCTGAAGCAATCCTGTGGGTTTGCCGCCAGCTCACAAGATAGCGAGTTGAAGAAATGAGCTCAGGGGCACGGTAACTCACAAACCTGCAGAGTTATAAATGACAGCTATCGTCCAAAAATATATTGAAGGAAGGCTGCGAAGACGACTTGTAAGTGGGGCAGAATTGCAGGAAAACGATTTCAGGGGGTAGACGGGAATTGCATTTAAAGCATAGGAAAAGAGGCAGAACGTCGACAATGATGCACTTGGCCAAAAAGGGCGTATGCGTTTTTTCCTGAATATATTCAGGAAAAAACGCATACGCCCTTTTTGGCCAACCAAGCAAGCATGTTAAAGAAATCTGCACTACAATGAAGTCTCACTGCCCCCCGGTCAAAAGGGCCATCTGAAAAAAGTGTAAAATCCAGAAAGGCAGCACAGGCCATGGAGAACAGGGAGCCTTGTTATGCTGATGGGCGGGATGTAAATTGCCAACAGCCACTCTGTAGAAGTGTATGGTGTTTCCCGGAACACCGAAAAAACAAAGCAACGGAGCCTACGGCACTTCCACTTATGGTCCTATAGCTTAGGGAAATTAAAATCAAAAACACACAGCCACCCCAAAGTGTCGGACGGCTCTGTTTACAAGAACCTCGTCTACGGAACAAGTTAAATATCCCAGAATGTGAAAAATGGATAAAGAAGTTGTGGTACGTACGTACAATGGACTATCACTCAGCAATGAAATCTATGTCATCAGGCCCATCGCGGCATAATGAGTGGATTCAGGTACGATGATTCTATGTGAAATAAGTCACACAGAAAATGAAACATCATAAGATATCACTACTACACGGAATGTAAACTTGGCTACACATGAACTGAATTACAAAACAGAACAGGGTCTGAAATTTAGAAAACCAACCTATGCTTGCTTAAGGGGAAAGGTGAGTTGGGGTGCTGCATAAAACCAGAGATAGAAATTAGCACAGATACCTTTCCATAAGCCAAATATGTAATAGTCAAGACCTACCCCTTGCTCAACGAAATGGACTAAACACCCCATATTCAACGCCTAGGAATACACCTGACTAGTAAGAATCTTCAAACCCATGGATTTATATGTCTCCGTAAGAGAATGAAGCGTGTGTACAGCGGCATGAATGCAGCAGAGAAAATCCGATAAATCCCATTATCAAAATGAATTACACAAACAAAACCCAAGGACAGTGAAATAGAGAGCAATTCTTAAATAATTCATTCAGGGCTTGTGATGCAACCTGGATTTACCACATCTACACACACAGCTGAGTGAGACATAAGGTTGGGCACTTCGGGCTGATAGCATTGGTGAGGTTCGATGAGCAAATGCAGACCCTTTGAAGTCATACAGCATGGTACCCATTCCATGGGTCCCAACTCTCCAAG
The DNA here is from genome assembly GCF_059928025.1 of Delphinapterus leucas. NCBI lineage: Eukaryota > Metazoa > Chordata > Mammalia > Artiodactyla > Monodontidae > Delphinapterus > Delphinapterus leucas. The sequence goes on along the minus strand of NW_028322236.1, from coordinate 16,563,727 downwards.
TTTAAGGGATTCTTCCTTCAGCTAAAACATGCATGGGAAACCCACAGTATGGTGCACCGTGTGACTGGCAAACGTTTTCAAATGCATCTCAGTTTTCGTCCCCTTTTACTCGGGTTCACCATTCCAGACCCTTTACGAACACTCTCCCCACTTGGAGAGTCAGTGCCTTTAACCTCCTGTTGGGCACAGTTTGCAATTTCTGCGCAAGATGAAAAGGAATAGGGAGAACCAATGAGAGACTAGCTCTAGGTGTCTGCACGGGCAAATTTAACGCTCATTTCCCACCAGGAAGAGGAATTAACCAAAGGCTCAGCATGCCGTGCCGGAACCAGATTAGGGCCTGACGCAATCCTGTGGGTTTGCGGCCAGCTCACAAGATAGCGAGTTGAAGAAAGGAGCTCAGGGGCACTGTAACTCACAAACCTGCAGAGTTATAAATGACAGCTATCGTCCAAAAATATATTGAAGGAAGGCTGCGAAGATGACTTGTAAGCGGGACAGATTTGCAGGAAAACGATTTCAGGGGGTAGACGGGAATTGCATTTAAAGCATAGGAAAAGAGGCAGAACGTCGACAATGATGCACTTGGCCAAAAAGGGCGTATGCGTTTTTTCCTGAATATATTCAGGAAAAAACGCATACGCCCTTTTTGGCCAACCAAGCAAGCATGTTAAAGAAATCTGCACTACAATGAAGTCTCACTGCCCCCCGGTCAAAAGGGCCATCTGAAAAAAGTGTAAAATCCAGAAAGGCAGCACAGGCCATGGAGAACAGGGAGCCTTGTTATTCTGATGGGCGGGATGTAAATTGCCAACAGCCACTCTGGAGAAGTGTATGGTGTTTCCCGGAACACCGAAAAAACAAAGCTACGGAGCCTACGGCACTTCCACTTATGGTCCTATAGCTTAGGGAATTAAAATCAAAAACACACAGCCACCCCAAAGTGTCGGACGGCTCTGTTTACAAGAACCTCGTCTACGGTACAAGTTAAATATCCCAGAATGTGAAAAATGGATAAAGAAGTTGTGGTACGTACGTACAATGGAATATCACTCAGCAATGAAATCTATGTCATCAGGCCCGTCGCGGCATAATGAGTGGATTCAGGTACGATGATTCTAAGGGAAATAAGTCACACAGAAAATGAAACATCATAAGATATCACTACTACACGGAATGTAAACTTGGCTACACATGAACTGAATTACAAAACAGAACAGGGTCTCAAATTTAGAAAACCAACTTATGCTTACTTAAGGGGAAAGGTGAGTTCGGGTGCTGCATAAAACCAGAGATAGAAATTAGCACAGATACCTTTCCATAAGCCAAATATGTAATAGTCAAGACCTACCCCTTGCTCAACGAAATGGACTAAACACCCCATATTCAACGCCTAGGAATACACCTGACTAGTAAGAATCTTCAAACCCATGGATTTATATGTCTCCGTAAGAGAATGAAGCGTGTGTACAGCGGCATGAATGCAGCAGAGAAAATCCGATAAATCCCATTATCAAAATGAATTACACAAACAAAACCCAAGGACAGTGAAATAGAGAGCAATTCTTAAATAATTCATTCAGGGCTTGTGATGCAACCTGGATTTACCACATCTACACACACAGCTGAGTGAGACATAAGGTTGGGCACTTCGGGCTGATAGCATTGGTGAGGTTCGATGAGCAAATGCAGACCCTTTGAAGTCATACAGCATGGTACCCATTCCATGGGTCCCAACTCTCCAAGTTTAAGGGATTCTTCCTTCAGCTAAAACATGCATGGGAAACCCACAGTATGGTGCACCGTGTGACTGGCAAACGTTTTCAAATGCATCTCAGTTTTCGTCCCCTTTTACTCGGGTTCACCATTCCAGACCCTTTACGAACACTCTCCCCACTTGGAGAGTCAGTGCCTTTAACCTCCTGTTGGGCACAGTTTGCAATTTCTGCGCAAGATGAAAAGGAATAGGGAGAACCAATGAGAGACTAGCTCTAGGTGTCTGCACGGGCAAATTTAACGCTCATTTCCCACCAGGAAGAGGAATTAACCAAAGGCTCAGCATGCCGTGCCGGAACCAGATTAGGGCCTGACGCAATCCTGTGGGTTTGCGGCCAGCTCACAAGATAGCGAGTTGAAGAAAGGAGCTCAGGGGCACTGTAACTCACAAACCTGCAGAGTTATAAATGACAGCTATCGTCCAAAAATATATTGAAGGAAGGCTGCGAAGATGACTTGTAAGCGGGACAGATTTGCAGGAAAACGATTTCAGGGGGTAGACGGGAATTGCATTTAAAGCATAGGAAAAGAGGCAGAACGTCGACAATGATGCACTTGGCCAAAAAGGGCGTATGCGTTTTTTCCTGAATATATTCAGGAAAAAACGCATACGCCCTTTTTGGCCAACCAAGCAAGCATGTTAAAGAAATCTGCACTACAATGAAGTCTCACTGCCCCCCGGTCAAAAGGGCCATCTGAAAAAAGTGTAAAATCCAGAAAGGCAGCACAGGCCATGGAGAACAGGGAGCCTTGTTATTCTGATGGGCGGGATGTAAATTGCCAACAGCCACTCTGGAGAAGTGTATGGTGTTTCCCGGAACACCGAAAAAACAAAGCTACGGAGCCTACGGCACTTCCACTTATGGTCCTATAGCTTAGGGAATTAAAATCAAAAACACACAGCCACCCCAAAGTGTCGGACGGCTCTGTTTACAAGAACCTCGTCTACGGTACAAGTTAAATATCCCAGAATGTGAAAAATGGATAAAGAAGTTGTGGTACGTACGTACAATGGAATATCACTCAGCAATGAAATCTATGTCATCAGGCCCGTCGCGGCATAATGAGTGGATTCAGGTACGATGATTCTAAGGGAAATAAGTCACACAGAAAATGAAACATCATAAGATATCACTACTACACAGAATGTAAACTTGGCTACACATGAACTGAATTACAAAACAGAACAGGGTCTCAAATTTAGAAAACCAACTTATGCTTGCTTAAGGGGAAAGGTGAGTTGGGGTGCTGCATAAAACCAGAGATAGAAATTAGCACAGATACCTTTCCATAAGCCAAATATGTAATAGTCGAGACCTACCCCTTGCTCAACGAAATGGACTAAACACCCCATATTCAACGCCTAGGAATACACCTGACTAGTAAGAATCTTCAAACCCATGGATTTATATGTCTCCGTAAGAGAATGAAGCGTGTGTACAGCGGCATGAATGCAGCAGAGAAAATCCGATAAATCCCATTATCAAAATGAATTACACAAACAAAACCCAAGGACAGTGAAATAGAGAGCAATTCTTAAATAATTCATTCAGGGCTTGTGATGCAACCTGGATTTACCACATCTACACCCAGAGCTGAGTGAGACATAAGGTTGGGCACTTCGGGCTGATAGCATTGGTGAGGTTCGATGAGCAAATGCAGACCCTTTGAAGTCATACAGCATGGTACCCATTCCATGGGTCCCAACTCTCCAAGGTTAAGGGATTCTTCCTTCAGCTAAAACATGCATGGGAAACCCACAGTATGGTGCACCGTGTGACTGGCAAACGTTTTCAAATGCATCTCAGTTTTCGTCCCCTTTTACTCGGGTTCACCATTCCAGACCCTTTACGAACACTCTCCCCACTTGGAGAGTCAGTGCCTTTAACCTCCTGTTGGGCACAGTTTGCAATTTCTGCGCAAGATGAAAAGGAATAGGGAGAACGAATGAGAGACTAGCTCTAGGTGTCTGCACGGGCAAATTTAACGCTCATTTCCCACCAGGAAGAGGAATTAACCAAAGGCTCAGCATGCCGTGCCGGAACCAGATTAGGGCCTGAGGCAATCCTGTGGGTTTGCGGCCAGCACACAAGATAGCGAGTTGAAGAAAGGAGCTCAGGGACACTGTAACTCAAACCTGCAGAGTTATAAATGACAGCTATCGTCCAAAAATATATTGAAGGAAGGCTGCGAAGACGACTTGTAAGCGGGACAGATTTGCAGGAAAACGATTTCAGGGGGTAGACGGGAATTGCATTTAAAGCATAGGAAAAGAGGCAGAATGTCGACAATGATGCTCTTGGCCAAAAAGGGCGTATGCGTTTTTTCCTGAATATATTCAGGAAAAAACGCATACGCCCTTTTTGGCCAACCAAGCAAGCACGTTAAAGAAATCTGCACTACAATGAAGTCTCACTGCCCCCCGGTCAAAAGGGCCATCTGAAAAAAGTGTAAAATCCAGAAAGGCAGCACAGGCCATGGAGAACAGGGAGCCTTGTTATGCTGATGGGCGGGATGTAAATTGCCAACAGCCACTCTGTAGAAGTGTATGGTGTTTCCCGGAACACCGAAAAAACAAAGCAACGGAGCCTACGGCACTTCCACTTATGGTCCTATAGCTTAGGGAAATTAAAATCAAAAACACACAGCCACCCCAAAGTGTCGGACGGCTCTGTTTACAAGAACCTCGTCTACGGTACAAGTTAAATATCCCAGAATGTGAAAAATGGATAAAGAAGTTGTGGTACGTACGTACAATGGAATATCACTCAGCAATGAAATCTATGTCATCAGGCCCGTCGCGGCATAATGAGTGGTTTCAGGTACGATGATTCTAAGGGAAATAAGTCTCACAGAAAATGAAATATCATAAGATATCACTAATACACGGAATGTAAACTTGGCTACACATGAACTGAATTACAAAACAGAACAGGGTCTCAAATTTAGAAAACCAACTTATGCTTGCTTAATGGGAAACGTGAGTTGGGGTGCTGCATAAAACCAGAGATAGAAATTAGCACAGATACCTTTCCATAAGCCAAATATGTAATAGTCAAGACCTACCCCTTGCTCAACGAAATGGATTAAACACCCCATATTCAACGCCTAGGAATACACCTGACTAGTAAGAATCTTCAAACCCATGGATTTATATGTCTCCGTAAGAGAATGAAGCGTGTGTACAGTGGCATGAATGCAGCAGAGAAAATCCGATAAATCCCATTATCAAAATGAATTACACAAACAAAACCCAAGGACAGTGAGATAGAGAGCAATTCTTAAATAATTCATTCAGGGCTTGTGATGCAACCTGGATTTACCACATCTACACCCAGGACTGAGTGAGACATAAGGTTGGGCACTTCGGGCTCATAGCATTGGTGAGGTTCGATGAGCAAATGCAGACCCTTTGAAGTCATACAGCATGGTACCCATTCCATGGGTCCCAACTCTCCAAGTTTAAGGGATTCTTCCTTCAGCTAAAACATGCATGGGAAACCCACAGTATGGTGCACCGTGTGACTGGCAAACGTTTTCAAATGCATCTCAGTTTTCGTCCCCTTTTACTCGGGTTCACCATTCCAGACCCTTTACGAACACTCTCCCCACTTGGAGAGTCGGTGCCTTTAACCTCCTGTTGGGCACAGTTTGCAATTTCTGCGCAAGATGAAAAGGAATAGGGAGAACGAATGAGAGACTAGCTCTAGGTGTCTGCAAGGGCAAATTTAACGCTCATTTCCCACCAGGAAGAGGAATTAACCAAAGGCTCAGCATGCCGTGCCGGAACCAGATTAGGGCCTGAAGCAATCCTGTGGGTTTGCGGCCAGCTCACAAGATAGCGAGTTGAAGAAAGGAGCTCAGGGGCACTGTAACTCACAAACCTGCAGAGTTATAAATGACAGCTATCGTCCAAAAATATATTGAAGGAAGGCTGCGAAGACGACTTGTAAGCGGGACAGATTTGCAGGAAAACGATTTCAGGGGGTAGACGGGAATTGCATTTAAAGCATAGGAAAAGAGGCAGAACGTCGACAATGATGCTCTTGGCCAAAAAGGGCGTATGCGTTTTTTCCTGAATATATTCAGGAAAAAACGCATACGCCCTTTTTGGCCAACCAAGCAAGCATGTTAAAGAAATCTGCACTACAATGAAGTCTCACTGCCCCCCGGTCAAAAGGGCCATCTGAAAAAAGTGTAAAATCCAGAAAGGCAGCACAGGCCATGGAGAACAGGGAGCCTTGTTATGCTGATGGGCGGGATGTAAATTGCCAACAGCCACTCTGTAGAAGTGTATGGTGTTTCCCGGAACACCGAAAAAACAAAGCAACGGAGCCTACGGCACTTCCACTTATGGTCCTATAGCTTAGGGAAATTAAAATCAAAAACACACAGCCACCCCAAAGTGTCGGACGGCTCTGTTTACAAGAACCTCGTCTACGGAACAAGTTAAATATCCCAGAATGTGAAAAATGGATAAAGAAGTTGTGGTACGTACGTACAATGGACTATCACTCACCAATGAAATCTATGTCATCAGGCCCGTCGCGACATAATGAGTGGATTCAGGTACGATGATTCTATGTGAAATAAGTCACACAGAAAATGAAACATCATAAGATATCACTACTACACGGAATGTAAACTTGGCTACACATGAACTGAATTACAAAACAGAACAGGGTCTCAAATTTAGAAAACCAACTTATGCTTGCTTAAGGGGAAAGGTGAGTTGGGGTGCTGCATAAAACCAGAGATAGAAATTAGCACAGATACCTTTCCATAAGCCAAATATGTAATAGTCAAGACCTACCCCTTGCTCAACGAAATGGACTAAACACCCCATATTCAACGCCTAGGAATACACCTGACTAGTAAGAATCTTCAAACCCATGGATTTATATGTCTCCGTAAGAGAATGAAGCGTGTGTACAGCGGCATGAATGCAGCAGAGAAAATCCGATAAATCCCATTATCAAAATGAATTACACAAACAAAACCCAAGGACAGTGAAATAGAGAGCAATTCTTAAATAATTCATTCAGGGCTTGTGATGCAACCTGGATTTACCACATCTACACACACAGCTGAGTGAGACATAAGGTTGGGCACTTCGGGCTGATAGCATTGGTGAGGTTCGATGAGCAAATGCAGACCCTTTGAAGTCATACAGCATGGTACCCATTCCATGGGTCCCAACTCTCCAAGTTTAAGGGATTCTTCCTTCAGCTAAAACATGCATGGGAAACCCACAGTATGGTGCACCGTGTGACTGGCAAACGTTTTCAAATGCATCTCAGTTTTCGTCCCCTTTTACTCGGGTTCACCATTCCAGACCCTTTACGAACACTCTCCCCACTTGGAGAGTCAGTGCCTTTAACCTCCTGTTGGGCACAGTTTGCAATTTCTGCGCAAGATGAAAAGGAATAGGGAGAACCAATGAGAGACTAGCTCTAGGTGTCTGCACGGGCAAATTTAACGCTCATTTCCCACCAGGAAGAGGAATTAACCAAAGGCTCAGCATGCCGTGCCGGAACCAGATTAGGGCCTGAGGCAATCCTGTGGGTTTGCGGCCAGCACACAAGATAGCGAGTTGAAGAAAGGAGCTCAGGGACACTGTAACTCAAACCTGCAGAGTTATAAATGACAGCTATCGTCCAAAAATATATTGAAGGAAGGCTGCGAAGACGACTTGTAAGCGGGACAGATTTGCAGGAAAACGATTTCAGGGGGTAGACGGGAATTGCATTTAAAGCATAGGAAAAGAGGCAGAATGTCGACAATGATGCTCTTGGCCAAAAAGGGCGTATGCGTTTTTTCCTGAATATATTCAGGAAAAAACGCATACGCCCTTTTTGGCCAACCAAGCAAGCACGTTAAAGAAATCTGCACTACAATGAAGTCTCACTGCCCCCCGGTCAAAAGGGCCATCTGAAAAAAGTGTAAAATCCAGAAAGGCAGCACAGGCCATGGAGAACAGGGAGCCTTGTTATGCTGATGGGCGGGATGTAAATTGCCAACAGCCACTCTGTAGAAGTGTATGGTGTTTCCCGGAACACCGAAAAAACAAAGCAACGGAGCCTTCGGCACTTCCACTTATGGTCCTATAGCTTAGGGAAATTAAAATCAAAAACACACAGCCACCCCAAAGTGTCGGACGGCTCTGTTTACAAGAACCTCGTCTACGGTACAAGTTAAATATCCCAGAATGTGAAAAATGGATAAAGAAGTTGTGGTACGTACGTACAATGGAATATCACTCAGCAATGAAATCTATGTCATCAGGCCCGTCGCGGCATAATGAGTGGTTTCAGGTACGATGATTCTAAGGGAAATAAGTCTCACAGAAAATGAAATATCATAAGATATCACTAATACACGGAATGTAAACTTGGCTACACATGAACTGAATTACAAAACAGAACAGGGTCTCAAATTTAGAAAACCAACTTATGCTTGCTTAATGGGAAACGTGAGTTGGGGTGCTGCATAAAACCAGAGATAGAAATTAGCACAGATACCTTTCCATAAGCCAAATATGTAATAGTCAAGACCTAACCCTTGCTCAACGAAATGGATTAAACACCCCATATTCAACGCCTAGGAATACACCTGACTAGTAAGAATCTTCAAACCCATGGATTTATATGTCTCCGTAAGAGAATGAAGCGTGTGTACAGTGGCATGAATGCAGCAGAGAAAATCCGATAAATCCCATTATCAAAATGAATTACACAAACAAAACCCAAGGACAGTGAGATAGAGAGCAATTCTTAAATAATTCATTCAGGGCTTGTGATGCAACCTGGATTTACCACATCTACACCCAGAGCTGAGTGAGACATAAGGTTGGGCACTTCGGGCTGATAGCATTGGTGAGGTTCGATGAGCAAATGCAGACCCTTTGAAGTCATACAGCATGGTACCCATTCCATGGGTCCCAACTCTCCAAGTTTAAGGGATTCTTCCTTCAGCTAAAACATGCATGGGAAACCCACAGTATGGTGCACCGTGTGACTGGCAAACGTTTTCAAATGCATCTCAGTTTTCGTCCCCTTTTACTCGGGTTCACCATTCCAGACCCTTTACGAACACTCTCCCCACTTGGAGAGTCAGTGCCTTTAACCTCCTGTTGGGCACAGTTTGCAATTTCTGCGCAAGATGAAAAGGAATAGGGAGAACGAATGAGAGACTACCTCTAGGTGTCTGCAAGGGCAAATTTAACGCTCATTTCCCACCAGGAAGAGGAATTAACCAAAGGCTCAGCATGCCGTGCCGGAACCAGATTAGGGCCTGAAGCAATCCTGTGGGTTTGCGGCCAGCTCACAAGATAGCGAGTTGAAGAAAGGAGCTCAGGGGCACTGTAACTCACAAACCTGCAGAGTTATAAATGACAGCTATCGTCCAAAAATATATTGAAGGAAGGCTGCGAAGACGACTTGTAAGCGGGACAGATTTGCAGGAAAACGATTTCAGGGGGTAGACGGGAATTGCATTTAAAGCATAGGAAAAGAGGCAGAACGTCGACAATGATGCTCTTGGCCAAAAAGGGCGTATGCGTTTTTTCCTGAATATATTCAGGAAAAAACGCATACGCCCTTTTTGGCCAACCAAGCAAGCATGTTAAAGAAATCTGCACTACAATGAAGTCTCACTGCCCCCCGGTCAAAAGGGCCATCTGAAAAAAGTGTAAAATCCAGAAAGGCAGCACAGGCCATGGAGAACAGGGAGCCTTGTTATGCTGATGGGCGGGATGTAAATTGCCAACAGCCACTCTGGAGAAGTGTATGGTGTTTCCCGGAACACCGAAAAAACAAAGCTACGGAGCCTACGGCACTTCCACTTATGGTCCTATAGCTTAGGGAAATTAAAATCAAAAACACACAGCCACCCCAAAGTGTCGGACGGCTCTGTTTACAAGAACCTCGTCTACGGTACAAGTTAAATATCCCAGAATGTGAAAAATGGATAAAGAAGTTGTGGTACGTACGTACAATGGAATATCACTCAGCAATGAAATCTATGTCATCAGGCCCGTCGCGGCATAATGAGTGGATTCAGGTACGATGATTCTAAGTGAAATAAGTCACACAGAAAATGAAACATCATAAGATATCACTACTACACGGAATGTAAACTTGGCTACACATGAACTGAATTACAAAACAGAACAGGGTCTCAAATTTAGAAAACCAACTTATGCTTGCTTAATGGGAAAGGTGAGTTGGGGTGCTGCATAAAACCAGAGATAGAAATTAGCACAGATACCTTTCCATAAGCCAAATATGTAATAGTCAAGACCTACCCCTTGCTCAACGAAATGGATTAAACACCCCATATTCAACGCCTAGGAATACACCTGACTAGTAAGAATCTTCAAACCCATGGATTTATATGTCTCCGTAAGAGAATGAAGCGTGTGTACAGCGGCATGAATGCAACAGAGAAAATCTGATAAATCCCATTATCAAAATGAATTACACAAACAAAACCCAAGGACAGTGAGATAGAGAGCAATTCTTAAATAATTCATTCAGGGCTTGTGATGCAACCTGGATTTACCACATCTACACCCAGAGCTGAGTGAGACATAAGGTTGGGCACTTCGGGCTGATAGCATTGGTGAGGTTCGATGAGCAAATGCAGACCCTTTGAAGTCATACAGCATGGTACCCATTCCATGGGTCCCAACTCTCCAAGTTTAAGGGATTCTTCCTTCAGCTAAAACATGCATGGGAAACCCACAGTATGGTGCACCGTGTGACTGGCAAACGTTTTCAAATGCATCTCAGTTTTCGTCCCCTTTTACTCGTGTTCACCATTCCAGACCCTTTACGAACACTCTCCCCACTTGGAGAGTCAGTGCCTTTAACCTCCTGTTGGGCACAGTTTGCAATTTCTGCGCAAGATGTAAAGGAATAGGGAGAACCAATGAGAGACTAGCTCTAGGTGTCTGCAAGGGCAAATTTAACGCTCATTTCCCACCAGGAAGAGGAATTAACCAAAGGCTCAGCATGCCGTGCCGGAACCAAATTAGGGCCTGAAGCAATCCTGTGGGTTTGCGGCCAGCTCACAAGATAGCGAGTTGAAGAAAGGAGCTCAGGGGCACTGTAACTCACAAACCTGCAGAGTTATAAATGACAGCTATCGTCCAAAAATATATTGAAGGAAGGCTGCGAAGACGACTTGTAAGCGGGACAGATTTGCAGGAAAACGATTTCAGGGGGTAGACGGGAATTGCATTTAAAGCATAGGAAAAGAGGCAGAACGTCGACAATGATGCTCTTGGCCAAAAAGGGCGTATGCGTTTTTTCCTGAATATATTCAGGAAAAAACGCATACGCCCTTTTTGGCCAACCAAGCAAGCATGTTAAAGAAATCTGCACTACAATGAAGTCTCACTGCCCCCCGGTCAAAAGGGCCATCTGAAAAAAGTGTAAAATCCAGAAAGGCAGCACAGGCCATGGAGAACAGGGAGCCTGGTTATGCTGATGGGCGGGATGTAAATTGCCAACAGCCACTCTGGAGAAGTGTATGGTGTTTCCCGGAACACCGAAAAAACAAAGCTACGGAGCCTACGGCACTTCCACTTATGGTCCTATAGCTTAGGGAAATTAAAATCAAAAACACACAGCCACCCCAAAGTGTCGGACGGCTCTGTTTACAAGAACCTCGTCTACGGTACAAGTTAAATATCCCAGAATGTGAAAAATGGATAAAGAAGTTGTGGTACGTACGTACAATGGAATATCACTCAGCAATGAAATCTATGTCATCAGGCCCGTCGCGGCATAATGAGTGGATTCAGGTACGATGATTCTAAGTGAAATAAGTCACACAGAAAATGAAACATCATAAGATATCACTAATACACGGAATGTAAACTTGGCTACACATGAACTGAATTACAAAACAGAACAGGGTCTGAAATTTAGAAAACCAACTTATGCTTGCTTAAGGGGAAAGGTGAGTTGGGGTGCTGCATAAAACCAGAGATAGAAATTAGCACAGATACCTTTCCATAAGCCAAATATGTAATAGTCAAGACCTAACCCTTGCTCAACGAAATGGATTAAACACCCCATATTCAACGCCTAGGAATACACCTGACTAGTAAGAATCTTCAAACCCATGGATTTATATGTCTCCGTAAGAGAATGAAGCGTGTGTACAGCGGCATGAATGCAGCAGAGAAAATCCGATAAATCCCATTATCAAAATGAATTACACAAACAAAACCCAAGGACAGTGAGATAGAGAGCAATTCTTAAATAATTCATTCAGGGCTTGTGATGCAACCTGGATTTACCACATCTACACCCAGAGCTGAGTGAGACATAAGGTTGGGCACTTCGGGCTGATAGCATTGGTGAGGTTCGATGAGCAAATGCAGACCCTTTGAAGTCATACAGCATGGTACCCATTCCATGGGTCCCAACTCTCCAAGTTTAAGGGATTCTTCCTTCAGCTAAAACATGCATGGGAAACCCACAGTATGGTGCACCGTGTGACTGGCAAACGTTTTCAAATGCATCTCAGTTTTCGTCCCCTTTTACTCGGGTTCACCATTCCAGACCCTTTACGAACACTCTCCCCACTTGGAGAGTCAGTGCCTTTAACCTCCTGTTGGGCACAGTTTGCAATTTCTGCGCAAGATGAAAAGGAATAGGGAGAACGAATGAGAGACTAGCTCTAGGTGTCTGCAAGGGCAAATTTAACGCTCATTTCCCACCAGGAAGAGGAATTAACCAAAGGCTCAGCATGCCGTGCCAGAACCAGATTAGGGCCTGAAGCAATCCTGTGGGTTTGCGGCCAGCTCACAAGATAGCGAGTTGAAGAAAGGAGCTCAGGGGCACTGTAACTCACAAAGCTGCAGAGTTATAAATGACAGCTATCGTCCAAAAATATATTGAAGGAAGGCTGCGAAGACGACTTGTAAGCGAGACAGATTTGCAGGAAAACGATTTCAGGGGGTAGACGGGAATTGCATTTAAAGCATAGGAAAAGAGGCAGAACGTCGACAATGATGCTCTTGGCCAAAAAGGGCGTATGCGTTTTTTCCTGAATATATTCAGGAAAAAACGCATACGCCCTTTTTGGCCAACCAAGCAAGCATGTTAAAGAAATCTGCACTACAATGAAGTCTCACTGCCCCCCGGTCAAAAGGGCCATCTGAAAAAAGTGTAAAATCCAGAAAGGCAGCACAGGCCATGGAGAACAGGGAGCCTTGTTATGCTGACGGGCGGGATGTAAATTGCCAACAGCCACTCTGGAGAAGTGTATGGTGTTTCCCGGAACACCGAAAAAACAAAGCTACGGAGCCTACGGCACTTCCACTTATGGTCCTATAGCTTAGGGAAATTAAAATCAAAAACACACAGCCACCCCAAAGTGTCGGACGGCTCTGTTTACAAGAACCTCGTCTACGGTATAAGTTAAATATCCCAGAATGTGAAAAATGGATAAAGAAGTTGTGGTACGTACGTACAATTGAATATCACACAGCAATGAAATCTATGTCATCAGGCCCGTCGCGGCATAATGAGTGGATTCAGGTACGATGATTCTAAGGGAAATAAGTCACACAGAAAATGAAACATCATAAGATATCACTAATACACGGAATGTAAACTTGGCTACACATGAACTGAATTACAAAACAGAACAGGGTCTCAAATTTAGAAAACCAACTTATGCTTGCTTAAGGGGAAAGGTGAGTTGGGGTGCTACATAAAACCAGAGATAGAAATTAGCACAGATACCTTTCCATAAGCCAAATATGTAATAGTCAAGACCTACCCCTTGCTCAACGAAATGGACTAAACACCCCATATTCAACGCCTAGGAATACACCTGAGTAGTAAGAATCTTCAAACCCATGGATTTATATGTCTCCGTAAGAGAATGAAGCGTGTGTACAGCGGCATGAATGCAGCAGAGAAAATCCGATAAATCCCATTATCAAAATGAATTACACAAACAAAACCCAAGGACAGTGAGACAGAGAGCAATTCTTAAATAATTCATTCAGGGCTTGTGATGCAACCTGGATTTACCACATCTACACCCAGAGCTGAGTGAGACATAAGGTTGGGCACTTCGGGCTGATAGCATTGGTGAGGTTCGATGAGCAAATGCAGACCCTTTGAAGTCATACAGCATGGTACCCATTCCATGGGTCCCAACTCTCCAAGTTTAAGGGATTCTTCCTTCAGCTAAAACATGCATGGGAAACCCACAGTATGGTGCACCGTGTGACTGGCAAACGTTTTCAAATGCATCTCAGTTTTCGTCCCCTTTTACTCGGGTTCACCATTCCAGACCCTTTACGAACACTCTCCCCACTTGGAGAGTCGGTGCCTTTAACCTCCTGTTGGGCACAGTTTGCAATTTCTGCGCAAGATGAAAAGGAATAGGGAGAACGAATGAGAGACTAGCTCTAGGTGTCTGCAAGGGCAAATTTAACGCTCATTTCCCACCAGGAAGAGGAATTAACCAAAGGCTCAGCATGCCGTGCCGGAACCAGATTAGGGCCTGAAGCAATCCTGTGGGTTTGCGGCCAGCTCACAAGATAGCGAGTTGAAGAAAGGAGCTCAGGGGCACTGTAACTCACAAACCTGCAGAGTTATAAATGACAGCTATCGTCCAAAAATATATTGAAGGAAGGCTGCGAAGACGACTTGTAAGCGGGACAGATTTGCAGGAAAACGATTTCAGGGGGTAGACGGGAATTGCATTTAAAGCATAGGAAAAGAGGCAGAACGTCGACAATGATGCTCTTGGCCAAAAAGGGCGTATGCGTTTTTTCCTGAATATATTCAGGAAAAAACGCATACGCCCTTTTTGGCCAACCAAGCAAGCATGTTAAAGAAATCTGCACTACAATGAAGTCTCACTGCCCCCCGGTCAAAAGGGCCATCTGAAAAAAGTGTAAAATCCAGAAAGGCAGCACAGGCCATGGAGAACAGGGAGCCTTGTTATGCTGATGGGCGGGATGTAAATTGCCAACAGCCACTCTGGAGAAGTGTATGGTGTTTCCCGGAACACCGAAAACACAAAGCTACGGAGCCTAAGGCATTTCCACTTATGGTCCTATAGCTTAGGGAAATTAAAATCAAAAACACACAGCCACCCCAAAGTGTCGGACGGCTCTGTTTACAAGAACCTCGTCTACGGTACAAGTTAAATATCCCAGAATGTGAAAAATGGATAAAGAAGTTGTGGTACGTACGTACAATGGAATATCACTCAGCAATGAAATCTATGTCATCAGGCCCGTCGCGGCATAATGAGTGGATTCAGGTACGATGATTCTAAGTGAAATAAGTCACACAGAAAATGAAACATCATAAGATATCACTACTACACGGAATGTAAACTTGGCTACACATGAACTGAGTTACAAAACAGAACAGGGTCTCAAATTTAGAAAACCAACTTATGCTTGCTTAAGGGGAAAGGTGAGTTGGGGTGCTGCATAAAACCAGAGATAGAAATTAGCACAGATACCTTTCCATAAGCCAAATATGTAATAGTCAAGACCTACCCCTTACTCAACGAAATGGACTAAACACCCCATATTCAACGCCTAGGAATACACCTGACTAGTAAGAATCTTCAAACCCATGGGTTTATATGTCTCCGTAAGAGAATGAAGCGTGTGTACAGCGGCATGAATGCAGCAGAGAAAATCCGATAAATCCCATTGTCAAAATGAATTACACAAACAAAACTCAAGGACAGTGAAATAGAGAGCAATTCTTAAATAATTCATTCAGGGCTTGTGATGCAACCTGGATTTACCACATCTACACCCAGAGCTGAGTGAGACATAAGGTTGGGCACTTCGGGCTGATAGCATTGGTGAGGTTCGATGAGCAAATGCAGACCCTTTGAAGTCATACAGCATGGTACCCATTCCATGGGTCCCAACTCTCCAAGTTTAAGGGATTCTTCCTTCAGCTAAAACATGCATGGGAAACCCACAGTATGGTGCACCGTGTGACTGGCAAACGTTTTCAAATGCATCTCAGTTTTCGTCCCCTTTTACTCGGGTTCACCATTCCAGACCCTTTACGAACACTCTCCCCACTTGGAGAGTCAGTGCCTTTAACCTCCTGTTGGGCACAGTTTGCAATTTCTGCGCAAGATGAAAAGGAATAGGGAGAACCAATGAGAGACTAGCTCTAGGTGTCTGCACGGGCAAATTTAACGCTCATTTCCCACCAGGAAGAGGAATTAACCAAAGGCTCAGCATGCCGTGCCGGAACCAGATTAGGGCCTGAAGCAATCCTGTGGGTTTGCGGCCAGCTCACAAGATAGCGAGTTGAAGAAAGGAGCTCAGGGGCACTGTAACTCACAAACCTGCAGAGTTATAAATGACAGCTATCGTCCAAAAATATATTGAAGGAAGGCTGCGAAGACGACTTGTAAGCGGGATAGATTTGCAGGAAAACGATTTCAGGGGGTAGACGGGAATTGCATTTAAAGCATAGGAAAAGAGGCAGAACGTCAACAATGAGGCTCTTGGCCAAAAATGGCGTATGCGTTTTTTCCTGAATATATTCAGGAAAAAACGCATACACACTTTTTGGCCAACCAAGCAAGCATGTTAAAGAAATCTGCACTACAATGAAGTCTCACTGCCCCCCGGTCAAAAGGGCCATCTGAAAAAAGTGTAAAATCCAGAAAGGCAGCACAGGCCATGGAGAACAGCGAGCCTTGTTATGCTGATGGGCGGGATGTAAATTGCCAACAGCCACTCTGGAGAAGTGTATGGTGTTTCCCGGAACACCGAAAAAACAAAGCTACGGAGCCTACGGCACTTCCACTTATGGTCCTATAGCTTAGGGAAATTAAAATCAAAAACACACAGCCACCCCAAAGTGTCGGACGGCTCTGTTTACAAGAACCTCGTCTACGGTACAAGTTAAATATCCCAGAATGTGAAAAATGGATAAAGAAGTTGTGGTACGTACGTACAATGGAATATCACTCAGCAATGAAATCTATGTCATCAGGCCCGTCGCGGCATAATGAGTGGATTCAGGTACGATATTCTAAGTGAAATAAGTCACACAGAAAATGAAACATCATAAGATATCACTACTACACGGAATGTAAACTTGGCTACACATGAACTGAATTACAAACAGAACAGGGTTTCCAATTTAGAAAACCAACTTATGCTTGCTTAAGGGGAAAGGTGAGTTCGGGTGCTGCATAAAACCAGAGATAGAAATTAGCACAGATGCCTTTCCATAAGCCAAATATGTAATAGTAAAGACCTACCACTTGCTCAACGAAATGGACTAAACACCCCATATTCAACGCCTAGGAATACACCTGACTAGTAAGAATCTTCAAACCCATGGATTTATATGTCTCCGTAAGAGAATGAAGCGTGTGTACAGCAGCATGAATGCAGCAGAGAAAATCCGATAAATCCCATTATCAAAATGAATTACACAAACAAAACACAAGGACAGTGAGATAGAGAGCAATTCTTAAATAATTCATTCAGGGCTTGTGATGCAACCTGGATTTACCACATCTACACCCAGAGCTGAGTGAGACATAAGGTTGGGCACTTCGGGCTGATAGCATTGGTGTGGTTCGATGAGCAAATGCAGACCCTTTGAAGTCATACAGCATGGTACCCATTCCATGGGTCCCAACTCTCCAAGTTTAAGGGATTCTTCCTTCAGCTAAAACATGCATGGGAAACCCACAGTATGGTGCACTGTGTGACTGGCAAACGTTTTCAAATGCATCTCAGTTTTCGTCCCCTTTTACTCGGGTTCACCATTCCAGACCCTTTACGAACACTCTCCCCACTTGGAGAGTCGGTGCCTTTAACCTCCCGTTGGGCACAGTTTGCAATTTCTGCGCAAGATGAAAAGGAATAGGGAGAACGAATGAGAGACTAGCTCTAGGTGTCTGCACGGGCAAATTTAAGGCTCATTTCCCACCAGGAAGAGGAATTAACCAAAGGCTCAGCATGCCGTGCCGGAACCAGATTAGGGCCTGAAGCAATCCTGTGGGTTTGCGGCCAGCTCACAAGATAGCAAGTTGAAGAATGGAGCTCAGGGGCACTGTAACTCACAAACCTGCAGAGTTATAAATGACAGCTATCGTCCAAAAATATATTAAAGGAAGGCTGCGAAGACGACTTGTAAGCGGGACAGATTTGCAGGAAAACGATTTCAGGGGGTAGACGGGAATTGCATTTAAAGCATAGGAAAAGAGACAGAACGTCGACAATGATGCTCTTGGCCAAAAAGGGCGTATGCGTTTTTTCCTGAATATATTCAGGAAAAAACGCATACGCCCTTTTTGGCCAACCAAGCAAGCATGTTAAAGAAATCTGCACTACAATGAAGTCTCACTGCTCCCAGGTCAAAAGGGCCATCTGAAAAAAGTGTAAAATCCAGAAAGGCAGCACAGGCCATGGAGAACAGGGAGCCTTGTTATGCTGACGGGCGGGATGTAAATTGCCAACAGCCACTCTGGAGAAGTGTATGGTGTTTCCCGGAACACCGAAAAAACAAAGCTACGGAGCCTACGGCACTTCCACTTATGGTCCTATAGCTGAGGGAAATTAAAATCAAAAACACACAGCCACCCCAAAGTATCGGACGGCTCTGTTTACAAGAACCTCGTCTACGGTACAAGTTAAATATCCCAGAATGTGAAAAATGGATAAAGAAGTTGTGGTACGTACGTACAATGGAATATCACACAGCAATGAAATCTATGTCATCAGGCCCGTCGCGGCATAATGAGTGGATTCAGGTACGATGATTCTAAGGGAAATAAGTCACACAAAAAATGAAACATCATAAGATATCACTACTACACGGAATGTAAACTTGGCTACACATGAACTGAATTACAAAACAGAACAGGGTCTCAAATTTAGAAAACCAACTTATGCTTGCTTAAGGGGAAAGGTGAGTTGGGGTGCTGCATAAAACCAGAGATAGAAATTAGCACAGATACCTTTCCATAAGCCAAATATGTAATAGTCAAGACCTACCCCTTGCTCAACGAAATGGACTAAACACCCCATATTCAACGCCTAGGAATACACCTGACTAGTAAGAATCTTCAAACCCTTGGATTTATATGTCTCCGTAAGAGAATGAAGCGTGTGTACAGCGGCATGAATGCAGCAGAGAAAATCCGATAAATCCCATTATCAAAATGAATTACACAAACAAAATCCAAGGACAGTGAGATAGAGAGCAATTCTTAAATAATTCATTCAGGGCTTGTGATGCAACCTGGATTTACCACATCTACACCCAGAGCTGAGTGAGACATAAGGTTGGGCACTTCGGGCTGATAGCATTGGTGAGGTTCGATGAGCAAATGCAGACCCTTTGAAGTCATACAGCATGGTACCCATTCCATGGATCCCAACTCTCCAAGTTTAAGGGATTCTTCCTTCAGCTAAAACATGCATGGGAAACCCACAGTATGGTGCACCATGTGACTGGCAAACGTTTTCAAATGCATCTCAGTTTTCGTCCCCTTTTACTCGGGTTCACCATTCCAGACCCTTTACGAACACTCTCCCCACTTGGAGAGTCAGTGCCTTTAACCTCCTGTTGGGCACAGATTGCAATTTCTGCGCAAGATGAAAAGGAATAGGGAGAACCAATGAGAGACTAGCTCTAGGTGTCTGCAAGGGCAAATTTAACGCTCATTTCCCACCAGGAAGAGGAATTAACCAAAGGCTCAGCATGCCGTGCCAGAACCAGATTAGGGCCTGAAGCAATCCTGTGGGTTTGCGGCCAGCTCACAAGATAGCGAGTTGAAGAAAGGAGCTCAGGGGCACTGTAACTCACAAACCTGCAGAGTTATAAATGACAGCTATCGTCCAAAAATATATTGAAGGAAGGCTGCGAAGACGACTTGTAAGCGGGACAGATTTGCAGGAAAACGATTTCAGTGGGTAGACGGGAATTGCATTTAAAGCATAGGAAAAGAGGCAGAACGTCGACAATGATGCTCTTGGCCAAAAAGGGCGTATGCGTTTTTTCCTGAATATATTCAGGAAAAAACGCATACGCCCTTTTTGGCCAACCAAGCAAGCATGTTAAAGAAATCTGCACTACAATGAAGTCTCACTGCCCCCCGGTCAAAAGGGCCATCTGAAAAAAGTGTAAAATCCAGAAAGGCAGCACAGGCCATGGAGAACAGGGAGCCTTGTTATGCTGATGGGCGGGATGTAAATTGCCAACAGCCACTCTGGAGAAGTGTATGGTGTTTCCCGGAACACCGAAAAAACAAAGCTACGGAGCCTACGGCACTTCCACTTATGGTCCTATAGCTTAGGGAAATTAAAATCAAAAACACACAGCCACCCCAAAGTGTCGGACGGCTCTGTTTACAAGAACCTCGTCTACGGTACAAGTTAAATATCCCAGAATGTGAAAAATGGATAAAGAAGTTGTGGTTCGTACGTACAATGGAATATCACTCAGCAATGAAATCTATGTCATCAGGCCCGTCGCGGCATAATGAGTGGATTCAGGTACGATATTCTAAGTGAAATAAGTCACACAGAAAATGAAACATCATAAGATATCACTACTACACGGAATGTAAACTTGGCTACACATGAACTGAATTACAAAACAGAACAGGGTCTCAAATTTAGAAAACCAACTTATGCTTGTTAAGGGGAAAGGTGAGTTGGGGTGCTGCATAAAACCAGAGATAGAAATTAGCACAGATACCTTTCCATAAGCCAAATATGTAATAGTCAAGACCTACCCCTTGCTCAACGAAATGGACTAAACACCCCATATTCAATGCCTAGGAATACACCTGACTAGTAAGAATCTTCAAACCCATGGATTTATATGTCTCCGTAAGAGAATGAAGCGTGTGTACAGTGGCATGAATGCAGCAGAGAAAATCCGATAAATCCCATTATCAAAATGAATTACACAAACAAAACCCAAGGACAGTGAAATAGAGAGCAATTCTTAAATAATTCATTCAGGGCTTGTGATGCAACCTGGATTTACCACATCTACACCCAGAGCTGAGTGAGACATAAGGTTGGGCACTTCGGGCTGATAGCATTGGTGAGGTTCGATGAGCAAATGCAGACCCTTTGAAGTCATACAGCATGGTACCCATTCCATGGGTCCCAACTCTCCAAGTTTAAGGGATTCTTCCTTCAGCTAAAACATGCATGGGAAACCCACAGTATGGTGCACCGTGTGACTGGCAAACGTTTTCAAATGCATCTCAGTTTTCGTCCGCTTTTACTCGGGTTCACTATTCCAGACCCTTTACGAACACTCTCTCCACTTGGAGAGTCGGTGCCTTTAACCTCCTGTTGGGCACAGTTTGCAATTTCTGCGCAAGATGAAAAGGAATAGGGAGAACGAATGAGAGACTAGCTCTAGGTGTCTGCACGGGCAAATTTAATGCTCATTTCCCACCAGGAAGAGGAATTAACCAAAGGCTCAGCATGCCGTGCCGGAACCAGATTAGGGCCTGAAGCAATCCTGTGGGTTTGCGGCCAGCTCACAATATAGCAAGTTGAAGAAAGGAGCTCAGGGGCACTGTAACTCACAAACCTGCAGAGTTATAAATGACAGCTATCGTCCAAAAATATATTAAAGGAAGGCTGCGAAGACGACTTGTAAACGGGACAGATTTGCAGGAAAAGGATTTCAGGGGGTAGACGGGAATTGCATTTAAAGCATAGGAAAAGAGGCAGAACGTCGACAACGATGCTCTTGGCCAAAAAGGGCGTATGCGTTTTTTCCTGAATATATTCAGGAAAAAACGCATACGCCCTTTTTGGCCAACCAAGCAAGCATGTTAAAGAAATCTGCACTACAATGAAGTCTCACTGCCCCCCGGTCAAAAGGGCCATCTGAAAAAAGTGTAAAATCCAGAAAGGCAGCACACGCCATGGAGAACAGGGAGCCTGGTTATGCTGACGGGCGGGAAGTAAATTGCCAACAGCCACTCTGGAGAAGTGTATGGTGTTTCCCGGTACACCGAAAAAACAAAGCTACGGAGCCTACGGCACTTCCACTTATGGTCCTATAGCTTAGGGAAATTAAAATCAAAAACACACAGCCACCCCAAGTGTCGGACGGCTCTGTTTACAAGAACCTCGTCTACGGTACAAGTTAAATATCCCAGAATGTGAAAAATGGATAAAGAAGTTGTGGTACGTACGTACAATGGAATATCACTCAGCAATGAAATCTATGTCATCAGGCCCGTCGCGGCATAATGAGTGGATTCAGGTACGATGATTCTAAGTGAAATAAGTCACACAGAAAATGAAACATCATAAGATATCACTACTACACGGAATGTAAACTTGGCTACACATGAACTGAATTACAAAACAGAACAGGGTCTCAAATTTAGAAAACCAACTTATGCTTGCTTAAGGGGAAAGGTGAGTTCGGGTGCTGCATAAAACCAGAGATAGAAATTAGCACAGATACCTTTCCATAAGCCAAATATGTAATAGTCAAGACCTACCCCTTGCTCAACGAAATGGACTAAACACCCCATATTCAACGCCTAGGAATACACCTGACTAGTAAGAATCTTCAAACCCATGGATTTATATGTCTCCGTAAGAGAATGAAGCGTGTGTACAGCGGCATGAATGCAGCAGAGAAAATCCTATAAATCCCATTATCAAAAGGAATTACACAAACAAAACCCAAGGACAGTGAAATAGAGAGCAATTCTTAAATAATTCATTCAGGGCTTGTGATGCAACCTGGATTTACCACATCTACACCCAGAGCTGAGTGAGACATAAGGTTGGGCACTTCGGGCTGATAGCATTGGTGAGGTTCGATGAGCAAATGCAGACCCTTTGAAGTCATACAGCATGGTACCCATTCCATGGGTCCCAACTCTCCAAGTTTAAGGGATTCTTCCTTCAGCTAAAACATGCATGGGAAACCCACAGTATGGTGCACCGTGTGACTGGCAAACGTTTTCAAATGCATCTCAGTTTTCGTCCCCTTTTACTCGGGTTCACCATTCCAGACCCTTTACGAACACTCTCCCCACTTGGAGAGTCAGTGCCTTTAACCTCCTGTTGGGCACAGTTTGCAATTTCTGCGCAAGATGAAAAGGAATAGGGAGAACCAATGAGAGACTAGCTCTAGGTGTCTGCACGGGTAAATTTAACGCTCATTTCCCACCAGGAAGAGGAATTAACCAAAGGCTCAGCATGCCGTGCCGGAACCAGATTCGGGCCTGAAGCAATCCTGTGGGTTTGCGGCCAGCTCACAAGATAGCGAGTTGAAGAAAGGAGCTCAGGGGCACTGTAACTCACAAACCTGCAGAGTTATAAATGACAGCTATCGTTCAAAAATATATTAAAGGAAGGCGGCGAAGACGACTTGTAAGTGGGACAGATTTGCAGGAAAACGATTTCAGGGGGTAGACGGGAATTGCATTTAAAGCATAGGAAAAGAGACAGAACGTCGACAATGATGCTCTTGGCCAAAAAGGGCGTATGCGTTTTTTCCTGAATATATTCAGGAAAAAACGCATACGCCCTTTTTGGCCAACCAAGCAAGCATGTTAAAGAAATCTGCACTACAATGAAGTCTCACTGCCCCCCGGTCAAAAGGGCCATCTGAAAAAAGTATAAAATCCAGAAAGGCAGCACAGGCCATGGAGAACAGCGAGCCTTGTTATGCTGATGGGCGGGATGTAAGTTGCCAACAGCCAGTCTGGAAAAATATATGGTGTTTCCCGGAACATCTAAAAAACAAAGCAACGGAGCCTACGGCAATTCCCCTTATTGCCCTATAGCTTAGGAAAATTAAAATCAAAAACACACAGCCACCCAAAAGACTCGGGCGGCTCTGTTTACAAGAACCTCGTCTACGGTACAAGTTAAATATCCCAGAATGTGAAAAATGGATAAAGAAGTTGTGGTACGTACGTACAATGGAATATCACACAGCAATGAAATCCATGTCATCAGGCCCGTCGCGGCATAATGAGTGGATTCAGGTACGATGATTCTAAGTGAAATAAGTCACACAGAAAATGAAACATCATAAGATATCACTAATACACGGAATGTAAACTTGGCTACACATGAACTGAATTACAAAACAGAACAGGGTCTCAAATTTAGAAAACCAACTTATGCTTGCTTAAGGGGAAAGGTGAGTTGGGGTGCTGCATAAAACCAGAGATAGAAATTAGCACAGATACCTTTCCATAAGCCAAATATGTAATAGTCAAGACCTACACCTTTCTCAACGAAATGGACTAAACACCCCATATTCAACGACTAGGAATACACCTGACTAGTAAGAATCTTCAAACCCATGGATTTATATGTCTCCGTAAGAGAATGAAGCGTGTGTACAGCGGCATGAATGCAGCAGAGAAAATCCGATAAATCCCATTATCAAAATGAATTACACAAACAAAACCCAAGGACAGTGAAATAGAGAGCAATTCTTAAATAATTCATTCAGGGCTTGTGATGCAACCTGGATTTACCACATCTACACCCAGAGCTGAGTGAGACATAAGGTTGGACACTTCGGGCTGATAGCATTGGTGAGGTTCGATGAGCAAATGAAGATCATTTGAAGTCATACTGCATGGTAGCCATTCCATGGGTCCCAACTCTCCAGGTTTAAGCGATACTTCCTTCAGCTAAAACATGCATGGGAATCCCACAGTATGGTGCACCGTGTGACCGGGAAACCTTTTCAAATGCATCTCAGTTTTCGTCCCCTTTTATTTGGGTTCACTATTCCAGACCCTTTACTAACACGCTCCCCACTTGGAGAGTCAGTGCCTTTAACCTCCTGTTGGGCACAGTTTGCAATTTCTGCGCAAGATGAACAGGAATAGGGAGAACCAATGAGAGACTAGCTGTAGGTGTCTGCACGGGTAAATTTAACGCTCATTTCCCACCAGGAAGAGGAATTAACCAAAGGCTCAGCATGCCGTGCCGGAACCAGATTAGGGCCTGAAGCAATCCTGTGGGTTTGCGGCCAGCTCACAAGATAGCGAGTTGAAGAAAGGAGCTCAGGGGCACTGTAACTCACAAACCTGCAGAGTTATAAATGACAGCTATCGTCCAAAAATATATTGAAGGAAGGCTGCGAAGACGACTTGTAAGCGGGACAGATTTGCAGGAAAACGATTTCAGGGGGTAGACGGGAATTGCATTTAAAGCATAGGAAAAGAGGCAGAACGTCGACAATGATGCTCTTGGCCAAAAAGGGCGTATGCGTTTTTTCCTGAATATATTCAGGAAAAAACGCATACGCCCTTTTTGGCCAACCAAGCAAGCATGTTAAAGAAATCTGCACTACAATGAAGTCTCACTGCCCCCCGGTCAAAAGGGCCATCTGAAAAAAGTGTAAAATCCAGAAAGGCAGCACAGGCCATGGAGAACAGCGAGCCTTGTTATGCTGATGGGCGGGATGTAAATTGCCAACAGCCACTCTGGAGAAGTGTATGGTGTTTCCCGGAACACCGAAAAAACAAAGCTACGGAGCCTACGGCACTTCCACTTATGGTCCTATAGCTTAGGGAAATTAAAATCAAAAACACACAGCCACCCCAAAGTGTCGGAAGGCTCTGTTTACAAGAACCTCGTCTACGGTACAAGTTAAATATCCCAGAATGTGAAAAATGGATAAAGAAGTTGTGGTACGTACGTACAATGGAATATCACTCAGCAATGAAATCAATGTCATCAGGCCCGTCGCGGCATAATGAGTGGATTCAGGTACGATATTCTAAGTGAAATAAGTCACACAGAAAATGAAACATCATAAGATATCACTACTACACGGAATGTAAACTTGGCTACACATGAACTGAATTACAAAACAGAACAGGGTCTCAAATTTAGAAAACCAACTTATGCTTGCTTAAGGGGAAAGGTGAGTTGGGGTGCTGCATAAAACCAGAGATAGAAATTAGCACAGATACCTTTCCATAAGCCAAATATGTAATAGTCAAGACCTACCCCTTGCTCAACGAAATGGACTAAACACCCCATATTCAATGCCTAGGAATACACCTGACTAGTAAGAATCTTCAAACCCATGGATTTATATGTCTCCGTAAGAGAATGAAGCATGTGTACAGCGGCATGAATGCAGCAGAGAAAATCCGATAAATCCCATTATCAAAATGAATTACACAAACAAAACCCAAGGACAGTGAAATAGAGAGCAATTCTTAAATAATTCATTCAGGGCTTGTGATGCAACCTGGATTTACCACATCTACACCCAGAGCTGAGTGAGACATAAGGTTGGGCACTTCGGGCTGATAGCATTGGTGAGGTTCGATGAGCAAATGCAGACCCTTTGAAGTCATACAGCATGGTACCCATTCCATGGGTCCCAACTCTCCAAGTTTAAGGGATTCTTCCTTCAGCTAAAACATGCATGGGAAACCCACAGTATGGTGCACCGTGTGACTGGCAAACGTTTTCAAATGCATCTCAGTTTTCGTCCCCTTTTACTCGGGTTCACCATTCCAGACCCTTTACGAACACTCTCCCCACTTGGAGAGTCAGTGCCTTTAACCTCCTGTTGGGCACAGTTTGCAAATTCTGCGCAAGATGAAAAGGAATAGGGAGAACGAATGAGAGACTAGCTCTAGGTGTCTGCAAGGGCAAATTTAACGCTCATTTCCCACCAGGAAGAGGAATTAACCAAAGGCTCAGCCTGCCGTGCCGGAACCAGATTAGGGCCTGAAGCAATCCTGTGGGTTTGCGGCCAGCTCACAAGATAGCGAGTTGAAGAAAGGAGCTCAGGGGCACTGTAACTCACAAACCTGCAGAGTTATAAATGACAGCTATCGTCCAAAAATATATTAAAGGAAGGCTGCGAAGACGACTTGTAAGCGGGACAGATTTGCAGGAAAAGGATTTCAGGGGGTAGACGGGAATTGCATTTAAAGCATAGGAAAAGAGGCAGAACGTCGACAGTGATGCTCTTGGCCAAAACGGGCGTATGCGTTTTTTCCTGAATATATTCAGGAAAAAACGCATACGCCCTTTTTGGCCAACCAAGCAAGCATATTAAAGAAATCTGCACTACAATGAAGTCTCACTGCCCCCCGGTCAAAAGGGCCATCTGAAAAAAGTGTAAAATCCAGAAAGGCAGCACAGGCCATGGAGAACAGGGAGCCTTGTTATGCTGACGGGCGGGATGTAAATTGCCAACAGCCACTCTGGAGAAGTGTATGGTGTTTCCCGGAACACCGAAAAAACAAAGCTACGGAGCCTACGGCACTTCCACTTATGGTCCTATAGCTTAGGGAAATTAAAATCAAAAACACACAGCCACCCCAAAGTGTCGGAAGGCTCTGTTTACAAGAACCTCGTCTACGGTACAAGTTAAATATCCCAGAATGTGAAAAATGGATAAAGACGTTGTGGTACGTACGTACAATGGAATATCACTCAGCAATGAAATCTATGTCATCAGGCCCGTCGCGGCATAATGAGTGGATTCAGGTACGATATTCTAAGTGAAATAAGTCACACAGAAAATGAAACATCATAAGATATCACTACTACACGGAATGTAACCTTGGCTACACATGAACTGAATTACAAAACAGAACAGGGTCTCAAATTTAGAAAACCAACTTATGCTTGCTTAAGGGGAAAGGTGAGTTGCGGTGCTGCATAAAACCAGAGATAGAAATTAGCACAGATACCTTTCCATAAGCCAAATATGTAATAGTCAAGACCTACCCCTTGCTCAACGAAATGGACTAAACACCACATATTCAACGCCTAGGAATACACCTGACTAGTAAGAATCTTCAAACCCATGGATTTATATGTCTCCGTAAGAGAATGAAGCGTGTGTACAGCGGCATGAATGCAGCAGAGAAAATCCGATAAATCCCATGATCAAAATGAATTACACAAACAAAACCCAAGGACAGTGAAATAGAGAGCAATTCTTAAATAATTCATTCAGGGCTTGTGATGCAACCTAGATTTACCACATCTACACCCAGAGCTGAGTGAGACATAAGGTTGGGCACTTCGGGCTGATAGCATTGGTGAGGTTCGATGAGCAAATGCAGACCCTTTGAAGTCATACAGCATGGTACCCATTCCATGGGTCCCAACTCTCCAAGTTTAAGGGATTCTTCTTTCAGCTGAAACATGCATGGGAAACCCACAGTATGGTGCACCGTGTGACTGGCAAACGTTTTCAAATGCATCTCAGTTTTCGTCCCCTTTTACTCGGGTTCATCATTCCAGACCCTTTACGAACACTCTCCCCACTTGGAGAGTCAGTGCCTTTAACCTCCTGTTGGGCACAGTTTGCAATTTCTGCGCAAGATGAAAAGGAATAGGGAGAACCAATGAGAGACTAGCTCTAGGTGTCTGCACGGGCAAATTTAACGCTCATTTCCCACCAGGAAGAGGAATTAACCAAAGGCTCAGCATGCCGTGCCGGAACCAGATTAGGGCCTGAAGCAATCCTTTGGGTTTGCGGCCAGCTCACAAGATAGCGAGTTGAAGAAAGGAGCTCAGGGGCACTGTAACTCACAAACCTGCAGAGTTATAAATGACAGTTATCGTCCAAAAATATATTGAAGGAAGGCTGCGAAGACGACTTGTAAGCGGGACAGATTTGCAGGAAAACGATTGCAGGGGGTAGACGGGAATTGCATTTAAAGCATAGGAAAAGAGGCAGAACGTCGACAATGATGCTCTTGGCCAAAAAGGGCGTATGCGTTTTTTCCTGAATATATTCAGGAAAAAACGCATACGCCCTTTTTGGCCAACCAAGCAAGCACGTTAAAGAAATCTGCACTACAATGAAGTCTCACTGCCCCCCGGTCAAAAGGGCCATCTGAAAAAAGTGTAAAATCCAGAAAGGCAGCACAGGCCATGGAGAACAGGGAGCCTTGTTATGCTGATGGGCGGGATGTAAATTGCCAACAGCCACTCTGGAGAAGTGTATGGTGTTTCCCGGAACACCGAAAAAACAAAGCTACGGAGCCTACGGCACTTCCACTTATGGTCCTATAGCTTAGGGAAATTAAAATCAAAAACACACAGCCACCCCAAAGTGTCGGACGGCTCTGTTTACAAGAACCTCGTCTACGGTACAAGTTAAATATCCCAGAATGTGAAAAATGGATAAAGAAGTTGTGGTACGTACGTACAATGGAATATCACTCAGCAATGAAATCTATGTCATCAGGCCCGTCGCGGCATAATGAGTGGATTCAGGTACGATATTCTAAGTGAAATAAGTCACACAGAAAATGAAACATCATAAGATATCACTACTACACGGAATGTAAACTTGGCTACACATGAACTAAATTACAAAACAGAACAGGGTCTCAAATTTAGAAAACCAACTTATGCTTGCTTAAGGGGAAAGGTGAGTTGGGGTGCTGCATAAAACCAGAGATAGAAATTAGCACAGATACCTTTCCATAAGCCAAATATGTAATAGTCAAGACCTACCCCTTGCTCAACGAAATGGACTAAACACCCCATATTCAACGCCTAGGAATACACCTGACTAGTAAGAATCTTCAAACCCATGGATTTATATGTCTCCGTAAGAGAATGAAGCGTGTGTACAGCGGCATGAATGCAGCAGAGAAAATCCGATAAATCCCATTATCAAAATGAATTACACAAACAAAACCCAAGGACAGTGAAATAGAGAGCAATTCTTAAATAATTCATTCAGGGCTTGTGATGCAACCTGGATTTACCACATCTACACCCAGAGCTGTGTGAGACATAAGGTTGGGCACTTCGGGCTGATAGCATTGGTGAGGTTCGATGAGCAAATGCAGACCCTGTGAAGTCATACTGCATGGTACCCATTCCATGGGTCCCAACTCTCCAAGTTTAAGGGATTCTTCCTTCAGCTAAAACATGCATGGGAAACCCACAGTATGGTGCACCGTGTGACTGGCAAACGTTTTCAAATGCATCTCAGTTTTCGTCCCCTTTTACTCGGGTTCACCATTCCAGACCGTTTACGAACACTCTCCCCACTTGGAGAGTCAGTGCCTTTAACCTCCTGTTGGGCACAGTTTGCAATTTCTGTGGAAGATGAAAAGGAATAGGGAGAACCAATGAGAGACTAGCTCTAGGTGTCTGCACGGGCAAATTTAACGCTCATTTCCCACCAGGAAGAGGAATTAACCAAAGGCTCAGCATGCCGGGCCGGAACCAGATTAGGGCCTGAGGCAATCCTGTGGGTTTGCGGCCAGCTCACAAGATAGCGAGTTGAAGAAATGAGCTCAGGGGCACTGTAACTCACAAACCTGCAGAGTTATAAATGACAGCTATCGTCAAAAATATATTGAAGGAAGGCTGCGAAGACGACTTGTAAGTGGGGCAGAATTGCAGGAAAATTATTTCAGGGGGTACACGGGAATTGCATTTAAAGCATAGGAAAAGAGGCAGAACGTCGACAATGATGCTCTTGGCCAAAAAGGGCGTATGCGTTTTTTCCTGAATATATTCAGGAAAAAGCGCATACGCCCTTTTTGGCCAACCAAGCAAGCATGTTAAAGAAATCTGCACTACAATGAAGTCTCACTGCCCCCCGGTCAAAAGGGCCATCTGAAAAAAGTGTAAAATACAGAAAGGCAGCACAGGCCATGGAGAACAGGGAGCCTTGTTATGCTGATGGGCGGGATGTAAATTGCCAACAGCCACCCTGGAGAAGTGTATGGTGTTTCCCGGAACACTGAAAAAACAAAGCTACGGAGCCTACGGCACTTCCACTTATGGTCCTATAGCTTAGGGAAATTAAAATCAAAAACACACAGCCACCCAAAAGTGTCGGACGGCTCTGTTTACAAGAACCTCGTCTACGGTACAAGTTAAATATCCCAGAATGTGAAAAATGGATAAAGAAGTTGTGGTACGTACGTACAATGGAATATCACTCAGCAATGAAATCTATGTCATCAGGCCCGTCGCGACATAATGAGTGGATTCAGGTACGATGATTCTATGTGAAATAAGTCACACAGAAAATGAAACATCATAAGATATCACTACTACACGGAATGTAAACTTGGCTACACATGAACTGAATTACAAAACAGAACAGGGTCTCAAATTTAGAAAACCAACTTATGCTTGCTTAAGGGGAAAGGTGAGTTGGGGTGCTGCATAAAACCAGAGATAGAAATTAGCACAGATACCTTTCCATAAGCCAAATATGTAATAGTCAAGACCTACCCCTTGCTCAACGAAATGGACTAAACACCCCATATTCAACGCCTAGGAATACACCTGACTAGTAAGAATCTTCAAACCCATGGATTTATATGTCTCCGTAAGAGAATGAAGCGTGTGTACAGCGGCATGAATGCAGCAGAGAAAATCCGATAAATCCCATTATCAAAATGAATTACACAAACAAAACCCAAGGACAGTGAAATAGAGAGCAATTCTGAAATAATTCATTCAGGGCTTGTGATGCAACCTGGATTTACCACATCTACACCCAGAGCTGAGTGAGACATAAGGTTGGGCACTTCGGGCTGATAGCATTGGTGAGGTTCGATGAGCAAATGCAGACCCTTTGAAGTCATACAGCATGGTACCCATTCCATGGGTCCCAACTCTCCAAGTTTAAGGGATTCTTCCTTCAGCTAAAACATGCATGGGAAACCCACAGTATGGTGCACCGTGTGACTGGCAAACGTTTTCAAATGCATCTCAGTTTTCGTCCCCTTTTACTCGGGTTCACCATTCCAGACCCTTTACGAACACTCTCCCCACTTGGAGAGTCAGTGCCTTTAACCTCCTGTTGGGCACAGTTTGCAATTTCTGCGCAAGATGAAAAGGAATAGGGAGAACCAATGAGAGACTAGCTGTAGGTGTCTGCACGGGCAAATTTAACGCTCATTTCCCACCAGGAAGAGGAATTAACCAAAGGCTCCGCATGCCCTGCTGGAAACAGATAAGGGCCTGAAGCAATCCTGCGGGTTTGCGGCCAGCTCACAAGTTAGCGAGATGAAGAAAGGAACTCAGGGGCACTGTAACTCACAAACCTGCAGAGTTATATATGACAGCTATCGTCCAAAAATATATTGAAGTATGTCTGCGAAGAGGACTTAGAATTTGGGCAGAAATTCAGGAAAACGATTTCAGGGGGTAGACTGGAATTGCACTTAAAGCCTAGGAAAAGACGGAGAACAGCGACAATGATGCACTTGGCCAAAAAGGGTGTATGCGTTTTTTCCTGAATATAATCAGGAAAAACGCATACGCCCTTTTTGGCCAACCAAGCAAGCGTGTAAAGAAATCTGCACTAAAATGAAGTCTCTCTGCCCCCCGGTCAAAAGGGCCATCTGAAAAAAGTGTAAAATCCAGAAAGGCAGGACAGGCCATGGAGAAGAGGGAGCATTGTTATCCTGATGGTCGGCATGTGAATTGCCAACAGCCACTCTGGAGAAGTGTATGGTATGTCCTGAAACACATAAGAAACAAAGCAACACAGCCTATGGCACTTCCACTTATGGTCCTATAGCTTAGGGAAATTATAATCAAAACCACACAGGCACCCCAAAGTTTGGAACGGCTCTGTTTACAAGAACCTCTTGTACGGTACAAGTTAAATATCCCAGAGGGCGAAAAATGGATAAAGAAGTTGTGGTTCTTACGTACAATGGAATATCACTCAGCAATGTAATCTATGTCATGAGGCCCGTAGCGGCATAATGAGTGGATTCAGGTACGATGATTCTACGTGCAATAGGTCACACAGAAAAAGAAACATCATAAGATATCACTAATACACGGAATGTAAACTTGGCTACACATGAAATGAATTACAAAACAGAACAGTGTCTCAAATTTAGAAAACCAACTTATGCTTGCTTTTTGGGAAAGGTGAGTTCGGGTGCTGCATAAAAACAGAGATTGAAATTCGCACTGATACCGTTCCACAAGCCAAATATATAATAGACAAGACCTACTGCTTGCTCAACGAAATGGGCTCAACACCCCATATTCAACGCCTAGGAATATACCTGCCTAGCAAGAATCTTAAAACCCATGGATTTATATGTGTCCATAAGAGAATCCAGCGTGTGTTCAGTGGCCTAAAGGCAACAGTGAAAATCCGATAAATCACATTATCAAAATAAATTTCAAAAACAAAACACAATGACAGTGAAATAGAGAGCAATTCTTAAATAATTCACTCAGGGCTTCTGATGCAACCTGGATTTACCACATGTACACCCAGTGCTGGGGAGACATAAGGCCGGACACTTCGCCCTGATAGTACTGTTGAGGTTCGGTGAGCAATTGCAGACCCTTTGAAGTCATACTGCATGGTACCCATTCCAAGGGTCCCAACTCTCCAGGTTTAAGGGATTCTTCCTTCCGCTACATCATGTATGGGAAACCCAGAGTATGGTCCACCATGTGATTGGGAAACGTTTTCAAATGCATCTCAGTTTTCGTCCCTTTATACTCGGGTTCACCATTCCAGATGCTTAACTAACACTCTCCCCACTTGGAGAGTCAGTGCCTTTAACCTCCTGTTTGTCACAGTTTGCAATTTCTGCGCAAGATGAACAGGAATAGGGAGAACCAATGAGAGACTAGCTGTAGGTGTCTGCACGGGCAATTTAATGCTCATTTCTCACCAGGAAGTGGAATTAACCAAAGGCTCAGAATGCCGTGCCGGAAGCAGATTAGGGCCTGAAGCAATACTGCGGGTGTGCAGGCAGCTCACAAGATAGCGAGTTGAACAAAGGAGCTCAGGGGCACTGTAATTCACAAACCTGCAGAGTTATAAATGACAGCTATCGTCCAAAAATATATTGAAGGAAGGCTGCGAAGAGGACTTGAAAGCGGGGCAGAATTCCAGGAAAACGATTTCAGGGGGTAGACGGGAATTGCATTTAAAGCATAGGAAAAGAGGCAGAACGTCGACAATGATGCTCTTGGCCAAAAAGGGTGTATGCGTTTTTTCCTGAATTTATTGAGGAAAAAAAGCATATGCGCTTTTTGGCCAACCAAGCAAGCATGTTAAAGAAATCTGCACTACAATGAAGTCTCACTGCCCCCCGGTCAAAAGGGACATGTGAAACAAGTGTAAAATCCACAAAGACAGGACAGGCCAAGGAGAACAGGGAGCCTTGTTATGCTGATGGTCGGGATGTAAATTGCCAACAGCCACTCTGGAGAAGTGTATGGTGTTTCCTGAAACCCCTGAAAAACAAAGCAACGGAGCCTACGGCACTTCCACTTATGGTCCTATAGCTTAGGGAAATTAAAATCAAAAACACACAGCCACCCAAACGTCTCGGGCGGCTCTGTTTACAAGAACCTCGTCTACGGTACAAGTTAAATATCCCAGAATGTGAAAAATGGATAAAGAAGTTGTGGTACGTACGTACAATGGAATATCACTCATCAATGAAAGCTATGTCATCAGGCCCATCGCGGCATAATGAGTGGATTCAGGTACGATGATTCTAAGGGAAATAAGTCACACAGAAAATGAAACATCATAAGATATCACTAATACACGGAATGTAAACTTTGCTACACATGAACTGAATTATAAAACAGAACAGGGTCTCAAATTTAGAAAACTAACTTATGCTTGCTTAAGGGGAAAGGTGAGTTGGGGTGCTGCATAAAACCAGAGATAGAAATTAGCACAGATACCTTTCCATGAGCCAAATATATAATAGCCCAGACCTACCCCTTGCTCAACGAAATGGACTAAACACCCCATATTCAACGCCTAGTAATACACCTGACTAGTAAGAATCTTCAAACCCATGGATTTATATGTCTCCGTAAGAGAATGAAGCGTGTGTACAGCGGCATGAATGCAGCAGATGAAATCCGATAAATCCCATTATCAAAATGAATTACACAAACAAAACCCAAGGACAGTGAAATAGAGAGCAATTCTTAAATAATTCATTCAGGGCTTGTGATGCAACCTGGATTTACCACATCTACACCCAGAGCTGAGTGAGACATAAGGTTGGGCACTTCGGGCTGATAGCATTGGTGAGGTTCGATGAGCAAAATGCAGACCCTTTGAAGTCATACAGCATGGTACCCATTCCATGGGTCCCAACTCTCCAAATTTAAGGGATTCTTCCTTCAGCTAAAACATGCATGGGAAACCCACAGTATGGTGCACCGTGTGACTGGCAAACGTTTTCAAATGCATCTCAGTTTTCGTCCCCTTTTACTCGGGTTCACCATTCCAGACCCTTTACGAACACTCTCCGCACTTGGAGAGTCAGTGCCTTTAAACTCCTGTTGGGCACAGTTTGCAATTTCTGCGCAAGATGAAAAGGAATAGGGAGAACCAATGAGAGACTAGCTCTAGGTGTATGCACGGGCAAATTTAACGCGCATTTCCCACCAGGAAGAGGAATTAACCAAAGGCTCAGATTGCCGTGTCGGAACCAGATTAGGGCCTGAAGCAATCCTGTGGGTTTGCGGCCAGCTCACAAGATAGCGAGTTGAAGAAATGAGCTCAGGGGCACTGTAACTCACAAACCTGCAGAGTTATAAATGACAGCTTTCGTCCAAAAATATATTGAAGGAAGGCTGCGAAGATGACTTGAAAGTGGGGCAGAATTGCAGGAAAACGATTTTAGGGGGTAGACGGGAATTGCATTTAAAGCATAGGAAAAGAGGCAGAACGTCGACAATGATGCTCTTGGCCAAAAAGGGCGTATGCGTTTTTTCCTGAATATATTCAGGAAAAAACGCATACGCCCTTTTTGGCCAACCAAGCAAGCATGTTAAAGAAATCTGCACTACAATGAAGTCTCACTGCCCCCCGGTCAAAAGGGCCATCTGAAAAAAGTGTAAAATCCAGAAAGGCAGCACAGGCCATGGAGAACAGCGAGCCTTGTTATGCTGATGGGCGGGATGTAAATTGCCAACAGCCACTCTGGAGAAGTGTATGGTGTTTCCCGGAACACCGAAAAAACAAAGCAACGGAGCCTACGGCACTTCCCCTTATGGTCCTATAGCTTAGGAAAATTAAAATCAAAAACACACAGCCACCCAAACGTCTCGGGCGGCTCTGTTTACAAGAACCTCGTCTACGGTACAAGTTAAATATCCCAGAATGTGAAAAATGGATAAAGAAGTTGTGGTACGTACGTACAGTGGAATATCACACAGCAATGAAATCTATGTCAGCAGGCCCGTCGCGGCATAATGAGTGGATTCAGGTACGATGATTCTAAGTGAAATAAGTCACACAGAAAATGAAACATCATAAGATATCACTAATACACGGAATGTAAACTTGGCTACACATGAACTGAATTACAAAACAGAACAGGGTCTCAAATTTAGAAAACCAACTTATGCTTGCTTAAGGGGAAAGGTGAGTTGGGGTGCTGCATAAAACCAGAGATAGAAATTAGCACAGATACCTTTCCATAAGCCAAATATGTAATAGTCAAGACCTACCCCTTGCTCAACGAAATGGACTAAACACCCCATATTCAACGCCTAGGAATACACCTGACTAGTAAGAATCTTCAAACCCATGGATTTATATGTCTCCATAAGAGAATGAAGCGTGTGTACAGCGGCATGAATGCAGCAGAGAAAATCCGATAAATCCCATTATCAAAATGAATTACACAAACAAAACCCAAGGACAGTGAAATAGAGAGCAATTCTTAAATAATTCATTCAGGGCTTGTGATGCAACCTGGATTTACCACATCTACACCCAGAGCTGAGTGAGACATAAGGTTGGGCACTTCGGGCTGATAGCATTGGTGAGGTTCGATGAGCAAATGCAGACCCTTTGAAGTCATACAGCATGGTACCCATTCCATGGGTCCCAACTCTCCAAGTTTAAGGGATACTTCCTTCAGCTAAAACATGCATGGGAAACCCACAGTATGGTGCACCGTGTGACTGGCAAACGTTTTCAAATGCATCTCAGTTTTCGTCCCCTTTTACTCGGGTTCACCATTCCAGATCCTTTACGAACACTCTCCCCACTTGGAGAGTCAGTGCCTTTAACCTCCTGTTGGGCACAGTTTGCAATTTCTGCGCAAGATGAAAAGGAATAGGGAGAACCAATGAGAGACTAGCTGTAGGTGTCTGCACGGGCAAATTTAACGCTCATTTCCCACCAGGAAGAGGAATTAACCAAAGGCTCAGCATGCCGTGCCGGAACCAGATTAGGGCCTGAGGCAATCCTGTGGGTTTGCGGCCAGCTCACAAGATAGCGAGTTGAAGAAATGAGCTCAGGGGCACTGTAACTCACAAACCTGCAGAGTTATAAATGACAGCTATCGTCCAAAAATATATTGAAGGAAGGCTGCGAAGACGACTTGAAAGTGGGGCAGAATTGCAGGAAAACGATTTCAGGGGGTAGACAGGAATTGCATTTAAAGCATAGGAAAAGAGGCAGAACGTCGACAATGATGCTCTTGGCCAAAAAGGGCGTATGCGTTTTTTCCTGAATATATTCAGGAAAAAACGCATACGCCCTTTTTGGCCAACCAAGCAAGCATGTTAAAGAACTCTGCACTACAATGAAGTCTCACTGCCCCCCGGTCAAAAGGGCCATCTGAAAAAAGTGTAAAATCCAGAAAGGCAGCACAGGCCATGGAGAACAGCGAGCCTTGTTATGCTGATGGGCGGGATGTAAATTGCCAACAGCCACTCTGGAGAAGTGTATGGTGTTTCCCGTAACATCTAAAAAACAAAGCAACGGAGCCTACGGCACTTCCCCTTATGGTCCTATAGCTTAGGAAAATTAAAATCAAAAACACACAGCCACCCAAAAGTCTCGGGCGGCTCTGTTTACAAGAACCTCGTCTACGGTACAAGTTAAATATCCCAGAATGTGAAAAATGGATAAAGAAGTTGTGGTACGTACGTACAGTGGAATATCACACAGCAATGAAATCTATGTCATCAGGCCCGTCGCGGCATAATGAGTGGATTCAGGTACGATGATTCTAAGTGAAATAAGTCACACAGAAAATGAAATATCATAAGATATCACTACTACACGGAATGTAAACTTGGCTACACATGAACTGAATTACAAAACAGAACAGGGTCTCAAATTTAGAAAACCAACTTATGCTTGCTTAAGGGGAAAGGTGAGTTGGGGTGCTGCATAAAACCAGAGATAGAAATTAGCACAGATAACTTTCCATAAGCCAAATATGTAATAGTCAAGACCTACCCCTTGCTCAACGAAATGGACTAAACACCCCATATTCAACGCCTAGGAATACACCTGACTAGTAAGAATCTTCAAACCCATGGATTTATATGTCTCCGTAAGAGAATGAAGCGTGTGTACAGCGGCATGAATGCAGCAGAGAAAATCCGATAAATCCCATTATCAAAATGAATTACACAAACCAAACCCAAGGACAGTGAAATAGAGAGCAATTCTTAAATAATTCATTCAGGGCTTGTGATGCAACCTGGATTTACCACATCTACACCCAGAGCTGAGTGAGACATAAGGTTGGGCACTTCGGGCTGATAGCATTGGTGAGGTTCGATGAGCAAATGCAGACCCTTTGAAGTCATACAGCATGGTACCCATTCCATGGGTCCCAACTCTCCAAGTTTAAGGGATTCTTCCTTCAGCTAAAACATGCATGGGAAACCCACAGTATGTTGCACCGTGTGACTGGCAAACGTTTTCAAATGCATCTCAGATTTCGTCCCCTTTTACTTGGGTTCACCATTCCAGACCCTTTACGAACACTCTCCCCACTTGGAGAGTCAGTGCCTTTAACCTCCTGTTGGGCACAGTTTGCAATTTCTGCGCAAGATGAAAAGGAATAGGGAGAACGAATGAGAGACTAGCTCTAGGTGTCTGCACGGGCAAATTTAACGCTCATTTCCCACCAGGAAGAGGAATTAACCAAAGGCTCAGCATGCCGTGCCGGAACCAGATTAGGGCCTGAGGCAATCCTGTGGGTTTGCGGCCAGCACACAAGATAGCGAGATGAAGAAAGGAACTCAGGGGCACTGTAACTCACAAACCTGCAGAGTTATATATGACAGCTATCGTCCAAAAATATATTGAAGTATGTCTGCGAAGAGGACTTAGAATTTGGGCAGAAATTCAGGAAAACGATTTCAGGGGGTAGACTGGAATTGCACTTAAAGCCTAGGAAAAGACGGAGAACAGCGACAATGATGCACTTGGCCAAAAAGGGCGTATGCGTTTTTTCCTGAATATAATCAGGAAAAACGCATACGCCCTTTTTGGCCAACCAAGCAAGCGTGTAAAGAAATCTGCACTAAAATGAAGTCTCTCTGCCCCCCGGTCAAAAGGGCCATCTGAAAAAAGTGTAAAATCCAGAAAGGCAGGACAGGCCATGGAGAAGAGGGAGCATTGTTATCCTGATGGTCGGCATGTGAATTGCCAACAGCCACTCTGGAGAAGTGTATGGTATGTCCTGAAACACATAAGAAACAAAGCAACACAGCCTATGGCACTTCCACTTATGGTCCTATAGCTTAGGGAAATTATAATCAAAACCACACAGGCACCCCAAAGTTTGGAACGGCTCTGTTTACAAGAACCTCTTGTACGGTACAAGTTAAATATCCCAGAGGGCGAAAAATGGATAAAGAAGTTGTGGTTCTTACGTACAATGGAATATCACTCAGCAATGAAATCTATGTCATGAGGCCCGTAGCGGCATAATGAGTGGATTCAGGTACGATGATTCTACGTGCAATAGGTCACACAGAAAAAGAAACATCATAAGATATCACTAATACACGGAATGTAAACTTGGCTACACATGAAATGAATTACAAAACAGAACAGTGTCTCAAATTTAGAAAACCAACTTATGCTTGCTTTTTGGGAAAGGTGAGTTCGGGTGCTGCATAAAAACAGAGATTGAAATTCGCACTGATACCGTTCCACAAGCCAAATATATAATAGACA
This sequence comes from Delphinapterus leucas, assembly GCF_059928025.1. Classification (NCBI taxonomy): domain Eukaryota; kingdom Metazoa; phylum Chordata; class Mammalia; order Artiodactyla; family Monodontidae; genus Delphinapterus; species Delphinapterus leucas. The sequence goes on along the minus strand of NW_028322236.1, from coordinate 16,523,969 downwards.
AGACCTACTGCTTGCTCAACGAAATGGGCTCAACACCCCATATTCAACGCCTAGGAATATACCTGCCTAGCAAGAATCTTAAAACCCATGGATTTATATGTGTCCATAAGAGAATCCAGCGTGTGTTCAGTGGCCTAAAGGCAACAGTGAAAATCCGATAAATCACATTATCAAAATAAATTTCAAAAACAAAACACAATGACAGTGAAATAGAGAGCAATTCTTAAATAATTCACTCAGGGCTTCTGATGCAACCTGGATTTACCACATGTACACCCAGTGCTGGGGAGACATAAGGCCGGACACTTCGCCCTGATAGTACTGTTGAGGTTCGGTGAGCAATTGCAGACCCTTTGAAGTCATACTGCATGGTACCCATTCCAAGGGTCCCAACTCTCCAGGTTTAAGGGATTCTTCCTTCCGCTACATCATGTATGGGAAACCCAGAGTATGGTCCACCATGTGATTGGGAAACGTTTTCAAATGCATCTCAGTTTTCGTCCCTTTATACTCGGGTTCACCATTCCAGATGCTTAACTAACACTCTCCCCACTTGGAGAGTCAGTGCCTTTAACCTGCTGTTTGTCACAGTTTGCAATTTCTGCGCAAGATGAACAGGAATAGGGAGAACCAATGAGAGACTAGCTGTAGGTGTCTGCACGGGCAATTTAATGCTCATTTCTCACCAGGAAGTGGAATTAACCAAAGGCTCAGAATGCCGTGCCGGAAGCAGATTAGGGCCTGAAGCAATACTGCGGGTGTGCAGGCAGCTCACAAGATAGCGAGTTGAACAAAGGAGCTCAGGGGCACTGTAATTCACAAACCTGCAGAGTTATAAATGACAGCTATCGTCCAAAAATATATTGAAGGAAGGCTGCGAAGAGGACTTGAAAGCGGGGCAGAATTCCAGGAAAACGATTTCAGGGGGTAGACGGGAATTGCATTTAAAGCATAGGAAAAGAGGCAGAACGTCGACAATGATGCTCTTGGCCAAAAAGGGTGTATGCGTTTTTTCCTGAATTTATTGAGGAAAAAAAGCATATGCGCTTTTTGGCCAACCAAGCAAGCATGTTAAAGAAATCTGCACTACAATGAAGTCTCACTGCCCCCCGGTCAAAAGGGACATGTGAAACAAGTGTAAAATCCACAAAGACAGGACAGGCCAAGGAGAACAGGGAGCCTTGTTATGCTGATGGTCGGGATGTAAATTGCCAACAGCCACTCTGGAGAAGTGTATGGTGTTTCCTGAAACCCCTGAAAAACAAAGCAACGGAGCCTACGGCACTTCCACTTATGGTCCTATAGCTTAGGGAAATTAAAATCAAAAACACACAGCCACCCAAACGTCTCGGGCGGCTCTGTTTACAAGAACCTCGTCTACGGTACAAGTTAAATATCCCAGAATGTGAAAAATGGATAAAGAAGTTGTGGTACGTACGTACAGTGGAATATCACACAGCAATGAAATCTATGTCAGCAGGCCCGTCGCGGCATAATGAGTGGATTCAGGTACGATGATTCTAAGTGAAATAAGTCACACAGAAAATGAAACATCATAAGATATCACTAATACACGGAATGTAAACTTGGCTACACATGAACTGAATTACAAAACAGAACAGGGTCTCAAATTTAGAAAACCAACTTATGCTTGCTTAAGGGGAAAGGTGAGTTGGGGTGCTGCATAAAACCAGAGATAGAAATTAGCACAGATACCTTTCCATAAGCCAAATATGTAATAGTCAAGACCTACCCCTTGCTCAACGAAATGGACTAAACACCCCATATTCAACGCCTAGGAATACACCTGACTAGTAAGAATCTTCAAACCCATGGATTTATATGTCTCCATAAGAGAATGAAGCGTGTGTACAGCGGCATGAATGCAGCAGAGAAAATCCGATAAATCCCATTATCAAAATGAATTACACAAACAAAACCCAAGGACAGTGAAATAGAGAGCAATTCTTAAATAATTCATTCAGGGCTTGTGATGCAACCTGGATTTACCACATCTACACCCAGAGCTGAGTGAGACATAAGGTTGGGCACTTCGGGCTGATAGCATTGGTGAGGTTCGATGAGCAAATGCAGACCCTTTGAAGTCATACAGCATGGTACCCATTCCATGGGTCCCAACTCTCCAAGTTTAAGGGATACTTCCTTCAGCTAAAACATGCATGGGAAACCCACAGTATGGTGCACCGTGTGACTGGCAAACGTTTTCAAATGCATCTCAGTTTTCGTCCCCTTTTACTCGGGTTCACCATTCCAGATCCTTTACGAACACTCTCCCCACTTGGAGAGTCAGTGCCTTTAACCTCCTGTTGGGCACAGTTTGCAATTTCTGCGCAAGATGAAAAGGAATAGGGAGAACCAATGAGAGACTAGCTCTAGGTGTCTGCACGGGCAAATTTAACGCTCATTTCCCACCAGGAAGAGGAATTAACCAAAGGCTCAGCATGCCGTGCCGGAACCAGATTAGGGCCTGAGGCAATCCTGTGGGTTTGCGGCCAGCTCACAAGATAGCGAGTTGAAGAAATGAGCTCAGGGGCACTGTAACTCACAAACCTGCAGAGTTATAAATGACAGCTATCGTCCAAAAATATATTGAAGGAATGCTGCGAAGACGACTTGTAATCGGGACAGATTTGCAGGAAAACGATTTCAGGGGGTAGACGGGAATTGCATTTAAAGCATAGGAAAAGAGGCAGAACGTCGACAATGATGCTCTTGGCCAAAAAGGGCGTATGCGTTTTTTCCTGAATATATTCAGGAAAAAACGCATACGCCCTTTTTGGCCAACCAAGCAAGCATATTAAAGAAATCTGCACTACAATGAAGTCTCACTGCCCCCTGGTCAAAAGGGCCATCTGAAAAAAGTGTAAAATCCAGAAAGGCAGCACAGGCCATGGAGAACAGGGAGCCTTGTTATGCTGATGGGCGGGATGTAAATTGCCAACAGCCACTCTGGAGAAGTGTATGGTGTTTCCCGGAACACCAAAAAACAAAGCTACGGAGCCTACGGCACTTCCACTTATGGTCCTATAGCTTAGGGAAATTAAAATCAAAAACACACAGCCACCCAAATGTTTCAGACGGCTCTGTTTACAAGAACCTCGTCTACGGTACAAGTTAAATATCCCAGAAAGTGAAAAATGGATAAAGAAGTTGTGGTACATACGTACAATGGAATATCACTCAGCAATGAAATCTATGTCATCAGGCCCGTCGCGGCATAATGAGTGGATTCAGGTACGATGATTCTAAGTGAAATAAGTCACACAGAAAATGAAACATCATAAGATATCTCTAATACAGGCAATGTAAACTTGGCTACACATGAACTGAATTACAAAACAGAACAGGGTCTCAAATTTAGAAAACCAACTTATGCTTGCTTAAGGGGAAAGGTGAGTTGGGGTGCTGCATAAAACCAGAGATAGAAATTAGCACAGATACCTTTCCATAAGCCAAATATGTAATAGTCAAGACCTACCCCTTGCTCAACGAAATGGACTAAACACCCCATATTCAACGCCTAGGAATACACCTGACTAGTAAGAATCTTCAAACCCATGGATTTATATGTCTCCGTAAGAGAATGAAGCGTGTGTACAGCGGCATGAATGCAGCAGAGAACATCCGATAAATCCCATTATCAAAATGAATTACACAAACAAAACCCAAGGACAGTGAAATAGAGAGCAATTCTTAAATAATTCATTCAGGGCTTGTGATGCAACCTGGATTTACCACATCTACACCCAGAGCTGAGTGAGACATAAGGTTGGGCACTTCGGGCTGATAGCATTGGTGAGGTTCGATGAGCAAATGCAGACCCTTTGAAGTCATACAGCATGGTACCCATTCCATGGGTCCCAACTCTCCAAGTTTAAGGGATTCTTCCTTCAGCTAAAACATGCATGGGAAACCCACAGTATGGTGCACCGTGTGACTGGCAAACGTTTTCAAATGCATCTCAGATTTCGTCCCCTTTTACTTGGGTTCACCATTCCAGACCCTTTACGAACACTCTCCCCACTTTGAGAGTCAGTGCCTTTAACCTCCTGTTGGGCACAGTTTGCAATTTCTGCGCAAGATGAAAAGGAATAGGGAGAACGAATGAGAGACTAGCTCTAGGTGTCTGCACGGGCAAATTTAACGCTCATTTCCCACCAGGAAGAGGAATTAACCAAAGGCTCAGCATGCCGTGCCGGAACCAGATTAGGGCCTGAGGCAATCCTGTGGGTTTGCGGCCAGCACACAAGATAGCGAGTTGAAGAAAGGAGCTCAGGGGCACTGTAACTCAAACCTGCAGAGTTATAAATGACAGCTATCGTCCAAAAATATATTGAAGGAAGGCTGCGAAGACGACTTGTAAGCGGGACAGATTTGCAGGAAAACGATTTCAGGGGGTAGACGGGAATTGCATTTAAAGCATAGGAAAAGAGGCAGAACGTCGACAATGATGCTCTTGGCCAAAAAGGGCGTATGCGTTTTTTCCTGAATATATTCAGGAAAAAACGCATACGCCCTTTTTGGCCAACCAAGCAAGCACGTTAAAGAAATCTGCACTACAATGAAGTCTCACTGCCCCCCGGTCAAAAGGGCCATCTGAAAAAAGTGTAAAATCCAGAAAGGCAGCACAGGCCATGGAGAACATGGAGCCTTGTTATGCTGATGGGCGGGATGTAAATTGCCAACAGCCACTCTGGAGAAGTGTATGGTGTTTCCCGGAACACCGAAAAAACAAAGCTACGGAGCCTACGGCACTTCCACTTATGGTCCTATAGCTTAGGGAAATTAAAATCAAAAACACACAGCCACCCCAAAGTGTCGGACGGCTCTGTTTACAAGAACCTCGTCTACGGTACAAGTTAAATATCCCAGAATGTGAAAAATCGATAAAGAAGTTGTGGTACGTACGTACAATGGAATATCACTCAGCAATGAAATCTATGTCATCAGGCCCGTCGCGGCATAATGAGTGGATTCAGGTACGATGATTCTAAGTGAAATAAGTCACACAGAAAATGAAACATCATAAGATATCACTACTACACGGAATGTAAACTTGGCTACACATGAACTGAATTACAAAACAGAACAGGGTCTCAAATTTAGAAAACCAACTTATGCTTGCTTAAGGGGAAAGGTGAGTTGGGGTGCTGCATAAAACCAGAGATAGAAATTAGCACAGATACCTTTCCATAAGCCAAATATGTAATAGTCAAGACCTACCTCTTGCTCAACGAAATGGACTAAACACCCCATATTCAACGCCTAGGAATACACCTGACTAGTAAGAATCTTCAAACCCATGGATTTATATGTCTCCGTAAGAGAATGAAGCGTGTGTACAGCGGCATGAATGCAGCAGAGAAAATCCGATAAATCCCATTATCAAAATGAATTACACAAACAAAACCCAAGGACAGTGAGATAGAGAGCAATTCTTAAATAATTCATTCAGGGCTTGTGATGCAACCTGGATTTACCTCATCTACACCCAGAGCTGAGTGAGACATAAAGTTGGACACTTCGGGCTGATAGCATTGGTGAGGTTCGATGAGCAAATGCAGACCATTTGAAGTCATACTGCATGGTACCCATTCCATGGGTCCCAACTCTCCAGGTTTAAGCGATTCTTCCTTCAGCTAAAACATGCATGGGAAACCCACAGTATGGTGCACCGTGTGACCGGGAAACGTTTTCAAATGCATCTCAGTTTTCGTCCCCTTTTACTCGGGTTCACAATTCCAGACCCTTTACAAACACTCTCCCCACTTGGAGAGTCAGTGCCTTTAACCTGCTGTTTGGCACAGTTTGCAATTTCTGCGCAAGATGAACAGGAATAGGGAGAAACAATGAGAGACTAGCTGTAGTTGTCTGCACGGGCAAATTTAACGCTCATTTCCAACAAGGAAGAGGAATTAACCAAACGCTCAGCATTCCGTGCCGGAACCAGATTAGGGCCTGAAGCAATCCTGCGGGTTTGCGGCCAGCTCACAAGAAAGCGATTTGAAGAAAGGAGCTCAGGGGCACTGTAATTCACAAACCTGCAGAGTTATAAATGACAGCTATCGTCCAAAAATATATTGAAGGAAGGCTGCGAAGAGGACTTGAAAGCGGGGCAGAATTGCAGGAAAACGATTTCAGGGGGTAGACTGGAATTGCATTTAAAGCATAGGAAAAGAGGCAGAACGTCGACAATGATGCACTTGGCCAAAAAGGGCGTATGCGTTTTTTCCTGAATATATTCAGGAAAAAACGCATACGCCCTTTTTGGCCAACCAAGCAAGCATGTTAAAGAAATCTGCACTACAATGAAGTCTCACTGCCCCCCGGTCAAAAGGGCCATCTGAAAAAAGTGTAAAATCCAGAAATGCAGCACAGGCCATGGAGAACAGGGAGCCTTGTTATGCTGATGGGTGGGATGTAAATTGCCAACAGCCACTCTGCAGAAGTGTATGGTGTTTCCTGAAACACCTAAAAAACAAAGCAACGGAGCCTACGGCACTTCCACTTATGGTCCTATAGCTTAGGGAAATTAAAATAAAAAACACACAGCCACCCCAAAGTTTCAGACGGCTCTGTTTACAAGAACCTCTTCTACGGTACAAGTTAAATATCCCAGAAAGCGAAAAATGTATAAAGAAGTTGTGGTACGTACGTACAATGGAATATCACTCACCAATGAAATCTATGTCATCTGGCTCGTCGTGGCATAATGAGTGGATTCAGGTACGATGATTCTAAGAGAAATAAGTCACACAGAAAATGAAACATCATAAGATATCACTAATACACCGAATGTAATCTTGGCTACACATGAACTGAATTACAAAACAGAACAGGGTCTCAAATTTAGAAAACCAACTTATGTTTGCTTAAGGGGAAAGGTGAGTTGGGGTGCTGCATAAAACCAGAGATAGAAATTAGCACAGATACTATTCCATACGTCATATATGTAATAGTCAAGGGGGCTTCCCTGGTGGCGCACTGGTTGAGAGTCCGCCTGCCGATGCAGGGGACGCGGGTTCGTGCCCCGGTCCGAGAGGATCCCACATGCCGTGGAGCTACTGGCCCCGTCAGTCATGGCTGTTGAGCCTGCGCGTCTGGAGCCTGTGCTCCGCAACGGGAGAGGCTACAACACTGAGAGGCCCGCGTACAGCAAAAAAAAAAAAAAATATGTAATAGTCAAGACCTACCCCTTGCTCAACGAAATGGGTTAAACACCCTATATTCAACGCCTAGGAATACACCTGACTAGTAAGAATCTTCAAACCCATGGATTTATATGTCTCCATAAGAGAATCAAGCGTGTGTACAGCTGCATGAAGGTAGCAGAGAAAATCCGATAAATCCTATTATCAAAATGAATTACAAAAACAAAACACAATGACAGTGAAATAGAGAGCAATTCTTAAATAATTCATTCAGGGCTTGTGATGCAACCTGGATTTACCTCATCTACACCCAGAGCTGAGTGAGACATAAAGTTGGACACTTCGGGCTCATAGCATTGGTGAGGTTCGAAGAGCAAATGCAGACCATTTGAAGTCATACTGCATGGTACCCATTCCATGGGTCCCAACTCTCCAGGTTTAAGCGATTCTTCCTTCAGCTAAAACATGCATGAGAAACCCACAGTATGGTGCACCGTGTGACCGGGAAACGTTTTCAAATGCATCTCAGTTTTCGTCCCCTTTTACTCGGGTTCACAATTCCACACCCTTTACTAACACTCTACCCACTTGGAGAGTCAGTGCCTTTAACCTGCTGTTTGGCACAGTTTGCAATTTCTGCGCAAGATGAACAGGAATATGGAGAACCAATGAGAGACTAGCTGTAGGTGTCTGCACGGGCAAATTTAACGCTCATTTCCAACCAGGAAGAGGAATTAACCAAACGCTCAGCATGCCGTGCCGGAACCAGATTAGGGCCTGAAGCAAACCTGCGAGTTTGCGGCCAGCTCACTAGAAAGCGATTTGAAGAAAGGAGGTCCGGGGCAATCGAATTCACAAAACTGCAGAGTTATAAATGACAGCTATCGTCCAAAAATATATTGAAGGAAGCCTGCGAAGAGGACTTGAAAGCGGGGCAGAATTGCAGGAAAACGATTTCAGGGGGGAGACTGGAATTGCATTTAAAGCATAGGAAAAGAGGCAGAACGTCGACAATGATGCACTTGGCCAAAAAGGGCGTATGCGTTTTCTCCTGAATATATTCAGGAAAAAACGCATACGCACCTTTTGGCCAACCAAGCAAGCATGTTAAAGAAATCTGCACTACAATGAAGTCTCACTGCCCCCCGGTCAAAAGGGCCATCTGAAAAAAGTGTAAAATCCAGAAAGGCAAAACAGGCCATGGAGAACAGGGAGCCTTGTTATGCTGATGGGTGGGATGTAAATTGCCAACAACCACTCTGGAGATGTGTATTGTGTATCCTGAAACACCTAAGAAACAAAGCAACGGAGCCTACGGCACTTCCACTTATGATCCTATAGCTTAGGGAAATTAAAATCAAAAACACACAGCCACCCCAAAGTTTCAGACGGCTCTGTTTACAAGAACCTCGTCTACGGTACAAGTTAAATATCCCAGAAAGCGAAAAATGGATAAAGAAGTTGTGGTACGTACGTACAATGGAATATCACTCACCAATGAAATCTATGTCATCTGGCCCGTCGTGGCATAATGAGTGGATTCAGGTACGATGATTCTAAGAGAAATAAGTCACACAGAAAATGAAACATCATAAGTTATCTCTAATACACCGAATGTAATCTTGGCTACACATGAACTGAATTACAAAACAGAACAGGGTCTCAAATTTAAAAACCAACTTATGTTTGCTTAAGGGGAAAGGTGAGTTGGGGTGCTGCATAAAACCAGAGATAGAAATTAGCACAGATACCATTCCATACGTCAAATATGTAATAGTCAAGACCTACACCTTGCTCAACGAAATGGGCTAAACACCCTATATTCAACGCCTAGGAATACACCTGACTAGTAAGAATCTTCAAACCCATGGATTTATATGTCTCCATAAGAGAATCAAGCGTGTGTACAGCTGCATGAAGGTAGCAGAGAAAATCCGATAAATCCTATTATCAAAATGAATTACAAAAACAAAACACAATGACAGTGAAATAGAGAGCAATTCTTAAATAATTCATTCAGGGCTTGTGATGCAACCTGGATTTACCTCATCTACACCCAGAGCTGAGTGAGACATAAAGTTGGACACTTCGGGCTCATAGCATTGGTGAGGTTCGAAGAGCAAATGCAGACCATTTGAAGTCATACTGCATGGTACCCATTCCATGGGTCCCAACTCTCCAGGTTTAAGCGATTCTTCCTTCAGCTAAAACATGCACGGGAAACCCACATTATGGTGCACCGTGTGACCGGGAAACGTTTTCAAATGCATCTCAGTTTTCGTCCCCTTTTACTCGGGTTCACAATTCCAGACCCTTTACTAACACTCTACACAATTGGAGAGTCAGTGCCTTTAACCTGCTGTTTGGCACAGTTTGCAATTTCTGCGCAAGATGAACAGGAATAGGGAGAACCAATGAGAGACTAGCTGTAGGTGTCTGCACGGGCAAATTTAACGCTCATTTCCCACCAGGAAGAGGAATTAACCAAACGCTCAGCATGCCGTGCCGGAACCAGATTAGGGCCTGAAGCAACCCTGCGAGTTTGCGGCCAGCTCACAAGAAAGCGATTTGAAGAAAGGAGCTCAGGGGCACTCTAATTCACAAACCTGCAGAGTTATAAATGACAGCTATCGTCCAAAAATATATTGAAGGAAGCCTGCGAAGAGGACTTGAAAGCGGGGCAGAATTGCAGGAAAACGATTTCAGGGGGTAGACTGGAATTGCATTTAAAGCATAGGAAAAGAGGCAGAACGTCGACAATGATGCACTTGGCCAAAAAGGGCGTATGCGTTTTTTCCTGAATATATTCAGGAAAAAACGCATACGCCCTTTTTGGCCAACCAAGCAAGCATGTTAAAGAAATCTGCACTACAATGAAGTCTCACTGCCCCCCGGTAAAAAGGGCCATCTGAAAGAAGTGTAAAATCCAGAAATGCAGCACAGGCCATGGACAACAGGGAGCCTTGTTATGCTGTTGGGTGGGATGTAAATTGCCAACAGCCACTCTGCAGAAGTGTATGGTGTTTCCTGAAACACCTAAAAAACAAAGCAACAGAGCCTACGGCACTTCCACTTATGGTCCTATAGCTTAGGGAAATTAAAATCAAAAACACACAGCCACCCCAAAGTTTCAGACGGCTCTGTTTACAAGAACCTCGTCTACTGTACAAGTTAAATATCCCAGAAAGCGAAAAATGGATAAAGACGTTGTGGTACGTACGTACAATGGAATATCACTGACCAATGAAATCTATGTCATCTGGCCCGTCATGGCATAATGAGTGGATTCAGGTCGATGATTCTAAGAGAAATAAGTCACACAGAAAATGAAACATCATAAGATATCACTAATACACCGAATGTAATCTTGGCTACACATGAACTGAATTACAAAACAGAAGAGGGTCTCCAAGTTAGAAAACCAACTTATGTTTGCTTAAGGGGAAAGGTGAGTTGGGGTGCTGCATAAAACCAGAGATAGAAATTAGCACAGATACCATTCCATACGTCATATATGTAATAGTCAAGGGGGCTTCCCTGGTGGCGCACTGGTTGAGAGTTCGCCTGCCGATGCAGGGGACGCGTGTTCGTGCCCCGGTCCGAGAGGATCCCACATGCCGCGGAGCTACTGGCCCCGTGAGTCATGGCCGTTGAGCCTGCGCGTCCGGAGCCTGTGCTCCGCAACGGGAGAGGCCACAACACTGAGAGGCCCGCGTACAGCAAAAAAAAAAAAAATATGTAATAGTCAAGACCTACCCCTTGCTCAACGAAATGGGCTAAACACCCTATATTCAACGCCTAGGAATACACCTGACTAGAAAGAATCTTCAAACCCATGGATTTATATGTCTCCATAAGAGAATCAAGCATGTGTACAGCTGCATGAAGGCAGCAGAGAAAATCCGATAAATCCTATTATCAAAATGAATTACAAAAACAAAACACAATGACAGTGAAATAGAGAGCAATTCTTAAATAATTCATTCAGGGCTTGTGATGCAACCTGGATTTACCTCATCTACACCCAGAGCTGAGTGAGACATAAGGTTGGACACTTCGGGGTGATACCACTGGTGAGGTTCGATGAGCAAATGCAGACCATTTGAAGTCATACTGCATGGTACCCATTCCATGGGTCCCAACTCTCCAGGTTTAAGCGATTCTTCCTTCAGCTAAAGCATGCATGGGAAGCCCACAGTATGGTGCACCGTGTGACCAGGAAACGTTTTCAAAGGCATCTCAATTTTCGTCCCCTTTTACTCGGGTTCACAATTCCAGACCCTTTTCTAACACTCTCCAGACTTGGAGAGTCAGGGCCTTTAACCTCCTGTTTGGCACAGTTTGCAATTTCTGCGCAAGATGAACAGGAATAGGGAGAACCAATGACAGACTAGCTGTAGGTGTCTGCACGGGCAAATTTAACACACATTTCCCACCAGAAAGACGAATTAACCAAAGGCTCAGCATGCCGTGCCGGAACAAGATTAGGGCCTGAAGCAATCCTGCGGGTTTGCGGCCAGCTCACAAGAAAGCGATTTGAAGAAAGGAGCTCAGGGGCACTGTAATTCACAAACCTGCAGAGTTATAAATGACAGCTATCGTCCAAAAATATATTGAAGGAAGGCTGCGAAGAGGACTTGAATGCGGGGCAGAATTGCAGGAAAACGATTTCAGGGGGTAGACTGGAATTGCATTTAAAGCATAGGAAAAGAGGCAGGACGTCGACAATGATGCACTTGGCCAAAAAGGGCGTATGCGTTTTTTCCTGAATATATTCAGGAAAAAACGCATACGCCCTTTTTGGCCAACCAAGCAAGCATGTTAAAGAAATCTGCACTACAATGAAGTCTCACTGCCCCCCGGTCAAAAGGGCCATCTGAAAAAAGTGTAAAATCCAGAAATGCAGCACAGGCCATGGAGAACAGGGAGCATTGTTATGCTGATGGGTGGGATGTAAATTGCCAACAGCCACTCTGGAGAAGTGTATGGTGTTTCCTGAAACACCTAAAAAACAAAGCAACGGAGCCTACGGCACTTCCACTTATGGTCCTATAGCTTAGGGAAATTAAAATCAAAAACACACAGCCACCCCAAAGTTTCAGACGGCTCTGTTTACAAGAACCTCGTCTACGGTACAAGTTAAATATCCCAGAAAGCGAAAAATGGATAAAGAAGTTGTGGTACGTACGTACAATGGAATATCAGTCACCAAGGAAATCTATGTCATCTGGCCCGTCGTGGCATAATGAGTGGATTCAGGTACGATGATTCTAAGTGAAATAAGTCACACAGAAAATGAAACATCATAAGTTATCTCTAATACACCGAATGTAATCTTGGCTACACATGAACTGAATTACAAAACAGAACAGGGTCTCAAATTTAGAAAACCAACTTATGTTTGCTTAAGGGGAAAGGTGAGTTGGGGTGCTGCATAAAACCAGAGATAGAAATTAGCACAGATACCATTCCATACGTCAAATATGTAATAGTGAAGACCTACCCCTTGCTCAACGAAATGGGCTAAACACCCTATATTCAACGCCTAGGAATACACCTGACTAGTAAGAATCTTCAAACCCATGGATTTATATGTCTCCATAAGAGAATCAAGCGTGTGTACAGCTGCATGAATGCAGCAGAGAAAATCCGATAAATCCTATTATCAAAATGAATTACAAAAACAAAACACAATGACAGTGAAATAGAGAGCAATTCTTAAATAATTCATTCAGGGCTTGTGATGCAACCTGGATTTACCTCATCTACACCCAGAGCTGAGTGAGACATAAAGTTGGACACTTCGGGCTGATAGCATTGGTGAGGTTCGATGAGCAAATGCAGACCATTTGAAGTCATACTGCATGGTACCCATTCCATGGGTCCCAACTCTCCAGGTTTAAGCGATTCTTCCTTCAGCTAAAACATGCATGGGAAACCCACAGTATGGTGCACCGTGTGACCGGGAAACGTTTTCAAATGCATCTCAGTTTTCGTCCCCTTTTACTCGGGTTCACAATTCCAGACCCTTTACAAACACTCTCCCCACTTGGAGAGTCAGTGCCTTTAACCTGCTGTTTGGCACAGTTTGCAATTTCTGCGCAAGATGAACAGGAATAGGGAGAAACAATGAGAGACTAGCTGTAGTTGTCTGCACGGGCAAATTTAACGCTCATTTCCAACAAGGAAGAGGAATTAACCAAACGCTCAGCATTCCGTGCCGGAACCAGATTAGGGCCTGAAGCAATCCTGCGGGTTTGCGGCCAGCTCACAAGAAAGCGATTTGAAGAAAGGAGCTCAGGGGCACTGTAATTCACAAACCTGCAGAGTTATAAATGACAGCTATCGTCCAAAAATATATTGAAGGAAGGCTGCGAAGAGGACGTGAAAGCGGGGCAGAATTGCAGGAAAACGATTTCAGGGGGTAGACTGGAATTGCATTTAAAGCATAGGAAAAGAGGCAGAACGTCGACAATGATGCACTTGGCCAAAAAGGGCGTATGCGTTTTTTCCTGAATATATTCAGGAAAAAACGCATACGCCCTTTTTGGCCAACCAAGCAAGCATGTTAAAGAAATCTGCACTACAATGAAGTCTCACTGCCCCCCGGTCAAAAGGGCCATCTGAAAAAAGTGTAAAATCCAGAAATGCAGCACAGGCCATGGAGAACAGGGAGCCTTGTTATGCTGATGGGTGGGATGTAAATTGCCAACAGCCACTCTGCAGAAGTGTATGGTGTTTCCTGAAACACCTAAAAAACAAAGCAACGGAGCCTACGGCACTTCCACTTATGGTCCTATAGCTTAGGGAAATTAAAATAAAAAACACACAGCCACCCCAATGTTTCAGACGGCTCTGTTTACAAGAACCTCTTCTACGGTACAAGTTAAATATCCCAGAAAGCGAAAAATGGATAAAGAAGTTGTGGTACGTACGTACAATGGAATATCACTCACCAATGAAATCTATGTCATCTGGCTCGTCGTGGCATAATGAGTGGATTCAGGTACGATGATTCTAAGAGAAATAAGTCACACAGAAAATGAAACATCATAAGATATCACTAATACACCGAATGTAATCTTGGCTACACATGAACTGAATTACAAAACAGAACAGGGTCTCAAATTTAGAAAACCAACTTATGTTTGCTTAAGGGGAAAGGTGAGTTGGGGTGCTGCATAAAACCAGAGATAGAAATTAGCACAGATACTATTCCATACGTCATATATGTAATAGTCAAGGGGGCTACCCTGGTGGCGCACTGGTTGAGAGTCCGCCTGCCGATGCAGGGGACGCGGGTTCGTGCCCCGGTCCGAGAGGATCCCACATGCCGTGGAGCTACTGGCCCCGTCAGTCATGGCTGTTGAGCCTGCGCGTCCGGAGCCTGTGCTCTGCAACGGGAGAGGCTACAACACTGAGAGGCCCGCGTACAGCAAAAAAAAAAAAAAAAATATGTAATAGTCAAGACCTACCCCTTGCTTAACGAAATGGGCTAAACACCCTATATTAAACGCCTAGGAATACACCTGACTAGTAAGAATCTTCAAACCCATGGATTTATATGTCTCCATAAGAGAATCAAGCATGTGTACAGCTGCATGAAGGCAGCAGAGAAAATCCGATAAATCCTATTATCAAAATGAATTACAAAAACAAAACACAATGACAGTGAAATAGAGAGCAATTCTTAAATAATTCATTCAGGGCTTGTGATGCAACCTGGATTTACCTCATCTAAACCCAGAGCTGAGTGAGACATAAAGTTGGACACTTCTGGCTGATAGCATTGGTGAGGTTCGATGAGCAAATGCAGACCATTTGAAGTCATACTACATGGTACCCATTCCATGGGTCCCAACTCTCCAGGTTTAAGCGATTCTTCCTTCAGCTAAAGCATGCATGGGAAGCCCACAGTATGGTGCACCGTGTGACCGGGAAACATTTTCAAATGCATCTCAGTTTTTGTCCCCTTTTACTCGGGTTCACAATTCCAGACCCTTTACTAACACTCTCCCCACTTGGAGAGTCAGTGCCTTTAACATCCTATTTGGCACAGTTTGCAATTTCTGCGCAAGATGAACAGGAATAGGGAGTACCAATGAGAGACTAGCTGTAGGTGTCTGCACGGGCAAATTTAACGCTCATTTCCAACGAGGAAGAGGAATTAACCAAACGCTCAGCATGCCGTGCCGGAACCAGATTAGGGCCTGAAGCAATCCTGCGGGTTTGCGGCCAGCTCAAAAGAAAGCGATTTGAAGAAAGGAGCTCAGGGGCACTCTAATTCACAAACCTGCAGAGTTATAAGTGACAGCTATCATCCACAAATATATTGAAGGAAGGCTGTGAAGAGGACTTGAAAGCGGGACAAAATTGCAGGAAAGCGATTTCAGGGGGTAGACTGGAATTGCATTTAAAGCATAGGAAAAGAGGCAGTACGTCGACAATGATGCACTTGGCCAGAAAGGGCATATGCGTTTTTTCCTGAATATATTCAGGAAAAAACGCATACGCCCTTTTTGGCCAACCAAGCAAGCATGTTAAAGAAATCTGCACTACAATGAAGTCTCACTGCCCCCCAGTCAAAAGGGCCATCTGAAAAAAGTGTAAAATCCAGAAATGCAGCACAGGCCATGGAGAACAGGGAGCCTTGTTATGCTGATGGGCGGGATGTGAACTGCCAACAGCCACTCTGGAGAAGTGTATGGTGTTTCCTGAAACACGTAGGAAACAAAGCAACACAGCCTATGGCACTTCCACTTATGGTCCTATAGCTTAGGGAAGTTAAAATCAAAAACACACAGCCACCCCAAAGTTTGGGTCGGCTCTGTTTACAAGAACCTCGTCTACGGTACAAGTTAAATATCCCAGAAAGCGAAAATGGATAAAGAAGTTGTGGTACATACGTACAATGGAAAATCACTCAGCAATGAAATCTATGTCATCTGGCCCTTAGCGGCATAATGAGTGGATTCAGGTACAATGATTCTACGTGAAATAAGTCACACAGAAAAAGGAACATCATAAGATATCACTAATACATGGAATGAAACTTGGCTACACATGAACTGAATTACAAAACAGAAGAGGGTCTCCAAGTTAGAAAACCAACTGATGGTTGCTTATGGGGAAAGGTGAGTTGGGGTGCTGCATAAAACCAGAGATTTATATTAGCACAGAAACTGTTCCATAAACCAAATATGTAATAGAAAAGACCTACTCCTTGCTCAACGAAATGGAGTCAACACCCCATATTCAACGCCTAGGAATATACCTGACTAGTAAGGATCTTAAAACCCATGGATTTATATGTCTCCGTAAGAGAATCAAGCGTGTGTACAGCGGCCTAAACGCATCAGTGAAAATCCGATAAATCCCATTATCAAAATAAATTTCAAAAACAAAACACAATGACACTGAAATAGAGGGCAATTCTTAAATAATTCATTCAGGGCTTATGATACAACCTGGATTTAGCACATCTTCAACCAGAGCTGGGTGAGACATAAGGCTGGACACTTCGGGCTGATAGCATTGGTGAGGTTCGGTGAGCAAATGCAGAACATTTGAAGTCATACTGCATGGTACCCATTCCATGGGTCCCAACTCTCCAGGTTTAAGGGATTCTTCCTTCAGCTAAAACATGCATGGGAAACCCAGAGTATGGTCCACCTTGTGATTTGGATTCGTTTTCAAATGCATCTCAGTTTTTTTCCCCTGGTACTAGGGTTCAATATTCCAGACCCGTCAATAACACTATCCCCATATATATATTCAGGAAAAAACGCATACGCCCTTTTTGGCCAACCAAGCAAGCGTGTAAAGGAAATCTGCACTACAATGAAGCCTCACTGCCCTCCGGTCAAAAGGGCCATCTGAAAAAAGTGTAAAATCCAGAAAGGCAGGACAGGCCATGGAGAACATGTAGCCTTGTTATGCTGATGGGCGGGATGTGAACCGCCAACAGCCACTCTGGAGAACTGTATGGTGTTTCCGGAAACACGTAGGAAACAAAGCAACACAGCCTATGGCACTTCCACTTATGGTCCTATAGCTTAGGGACATTAAAATGAAAAACACAGAGCCACCCCAAAGTTTGGGACGGCTCTGTTTACAAGAACCTCGTCTACGATACAAGTTAAATATCCCAGAAATCGAAATATGGATAAAGAAGATGTGGTACGTATGTACAATGGAATATCACTCAGCAATGATATCTATGTCATCAGGCCAGTAGTGGCATAATGAATGGATTCAGGTATGATGATTTTACGTGAAATAAGTCACACAGAAAAAGAAACATCATAAGTTATCACTAATACATGGAATGTAAACTTGGCTACACATGAACTGATCTACAAAACAGAACACAGTCTCAAATTTAGAAAACGAACTTACGCTTGCTTATGGGGAAAGGTGAGTTGGCGTGCTGCATAAAACCAGAGATTGAAATTAGCACAGATATCTTTCCATAAGCCAAATATATAATAGACAAGACCTACTCCTTGCTCAACGAAATGAACTCAACACCCCATATTCAACGCCTCGGAATATACCTGACAATAAGAATCTTAAAACCCATGGATTTATATGTCTCCGTAAGAGAATCAAGCGTGTGTACAGTGGCCTAAATGCAGCAGTGAAAATCGGATAACTTCCTTTATCAAAAAAAATTTCAAAAACAAAACACAATGACAGTGAAATAGAGAGCAATTCTTAAATAATTCATTCAGGGCTTGTGATGCAACCTGGATTTACCACATCTACACCCAGAGCTGGGTGAGACATAAGGCTGGACCCTTCGCGCTGATACCATTGGTGAGGCTCGGTGAGCAAATGCAGACCGTTTGAAGGCATACTGCATGGTACCCATTCCATGGGTCCCAACTCTCCAGGTTTAAGGGATTCTTCCTTCAGCTAAAACATGCATGAGAAACGCAGAGTATATTCCACCATGTGATTGCGAAACGTTTTCAAATGCATCTCAGTTTTTGTGCCCTGGTACTCGGGTTCACCATTCCAGACGCTTTACTAACACTCTCCCCACTTGGAGAGTCAATGCCTTTAACATCCTGTTCAGCACAGTTTGCAATTTCTGAGCAAGATGAACAGGAATAGGGAGAACCAATGAGAGACTAGCTGTAGGTGCCTGCACGGGCAAGTGTAACGACCATTTCCCACCAGGAAGCGGAATTAACCAAAGGGTCAGCGTGCCCTGCCAGAAACAGATTAGCGCCTGAAGCATTCCTGCGGTTTTCGGCCAGCTCACAAGAAAGCGAGTTGAAGAAAGGAGCTCAGGGGCACTCTAATTCACAAACCTGCAGAGTTATGAATGACAGCTATCGTCCAAAAATATATTGAAGTAAGTCTGCGAAGAGGACTGGAAAGGGGGGCAGCATTTGAGGAAAACTATTTCAGGGGGTAGACTGGAATTGCACTTAAAGCATAGGAAATGAGGCAGAATGTCGACAATGATGCACTTTGCCAAAAAGGGCGTATGCATTTTTTCCTGAATATATTCAGGAAAAAACGCATACACCCTTGATGGCCAACCAAGCAAGCCTGTAAAGGAAATCTGCACCAAGGGCAGAAAGCTGTTGGGGGGATGGTGGTGTGAAGAGTTGAGAGATTGGGATTGACATGTATACATTTATATGTATAAAATAGATAACCAATAAGAACCTGCTGTATAAAAAATAAGATTAAAAATTAAAAAAAATAAAATTAAAAAGTAAAACAGAAAAAATATTCTTCCCTCCACATACATGTATTTATATGAATAAATTATTTCTATGCTTATATTTGTAAATGCAAAAAAGAGGAATGAAATCTACCTTGAACCAAAAACGAAAAATAGAAAAAACAAACAGAATCCACAAGTTACACAGAGGAAACCCGTATCAGGACACTTGCTCCAGTTGTAAACAATTCTGAAGTTGGTCAGTGGTGGGGAATCATCTCCCATACAGCCAGCAGGCCCCACGCAACAAGCGTCCTCATTGCAAAGCTGGGGGACCGTGCTGAGGCATCTGTGAGTAAACGTGGTCCGAGCCCCAGGCCAGCTGCTGCTGAAATGTTCCCACCCTTCCCAGATAAAACACCTGAATATGTTCAAGGACTTGAAAGCCTAGAGGAAGGGCAATGGAGCCACACGAGTGATTGCATGCCAGCCAACTTGGTGCCTGCAGGCCAGCCAGGATGGTCCTGGCCCTGGGTGCTCTTCTGGAAGCTTTCCATTTCCCTGCCTGAGATACCCCTCCTGTCCCGGCCCCCACTGATTTCTTCCTTCCTCACGTCTGCCCAGGGAGAAATTCCAGCGCCAGGTATGGGTGACACATCCTCTTCTTTAGCAGGTGGCATCTTGACAACTGCTGCAGAAAGTCCAGCAGAGCCCCACTCACACTGGGCCACCCACAACGCCGTGACCTGTCACTCCCTCCCACCAGCCCAGCCCCGAGACTGCTGACAGGGCAGAGAAAATGGCGTCAGGCACAGCTGCAGGGGTTCTTGCTGCCTGGAGCGGTGTTTATATTGATCTCAAAACAGGCACACCTGGGGAGGGCTGGCCGGCATGGTCAGGCTGCCCAGGTCAGCCAATCATCACCCCTCAGGGTCTCACAGTTGCAGAAACTGGAACTTGCTGAATCGGCCAGGTCCAAGGAACAGGTGTGGGCTCTTGAGAGTCAGGATAGACAATGGGCTGCAGCTCTGGCTTGTATTCTAATCATTTTATCTGGCCCATGAGTGGGAGACAGCTTCAAGAAAACCCTGGCCTAATAAGAGGACCCCAGGAGTCAGGGAGAGGAGGGGTGGGTGGTGGGTGGAGACAGAGGCCTGGTGCCCCGGGTGCAGTGGAAGTCTCTGGAAGACCAGGTGGTGGCAGGCCGTACAGAGTGATGCCCAGGGTCACAGACCTGTCGGAGTTGCTATTTGTTAGTTCAAGTCCTGCTCTGAGGTGCTCTGTGTCAGATCTGAGTGACAGGTGAGCTGAGAGTGCTCTGCAATGAGGGCAATGTGCACGGTTCCTGTGTGCCCTGCCCTGCCACAGTACCTGCAAGTGTAGCTCTGTATCCTGGGAGGGAGCTGACCACGAGAGCCCCATGGGCTGCAGGGGACCTGCCCAGGGAACCCCATATCCTGGGATGGGCCTGACCATGAGAGCCCCATGGGCTGGTGTGGAGGTGGGGTACCTGCCCAGGTGAGCTCCATATCCTGAGATTGGCCTGACCACGAGAGCCCCATGGGCTGCCAGGGGCCTGGTAAAGATGTCAGGATCGTCAGTGAAGCCACCGAGTATATACCTCCAGTAGTTCCTAATTCCTACACCCTGCTGGTCATTCTACCAACCACCAGGAGACGGTATTCTGTATTAGTCTTCAATGATGCCTTCTTTTGTATGCCATTAGTCCCAGAGTCACAAGAAATTTTGGCTTGTAAGTGGCAGGACTCAACATACAACTAAAACAATACATCCAGGCCGTCTTGCCCCAAGTGTTCAAAAATTCCCACACCATCTTTGGGGAAAGCTTAGCTAAAGACGTAAAAGTTCTACCTCTGGAAAAGGAAACACTCCTTCAATATGCTGACGACATTCTGATCACCAGCCCTACTAAGGAGGCCTCTGAACTACCAAGCCAATAAAGGATAGAAGTTGTCCAAGAAAAAGCTCAAATATCACAGACTACGGTGACCTGCCTGGGCTTCATTCTCACAGAAGGTCGGAGAAGCTCATCCCAGGAAAGGGAAGAAACAATTTACAGCCTTACCCCTTTCTAAAACTAGAAGACAGCTTAGGGGTTCCTGGGGAGGCCAGAGTTTGCTGCTTCTGGATCCCTAACTACAGTCTACTAGCTGGGCCTCTATATGAAACACTGAAAGGAAAAGATGATGATCCTTTTGAATAGAATCCAGAAGTGGCCTTTCAAGAATGGAAAGAGCAGTCAATTCAGACCCTTGCCCTGGAACTCCCTAATTTAGCTAAACCCTTTGACCTTTACATTCCTGGTGAAAGGTGAATTGCCATTGGAGTATTAGTGCAAAACCTGGGACCACTTGAAATGGAACAATGCAAGAATGCCATCCAGGTAGGATAAACTATAGTCACCAAGGGGCTTGGCCCACTGCAACATCTGGCCAACATACTGGCGGTATCTAAAAACCTGGAAATCAGCAGCCCAAAAGGCCACCTCCCTCCTAAGGGAAAAGGACCCCACGTGGTGTTCCTAACCCCCAACCATGCCCTGAAGTTGCAGGGTTTGCTCCGTGGGCACACTGACCTCCAGTGAGGAAGCCCTCCTACTCCAACATCCAGAGAGATATCCGGGGGCAACGGGGCACCATGACGACACATGTGACCATCACTTGACCTGGAGTTTCTCTCATAAAACAACAAGAGTGTGTCACAAAAGAGTAGACTACTGCTTGCAGGACTTACTGCACCCAGAGGGGAGGTAATAATCTTGGCAGGGGAACCGTATATCACGCTGTCACCATAGAAAAGCCTACAGACACCGTGATGATGGTGACCAGTAAGACCGGCTGGACTCCTGTTTACTTCAAAAGGCTGTTGACTCAGTGGCCATCATGGTCCTTCATCACAACTGACCCTGGACTGTCCGGGAGTTGAGCAGGCAGGGTCCTGACACCTGGTGCTGTTTTTACGTTAATTCAGAGGCCTAATTGAAGAAAGTGCAGACTACTAGTCAGAGCATCTAGGCTGGCAGAAACGGTCAGCCTAAAGTGTCTGAACAAATGTGTGGCGGGGTGAAAGTGGACCTCACAGCGTCACTGCACATTTCCTTCCCGGACCCTTAAAGGTCATTAGAATCTATAACACTTCCAATGCTCGTGCTCAGGCAGATGAACAGGGAGGCTGGAGGCCTGGGGACAATCAACGTCACCTAGAGGCTGCTGGGGAGAAGTTCTGACCCTCGCCCACGGGTATAAGGGCTCCTAACTCAGCACTCAGCAGTTACAGAAGAAGGGTCTGCACCCTCAGCACTCCAAGAATGAGGAAGAGGACAAAAGGCAGAAGAGGGGTTTGTCCCAGGCAAAGCCCATTAAAAATCCCTGGGAGATAAAAATAGAATCTGGGCAATAAAATAAAGTCTAACCTTTTTTATCCTTTGTGCTTTGTCTAATTTCATGTGCTCCTAGGGTCCCGCATACAGAGGTTCCACACCCGGCACTTCAGACCAGATTTCCTAGTACAGAATGGCTGGGTCGACACATCAGGTCCTGGGGCCCAGTGCAGACTCCGCGATATAGAGCCTGAGCTGCAGCCAACAGGGCCCTCGAGAGCTCTGCCCCCTCCCTCCCACTGAATCTGACAGGATCTCTACACAGCAGCCCAGCCCACAGCCCACGGGGTAGCACATGCTCTCACCTCTCCATTCTCTGATCAAAATATAAAGTTTCCTTTGCTTCTGAACCAAACTCAGTCTCGATCTTTTGGCTCCAATGACACTGGGCGTGGGGACACTTGTTGGGGTCCACTCTGGAGGATCAGTAACAGAAATTGAGAACGTTGTAACTTCAATGAACAGATGTGTGAGCCAAACTATAATTAACATAGAACAGTGTATAAGGCTCGGGTAAAATAAGATGTTTCTAACACTTCCATTTGATATTTCCATCACTTTATTATAAGCAAGTTCAGTGAAAAGGTTTGTCTTATTTGTCAGGTCAATATTAGAGAAGCGAAGTGATTTCTTTCCAAGGATGTACATCTAATAATCTTGGTTAAAGCTTCAATCTTGTTTTAAATGCTTTTCCATTGAAAATGATACCTCTCATTCAGCTCCCCCATTTCTGAGAAGTATAAAATCTTATAATTTATTATTACCAAAGTGGAAAGGTGGGAGGAGGGATAAATTAACAGTTTGGGATTAACACATACACACTGCTATGTATAAAATAGATGGTCAACAAGGAACTACTCTATAGCACAGGGAACTACACTCAATATTTTGCAATAACCTATAAGGGGAAATAATCTGAAAAAGAATAGATATTTTTATTGACATCATCTATCAATGACAGTTAAAATGGAACCTAAGTGAAGCTGGTGGTCAGTGCTTCTGACCCTGAAGACTTCAATCATCTAAAGTTTGGACTCTGCCTACTTCCCAAGGCCCTTAATGAACATATGTGTAGCCGTAGCTTAAAAAATTCCCCAGTTTGGGTAGCGGAGAGACACTGATTTTGAAAAAGCCCTGGTGTTCTCCTCACATGAACGGGACACTTCCTACAGCTAAAACATGCCTGTCACACCCAGAGGATGGTATATCGTCTGATCGGGAAGAGTTTGGAAAAGGCATCTCATCTCCTCATCTCCTGGTGCTCGGGTTCACCACTCCGGCGTCTTTACTAACAGTCTCCCCACTTGGAGATGTCAGCACTGTCAACATCCTGTTGCACACAGTTTGGAATTTGTCCAAGGATGAAGCAGAAGGAGGAGGAACAATGAGAGACAAGTCCTAGGTTTTCGGACAGACATATGTCACTCTAATTTCCAATCAGGAAGACGAATTGACCAAAGGCTAGGGTTGCCCATGGAAACAGAATAGGGCTTGAGGAAATCCCGCTGCTTTGTGGCCAGTTCCCATAAACACAAGTTGAAAAATGGAACTCAGGGACACTAAAATTCACGAAACTGCAGAGTTGAAAATATCTATCACTGAAAAATGTCTTGAGGAAAGTCAGAGAAAAGGACTTGTAAGCAACGGAGAATGGCAGGAAAGGGATTGGATGAGGTAGAAAGGACTCGCCATTAAGCACAAGAAAAGGGGCTGAACATTGCCAACATTGCAGTTGGCCAAAAAGGGTGTATGCATCTTTTTCTGTATATATTCAAGAAAAGGGCATACACTTTTTTAGCCAACCAAACAGGTGGGCACTGGAAATCAATACTACAAAACATATCACTTCGCATCAGTCAGAAGAGCCTTCCTCATAAAGTGTAAACACCAGAAATGCAGGACAGGGCAAGGAGAAAAGGGAGCCCTGTGAGGCTTATAGTGGAAATGTATATTGCCAACGGTCACTCTGGAAAAGTGTATTGTGATTACTAAAGCATCTAAAAAATGAGCTACAGAGCACAGGGCACTTGCACTCATGGACGTATATCTTGGGAAAAAGAAAAATCGAGAGGACACAGGCACCCCAATGTTTACCGCCTCTCTGTTTAATATATCCTCGATTAGGTTATAATTTATATGTCTCTGGAGGGAAAAAATGGACAGAGGTGTGGCACTTATGTAGAGTGGAATATTACTCAGCCTGAAAATCAATGAAACATGGCCAGTTGTAACAACCCCAGAGGAGTTACGTATGATCATTTGAAGTCACATAATTCAAAAAGACAAAGACATACGATATTACTAATACATGGAATGTAAACGTGGCTACAAATGAACTGAATTACAAAAGAGAACGGGGTCTCAAATTTAGAAAACCAACTTATGCTTGCTTAAGGATCAAGGAGAGTTGGGGTGCTGCATAAAACCAGAGATTGAAATTAGCACAGATACCGTTCCATAAGCCAAATATGTAATAGAAAAAACCTACTTCCTGGTCAACGAAATGGACTCAACACCACATATTCAGTGCCTAGGAATATACAGGATGAGTAAGAGTCTTAATACCTATGGATTTATATGTCTCCATAAGAGAATCAAGCGTGTGTACAGTGACAAAAACGCAGCAGTGAAAATCAGCTAAATCCCATTATCAAAATAAATTTCAAAAACAAAACACAATGACAGTGAAATAGAGAGCAATTCTTAAATAATTCATTCAGGGCTTGTGATGCAACCTGGATTTACCTCATCTACACCCAGAGCTGCGTGAGACATAAGTTTGGAGACATCGGGCTGA
The DNA here is from genome assembly GCF_059928025.1 of Delphinapterus leucas. Lineage (NCBI taxonomy): Eukaryota > Metazoa > Chordata > Mammalia > Artiodactyla > Monodontidae > Delphinapterus > Delphinapterus leucas. Next base: position 16,498,920 of record NW_028322236.1, on the reverse strand, counting down.
TAGCATTGGTGAGGTTCAATGAGCAAATGCAGACCATTTGAAGTCATACTGTATGGTACCCTTTCCATGGGTCCCAACTCTCCAGGTTTAAGCGATTCTTCCTTCAGCTAAAACATGCATAGGAAACCCACAGTATGGTGCACCGTGTGACCGGGAAACATTTTCAAATGCATCTCAGTTTTCGTCCCCTTTTACTCGGGTGCACAATTCCAGACCCTTTACTAACACTCTCCCCACTTGGAGAGTCAGTGCCTTTAACCTCCTGTTTGGCACAGTTTGCAATTTCTGCGCAAGATGAACAGGAATAGGGAGAACCAATGAGAGACTAGTTGTAGGTGTATGCACGGGCAAATTTAACGCTCATTTCCCACCAGGAAGAGGAATTAACCAAAGGCTCAGCATGCCGTGCCGGAACTAGATTAGGTCCTGAAGCAATCCTGCCGGTTTGCGGCCAGCTCACAAGAAAGCGATTTGAAGAAAGGAGCTCAGGGGCACTGTAATTCACAAACCTGCAGAGTTATAAATGACTGCTATCATCCAAAAATATATTGAAGGAAGGCTGCAAAGACGACTTGAAAGCGGGGCAGAATTGCAGGAAAACGATTACAGGGGGTAGACTGGAATTGCATTTAAACCAAAGGAAAAGAGGCAGAACGTGGACAATGATGCACTTGGCCAAAAAGGGCGTATGCGAATTTTCCTGAATATATTCAGGAAAAAACGCATACGCCCTTTTTGGCCAACCAAGCAAGCATGTTAAAGAAATCTGCACTACAATGAAGTCTCACTGCCCCCCGGTCAAAAGGGACATCTGAAAAAAGTGTAAAATGCAGAAATGCAGCACAGGCCATGGAGAACAGGGAGCCTTGTTATGCTGATGGGTGGGATGTAAATTGCCAACAGCCACTCTGGAGAAGTGTATGGTGTTTCCTGAAACACCTAAAAAACAAAGCAACGGAGCCTATGGCACTTCCACTTATGGTCCTATAGCTTAGGGAAATTAAAATCAAAAACACACAGCCACCCCAAAGCTTTAGACAGCTCTGTTTACAAGAACCTCGTCTACGGTACAAGTTAAATATCCCAGAAAGCAAAAAATGGATAAAGAAGTTGTGGTACGTACGTACAATTTAATATCACTCACGAATGAAATCTATGTCATCTGGACCGTCGTGGCATAATGAGTGGATTCAGGTACGATGATTCTAAGAGAAATAAGTCACACAGAAAATGAAACATCATAAGATATCACTAATACACGGAATGTAATCTTGGCTACACATGAACTGAATTACAAAACAGAACAGGGTCTCAAATTTAGAAAACCAACTAATGTTTGCTTAAGGGGAAAGGTGAGTTGGGTGCTGCATAAAACCAGAGATAGAAATTAGCAGAGATACCATTCCATAAGTCAAATATGTAATAGTCAAGACCTACCCCTTCCTCAACGAAATGGGCTAAACACCCTATATTCAACGCCTAGGAATACACCTGACTAGAAAGAATTTTCAAACCCATGGATTTATATGTCACCATAAGAGAATCAAACATGTGTACAGCTGCATGAAGGCAGCAGAGAAAATCCGATAAATCCCATTATCAAAATGAATTACAAAAACAAAACACAATGACAGTGAAATAGAGAGCAATTCTTAAATTATTCATTCAGGGCTTGTGGTGCAACCTGGATTTACCTAATCTAAACCCAGAGCTGAGTGAGACATAAGGTTGGGCACTTCAGGCTGATAGCATTGGTGAGGTTCGATGAGCAAATGCAGACCCTTTGAAGTCATACAGCATGGTACCCATTCCATGGGTCCCAACTCTCCAAGTTTAAGGGATTCTTCCTTCAGCTAAAACATGCATGGGAAACCCACAGTATGGTGCACCGTGTGACTGGCAAACGTTTTCAAATGCATCTCAGTTTTCGTCCCCTTTTACTCGGGTTCACCATTCTAGACCCTTTACAAACACTCTCCCCACATGGAGAGTCAGTGCCTTTAACCTCCTGTTGGGCACAGTTTGCAATTTCTGCGCAAGATGAAAAGGAATAGGGAGAACGAATGAGAGACTAGCTCTAGGTGTCTGCACGGGCACATTTAACGCTCATTTCCCACCAGGAAGAGGAATTAACCAAAGGCTCAGCATGCCATGCCGGAACCAGATTAGGGCCTGAGGCAATCCTGCGGGTTTGCGGCCAGCTCACAAGATAGCGAGTTGAAGAAAGGAGCTCAGGGGCACTGTAACTCACAAACCTGCAGAGTTATAAATGACAGCTATCGTCCAAAAATATATTGAAGGAAGGCTGCGAAGACGACTTTTAAGCGGGACAGATTTGCAGGAAAACGATTTCAGGGGGTAGACGGGAATTGCATTTAAAGCATAGGAAAAGAGGCAGAACGTCGACAATGATGCTCTTGGCCAAAAAGGGCGTATGCGTTTTTTCCTGAATATATTCAGGAAAAAACGCATACGCACTTTTTGGCCAACCAAGCAAGCATGTTAAAGAAATCTGCACTACAATGAAGTCTCACTGCCCCCCGGTCAAAAGGGACATCTGAAAAAAGTGTAAAATGCAGAAATGCAGCACAGGCCATGGAGAACAGGGAGCCTTGTTATGCTGATGGGTGGGATGTAAATTGCCAACAGCCACTCTGGAGAAGTGTATGGTGTTTCCTGAAACACCTAAAAAACAAAGCAACGGAGCCTATGGCACTTCCACTTATGGTCCTATAGCTTAGGGAAATTAAAATCAAAAACACACAGCCACCCCAAAGCTTTAGACAGCTCTGTTTACAAGAACCTCGTCTACGGTACAAGTTAAATATCCCAGAAAGCAAAAAATGGATAAAGAAGTTGTGGTACGTACGTACAATTTAATATCACTCACGAATGAAATCTATGTCATCTGGACCGTCGTGGCATAATGAGTGGATTCAGGTACGATGATTCTAAGAGAAATAAGTCACACAGAAAATGAAACATCATAAGATATCACTAATACACGGAATGTAATCTTGGCTACACATGAACTGAATTACAAAACAGAACAGGGTCTCAAATTTAGAAAACCAACTAATGTTTGCTTAAGGGGAAAGGTGAGTTGGGTGCTGCATAAAACCAGAGATAGAAATTAGCAGAGATACCATTCCATAAGTCAAATATGTAATAGTCAAGACCTACCCCTTGCTCAACGAAATGGGCTAAACACCCTATATTCAACGCCTAGGAATACAACTGACTAGAAAGAATTTTCAAACCCATGGATTTATATGTCACCATAAGAGAATCAAACATGTGTACAGCTGCATGAAGGCAGCAGAGAAAATCCGATAAATCCCATTATCAAAATGAATTACAAAAACAAAACACAATGACAGTGAAATAGAGAGCAATTCTTAAATTATTCATTCAGGGCTTGTGGTGCAACCTGGATTTACCTAATCTAAACCCAGAGCTGAGTGAGACATAAGGTTGGGCACTTCAGGCTGATAGCATTGGTGAGGTTCGATGAGCAAATGCAGACCCTTTGAAGTCATACAGCATGGTACCCATTCCATGGGTCCCAACTCTCCAAGTTTAAGGGATTCTTCCTTCAGCTAAAACATGCATGGGAAACCCACAGTATGGTGCACCGTGTGACTGGCAAACGTTTTCAAATGCATCTCAGTTTTCGTCCCCTTTTACTCGGGTTCACCATTCTAGACCCTTTACAAACACTCTCCCCACATGGAGAGTCAGTGCCTTTAACCTCCTGTTGGGCACACTTTGCAATTTCTGCGCAAGATGAAAAGGAATAGGGAGAACGAATGAGAGACTAGCTCTAGGTGTCTGCACGGGCACATTTAACGCTCATTTCCCACCAGGAAGAGGAATTAACCAAAGGCTCAGCATGCCATGCCGGAACCAGATTAGGGCCTGAGGCAATCCTGCGGGTTTGCGGCCAGCTCACAAGATAGCGAGTTGAAGAAAGGAGCTCAGGGGCACTGTAACTCACAAACCTGCAGAGTTATAAATGACAGCTATCGTCCAAAAATATATTGAAGGAAGGCTGCGAAGACGACTTTTAAGCGGGACAGATTTGCAGGAAAACGATTTCAGGGGGTAGACGGGAATTGCATTTAAAGCATAGGAAAAGAGGCAGAACGTCGACAATGATGCTCTTGGCCAAAAAGGGCGTATGCGTTTTTTCCTGAATATATTCAGGAAAAAACGCATACGCACTTTTTGGCCAACCAAGCAAGCATGTTAAAGAAATCTGCACTACAATGAAGTCTCACTGCCCCCCGGTCAAAAGGGCCATCTGAAAAAAGTGTAAAATCCAGAAAGGCAGCACAGGCCATGGAGAACAGGGAGCCTTGTAATGCTGATGGGCGGGATGTAAATTGCCAACAGCCACTCTGGAGAAGTGTATGGTGTTTCCCGGAACACCGAAAAAACAAAGCTACGGAGCCTACGGCACTTCCACTTATGGTCCTATAGCTTAGGGAAATTAAAATCAAAAACACACAGCCACCCCAAAGTGTCGGACGGCTCTGTTTACAAGAACCTCGTCTACGGTACAAGTTAAATATCCCAGAATGTGAAAAATGGATAAAGAAGTTGTGGTACGTACGTACAATGGAATATCACTCAGCAATGTAATCTATGTCATCAGGCCCGTCGCGGCATAATGAGTGGATTCAGGTACGATGATTCTAAGTGAAATAAGTCACACAGAAAATGAAACATCATAAGATATCACTACTACACGGAATGTAAACTTGGCTACACATGAACTGAATTACAAAACAGAACAGGGTCTCAAATTTAGAAAACCAACTTATGCTTGCTTAAGGGGAAAGGTGAGTTGGGGTGCTGCATAAAACCAGAGATAGAAATTAGCACAGATACCTTTCCATAAGCCAAATATGTAATAGTCAAGACCTACCCCTTGCTCAACAAAATGGACTAAACACCCCATATTCAACGCCTAGGAATACACCTGACTAGTAAGAATCTTCAAACCCATGGATTTATATGTCTCCGTAAGAGAATGAAGCGTGTGTACAGCGGCATGAATGCAGCAGAGAAAATCCGATAAAACCCATTATCAAAATGCATTACACAAACAAAACCCAAGGACAGTGAAATAGAGAGCAATTCTTAAATAATTCATTCAGGGCTTGTGATGCAACCTGGATTTACCACATCTACACCCAGAGCTGAGTGAGACATAAGGTTGGGCACTTCGGGCTGATAGCATTGGTGAGGTTCGATGAGCAAATGCAGACCCTTTGAAGTCATACAGCATGGTACCCATTCCATAGGTCCCAACTCTCCAAGTTTAAGGGATTCTTCCTTCAGCTAAAACATGCATGGGAAACCCACAGTATGGTGCACTGTGTGACTGGCAAACGTTTTCAAATGCATCTCAGTTTTCGTCCCCTTTTACTCGGGTTCACCATTCCAGACCCTTTACGAACACTCTCCCCACTTGGAGAGTCAGTGCCTTTAACCTCCTGTTGGGCACAGTTTGCAATTTCTGCGCAAGATGAAAAGGAAGAGGGAGAACGAATGAGAGACTAGCTGTAGGTGTCTGCACGGGCAAATTTAACGCTCATTTCCCAGCAGGAAGAGGAATTAACCAAAGGCTCAGCATGCCGTGCCGGAACCAGATTAGGGCCTGAGGCAATCCTGTGGGTTTGCGGCCAGCTCACAAGATAGCGAGTTGAAGAAAGGAGCTCAGGGGCACTGTAACTCACAAACCTGCAGAGTTATAAATGACAGCTATCGTCCAAAAATATATTGAAGGAAGGCTGCGAAGACGACTTGTAAGCGGGACAGATTTGCGGGAAAACGATTTCAGGGGGTAGACGGGAATTGCATTTAAAGCATAGGAAAAGAGGCAGAACGTCGACAATGATGCTCTTGGCCAAAAAGGGCGTATGCGTTTTTTCCTGAATATATTCAGGAAAAAACGCATACGCCCTTTTTGGCCAACCAAGCAAGCATGTTAAAGAAATCTGCACTACAATGAAGTCTCACTGCCCCCCGGTCAAAAGGGCCATCTGAAAAAAGTGTAAAATCCAGAAAGGCAGCACAGGCCATGGAGAACAGGGAGCCTTGTTATGCTGATGGGCGGGATGTAAATTGCCAACAGCCACTCTGGAGAAGTGTATGGTGTTTCCCGGAACACCGAAAAAACAAAGCTACGGAGCCTACGGCACTTCCACTTATGGTCCTATAGCTTAGGGAAATTAAAATCAAAAACACACAGCCACCCCAAAGTGTCGGACGGCTCTGTTTACAAGAACCTCGTCTACGGTACAAGTTAAATATCCCAGAATGTGAAAAATCTATAAAGAAGTTGTGGTACGTATGTACAATGGAATATCACTCAGCAATGAAATCTATGTCATCAGGCCCGTCGCGGCATAATGAGTGGATTCAGGTACGATGATTCTAAGTGAAATAAGTCACACAGAAAATGAAACATCATAAGATATCACTACTACACGGAATGTAAACTTGGCTACACATGAACTGAATTACAAAACAGAACAGGGTCTCAAATTTAGAAAACCAACTTATGCTTGCTTAAGGGGAAAGGTGAGTTGGGGTGCTGCATAAAACCAGAGATAGAAATTAGCACAGATACCTTTCCATAAGCCAAATATGTAATAGTCAAGACCTACCACTTGCTCAACGAAATGGACTAAACACCACATATTCAACGCCTAGGAATACACCTGACTAGTAAGAATCTTCAAACCCATGGATTTATATGTCTCCGTAAGAGAATGAAGCGTGTGTACAGCGGCATGAATGCAGCAGAGAAAATCCGATAAATCCCATTATCAAAATGAATTACACAAACAAAACCCAAGGACAGTGAAATAGAGAGCAATTCTTAAATAATTCATTCAGGGCTTGTGATGAAACCTGGATTTACCACATCTACACCCAGAGCTGAGTGAGACATAAGGTTGGGCACTTCGGGCTGATAGAATTGGTGAGGTTCGATGAGCAAATGCAGACCCTTTGAAGTCATACAGCATGGTACCCATTCCATGGGTCCCAACTCTCCAAGTTTAAGGGATTCTTCCTTCAGCTAAAACATGCATGGGAAACCCACAGTATGGTGCACCGTGTGACTGGCAAACGTTTTCAAATGCATCTCAGTTTTCGTCCCCTTTTACTCGGGTTCACAATTCCAGACCCTTTAGGAACACTCTCCCCACTTGGAGAGTCAGTGCCTTTAACCTCCTGTTGGGCACAGTTTGCAATTTCTGCACAAGATGAAAAGGAATAGGGAGAACCAATGAGAGACTAGCTCTAGGTGTCTGCACGGGCAAATTTAACGCTCATTTCCCACCAGGAAGAGGAATTAACCAAAGGCTCAGCATGCCGGGCCGGAACCAGATTAGGGCCTGAGGCAATCCTGTGGGCTTGCAGCCAGCTCACAAGATAGCAAGTTGAAGAAATGAGCTCAGGGGCACTGTAACTCACAAACCTGCAGAGTTATAAATGACAGCTATCGTCCAAAAATATATTGAAGGAAGGCTGCGAAGACGACTTGTAAGCGGGACAGATTTGCAGGAAAACGATTTCAGGGGGTAGACGGGAATTGCATTTAAGGCATAGGAAAAGAGGCAGAACGTCGACAATGATGCACTTGGCCAAAAAGGGCGTATGCGTTTTTTCCTGAATATATTCAGGAAAAAACGCATACGCCCTTTTTGGCCAACCAAGCAAGCATGTTAAAGAAATCTGCACTACAATGAAGTCTCACTGCCCCCCGGTCAAAAGGGCCATCTGAAAAAAGTGTAAAATCCAGAAAGGCAGCACAGGCCATGGAGAACAGGGAGCCTTGTTATGCTGATGGGCGGGATGTAAATTGCCAACAGCCAGTCTGGAAAACTGTATGGTGTTTCCCGGAACATATAAAAAACAAAGCAACGGAGCCTACGGCAATTCCACTTATGGTCCTATAGCTTAGGAAAATTAAAATCAAAAACACACAGCCACCCAAAAGTCTCGGGCGGCTCTGTTTACAAGAACCTCGTCTACGGTACCAGTTAAATATCCCAGAATGTGAAAAATGGATAAAGAAGTTGTGGTATGTATGTACAATGGAATATCACTCAGCAATGAAATCTATGTCATCAGGCCTGTCACAGCATAATGAGTGGATTCAGGTACGATGATTCTAAGTGAAATAAGTCACACAGAAAATGAAACATCATAAGATATCACTAATACATGGAATGTAAACTTGGCTACACATGAACTGAATTACAAAACAGAACAGGGTCTCAAATTTAGAAAACCAACTTATGCTTGCTTAACGGGAAAGGTGAGTTGGGGTGCTGCATAAAACCAGAGATAGAAATTAGCACAGATACCTTTCCATAAGCCAAATATGTAATACTCAAGACCTATCCCTTGCTCAACGAAATGGACTAAACACCCCATATTCAATGCCTAGGAATACACCTGACTAGTAAGAATCTTCAAACCCATGGATTTATATGTCTCCATAAGAGAATCAAGCGTGTGTACAGCTGCATGAAGGCAGCAGAGAAAATCCGATAAATCCTATTATCAAAATGAATTACAAAAACAAAACACAATGACAGTGAAATAGAGAGCAATTCTTAAATAATTCATTCAGGGCTTGTGATGCAACCTGGATTTACCTCATCTACACCCAGAGCTGAGTGAGACATAAAGTTGGACACTTCGGGCTGATAGCATTGGTGAGGTTCGATGAGCAAATGCAGACCATTTGAAGTCATACTGCATGGTACCCATTCCATGGGTCCCAACTCTCCAGGTTTAAGGGATTCTTCCTTCAGCTAAAACATGCATGGGAAACCCACAGTATGGTGCACCGTGTGACCGGGAAACCTTTTCAAATGCATCTCAGTTTTCGTCCCCTTTAACTCGGGTTCACAATTCCAGACATTTTACTAACACTCTCCCCACTTGGAGAGTCAGTGCCTTTAACCTGCTGTTTGGCACAGTTTGCAATTTCTGCGCACGATGAACAGGAATAGGGAGAACCAATGAGAGACTAGCTGTAGGTGTCTGCACGGGCAAATTTTACGCTCATTTCCCAGCAGGAAGAGGAATTAACCAAAGGCTCAGCATGCCGTGCCGGAACCAGATTAGGGCCTGAAGCAACCCTGCGAGTTTGCGGACAGCTCACAAGAAAGCGATTTGAAGAAAGGAGCTCCGGGGCACTCTAATTCACAAACCTGCAGAGTTATAAATGACAGCTATCGTCCAAAAATATATTGAAGGTAGCCTGCGAAGAGGACTTGAAAGCGGGGCAGAATTGCAGGAAAACGATTTCAGAGGGTAGACTGGAATTGCATTTAAAGCATAGGAAAAGAGGCAGAACGTCGACAATGATGCTCTTGGCCAAAAAGGGCGTATGCGTTTTTTCCTGAATATATTCAGGAAAAAACGCATACGCCCTTTTTGGCCAACCAAGCAAGTATGTTAAAGAAATCTGCACTACAATGAAGTCTCACTGCCCCCCGGTCTAAAGGGCCATCTGAAAAAAGTGTAAAATCCAGAAATGTAGCACAGGCCATGGAGAACAGGGAGCCTTGTTATGCTGATGGGTGGGATGTAAATTGCCAACAGCCACTCTGGAGAAGTGTATGGTGTTTCCTGAAACACCGAAAAAACAAAGCGACGGAGCCTACGGCACTTCCACTTATGGTCCTATAGCTTAGGGAAATTAAAATCAAAAACACACAGCCACCTCAAAGTTTCAGACGGTTCTGTTTACAAAACCCCGTCTACGGTACAAGTTAAATATCCCAGAAAGCGAAAAATCGATAAAGAAGTTTTGGTACGTATGTACAAAGGAATATCACTCACCAATGAAATCTATGTCACCTGGCCCGTCGTGGCATAATGAGTGGATTCAGGTACGATGATTCTAAGAGAAATAAGTCACACAGAAAATGAAACATCATAAGATATCTCTAATACACTGAATGTAATCTTGGCTACACAATAACTGAATTACAAAACAGAACAGGGTCTCAAATTTAGAAAACCAACTTATGTTTGCTTAAGGGGAAAGGTGAGTTGGGGTGCTGCATAAAACCAGAGATAGAAATTAGCACAGATACCATTCCATACGTCAAATATGTAATAGTCAAGACCTACACCTTGCTCAACGAAATGGGCTAAACACCCTATATTCAACGCCTAGGAATACACCTGACTAGTAAGAATCTTCAAACCCATGGATTTATATGTCTCCATAAGAGAATCAAACGTGTGTACACCTGCATGAAGGCAGCAGAGAAAATCCGATAAATCCCATTATCAAAATGAATTACAAAAACAAAACACAATGACAGTGAAATAGAGAGCAATTCTTAAATAATTCATTCAGGACTTGTGATGCAACCTGGATTTACCTCATCTAAACCCAGAGCTGAGTGAGACATAAAGTTGGACACTTCGGGCTGATAGCATTGGTGAGGTTCGATGAGCCAATGCACACCATTTGAAGTCATACTGCATGGTACCCATTCCATGGGTCCCAACTCTCCAGGTTTAAGCGATTCTTCCTTCAGCTAAAGCATGCATGGGAAACCCACAGTATGGTGCACCATGTGACCAGGAAACGTTTTCAAAGGCATCTCAGTTTTCATCCCCTTTTACTCGGGTTCACAATCCCAGACCCTTTACTAACACTCTCCCCACTTGGAGAGTCAGTGTCTTTAACCTGCTGTTTGGCACAGTTTGCAATTTCTGCGCAAGATGAACAGGAATAGGGAGAACCAATGAGAGACTAGCTGTAGGTGTCTGCACGGGCAAATTTAACGCTCATTTCCCACCAGGAAGAGGAATTAACCAAAGGCTCAGCATGCCGTGCCGGAACCAGATTAGGGCCTGAAGCAATCCTGCGGGTTTGCGGCCAGCTCACAAGCAAGCGATTTTAAGAAAGGAGCTCAGGGGCACTGTAATTCACAAACCTGCAGAGTTATAAATGACAGCTATCGTCCAAAAATATATTGAAGGAAGGCTGCGAAGAGGACTTGAAAGCGGGGCAGAATTGCAGGAAAATGATTTCAGGGGGTAGACTGGAATTGCATTTAAAGCATAGGAAAAGAGGCAGAACGTCGACAATGATGCACTTGGCCAAAAAGGGCGTATGCGTTTTTTCCTGAGGAAAAAACGCATACGCCCTTTTTGGCCAACCAAGCAAGCATGTTAAAGAAATCTGCACTACAATGTAGTCTCACTGCCCCCCGGTCAAAAGGGCCATCTGAAAAAAGTGTAAAATCCAGAAAGGCAGCACAGGCCATGGAGAACAGGGAGCCTTGTTATGCTGATGGGCGGGATGTGAACTGCCAACAGCCACTCTGGAGAAGTGTATGGTGTTTCCTGAAACACGTAGGAAACAAAGCAACACAACCTACGGCACTTCCACTTATGGTCCTATAGCTTAGGGAAGTTAAAATCAAAAACACACAGCCACCCCAAAGTTTGGGTCGGCTCTGTTTACAAGAACCTCGTCTACGGTACAAGTTAAATATCCCAGAAAGCGAAAATGGATAAAGAAGTTGTGGTACATACGTACAATGGAAAATCACTCAGCAATGAAATCTATGTCATCTGGCCCTTAGCGGCATAATGAGTGGTTTCAGGTACAATGATTCTACGTGAAATAAGTCACACAGAAAAAGGAACATCATAAGATATCACTAATACATGGAATGAAACTTGGCTACACATGAACTGAATTACAAAACAGAAGAGGGTCTCCAAGTTAGAAAACCAACTGATGGTTGCTTATGGGGAAAGGTGAGTTGGGGTGCTGCATAAAACCAGAGATTGATATTAGCACAGAAACTGTTCCATAAACCAAATATGTAATAGAAAAGACCTACTCCTTGCTCAACGAAATGGAGTCAACACCCCATATTCAACGCCTAGGAATATACCTGACTAGTAAGGATCTTAAAACCCATGGATTTATATGTCTCCGTAAGAGAATCAAGCGTGTGTACAGCGGCCTAAACGCATCAGTGAAAATCCGATAAATCCCATTATCAAAATAAATTTCAAAAACAAAACACAATGACACTGAAATAGAGGGCAATTCTTAAATAATTCATTCAGGGCTTGTGATACAACCTGGATTTAGCACATCTTCAACCAGAGCTGGGTGAGACATAAGGCTGGACACTTTGGGCTGATAGCATTGGTGAGGTTCGGTGAGCAAATGCAGAACATTTGAAGTCATACTGCATGGTACCAATTCCATGGGTCCCAACTCTCCAGGTTTAAGGGATTCTTCCTTCAGCTAAAACATGCATGGGAAACCCAGAGTATGGTCCACCTTGTGATTTGGATTCGTTTTCAAATGCATCTCAGTTTTTTTCCCCTGGTACTAGGGTTCAATATTCCAGACCCGTCAATAACACTCTCCCCATATATATATTCAGGAAAAAACGCATACACCCTTTTTGGCCAACCAAGCAAGCGTGTAAAGGAAATCTGCACTACAATGAAGCCTCACTGCCCCCCGGTCAAAAGGGCCATCTGAAAAAAGTGTAAAATCCAGAAAGGCAGGACAGGCCATGGGGAACATGTAGCCTTGTTATGCTGATGGGCGGGATGTGAACCACCAACAGCCACTCTGGAGAACTGTATGGTGTTTCCAGAAACACGTAGGAAACAAAGCAACACAGCCTATGGCACTTCCACTTATGGTCCTATAGCTTAGGGACATTAAAATGAAAAACACAGAGCCACCCCAAAGTTTGGGACGGCTCTGTTTACAAGAACCTCATCTACGATACAAGTTAAATATCCCAGAAATCGAAATATGGATAAAGAAGATGTGGTACGTATGTACAATGGAATATCACTCAGCAATGATATCTATGTCATCAGGCCAGTAGTGGCATAATGAATGGATTCAGGTATGATGATTTTACGTGAAATAAGTCACACAGAAAAAGAAACATCATAAGTTATCACTAATACATGGAATGTAAACTTGGCTACACATGAACTGATCTACAAAACAGAACACAGTCTCAAATTTAGAAAACGAACTTACGCTTGCTTATGGGGAAAGGTGAGTTGGCGTGCTGCATAAAACCAGAGATTGAAATTAGCACAGATATCTTTCCATAAGCCAAATATATAATAGACAAGACCTACTCCTTGCTCAACGAAATGAACTCAACACCCCATATTCAACGCCTCGGAATATACCTGACAATAAGAATCTTAAAACCCATGGATTTATATGTCTCCGTAAGAGAATCAAGCGTGTGTACAGTGGCCTAAACGCAGCAGTGAAAATCGGATAACTTCCTTTATCAAAAAAAATTTCAAAAACAAAACACAATGACAGTGAAATAGAGAGCAATTCTTAAATAATTCATTCAGGGCTTGTGATGCAACCTGGATTTACCACATCTACACCCAGAGCTGGGTGAGACATAAGGCTGGACCCTTCGCGCTGATACCATTGGTGAGGCTCGGTGAGCAAATGCAGACCGTTTGAAGGCATACTGCATGGTACCCATTCCATGGGTCCCAACTCTCCAGGTTTAAGGGATTCTTCCTTCAGCTAAAACATGCATGAGAAACGCAGAGTATATTCCACCATGTGATTGCGAAACGTTTTCAAATGCATCTCAGTTTTTGTGCCCTGGTACTCGGGTTCACCATTCCAGACGCTTTACTAACACTCTCCCCACTTGGAGAGTCAATGCCTTTAACATCCTGTTCAGCACAGTTTGCAATTTCTGAGCAAGATGAACAGGAATAGGGAGAACCAATGAGAGACTAGCTGTAGGTGCCTGCACGGGCAAGTGTAACGACCATTTCCCACCAGGAAGAGGAATTAACCAAAGGGTCAGCGTGCCCTGCCAGAAACAGATTAGCGCCTGAAGCATTCCTGCGGTTTTCGGCCAGCTCACAAGAAAGCGAGTTGAAGAAAGGAGCTCAGGGGCACTCTAATTCACAAACCTGCAGAGTTATGAATGACAGCTATCGTCCAAAAATATATTGAAGTAAGTCTGCGAAGAGGACTGGAAAGGGGGGCAGCATTTGAGGAAAACTATTTCAGGGGGTAGACTGGAATTGCACTTAAAGCATAGGAAATGAGGCAGAATGTCGACAATGATGCACTTTGCCAAAAAGGGCGTATGCATTTTTTCCTGAATATATTCAGGAAAAAACGCATACACCCTTGATGGCCAACCAAGCAAGCCTGTAAAGGAAATCTGCACCAAGGACAGAAAGCTGTTGGGGGGATGGTGGTGTGAAGAGTTGAGAGATTGGGATTGACATGTATACATTTATATGTATAAAATAGATAACCAATAAGAACCTGCTGTATAAAAAATAAGATTAAAAATTAAAAAAAATAAAATTAAAAAGTAAAACAGAAAAAATATTCTTCCCTCCACATACATGTATTTATATGAATAAATTATTTCTATGCTTATATTTGTAAATGCAAAAAAGAGGAATGAAATCTACCTTGAACCAAAAACGAAAAATAGAAAAAACAAACAGAATCCACAAGTTACACAGAGGAAAACCGTATCAGGACACTTGCTCCAGTTGTAAACAATTCTGAAGTTGGTCAGTGGTGGGGAATCATCTCCCATACAGCCAGCAGGCCCCACGCAACAAGCGTCCTCATTGCAAAGCTGGGGGACCGTGCTGAGGCATCTGTGAGTAAACGTGGTCCGAGCCCCAGGCCAGCTGCTGCTGAAATGTTCCCACCCTTCCCAGATAAAACACCTGAATATGTTCAAGGACTTGAAAGCCTAGAGGAAGGGCAATGGAGCCACACGAGTGATTGCATGCCAGCCAACTTGGTGCCTGCAGGCCAGCCAGGATGGTCCTGGCCCTGGGTGCTCTTCTGGAAGCTTTCCATTTCCCTGCCTGAGATACCCCTCCTGTCCCGGCCCCCACTGATTTCTTCCTTCCTCACGTCTGCCCAGGGAGAAATTCCAGCGCCAGGTATGGGTGACACATCCTCTTCTTTAGCAGGTGGCATCTTGACAACTGCTGCAGAAAGTCCAGCAGAGCCCCACTCACACTGGGCCACCCACAACGCCGTGACCTGTCACTCCCTCCCACCAGCCCAGCCCCGAGACTGCTGACAGGGCAGAGAAAATGGCGTCAGGCACAGCTGCAGGGGTTCTTGCTGCCTGGAGCGGTGTTTATATTGATCTCAAAACAGGCACACCTGGGGAGGGCTGGCCGGCATGGTCAGGCTGCCCAGGTCAGCCAATCATCACCACTCAGGGTCTCACAGTTGCAGAAACTGGAACTTGCTGAATCGGCCAGGTCCAAGGAACAGGTGTGGGCTCTTGAGAGTCAGGATAGACAATGGGCTGCAGCTCTGGCTTGTATTCTAATCATTTTATCTGGCCCATGAGTGGGAGACAGCTTCAAGAAAACCCTGGCCTAATAAGAGGACCCCAGGAGTCAGGGAGAGGAGGGGTGGGTGGTGGGTGGAGACAGAGGCCTGGTGCCCCGGGTGCAGTGGAAGTCTCTGGAAGACCAGGTGGTGGCAGGCCGTACAGAGTGATGCCCAGGGTCACAGACCTGTCGGAGTTGCTATTTGTTAGTTCAAGTCCTGCTCTGAGGTGCTCTGTGTCAGATCTGAGTGACAGGTGAGCTGAGAGTGCTCTGCAATGAGGGCAATGTGCACGGTTCCTGTGTGCCCTGCCCTGCCACAGTACCTGCAAGTGTAGCTCTGTATCCTGGGAGGGAGCTGACCACGAGAGCCCCATGGGCTGCAGGGGACCTGCCCAGGGAACCCCATATCCTGGGATGGGCCTGACCATGAGAGCCCCATGGGCTGGTGTGGAGGTGGGGTACCTGCCCAGGTGAGCTCCATATCCTGAGATTGGCCTGACCACGAGAGCCCCATGGGCTGCCAGGGGCCTGGTAAAGATGTCAGGATCGTCAGTGAAGCCACCGAGTATATACCTCCAGTAGTTCCTAATTCCTACACCCTGCTGGTCATTCTACCAACCACCAGGAGACGGTATTCTGTATTAGTCTTCAATGATGCCTTCTTTTGTATGCCATTAGTCCCAGAGTCACAAGAAATTTTGGCTTGTAAGTGGCAGGACTCAACATACAACTAAAACAATACATCCAGGCCGTCTTGCCCCAAGTGTTCAAAAATTCCCACACCATCTTTGGGGAAAGCTTAGCTAAAGACGTAAAAGTTCTACCTCTGGAAAAGGAAACACTCCTTCAATATGCTGACGACATTCTGATCACCAGCCCTACTAAGGAGGCCTCTGAACTACCAAGCCAATAAAGGATAGAAGTTGTCCAAGAAAAAGCTCAAATATCACAGACTACGGTGACCTGCCTGGGCTTCATTCTCACAGAAGGTCGGAGAAGCTCATCCCAGGAAAGGGAAGAAACAATTTACAGCCTTACCCCTTTCTAAAACTAGAAGACAGCTTAGGGGTTCCTGGGGAGGCCAGAGTTTGCTGCTTCTGGATCCCTAACTACAGTCTACTAGCTGGGCCTCTATATGAAACACTGAAAGGAAAAGATGATGATCCTTTTGAATAGAATCCAGAAGTGGCCTTTCAAGAATGGAAAGAGCAGTCAATTCAGACCCTTGCCCTGGAACTCCCTAATTTAGCTAAACCCTTTGACCTTTACATTCCTGGTGAAAGGTGAATTGCCATTGGAGTATTAGTGCAAAACCTGGGACCACTTGAAATGGAACAATGCAAGAATGCCATCCAGGTAGGATAAACTATAGTCACCAAGGGGCTTGGCCCACTGCAACATCTGGCCAACATACTGGCGGTATCTAAAAACCTGGAAATCAGCAGCCCAAAAGGCCACCTCCCTCCTAAGGGAAAAGGACCCCACGTGGTGTTCCTAACCCCCAACCATGCCCTGAAGTTGCAGGGTTTGCTCCGTGGGCACACTGACCTCCAGTGAGGAAGCCCTCCTACTCCAACATCCAGAGAGATATCCGGGGGCAACGGGGCACCATGACGACACATGTGACCATCACTTGACCTGGAGTTTCTCTCATAAAACAACAAGAGTGTGTCACAAAAGAGTAGACTACTGCTTGCAGGACTTACTGCACCCAGAGGGGAGGTAATAATCTTGGCAGGGGAACCGTATATCACGCTGTCACCACAGAAAAGCCTACAGACACCGTGATGATGGTGACCAGTAAGACCGGCTGGACTCCTGTTTACTTCAAAAGGCTGTTGACTCAGTGGCCATCATGGTCCTTCATCACAACTGACCCTGGACTGTCCGGGAGTTGAGCAGGCAGGGTCCTGACACCTGGTGCTGTTTTTACGTTAATTCAGAGGCCTAATTGAAGAAAGTGCAGACTACTAGTCAGAGCATCTAGGCTGGCAGAAACGGTCAGCCTAAAGTGTCTGAACAAATGTGTGGCGGGGTGAAAGTGGACCTCACAGCGTCACTGCACATTTCCTTCCCGGACCCTTAAAGGTCATTAGAATCTATAACACTTCCAATGCTCGTGCTCAGGCAGATGAACAGGGAGGCTGGAGGCCTGGGGACAATCAACGTCACCTAGAGGCTGCTGGGGAGAAGTTCTGACCCTCGCCCACGGGTATAAGGGCTCCTAACTCAGCACTCAGCAGTAACAGAAGAAGGGTCTGCACCCTCAGCACTCCAAGAATGAGGAAGAGGACAAAAGGCAGAAGAGGGGTTTGTCCCAGGCAAAGCCCATTAAAAATCCCTGGGAGATAAAAATAGAATCTGGGCAATAAAATAAAGTCTAACCTTTTTTATCCTTTGTGCTTTGTCTAATTTCATGTGCTCCTAGGGTCCCGCATACAGAGGTTCCACACCCGGCACTTCAGACCAGATTTCCTAGTACAGAATGGCTGGGTCGACACATCAGGTCCTGGGGCCCAGTGCAGACTCCGCGATATAGAGCCTGAGCTGCAGCCAACAGGGCCCTCGAGAGCTCTGCCCCCTCCCTCCCACTGAATCTGACAGGATCTCTACACAGCAGCCCAGCCCACAGCCCACGGGGTAGCACATGCTCTCACCTCTCCATTCTCTGATCAAAATATAAAGTTTCCTTTGCTTCTGAACCAAACTCAGTCTCGATCTTTTGGCTCCAATGACACTGGGCGTGGGGACACTTGTTGGGGTCCACTCTGGAGGATCAGTAACAGAAATTGAGAACGTTGTAACTTCAATGAACAGATGTGTGAGCCAAACTATAATTAACATAGAACAGTGTATAAGGCTCGGGTAAAATAAGATGTTTCTAACACTTCCATTTGATATTTCCATCACTTTATTATAAGCAAGTTCAGTGAAAAGGTTTGTCTTATTTGTCAGGTCAATATTAGAGAAGCGAAGTGATTTCTTTCCAAGGATGTACATCTAATAATCTTGGTTAAAGCTTCAATCTTGTTTTAAATGCTTTTCCATTGAAAATGATACCTCTCATTCAGCTCCCCCATTTCTGAGAAGTATAAAATCTTATAATTTATTATTACCAAAGTGGAAAGGTGGGAGGAGGGATAAATTAACAGTTTGGGATTAACACATACACACTGCTATGTATAAAATAGATGGTCAACAAGGAACTACTCTATAGCACAGGGAACTACACTCAATATTTTGCAATAACCTATAAGGGGAAATAATCTGAAAAAGAATAGATATTTTTATTGACATCATCTATCAATGACAGTTAAAATGGAACCTAAGGGAAGCTGGTGGTCAGTGCTTCTGACCCTGAAGACTTCAATCATCTAAAGTTTGGACTCTGCCTACTTCCCAAGGCCCTTAATGAACATATGTGTAGCCGTAGCTTAAAAAATTCCCCAGTTTGGGTAGCGGAGAGACACTGATTTTGAAAAAGCCCTGGTGTTCTCCTCACATGAACGGGACACTTCCTACAGCTAAAACATGCCTGTCACACCCAGAGGATGGTATATCGTCTGATCGGGAAGAGTTTGGAAAAGGCATCTCATCTCCTCATCTCCTGGTGCTCGGGTTCACCACTCCGGCGTCTTTACTAACAGTCTCCCCACTTGGAGATGTCAGCACTGTCAACATCCTGTTGCACACAGTTTGGAATTTGTCCAAGGATGAAGCAGAAGGAGGAGGAACAATGAGAGACAAGTCCTAGGTTTTCGGACAGACATATGTCACTCTAATTTCCAATCAGGAAGACGAATTGACCAAAGGCTAGGGTTGCCCATGGAAACAGAATAGGGCTTGAGGAAATCCCGCTGCTTTGTGGCCAGTTCCCATAAACACAAGTTGAAAAATGGAACTCAGGGACACTAAAATTCACGAAACTGCAGAGTTGAAAATATCTATCACTGAAAAATGTCTTGAGGAAAGTCAGAGAAAAGGACTTGTAAGCAACGGAGAATGGCAGGAAAGGGATTGGATGAGGTAGAAAGGACTCGCCATTAAGCACAAGAAAAGGGGCTGAACATTGCCAACATTGCAGTTGGCCAAAAAGGGTGTATGCATCTTTTTCTGTATATATTCAAGGAAAGGGCATACACTTTTTTAGCCAACCAAACAGGTGGGCACTGGAAATCAATACTACAAAACATATCACTTCGCATCAGTCAGAAGAGCCTTCCTCATAAAGTGTAAACACCAGAAATGCAGGACAGGGCAAGGAGAAAAGGGAGCCCTGTGAGGCTTATAGTGGAAATGTATATTGCCAACGGTCACTCTGGAAAAGTGTATTGTGATTACTAAAGCATCTAAAAAATGAGCTACAGAGCACAGGGCACTTGCACTCATGGACGTATATCTTGGGAAAAAGAAAAATCGAGAGGACACAGGCACCCCAATGTTTACCGCCTCTCTGTTTAATATATCCTCGATTAGGTTATAATTTATATGTCTCTGGAGGGAAAAAATGGACAGAGGTGTGGCACTTATGTAGAGTGGAATATTACTCAGCCTGAAAATCAATGAAACATGGCCAGTTGTAACAACCCCAGAGGAGTTACGTATGATCATTTGAAGTCACATAATTCAAAAAGACAAAGACATACGATATTACTAATACATGGAATGTAAACGTGGCTACAAATGAACTGAATTACAAAAGAGAACGGGGTCTCAAATTTGGAAAACCAACTTATGCTTGCTTAAGGATCAAGGAGAGTTGGGGTGCTGCATAAAACCAGAGATTGAAATTAGCACAGGTACCGTTCCATAAGCCAAATATGTAATAGAAAAAACCTACTTCCTGGTCAACGAAATGGACTCAACACCCCATATTCAGTGCCTAGGAATATACAGGATGAGTAAGAGTCTTAATACCTATGGATTTATATGTCTCCATAAGAGAATCAAGCGTGTGTACAGTGACAAAAACGCAGCAGTGAAAATCAGCTAAATCCCATTATCAAAATAAATTTCAAAAACAAAACACAATGACAGTGAAATAGAGAGCAATTCTTAAATAATTCATTCAGGGCTTGTGATGCAACCTGGATTTACCTCATCTACACCCAGAGCTGCGTGAGACATAAGTTTGGAGACATCGGGCTGATAGCATTGGTGAGGTTCAATGAGCAAATGCAGACCATTTGAAGTCATACTGTATGGTACCCTTTCCATGGGTCCCAACTCTCCAGGTTTAAGCGATTCTTCCTTCAGCTAAAACATGCATAGGAAACCCACAGTATGGTGCACCGTGTGACCGGGAAACATTTTCAAATGCATCTCAGTTTTCGTCCCCTTTTACTCGGGTGCACAATTCCAGACCCTTTACTAACACTCTCCCCACTTGGAGAGTCAGTGCCTTTAACCTCCTGTTTGGCACAGTTTGCAATTTCTGCGCAAGATGAACAGGAATAGGGAGAACCAATGAGAGACTAGTTGTAGGTGTATGCACGGGCAAATTTAACGCTCATTTCCCACCAGGAAGAGGAATTAACCAAACGCTCAGCATGCCCTGCCGGAACTAGATTAGGTCCTGAAGCAATCCTGCCGGTTTGCGGCCAGCTCACAAGAAAGCGATTAGAAGAAAGGAGCTCAGGGGCACTGTAATTCACAAACCTGCAGAGTTATAAATGACTGCTATCATCCAAAAATATATTGAAGGAAGGCTGCGAAGACGACTTGAAAGCGGGGCAGAATTGCAGGAAAACGATTACAGGGGGTAGACTGGAATTGCATTTAAAGCATAGGAAAAGAGGCAGAACGTCGACAATGATGCACTTGGCCAAAAAGGGCGTATGCGAATTTTCCTGAATATATTCAGGAAAAAACGCATACGCCCTTTTTGGCCAACCAAGCAAGCATGTTAAAGAAATCTGCACTACAATGAAGTCTCACTGCCCCCCGGTCAAAAGGGACATCTGAAAAAAGTGTAAAATGCAGAAATGCAGCACAGGCCATGGAGAACAGGGAGCCTTGTTATGCTGATGGGTGGGATGTAAATTGCCAACAGCCACTCTGGAGAAGTGTATGGTGTTTCCTGAAACACCTAAAAAACAAAGCAACGGAGCCTATGGCACTTCAACTTATGGTCCTATAGCTTAGGGAAATTAAAATCAAAAACACAAAGCCACCCCAAAGCTTTAGACAGCTCTGTTTACAAGAACCTCGTCTACGGTACAAGTTAAATATCCCAGAAAGCAAAAAATGGATGAAGAAGTTGTGGTACGTACGTACAATTGAATATCACTCACGAATGAAATCTATGTCATCTGGACCGTCGTGGCATAATGAGTGGATTCAGGTACGATGATTCTAAGAGAAATAAGTCACACAGAAAATGAAACATCATAAGATATCACTAATACACGGAATGTAATCTTGGCTACACATGAACTGAATTACAAAACAGAACAGGGTCTCAAATTTAGAAAACCAACTAATGTTTGCTTAAGGGGAAAGGTGAGTTGGGTGCTGCATAAAACCAGAGATAGAAATTAGCACAGATACCATTCCATACGTCAAATATGTAATAGTCAAGACCTACCCCTTGCTCAACGAAATGGGCTAAACAACCTATATTCAACGCCTAGGAATACACCTGACTAGAAAGAATTTTCAAACCCATGGATTTATATGTCTCGATAAGAGAATCAAACATGTGTACAGCTGCATGAAGGCAGCAGAGAAAATCCGATAAATCCCATTATCAAAATGAATTACAAAAACAAAACACAATGACAGTGAAATAGAGAGCAATTCTTAAATAATTCATTCAGGGCTTGTGGTGCAACCTGGATTTACCTAATCTAAACCCAGAGCTGAGTGAGACATAAGGTTGGGCACTTCGGGCTGATAGCATTGGTGAGGTTCGATGAGCAAATGCAGACCCTTTGAAGTCATACAGCATGGTACCCATTCCATGGGTCCCAACTCTCCAAGTTTAAGGGATTCTTCCTTCAGCTAAAACATGCATGGGAAACCCACAGTATGGTGCACCGTGTGACTGGCAAACGTTTTCAAATGCATCTCAGTTTTCGTCCCCTTTTACTCGGGTTCACCATTCTAGACCCTTTACAAACACTCTCCCCACTTGGAGAGTCAGTGCCTTTAACCTCCTGTTGGGCACAGTTTGCAATTTCTGCGCAAGATGAAAAGGAATAGGGAGAACGAATGAGAGACTAGCTCTAGGTGTCTGCACGGGCACATTTAACGCTCATTTCCCACCAGGAAGAGGAATTAACCAAAGGCTCAGCATGCCATGCCGGAACCAGATTAGGGCCTGAGGCAATCCTGCGGGTTTGCGGCCAGCTCACAAGATAGCGAGTTGAAGAAAGGAGCTCAGGGGCACTGTAACTCACAAACCTGCAGAGTTATAAATGACAGCTATCGTCCAAAAATATATTGAAGGAAGGCTGCGAAGACGACTTTTAAGCGGGACAGATTTGCAGGAAAACGATTTCAGGGGGTAGACGGGAATTGCATTTAAAGCATAGGAAAAGAGGCAGAACGTCGACAATGATGCACTTGGCCAAAAAGGGCGTATGCGTTTTTTCCTGAGGAAAAAACGCATACGCCCTTTTTGGCCAACCAAGCAAGCATGTTAAAGAAATCTGCACTACAATGTAGTCTCACTGCCCCCCGGTCAAAAGGGCCATCTGAAAAAAGTGTAAAATCCAGAAAGGCAGCACAGGCCATGGAGAACAGGGAGCCTTGTTATGCTGATGGGCGGGATGTGAACTGCCAACAGCCACTCTGGAGAAGTGTATGGTGTTTCCTGAAACACGTAGGAAACAAAGCAACACAACCTACGGCACTTCCACTTATGGTCCTATAGCTTAGGGAAGTTAAAATCAAAAACACACAGCCACCCCAAAGTTTGGGTCGGCTCTGTTTACAAGAACCTCGTCTACGGTACAAGTTAAATATCCCAGAAAGCGAAAATGGATAAAGAAGTTGTGGTACATACGTACAATGGAAAATCACTCAGCAATGAAATCTATGTCATCTGGCCCTTAGCGGCATAATGAGTGGTTTCAGGTACAATGATTCTACGTGAAATAAGTCACACAGAAAAAGGAACATCATAAGATATCACTAATACATGGAATGAAACTTGGCTACACATGAACTGAATTACAAAACAGAAGAGGGTCTCCAAGTTAGAAAACCAACTGATGGTTGCTTATGGGGAAAGGTGAGTTGGGGTGCTGCATAAAACCAGAGATTGATATTAGCACAGAAACTGTTCCATAAACCAAATATGTAATAGAAAAGACCTACTCCTTGCTCAACGAAATGGAGTCAACACCCCATATTCAACGCCTAGGAATATACCTGACTAGTAAGGATCTTAAAACCCATGGATTTATATGTCTCCGTAAGAGAATCAAGCGTGTGTACAGCGGCCTAAACGCATCAGTGAAAATCCGATAAATCCCATTATCAAAATAAATTTCAAAAACAAAACACAATGACACTGAAATAGAGGGCAATTCTTAAATAATTCATTCAGGGCTTGTGATACAACCTGGATTTAGCACATCTTCAACCAGAGCTGGGTGAGACATAAGGCTGGACACTTTGGGCTGATAGCATTGGTGAGGTTCGGTGAGCAAATGCAGAACATTTGAAGTCATACTGCATGGTACCCATTCCATGGGTCCCAACTCTCCAGGTTTAAGGGATTCTTCCTTCAGCTAAAACATGCATGGGAAACCCAGAGTATGGTCCACCTTGTGATTTGGATTCGTTTTCAAATGCATCTCAGTTTTTTTCCCCTGGTACTAGGGTTCAATATTCCAGACCCGTCAATAACACTCTCCCCATATATATATTCAGGAAAAAACGCATACACCCTTTTTGGCCAACCAAGCAAGCGTGTAAAGGAAATCTGCACTACAATGAAGCCTCACTGCCCCCCGGTCAAAAGGGCCATCTGAAAAAAGTGTAAAATCCAGAAAGGCAGGACAGGCCATGGGGAACATGTAGCCTTGTTATGCTGATGGGCGGGATGTGAACCACCAACAGCCACTCTGGAGAACTGTATGGTGTTTCCAGAAACACGTAGGAAACAAAGCAACACAGCCTATGGCACTTCCACTTATGGTCCTATAGCTTAGGGACATTAAAATGAAAAACACAGAGCCACCCCAAAGTTTGGGACGGCTCTGTTTACAAGAACCTCATCTACGATACAAGTTAAATATCCCAGAAATCGAAATATGGATAAAGAAGATGTGGTACGTATGTACAATGGAATATCACTCAGCAATGATATCTATGTCATCAGGCCAGTAGTGGCATAATGAATGGATTCAGGTATGATGATTTTACGTGAAATAAGTCACACAGAAAAAGAAACATCATAAGTTATCACTAATACATGGAATGTAAACTTGGCTACACATGAACTGATCTACAAAACAGAACACAGTCTCAAATTTAGAAAACGAACTTACGCTTGCTTATGGGGAAAGGTGAGTTGGCGTGCTGCATAAAACCAGAGATTGAAATTAGCACAGATATCTTTCCATAAGCCAAATATATAATAGACAAGACCTACTCCTTGCTCAACGAAATGAACTCAACACCCCATATTCAACGCCTCGGAATATACCTGACAATAAGAATCTTAAAACCCATGGATTTATATGTCTCCATAAGAGAATCAAGCGTGTGTACAGTGGCCTAAACGCAGCAGTGAAAATCGGATAACTTCCTTTATCAAAAAAAATTTCAAAAACAAAACACAATGACAGTGAAATAGAGAGCAATTCTTAAATAATTCATTCAGGGCTTGTGATGCAACCTGGATTTACCACATCTACACCCAGAGCTGGGTGAGACATAAGGCTGGACCCTTCGCGCTGATACCATTGGTGAGGCTCGGTGAGCAAATGCAGACCGTTTGAAGGCATACTGCATGGTACCCATTCCATGGGTCCCAACTCTCCAGGTTTAAGGGATTCTTCCTTCAGCTAAAACATGCATGAGAAACGCAGAGTATATTCCACCATGTGATTGCGAAACGTTTTCAAATGCATCTCAGTTTTTGTGCCCTGGTACTCGGGTTCACCATTCCAGACGCTTTACTAACACTCTCCCCACTTGGAGAGTCAATGCCTTTAACATCCTGTTCAGCACAGTTTGCAATTTCTGAGCAAGATGAACAGGAATAGGGAGAACCAATGAGAGACTAGCTGTAGGTGCCTGCACGGGCAAGTGTAACGACCATTTCCCACCAGGAAGAGGAATTAACCAAAGGGTCAGCGTGCCCTGCCAGAAACAGATTAGCGCCTGAAGCATTCCTGCGGTTTTCGGCCAGCTCACAAGAAAGCGAGTTGAAGAAAGGAGCTCAGGGGCACTCTAATTCACAAACCTGCAGAGTTATGAATGACAGCTATCGTCCAAAAATATATTGAAGTAAGTCTGCGAAGAGGACTGGAAAGGGGGGCAGCATTTGAGGAAAACTATTTCAGGGGGTAGACTGGAATTGCACTTAAAGCATAGGAAATGAGGCAGAATGTCGACAATGATGCACTTTGCCAAAAAGGGCGTATGCATTTTTTCCTGAATATATTCAGGAAAAAACGCATACACCCTTGATGGCCAACCAAGCAAGCCTGTAAAGGAAATCTGCACCAAGGGCAGAAAGCTGTTGGGGGGATGGTGGTGTGAAGAGTTGAGAGATTGGGATTGACATGTATACATTTATATGTATAAAATAGATAACCAATAAGAACCTGCTGTATAAAAAATAAGATTAAAAATTAAAAAAAATAAAATTAAAAAGTAAAACAGAAAAAATATTCTTCCCTCCACATACATGTATTTATATGAATAAATTATTTCTATGCTTATATTTGTAAATGCAAAAAAGAGGAATGAAATCTACCTTGAACCAAAAACGAAAAATAGAAAAAACAAACAGAATCCACAAGTTACACAGAGGAAAACCGTATCAGGACACTTGCTCCAGTTGTAAACAATTCTGAAGTTGGTCAGTGGTGGGGAATCATCTCCCATACAGCCAGCAGGCCCCACGCAACAAGCGTCCTCATTGCAAAGCTGGGGGACCGTGCTGAGGCATCTGTGAGTAAACGTGGTCCGAGCCCCAGGCCAGCTGCTGCTGAAATGTTCCCACCCTTCCCAGATAAAACACCTGAATATGTTCAAGGACTTGAAAGCCTAGAGGAAGGGCAATGGAGCCACACGAGTGATTGCATGCCAGCCAACTTGGTGCCTGCAGGCCAGCCAGGATGGTCCTGGCCCTGGGTGCTCTTCTGGAAGCTTTCCATTTCCCTGCCTGAGATACCCCTCCTGTCCCGGCCCCCACTGATTTCTTCCTTCCTCACGTCTGCCCAGGGAGAAATTCCAGCGCCAGGTATGGGTGACACATCCTCTTCTTTAGCAGGTGGCATCTTGACAACTGCTGCAGAAAGTCCAGCAGAGCCCCACTCACACTGGGCCACCCACAACGCCGTGACCTGTCACTCCCTCCCACCAGCCCAGCCCCGAGACTGCTGACAGGGCAGAGAAAATGGCGTCAGGCACAGCTGCAGGGGTTCTTGCTGCCTGGAGCGGTGTTTATATTGATCTCAAAACAGGCACACCTGGGGAGGGCTGGCCGGCATGGTCAGGCTGCCCAGGTCAGCCAATCATCACCCCTCAGGGTCTCACAGTTGCAGAAAATGGAACTTGCTGAATCGGCCAGGTCCAAGGAACAGGTGTGGGCTCTTGAGAGTCAGGATAGACAATGGGCTGCAGCTCTGGCTTGTATTCTAATCATTTTATCTGGCCCATGAGTGGGAGACAGCTTCAAGAAAACCCTGGCCTAATAAGAGGACCCCAGGAGTCAGGGAGAGGAGGGGTGGGTGGTGGGTGGTGGGTGGAGACAGAGGCCTGGTGCCCCGGGTGCAGTGGAAGTCTCTGGAAGACCAGGTGGTGGCAGGCCGTACAGAGTGATGCCCAGGGTCACAGACCTGTCGGAGTTGCTATTTGTTAGTTCAAGTCCTGCTCTGAGGTGCTCTGTGTCAGATCTGAGTGACAGGTGAGCTGAGAGTGCTCTGCAATGAGGGCAATGTGCACGGTTCCTGTGTGCCCTGCCCTGCCACAGTACCTGCAAGTGTAGCTCTGTATCCTGGGAGGGAGCTGACCACGAGAGCCCCATGGGCTGCAGGGGACCTGCCCAGGGAACCCCATATCCTGGGATGGGCCTGACCATGAGAGCCCCATGGGCTGGTGTGGAGGTGGGGTACCTGCCCAGGTGAGCTCCATATCCTGAGATTGGCCTGACCACGAGAGCCCCATGGGCTGCCAGGGGCCTGGTAAAGATGTCAGGATCGTCAGTGAAGCCACCGAGTATATACCTCCAGTAGTTCCTAATTCCTACACCCTGCTGGTCATTCTACCAACCACCAGGAGACGGTATTCTGTATTAGTCTTCAATGATGCCTTCTTTTGTATGCCATTAGTCCCAGAGTCACAAGAAATTTTGGCTTGTAAGTGGCAGGACTCAACATACAACTAAAACAATACATCCAGGCCGTCTTGCCCCAAGTGTTCAAAAATTCCCACACCATCTTTGGGGAAAGCTTAGCTAAAGACGTAAAAGTTCTACCTCTGGAAAAGGAAACACTCCTTCAATATGCTGACGACATTCTGATCACCAGCCCTACTAAGGAGGCCTCTGAACTACCAAGCCAATAAAGGATAGAAGTTGTCCAAGAAAAAGCTCAAATATCACAGACTACGGTGACCTGCCTGGGCTTCATTCTCACAGAAGGTCGGAGAAGCTCATCCCAGGAAAGGGAAGAAACAATTTACAGCCTTACCCCTTTCTAAAACTAGAAGACAGCTTAGGGGTTCCTGGGGAGGCCAGAGTTTGCTGCTTCTGGATCCCTAACTACAGTCTACTAGCTGGGCCTCTATATGAAACACTGAAAGGAAAAGATGATGATCCTTTTGAATAGAATCCAGAAGTGGCCTTTCAAGAATGGAAAGAGCAGTCAATTCAGACCCTTGCCCTGGAACTCCCTAATTTAGCTAAACCCTTTGACCTTTACATTCCTGGTGAAAGGTGAATTGCCATTGGAGTATTAGTGCAAAACCTGGGACCACTTGAAATGGAACAATGCAAGAATGCCATCCAGGTAGGATAAACTATAGTCACCAAGGGGCTTGGCCCACTGCAACATCTGGCCAACATACTGGCGGTATCTAAAAACCTGGAAATCAGCAGCCCAAAAGGCCACCTCCCTCCTAAGGGAAAAGGACCCCACGTGGTGTTCCTAACCCCCAACCATGCCCTGAAGTTGCAGGGTTTGCTCCGTGGGCACACTGACCTCCAGTGAGGAAGCCCTCCTACTCCAACATCCAGAGAGATATCCGGGGGCAATGGGGCACCATGACGACACATGTGACCATCACTTGACCTGGAGTTTCTCTCATAAAACAACAAGAGTGTGTCACAAAAGAGTAGACTACTGCTTGCAGGACTTACTGCACCCAGAGGGGAGGTAATAATCTTGGCAGGGGAACCGTATATCACGCTGTCACCACAGAAAAGCCTACAGACACCGTGATGATGGTGACCAGTAAGACCGGCTGGACTCCTGTTTACTTCAAAAGGCTGTTGACTCAGTGGCCATCATGGTCCTTCATCACAACTGACCCTGGACTGTCCGGGAGTTGAGCAGGCAGGGTCCTGACACCTGGTGCTGTTTTTACGTTAATTCAGAGGCCTAATTGAAGAAAGTGCAGACTACTAGTCAGAGCATCTAGGCTGGCAGAAACGGTCAGCCTAAAGTGTCTGAACAAATGTGTGGCGGGGTGAAAGTGGACCTCACAGCGTCACTGCACATTTCCTTCCCGGACCCTTAAAGGTCATTAGAATCTATAACACTTCCAATGCTCGTGCTCAGGCAGATGAACAGGGAGGCTGGAGGCCTGGGGACAATCAACGTCACCTAGAGGCTGCTGGGGAGAAGTTCTGACCCTCGCCCACGGGTATAAGGGCTCCTAACTCAGCACTCAGCAGTAACAGAAGAAGGGTCTGCACCCTCAGCACTCCAAGAATGAGGAAGAGGACAAAAGGCAGAAGAGGGGTTTGTCCCAGGCAAAGCCCATTAAAAATCCCTGGGAGATAAAAATAGAATCTGGGCAATAAAATAAAGTCTAACCTTTTTTATCCTTTGTGCTTTGTCTAATTTCATGTGCTCCTAGGGTCCCGCATACAGAGGTTCCACACCCGGCACTTCAGACCAGATTTCCTAGTACAGAATGGCTGGGTCGACACATCAGGTCCTGGGGCCCAGTGCAGACTCCGCGATATAGAGCCTGAGCTGCAGCCAACAGGGCCCTCGAGAGCTCTGCCCCCTCCCTCCCACTGAATCTGACAGGATCTCTACACAGCAGCCCAGCCCACAGCCCACGGGGTAGCACATGCTCTCACCTCTCCATTCTCTGATCAAAATATAAAGTTTCCTTTGCTTCTGAACCAAACTCAGTCTCGATCTTTTGGCTCCAATGACACTGGGCGTGGGGACACTTGTTGGGGTCCACTCTGGAGGATCAGTAACAGAAATTGAGAACGTTGTAACTTCAATGAACAGATGTGTGAGCCAAACTATAATTAACATAGAACAGTGTATAAGGCTCGGGTAAAATAAGATGTTTCTAACACTTCCATTTGATATTTCCATCACTTTATTATAAGCAAGTTCAGTGAAAAGGTTTGTCTTATTTGTCAGGTCAATATTAGAGAAGCGAAGTGATTTCTTTCCAAGGATGTACATCTAATAATCTTGGTTAAAGCTTCAATCTTGTTTTAAATGCTTTTCCATTGAAAATGATACCTCTCATTCAGCTCCCCCATTTCTGAGAAGTATAAAATCTTATAATTTATTATTACCAAAGTGGAAAGGTGGGAGGAGGGATAAATTAACAGTTTGGGATTAACACATACACACTGCTATGTATAAAATAGATCGTCAACAAGGAACTACTCTATAGCACAGGGAACTACACTCAATATTTTGCAATAACCTATAAGGGGAAATAATCTGAAAAAGAATAGATATTTTTATTGACATCATCTATCAATGACAGTTAAAATGGAACCTAAGGGAAGCCGGTGGTCAGTGCTTCTGACCCTGAAGACTTCAATCATCTAAAGTTTGGACTCTGCCTACTTCCCAAGGCCCTTAATGAACATATGTGTAGCCGTAGCTTAAAAAATTCCCCAGTTTGGGTAGCGGAGAGACACTGATTTTGAAAAATCCCTGGTGTTCTCCTCACATGAACGGGACACTTCCTACAGCTAAAACATGCCTGTCACACCCAGAGGATGGTATATCGTCTGATCGGGAAGAGTTTGGAAAAGGCATCTCATCTCCTCATCTCCTGGTGCTCGGGTTCACCACTCCGGCGTCTTTACTAACAGTCTCCCCACTTGGAGATGTCAGCACTGTCAA
Source organism: Delphinapterus leucas (assembly GCF_059928025.1). NCBI lineage: Eukaryota > Metazoa > Chordata > Mammalia > Artiodactyla > Monodontidae > Delphinapterus > Delphinapterus leucas. The sequence continues at coordinate 16,467,991 of NW_028322236.1, read as the reverse complement.
CATCCTGTTGCACACAGTTTGGAATTTGTCCAAGGATGAAGCAGAAGGAGGAGGAACAATGAGAGACAAGTCCTAGGTTTTCGGACAGACATATGTCACTCTAATTTCCAATCAGGAAGACGAATTGACCAAAGGCTAGGGTTGCCCATGGAAACAGAATAGGGCTTGAGGAAATCCCGCTGCTTTGTGGCCAGTTCCCATAAACACAAGTTGAAAAATGGAACTCAGGGACACTAAAATTCACGAAACTGCAGAGTTGAAAATATCTATCACTGAAAAATGTCTTGAGGAAAGTCAGAGAAAAGGACTTGTAAGCAACGGAGAATGGCAGGAAAGGGATTGGATGAGGTAGAAAGGACTCGCCATTAAGCACAAGAAAAGGGGCTGAACATTGCCAACATTGCAGTTGGCCAAAAAGGGTGTATGCATCTTTTTCTGTATATATTCAAGAAAAGGGCATACACTTTTTTAGCCAACCAAACAGGTGGGCACTGGAAATCAATACTACAAAACATATCACTTCGCATCAGTCAGAAGAGCCTTCCTCATAAAGTGTAAACACCAGAAATGCAGGACAGGGCAAGGAGAAAAGGGAGCCCTGTGAGGCTTATAGTGGAAATGTATATTGCCAACGGTCACTCTGGAAAAGTGTATTGTGATTACTAAAGCATCTAAAAAATGAGCTACAGAGCACAGGGCACTTGCACTCATGGACGTATATCTTGGGAAAAAGAAAAATCGAGAGGACACAGGCACCCCAATGTTTACCGCCTCTCTGTTTAATATATCCTCGATTAGGATATAATTTATATGTCTCTGGAGGGAAAAAATGGACAGAGGTGTGGCACTTATGTAGAGTGGAATATTACTCAGCCTGAAAATCAATGAAACATGGCCAGTTGTAACAACCCCAGAGGAGTTACGTATGATCATTTGAAGTCACATAATTCAAAAAGACAAAGACATACGATATTACTAATACATGGAATGTAAACGTGGCTACAAATGAACTGAATTACAAAAGAGAACGGGGTCTCAAATTTAGAAAACCAACTTATGCTTGCTTAAGGATCAAGGAGAGTTGGGGTGCTGCATAAAACCAGAGATTGAAATTAGCACAGATACCGTTCCATAAGCCAAATATGTAATAGAAAAAACCTACTTCCTGGTCAACGAAATGGACTCAACACCCCATATTCAGTGCCTAGGAATATACAGGATGAGTAAGAGTCTTAATACCTATGGATTTATATGTCTCCATAAGAGAATCAAGCGTGTGTACAGTGACAAAAATGCAGCAGTGAAAATCAGCTAAATCCCATTATCAAAATAAATTTCAAAAACAAAAAAAATGACAGTGAAATAGAGAGCAATTCTTAAATAGTTCATTCAGGGCTTGTGATGCAACCTGGATTTACCTCATCTACACCCAGAGCTGAGTGAGACATAAGGTTGGACACTTCGGGCTGACAGCATGGATGAGGTTCGATGAGCAAATGCAGACCGTTTGTAGTCATACTGCATAGTACCCATTCCATGGGTCCCAACTCTCCAGGTTTAAGGGATTCTTCCTTCAGCTAAAACATGCATGGGAAACCCACAGTATGGTGCACCGTGTGACCGGAAAACGTTTTCAAATGCATCTCAGATTTCGTCCCCTTTTACTCGGGTTCACCATTCCAGACCCTTCACTAAAACTCTCCCCACTTGGAGAGTCAGTGCCTTTAACCTCCTGTTTGGCACAGTTTGCAATTTCTGCGCAAGATGTACAGGAATAGGGAGAACCAATGAGAGACTAGCTGTAGGTGTCTGCAGGGGCAAATTTAACGCTCATTTCCCACCAGGAAGAGGAATTAACCAAAGGCTCAGCATGCCGTTCCGGAATCAGATTAGGGCCTGAAGCAATCCTCCGGGTTTGTGGCCAGCTCACAAGAAAGCGATTTGAAGAAAGGAGCTCAGGGGCACTGTAATTCACAAACCTGCAGAGTTATGAATGACAGCTATCGTCCAAAAATATATTGAAGGAAGGCTGCGAAGAGGACTTGAAAGCGGGGCAGAATTGCAGGAAAACGATTTCAGGGGGTAGACTGGAATTGCATTTAAAGCATACGAAAAGAGGCAGAACGTCGTCAGTGATGCACTTGGCCAAAAAGGGCGTATACGTATTTTCCTGAATATATTCAGGAAAAAACGCATATGCCCTTTTTGGCCAACCAAGCAAGCATGTTAAAGAAATCTGCACTACAGTGAAGTCTCACTGCCCCCCAGTCAAAAGGGCCATCTGAAAAAAGTGTAAAATTCAGAAAGGAAGCACAGGCCATGGAGAATAGGGAGCCTTGTTATGCTGATGGGCGGGATGTAAATTGCCAAGAGCCACTCTGGAGAAGTGTATGGTGTTTCCTCAAACACCTAAAAAACAAAGCAACGGAGCCTACAGCACTTCCACTTATGGTCCTATAGCTTAGGGAAATTAAAATCAAAAACACACAGCCACCCCAAAGTGTCGGACGGCTCTGTTTACAAGAACCTCGTCTACGGTACAAGTTAACTATCCCAGAATGTGAAAAATGGATAAAGAAGTTGTGGTACGTACGTACAATGGAATATCACTCAGCAATGAAATCTATGTCATCAGGCCCGTCGCGGCATAATGAGTGGATTCAGGTACGATGATTCTAAGTGAAATAAGTCACACAGAAAATGAAACCTCATAAGATATCACTACTACACGGAATGTAAACTTGGCTACACATGAACTGAATTACAAAACAGAACAGGGTCTCAAATTTAGAAAACCAACTTATGCTTGCTTAAGGGGAAAGGTGAGTTGCGGTGCTGCATAAAACCAGAGATAGAAATTAGCACAGATATCTTTCCTTAAGCCAAATATATAATAGACAAGACCTACCCCTTGCTCAACGAAATGGACTAAACACCCCATATTCAACACCTAGGAATACACCTGACTAGTAAGTATCTTCAAACCCATGGATTTATATGTCTCCGTAAGAGAATGAAGCGTGTGTACAGCGGCATGAATGCAGCAGAGAAAATCCGATAAATCCCATTATCAAAATGAATTACACAAACAAAACCCAAGGACAGTGAAATAGAGAGCAATTCTTAAATAATTCATTCAGGGTTTGTGATGCAACCTGGATTTACCACATCTACACCCAGAGCTGAGTGAGACATAAGGTTGGGCACTTCGGGCTGATAGCATTGGTGAGGTTCGATGAGCAAATGCAGACCCTTTGAAGTCATACAGCATGGTACCCATTCTATGGGTCCCAACTCTCCAAGGTTAAGGGATTCTTCCTTCAGCTAAAACATGCATGGGAAACCCACAGTATGGTGCACCGTGTGACTGGCAAACGTTTTCAAATGCATCTCAGTTTTCGTCCCCTTTTACTCGGGTTCACCATTCCAGACCCTTTACGAACACTCTCCCCACTTGGAGAGTCAGTGCCTTTAACCTCCTGTTGGGCACAGTTTGCAATTTCTGCGCAAGATGAAAAGGAATAGGGAGAACGAATGAGAGACTAGCTCTAGGTGTCTGCACGGGCAAATTTAACGCTCATTTCCCACCAGGAAGAGGAATTAACCAAAGGCTCAGCATGCCGTGCCGGAACCAGATTAGGGCCTGAGGCAATCCTGTGGGTTTGCGGCCAGCTCACAAGATAGCAAGTTGAAGAAATGAGCTCAGGGGCACTGTAACTCACAAACCTGCAGAGTTATAAATGACAGCTATCGTCCAAAAATATATTGAAGGAAGGCTGCGAAGGCGGCTTGTAAGCGGGACAGATTTGCAGGAAAACGATTTCAGGGGGTAGACGGGAATTGCATTTAAGGCATAGGAAAAGAGGCAGAACGTCGACAATGATGCTCTTGGCCAAAAAGGGCGTATGCGTTTTTTCCTGAATATATTCAGGAAAAAACGCATACGCCCTTTTTGGCCAACCAAGCAAGCATGTTAAAGAAATCTGCACTACAATGAAGTCTCACTGCCCCCTGGTCAAAAGGGCCATCTGAAAAAAGTGTAAAATCCAGAAAGGCAGCACAGGCCATGGAGAACAGCGAGCCTTGTTATGCTGATGGGCGGGATGTAAATTGCCAACAGCCACTCTGGAGAAGTGTATGGTGTTTCCCGGAACACGGAAAAAACAAAGCTACGGAGCCTACGGCACTTCCACTTATGGTCCTATAGCTTAGGGAAATTAAAATCAAAAACACACAGCCACCCCAAAGTGTCGGACGGCTCTGTTTACAAGAAACTCGTCTACAGTACAAGTTAAATATCCCAGAATGTGAAAAATGGATAAAGAAGTTGTGGTACGTACGTACAATGGAATATCATTCAGCAATGAAATCTATGTCATCAGGCCCGTCACGGCATAATGAGTGGATTCAGGTACGATGATTCTAAGTGAAATAAGTCACACAGAAAATGAAACATCATAAGATATCACTACTACACGGAATGTAAACTTGGCTACACATGAACTGAATTACAAAACAGAACAGGGTCTCAAATTTAGAAAACCAACTTATGCTTGCTTAAGGGGAAAGGTGAGTTGGGGTGCTGCATAAAACCAGAGATAGAAATTAGCACAGATACCTTTCCATAAGCCAAATATGTAATAGTCAAGACCTACCCCTTGCTCAACGAAATGGACTAAACACCCCATATTCAACGCCTAGGAATACACCTGACTAGTAAGAATCTTCAAACCCATGGATTTATAGGTCTCCGTAAGAGAATGAAGCGTGTGTACAGCGGCATGAATGCAGCAGAGAAAATCCGATAAATCCCATTATCAAAATGAATTACACAAACAAAACCCAAGGACAGTGAAATAGAGAGCAATTCTTAAATAATTCATTCAGGGCTTGTGATGCAACCTGGATTTACCACATCTACACCCAGAGCTGAGTGAGACATAAGGTTGGGCACTTCGGGCTGATAGCATTGGTGAGGTTCGATGAGCAAATGCACACCCTTTGAAGTCATACAGCATGGTACCCATTCCATGGGTCCCAACTCTCCAAGTTTAAGGGATTCTTCTTTCAGCTAAAACATGCATGGGAAACCCACAGTATGGTGCACCGTGTGACAGACAAACGTTTTCAAAGGCATCTCAGTTTTCGTCCCCTTTTACTCGGGTTCACCATTCCAGACCCTTTACTAACACTCTCCCCTCTTGGAGAGTCAGTGCCTTTAACCTCCTGTTGGGCACAGTTTGCAATTTCTGCACAAGATGAACAGGAAGAGGGAGAACCAGTGAGAGACAAGCTCTAGGTGTCTGCACGGGCAAACTTAACGCTCATTTCACACCAGGAAAAGGAATTAAACAAAGGCTCAGCATGCCGTGCCGGAACCAGATTAGGGCCTGAAGCAATCCTGCGAGTTTGCGGCCAGCTCACAAGATAGCGAGTTGAAGAAAGGAGCTCAGGGGCACTGTAACTCACAAACCTGCAGAGTTATAAATGACAGCTATCGTCCAAAAATATATTGAAGGAAGGCTGCGAAGACGACTTGTAAGCGGGGCAGAATTGCAGGAAAACGATTTCAGGGGGTAGACGGGATTGCATTTAAAGCATAGGAAAAGGGGCAGAAAGTCGTAAATGATGCTCTTGGGCAAAAATGGCGTTTGCGTTTTTTCCTGAATATATTCAGGAAAAATCGCATACGCACTTTTTGGCCAACCAAGCAAGCATGTTAAAGAAATCTGCACTACAATGAAGTCTCACTGCCCCCCGGTCAAAAGGGTCATCTGAAAAAAGTGTAAAATCCAGAAATGCAGCACAGGCCATGGAGAACAGGGAGCCTTGCTATGCTGATGGGTGGGATGTAAATTGCCAAGAGCCACTCTGGAGAAGTGTACGGTGTTTCTTGAAACACCTAAAAAACAAAGCAACGGAGCCTACGGCACTTCCACTTATGGTCCTATAGCTTAGGGAAATTAAAATCAAAAACACACAGCAACCCCAAAGTTTCAGACGGCTCTGTTTACAAGAACCTCGTCTACGGTACAAGTTAAATATCCCAGAAAGCGAAAAATGGATAAAGAAGTTGTGGTACGTACGTACAATGGAATATCACTCACCAATGAAATCTATGTCATCTGGCCCATCGTGGCATAATGAGTGGATTCAAGTACGATGATTCTAAGTGAAATAAGTCACACAGAAAATGAAACATCATAAGATATCACTAATACGCGGAATGTAATCTTGGCTACACATGAACTGAATTACAAAACAGAACAGGGTCTCAAATTTAGAAAACCAACTTATGTTTGCTTAAGGGGAAAGGTGAGTTGGGGTGCTGCATAAAACCAGAGATAGAAATTAGCACAGATACCATTCCATACGTCAAGTATGTAATAGTCAAGACCTACCCCTTGCTCAACGAAATGGGCTAAACACCCTATATTTAACGACTAGAAATTCACCGGACTAGTAAGAATCTTCAAACCCATGGATTTATATGTCTCCGTAAGAGAATGAAGCCTGTGTACAGCGGCATGAATGCAGCAGAGAAAATCCGATAAATCCCATTATCAAAATGAATTACAAAAACAAAACACAATGACAGTGAAATAGAGAGCAATACTTAAATAATTCATTCAGGACTTGTGATGCAACCTGGATTTACCTCATCTAAACCCAGAGCTGAGTGAGACATAAAGTTGGACACTTCGGGCTGATAGCATTGGTGAGGTTCGATGAGCCAATGCACACCATTTGAAGTTATACTGCATGGTACCCATTCCATGGGTCCCAACTCTCCAGGTTTAAGCGATTCTTCCTTCAGCTAAAGCATGCATGGGAAACCCACAGTATGGTGCACCATGTGACCAGGAAACGTTTTCAAAGGCATCTCAGTTTTCGTCCCCTTTTACTCGGGTTCACAATCCCAGACCCTTTACTAACACTCTCCCCACTTGGAGAGTCAGTGCCTTTAACCTGCTGTTTGGCACAGTTTGCAATTTCTGCGCAAGATGAACAGTAATAGGGAGAACCAATGAGAGACTAGCTGTAGGTGTCTGCACGGGCAAATTTAACGCTCATTTCCCACCAGAAAGAGGAATTAACCAAAGGCTCAGCATGCCGTCCCGGAACCAGATTAGGGCCTGAAGCAATCCTGCGGGTTTGCAGCCAGCTCACAAGAAAGCGATTTTAAGAAAGGAGCTCAGGGGCACTGTAATTCACAAACCTGCAGAGTTATAAATGACAGCTATCGTCCAAAAATATATTGAAGGAAGGCTGCGAAGAGGACTTGAAAGCGGGGCAGAATTGCAGGAAAACGATTTCAGGGGGTAGACTGGAATTGCATTTAAAGCATAGGAAAAGAGGCAGAACGTCGACAATGATGCACTTGGCCAAAAAGGGCGTATGCGTTTTTTCCTGAGGAAAAAACGCATACGCCCTTTTTGGCCAACCAAGCAAGCATGTTAAAGAAATCTGCACTACAATGTAGTCTCACTGCCCCCCGGTCAAAAGGGCCATCTGATAAAAGTGTAAAATCCAGAAAGGCAGCACAGGCCATGGAGAACAGGGAGCCTTGTTATGCTGATGGGCGGGATGTGAACTGCCAACAGCCACTCTGGAGAAGTGTATGGTGTTTCCTGAAACACGTAGGAAACAAAGCAACACAACCTACGGCACTTCCACTTATGGTCCTATAGCTTAGGGAAGTTAAAATCAAAAACACACAGCCACCCCAAAGTTTGGGTCGGCTCTGTTTACAAGAACCTCGTCTACGGTACAAGTTAAATATCCCAGAAAGCGAAAATGGATAAAGAAGTTGTGGTACATACGTACAATGGAAAATCACTCAGCAATGAAATCTATGTCATCTGGCCCTTAGCGGCATAATGAGTGGTTTCAGGTACAATGATTCTACGTGAAATAAGTCACACAGAAAAAGGAACATCATAAGATATCACTAATACATGGAATGAAACTTGGCTACACATGAACTGAATTACAAAACAGAAGAGAGTCTCCAAGTTAGAAAACCAACTGATGGTTGCTTATGGGGAAAGGTGAGTTGGGGTGCTGCATAAAACCAGAGATTGATATTAGCACAGAAACTGTTCCATAAACCAAATATGTAATAGAAAAGACCTACTCCTTGCTCAACGAAATGGAGTCAACACCCCATATTCAACGCCTAGGAATATACCTGACTAGTAAGGATCTTAAAACCCATGGATTTATATGTCTCCGTAAGAGAATCAAGCATGTGTACAGCGGCCTAAACGCATCAGTGAAAATCCGATAAATCCCATTATCAAAATAAATTTCAAAAACAAAACACAATGACACTGAAATAGAGGGCAATTCTTAAATAATTCATTCAGGGCTTGTGATACAACCTGGATTTAGCACATCTTCAACCAGAGCTGGGTGAGACATAAGGCTGGACACTTCGGGCTGATAGCATTGGTGAGGTTCGGTGAGCAAATGCAGAACATTTGAAGTCATACTGCATGGTACCCATTCCATGGGTCCCAACTCTCCAGGTTTAAGGGATTCTTCCTTCAGCTAAAACATGCATGGGAAACCCAGAGTATGGTCCACCTTGTGATTTGGATTCGTTTTCAAATGCATCTCAGTTTTTTTCCCCTGGTACTAGGGTTCAATATTCCAGACCCGTCAATAACACTCTCCCCATATATATATTCAGGAAAAAACGCATACACCCTTTTTGGCCAACCAAGCAAGCGTGTAAAGGAAATCTGCACTACAATGAAGCCTCACTGCCCCCCGGTCAAAAGGGCCATCTGAAAAAAGTGTAAAATCCAGAAAGGCAGGACAGGGCATGGGGAACATGTAGCCTTGTTATGCTGATGGGCGGGATGTGAACCACCAACAGCCACTCTGGAGAACTGTATGGTGTTTCCAGAAACACGTAGGAAACAAAGCAACACAGCCTATGGCACTTCCACTTATGGTCCTATAGCTTAGGGACATTAAAATGAAAAACACAGAGCCACCCCAAAGTTTGGGACGGCTCTGTTTACAAGAACCTCGTCTACGATACAAGTTAAATATCCCAGAAATCGAAATATGGATAAAGAAGATGTGGTACGTATGTACAATGGAATATCACTCAGCAATGATATCTATGTCATCAGGCCAGTAGTGGCATAATGAATGGATTCAGGTATGATGATTTTACGTGAAATAAGTCACACAGAAAAAGAAACATCATAAGTTATCACTAATACATGGAATGTAAACTTGGCTACACATGAACTGATCTACAAAACAGAACACAGTCTCAAATTTAGAAAACGAACTTACGCTTGCTTATGGGGAAAGGTGAGTTGGCGTGCTGCATAAAACCAGAGATTGAAATTAGCACAGATATCTTTCCATAAGCCAAATATATAATAGACAAGACCTACTCCTTGCTCAACGAAATGAACTCAACACCCCATATTCAACGCCTCGGAATATACCTGACAATAAGAATCTTAAAACCCATGGATTTATATGTCTCCATAAGAGAATCAAGCGTGTGTACAGTGGCCTAAACGCAGCAGTGAAAATCGGATAACTTCCTTTATCAAAAAAAATTTCAAAAACAAAACACAATGACAGTGAAATAGAGAGCAATTCTTAAATAATTCATTCAGGGCTTGTGATGCAACCTGGATTTACCACATCTACACCCAGAGCTGGGTGAGACATAAGGCTGGACCCTTCGCGCTGATACCATTGGTGAGGCTCGGTGAGCAAATGCAGACCGTTTGAAGGCATACTGCATGGTACCCATTCCATGGGTCCCAACTCTCCAGGTTTAAGGGATTCTTCCTTCAGCTAAAACATGCATGAGAAACGCAGAGTATATTCCACCATGTGATTGCGAAACGTTTTCAAATGCATCTCAGTTTTTGTGCCCTGGTACTCGGGTTCACCATTCCAGACGCTTTACTAACACTCTCCCCACTTGGAGAGTCAATGCCTTTAACATCCTGTTCAGCACAGTTTGCAATTTCTGAGCAAGATGAACAGGAATAGGGAGAACCAATGAGAGACTAGCTGTAGGTGCCTGCACGGGCAAGTGTAACGACCATTTCCCACCAGGAAGAGGAATTAACCAAAGGGTCAGCGTGCCCTGCCAGAAACAGATTAGCGCCTGAAGCATTCCTGCGGTTTTCGGCCAGCTCACAAGAAAGCGAGTTGAAGAAAGGAGCTCAGGGGCACTCTAATTCACAAACCTGCAGAGTTATGAATGACAGCTATCGTCCAAAAATATATTGAAGTAAGTCTGCGAAGACGACTGTAAAGGGGGGCAGCATTTGAGGAAAACTATTTCAGGGGGTAGACTGGAATTGCACTTAAAGCATAGGAAATGAGGCAGAATGTCGACAATGATGCACTTTGCCAAAAAGGGCGTATGCATTTTTTCCTGAATATATTCAGGAAAAAACGCATACACCCTTGATGGCCAACCAAGCAAGCCTGTAAAGGAAATCTGAACCAAGGGCAGAAAGCTGTTGGGGGGATGGTGGTGTGAAGAGTTGAGAGATTGGGATTGACATGTATACATTTATATGTATAAAATAGATAACCAATAAGAACCTGCTGTATAAAAAATAAGATTAAAAATTAAAAAAAATAAAATTAAAAAGTAAAACAGAAAAAATATTCTTCCCTCCACATACATGTATTTATATGAATAAATTATTTCTATGCTTATATTTGTAAATGCAAAAAAGAGGAATGAAATCTACCTTGAACCAAAAACGAAAAATAGAAAAAACAAACAGAATCCACAAGTTACACAGAGGAAAACCGTATCAGGACACTTGCTCCAGTTGTAAACAATTCTGAAGTTGGTCAGTGGTGGGGAATCATCTCCCATACAGCCAGCAGGCCCCACGCAACAAGCGTCCTCATTGCAAAGCTGGGGGACCGTGCTGAGGCATCTGTGAGTAAACGTGGTCCGAGCCCCAGGCCAGCTGCTGCTGAAATGTTCCCACCCTTCCCAGATAAAACACCTGAATATGTTCAAGGACTTGAAAGCCTAGAGGAAGGGCAATGGAGCCACACGAGTGATTGCATGCCAGCCAACTTGGTGCCTGCAGGCCAGCCAGGATGGTCCTGGCCCTGGGTGCTCTTCTGGAAGCTTTCCATTTCCCTGCCTGAGATACCCCTCCTGTCCCGGCCCCCACTGATTTCTTCCTTCCTCACGTCTGCCCAGGGAGAAATTCCAGCGCCAGGTATGGGTGACACATCCTCTTCTTTAGCAGGTGGCATCTTGACAACTGCTGCAGAAAGTCCAGCAGAGCCCCACTCACACTGGGCCACCCACAACGCCGTGACCTGTCACTCCCTCCCACCAGCCCAGCCCCGAGACTGCTGACAGGGCAGAGAAAATGGCGTCAGGCACAGCTGCAGGGGTTCTTGCTGCCTGGAGCGGTGTTTATATTGATCTCAAAACAGGCACACCTGGGGAGGGCTGGCCGGCATGGTCAGGCTGCCCAGGTCAGCCAATCATCACCCCTCAGGGTCTCACAGTTGCAGAAAATGGAACTTGCTGAATCGGCCAGGTCCAAGGAACAGGTGTGGGCTCTTGAGAGTCAGGATAGACAATGGGCTGCAGCTCTGGCTTGTATTCTAATCATTTTATCTGGCCCATGAGTGGGAGACAGCTTCAAGAAAACCCTGGCCTAATAAGAGGACCCCAGGAGTCAGGGAGAGGAGGGGTGGGTGGTGGGTGGTGGGTGGAGACAGAGGCCTGGTGCCCCGGGTGCAGTGGAAGTCTCTGGAAGACCAGGTGGTGGCAGGCCGTACAGAGTGATGCCCAGGGTCACAGACCTGTCGGAGTTGCTATTTGTTAGTTCAAGTCCTGCTCTGAGGTGCTCTGTGTCAGATCTGAGTGACAGGTGAGCTGAGAGTGCTCTGCAATGAGGGCAATGTGCACGGTTCCTGTGTGCCCTGCCCTGCCACAGTACCTGCAAGTGTAGCTCTGTATCCTGGGAGGGAGCTGACCACGAGAGCCCCATGGGCTGCAGGGGACCTGCCCAGGGAACCCCATATCCTGGGATGGGCCTGACCATGAGAGCCCCATGGGCTGGTGTGGAGGTGGGGTACCTGCCCAGGTGAGCTCCATATCCTGAGATTGGCCTGACCACGAGAGCCCCATGGGCTGCCAGGGGCCTGGTAAAGATGTCAGGATCGTCAGTGAAGCCACCGAGTATATACCTCCAGTAGTTCCTAATTCCTACACCCTGCTGGTCATTCTACCAACCACCAGGAGACGGTATTCTGTATTAGTCTTCAATGATGCCTTCTTTTGTATGCCATTAGTCCCAGAGTCACAAGAAATTTTGGCTTGTAAGTGGCAGGACTCAACATACAACTAAAACAATACATCCAGGCCGTCTTGCCCCAAGTGTTCAAAAATTCCCACACCATCTTTGGGGAAAGCTTAGCTAAAGACGTAAAAGTTCTACCTCTGGAAAAGGAAACACTCCTTCAATATGCTGACGACATTCTGATCACCAGCCCTACTAAGGAGGCCTCTGAACTACCAAGCCAATAAAGGATAGAAGTTGTCCAAGAAAAAGCTCAAATATCACAGACTACGGTGACCTGCCTGGGCTTCATTCTCACAGAAGGTCGGAGAAGCTCATCCCAGGAAAGGGAAGAAACAATTTACAGCCTTACCCCTTTCTAAAACTAGAAGACAGCTTAGGGGTTCCTGGGGAGGCCAGAGTTTGCTGCTTCTGGATCCCTAACTACAGTCTACTAGCTGGGCCTCTATATGAAACACTGAAAGGAAAAGATGATGATCCTTTTGAATAGAATCCAGAAGTGGCCTTTCAAGAATGGAAAGAGCAGTCAATTCAGACCCTTGCCCTGGAACTCCCTAATTTAGCTAAACCCTTTGACCTTTACATTCCTGGTGAAAGGTGAATTGCCATTGGAGTATTAGTGCAAAACCTGGGACCACTTGAAATGGAACAATGCAAGAATGCCATCCAGGTAGGATAAACTATAGTCACCAAGGGGCTTGGCCCACTGCAACATCTGGCCAACATACTGGCGGTATCTAAAAACCTGGAAATCAGCAGCTCAAAAGGCCACCTCCCTCCTAAGGGAAAAGGACCCCACGTGGTGTTCCTAACCCCCAACCATGCCCTGAAGTTGCAGGGTTTGCTCCGTGGGCACACTGACCTCCAGTGAGGAAGCCCTCCTACTCCAACATCCAGAGAGATATCCGGGGGCAACGGGGCACCATGACGACACATGTGACCATCACTTGACCTGGAGTTTCTCTCATAAAACAACAAGAGTGTGTCACAAAAGAGTAGACTACTGCTTGCAGGACTTACTGCACCCAGAGGGGAGGTAATAATCTTGGCAGGGGAACCGTATATCACGCTGTCACCATAGAAAAGCCTACAGACACCGTGATGATGGTGACCAGTAAGACCGGCTGGACTCCTGTTTACTTCAAAAGGCTGTTGACTCAGTGGCCATCATGGTCCTTCATCACAACTGACCCTGGACTGTCCGGGAGTTGAGCAGGCAGGGTCCTGACACCTGGTGCTGTTTTTACGTTAATTCAGAGGCCTAATTGAAGAAAGTGCAGACTACTAGTCAGAGCATCTAGGCTGGCAGAAACGGTCAGCCTGAAGTGTCTGAACAAATGTGTGGCGGGGTGAAAGTGGACCTCACAGCGTCACTGCACATTTCCTTCCCGGACCCTTAAAGGTCATTAGAATCTATAACACTTCCAATGCTCATGCTCAGGCAGATGAACAGGGAGGCTGGAGGCCTGGGGACAATCAACGTCACCTAGAGGCTGCTGGGGAGAAGTTCTGACCCTCGCCCACGGGTATAAGGGCTCCTAACTCAGCACTCAGCCGTTACAGAAGAAGGGTCTGCACCCTCAGCACTCCAAGAATGAGGAAGAGGACAAAAGGCAGAAGAGGGGTTTGTCCCAGGCAAAGCCCATTAAAAATCCCTGGGAGATAAAAATAGAATCTGGGCAATAAAATAAAGTCTAACCTTTTTTATCCTTTGTGCTTTGTCTAATTTCATGTGCTCCTAGGGTCCCGCATACAGAGGTTCCACACCCGGCACTTCAGACCAGATTTCCTAGTACAGAATGGCTGGGTCGACACATCAGGTCCTGGGGCCCAGTGCAGACTCCGCGATATAGAGCCTGAGCTGCAGCCAACAGGGCCCTCGAGAGCTCTGCCCCCTCCCTCCCACTGAATCTGACAGGATCTCTACACAGCAGCCCAGCCCACAGCCCACGGGGTAGCACATGCTCTCACCTCTCCATTCTCTGATCAAAATATAAAGTTTCCTTTGCTTCTGAACCAAACTCAGTCTCGATCTTTTGGCTCCAATGACACTGGGCATGGGGACACTTGTTGGGGTCCACTCTGGAGGATCAGTAACAGAAATTGAGAACATTGTAACTTCAATGAACAGATGTGTGAGCCAAACTATAATTAACATAGAACAGTGTATAAGGCTCGGGTAAAATAAGATGTTTCTAACACTTCCATTTGATATTTCCATCACTTTATTATAAGCAAGTTCAGTGAAAAGGTTTGTCTTATTTGTCAGGTCAATATTAGAGAAGCGAAGTGATTTCTTTCCAAGGATGTACATCTAATAATCTTGGTTAAATCTTCAATCTTGTTTTAAATGCTTTTCCATTGAAAATGATACCTCTCATTCAGCTCCCCCATTTCTGAGAAGTATAAAATCTTATAATTTATTATTACCAAAGTGGAAAGGTGGGAGGAGGGATAAATTAACAGTTTGGGATTAACACATACACACTGCTATGTATAAAATAGATCGTCAACAAGGAACTACTCTATAGCACAGGGAACTACACTCAATATTTTGCAATAACCTATAAGGGGAAATAATCTGAAAAAGAATAGATATTTTTATTGACATCATCTATCAATGACAGTTAAAATGGAACCTAAGGGAAGCCGGTGGTCAGTGCTTCTGACCCTGAAGACTTCAATCATCTAAAGTTTGGACTCTGCCTACTTCCCAAGGCCCTTAATGAACATATGTGTAGCCGTAGCTTAAAAAATTCCCCAGTTTGGGTAGCGGAGAGACACTGATTTTGAAAAATCCCTGGTGTTCTCCTCACATGAACGGGACACTTCCTACAGCTAAAACATGCCTGTCACACCCAGAGGATGGTATATCGTCTGATCGGGAAGAGTTTGGAAAAGGCATCTCATCTCCTCATCTCCTGGTGCTCGGGTTCACCACTCCGGCGTCTTTACTAACAGTCTCCCCACTTGGAGATGTCAGCACTGTCAACATCCTGTTGCACACAGTTTGGAATTTGTCCAAGGATGAAGCAGAAGGAGGAGGAACAATGAGAGACAAGTCCTAGGTTTTCGGACAGACATATGTCACTCTAATTTCCAATCAGGAAGACGAATTGACCAAAGGCTAGGGTTGCCCATGGAAACAGAATAGGGCTTGAGGAAATCCCGCTGCTTTGTGGCCAGTTCCCATAAACACAAGTTGAAAAATGGAACTCAGGGACACTAAAATTCACGAAACTGCAGAGTTGAAAATATCTATCACTGAAAAATGTCTTGAGGAAAGTCAGAGAAAAGGACTTGTAAGCAACGGAGAATGGCAGGAAAGGGATTGGATGAGGTAGAAAGGACTCGCCATTAAGCACAAGAAAAGGGGCTGAACATTGCCAACATTGCAGTTGGCCAAAAAGGGTGTATGCATCTTTTTCTGTATATATTCAAGAAAAGGGCATACACTTTTTTAGCCAACCAAACAGGTGGGCACTGGAAATCAATACTACAAAACATATCACTTCGCATCAGTCAGAAGAGCCTTCCTCATAAAGTGTAAACACCAGAAATGCAGGACAGGGCAAGGAGAAAAGGGAGCCCTGTGAGGCTTATAGTGGAAATGTATATTGCCAACGGTCACTCTGGAAAAGTGTATTGTGATTACTAAAGCATCTAAAAAATGAGCTACAGAGCACAGGGCACTTGCACTCATGGACGTATATCTTGGGAAAAAGAAAAATCGAGAGGACACAGGCACCCCAATGTTTACCGCCTATCTGTTTAATATATCCTCAATTAGGATATAATTTATATGTCTCTGGAGGGAAAAAATGGACAGAGGTGTGGCACTTATGTAGAGTGGAATATTACTCAGCCTGAAAATCAATGAAACATGGCCAGTTGTAACAACCCCAGAGGAGTTACGTATGATCATTTGAAGTCACATAATTCAAAAAGACAAAGACATACGATATTACTAATACATGGAATGTAAACGTGGCTACAAATGAACTGAATTACAAAAGAGAACGGGGTCTCAAATTTAGAAAACCAACTTATGCTTGCTTAAGGATCAAGGAGAGTTGGGGTGCTGCATAAAACCAGAGATTGAAATTAGCACAGATACCGTTCCATAAGCCAAATATGTAATAGAAAAAACCTACTTCCTGGTCAACGAAATGGACTCAACACCCCATATTCAGTGCCTAGGAATATACAGGATGAGTAAGAGTCTTAATACCTATGGATTTATATGTCTCCATAAGAGAATCAAGCGTGTGTACAGTGACAAAAATGCAGCAGTGAAAATCAGCTAAATCCCATTATCAAAATAAATTTCAAAAACAAAAAAAATGACAGTGAAATAGAGAGCAATTCTTAAATAGTTCATTCAGGGCTTGTGATGCAACCTGGATTTACCTCATCTACACCCAGAGCTGAGTGAGACATAAGGTTGGACACTTCGGGCTGACAGCATGGATGAGGTTCGATGAGCAAATGCAGACCGTTTGTAGTCATACTGCATAGTACCCATTCCATGGGTCCCAACTCTCCAGGTTTAAGGGATTCTTCCTTCAGCTAAAACATGCATGGGAAACCCACAGTATGGTGCACCGTGTGACCGGAAAACGTTTTCAAATGCATCTCAGATTTCGTCCCCTTTTACTCGGGTTCACCATTCCAGACCCTTCACTAAAACTCTCCCCACTTGGAGAGTCAGTGCCTTTAACCTCCTGTTTGGCACAGTTTGCAATTTCTGCGCAAGATGTACAGGAATAGGGAGAACCAATGAGAGACTAGCTGTAGGTGTCTGCAGGGGCAAATTTAACGCTCATTTCCCACCAGGAAGAGGAATTAACCAAAGGCTCAGCATGCCGTTCCGGAATCAGATTAGGGCCTGAAGCAATCCTCCGGGTTTGTGGCCAGCTCACAAGAAAGCGATTTGAAGAAAGGAGCTCAGGGGCACTGTAATTCACAAACCTGCAGAGTTATGAATGACAGCTATCGTCCAAAAATATATTGAAGGAAGGCTGCGAAGAGGACTTGAAAGCGGGGCAGAATTGCAGGAAAACGATTTCAGGGGGTAGACTGGAATTGCATTTAAAGCATACGAAAAGAGGCAGAACGTCGTCAGTGATGCACTTGGCCAAAAAGGGCGTATACGTATTTTCCTGAATATATTCAGGAAAAAACGCATATGCCCTTTTTGGCCAACCAAGCAAGCATGTTAAAGAAATCTGCACTACAGTGAAGTCTCACTGCCCCCCAGTCAAAAGGGCCATCTGAAAAAAGTGTAAAATTCAGAAAGGAAGCACAGGCCATGGAGAATAGGGAGCCTTGTTATGCTGATGGGCGGGATGTAAATTGCCAAGAGCCACTCTGGAGAAGTGTATGGTGTTTCCTCAAACACCTAAAAAACAAAGCAACGGAGCCTACAGCACTTCCACTTATGGTCCTATAGCTTAGGGAAATTAAAATCAAAAACACACAGCCACCCCAAAGTGTCGGACGGCTCTGTTTACAAGAACCTCGTCTACGGTACAAGTTAACTATCCCAGAATGTGAAAAATGGATAAAGAAGTTGTGGTACGTACGTACAATGGAATATCACTCAGCAATGAAATCTATGTCATCAGGCCCGTCGCGGCATAATGAGTGGATTCAGGTACGATGATTCTAAGTGAAATAAGTCACACAGAAAATGAAACCTCATAAGATATCACTACTACACGGAATGTAAACTTGGCTACACATGAACTGAATTACAAAACAGAACAGGGTCTCAAATTTAGAAAACCAACTTATGCTTGCTTAAGGGGAAAGGTGAGTTGCGGTGCTGCATAAAACCAGAGATAGAAATTAGCACAGATACCTTTCCTTAAGCCAAATATATAATAGACAAGACCTACCCCTTGCTCAACGAAATGGACTAAACACCCCATATTCAACACCTAGGAATACACCTGACTAGTAAGTATCTTCAAACCCATGGATTTATATGTCTCCGTAAGAGAATGAAGCGTGTGTACAGCGGCATGAATGCAGCAGAGAAAATCCGATAAATCCCATTATCAAAATGAATTACACAAACAAAACCCAAGGACAGTGAAATAGAGAGCAATTCTTAAATAATTCATTCAGGGCTTGTGATGCAACCTGGATTTACCACATCTACACCCAGAGCTGAGTGAGACATAAGGTTGGGCACTTCGGGCTGATAGCATTGGTGAGGTTCGATGAGCAAATGCAGACCCTTTGAAGTCATACAGCATGGTACCCATTCCATGGGTCCCAACTCTCCAAGGTTAAGGGATTCTTCCTTCAGCTAAAACATGCATGGGAAACCCACAGTATGGTGCACCGTGTGACTGGCAAACGTTTTCAAATGCATCTCAGTTTTCGTTCCCTTTTACTCGGGTTCACCATTCCAGACCCTTTACGAACACTCTCCCCACTTGGAGAGTCAGTGCCTTTAACCTCCTGTTGGGCACAGTTTGCAATTTCTGCGCAAGATGAAAAGGAATAGGGAGAACGAATGAGAGACTAGCTCTAGGTGTCTGCACGGGCAAATTTAACGCTCATTTCCCACCAGGAAGAGGAATTAACCAAAGGCTCAGCATGCCGTGCCGGAACCAGATTAGGGCCTGAGGCAATCCTGTGGGTTTGCGGCCAGCTCACAAGATAGCAAGTTGAAGAATTGAGCTCAGGGGCACTGTAACTCACAAACCTGCAGAGTTATAAATGACAGCTATCGTCCAAAAATATATTGAAGGAAGGCTGCGAAGGCGGCTTGTATGCGGGACAGATTTGCAGGAAAACGATTTCAGGGGGTAGACGGGAATTGCATTTAAGGCATAGGAAAAGAGGCAGAACGTCGAAAATGATGCTCTTGGCCAAAAAGGGCGTATGCGTTTTTTCCTGAATATATTCAGGAAAAAACGCATACGCCCTTTTTGGCCAACCAAGCAAGCATGTTAAAGAAATCTGCACTACAATGAAGTCTCACTGCCCCCTGGTCAAAAGGGCCATCTGAAAAAAGTGTAAAATCCAGAAAGGCAGCACAGGACATGGAGAACAGCGAGCCTTGTTATGCTGATGGGCGGGATGTAAATTGCCAACAGCCACTCTGGAGAAGTGTATGGTGTTTCCCGGAACACGGAAAAAACAAAGCTACGGAGCCTACGGCATTTCCACTTATGGTCCTATAGCTTAGGGAAATTAAAATCAAAAACACACAGCCACCCCAAAGTGTCGGACGGCTCTGTTTACAAGAACCTCGTCTACAGTACAAGTTAAATATCCCAGAATGTGAAAAATGGATAAAGAAGTTGTGGTACGTACGTACAATGGAATATCACTCAGCAATGAAATCTATGTCATCAGGCCCGTCACGGCATAATGAGTGGATTCAGGTACGATGATTCTAAGTGAAATAAGTCACACAGAAAATGAAACATCATAAGATATCACTACTACACGGAATGTAAACTTGGCTACACATGAACTGAATTACAAAACAGAACAGGGTCTCAAATTTAGAAAACCAACTTATGCTTGCTTAAGGGGAAAGGTGAGTTGGGGTGCTGCATAAAACCAGAGATAGAAATTAGCACAGATACCTTTCCATAAGCCAAATATGTAATAGTCAAGACCTACCCCTTGCTCAATGAAATGGACTAAACACCCCATATTCAACGCCTAGGAATACACCTGACTAGTAAGAATCTTCAAACCCATGGATTTATAGGTCTCCGTAAGAGAATGAAGCGTGTGTACAGCGGCATGAAT
Organism: Delphinapterus leucas; assembly: GCF_059928025.1. NCBI lineage: Eukaryota > Metazoa > Chordata > Mammalia > Artiodactyla > Monodontidae > Delphinapterus > Delphinapterus leucas. The sequence goes on along the minus strand of NW_028322236.1, from coordinate 16,447,874 downwards.
GCAGCAGAGAAAATCCGATAAATCCCATTATCAAAATGAATTACACAAACAAAACCCAAGGACAGTGAAATAGAGAGCAATTCTTAAATAATTCATTCAGGGCTTGTGATGCAACCTGGATTTACCACATCTACACCCAGAGCTGAGTGAGACATAAGGTTGGGCACTTCGGGCTGATAGCATTGGTGAGGTTCGATGAGCAAATGCACACCCTTTGAAGTCATACAGCATGGTACCCATTCCATGGGTCCCAACTCTCCAAGTTTAAGGGATTCTTCTTTCAGCTAAAACATGCATGGGAAACCCACAGTATGGTGCACCGTGTGACAGACAAACGTTTTCAAATGCATCTCAGTTTTCGTCCCCTTTTACTCGGGTTCACCATTCCAGACCCTTTACTAACACTCTCCCCTCTTGGAGAGTCAGTGCCTTTAACCTCCTGTTGGGCACAGTTTGCAATTTCTGCACAAGATGAACAGGAAGAGGGAGAACCAGTGAGAGAAAAGCTCTAGGTGTCTGCACGGGCAAACTTAACGCTCATTTCACACCAGGAAAAGGAATTAAACAAAGGCTCAGCATGCCGTGCCGGAACCAGATTAGGGCCTGAAGCAATCCTGCGGGTTTGCGGCCAGCTCACAAGATAGCGAGTTGAAGAAAGGAGCTCAGGGGCACTGTAACTCACAAACCTGCAGAGTTATAAATGACAGCTATCGTCCAAAAATATATTGAAGGAAGGCTGCGAAGACGACTTGTAAGCGGGGCAGAATTGCAGGAAAACGATTTCAGGGGGTAGACGGGATTGCATTTAAAGCATAGGAAAAGGGGCAGAAAGTCGTAAATGATGCTCTTGGGCAAAAAGGGCGTTTGCGTTTTTTCCTGAATATATTCAGGAAAAATCGCATACGCCCTTTTTGGCCAACCAAGCAAGCATGTTAAAGAAATCTGCACTACAATGAAGTCTCACTGCCCCCCGGTCAAAAGGGTCATCTGAAAAAAGTGTAAAATCCAGAAATGCAGCACAGGCCATGGAGAACAGCGAGCCTTGCTATGCTGATGGGTGGGATGTAAATTGCCAAGAGCCACTCTGGAGAAGTGTACGGTGTTTCTTGAAACACCTAAAAAACAAAGCAACGGAGCCTACGGCACTTCCACTTATGGTCCTATAGCTTAGGGAAATTAAAATCAAAAACACACAGCAACCCCAAAGTTTCAGACGGCTCTGTTTACTAGAACCTCGTCTACGGTACAAGTTAAATATCCCAGAAAGCGAAAAATGGATAAAGAAGTTGTGGTACGTACGTACAATGGAATATCACTCACCAATGAAATCTATGTCATCTGGCCCATCGTGGCATAATGAGTGGATTCAGGTACGATGATTCTAAGTGAAATAAGTCACACAGAAAATGAAACATCATAAGATATCACTAATACGCGGAATGTAATCTTGGCTACACATGAACTGAATTACAAAACAGAACAGGGTCTCAAATTTAGAAAACCAACTTATGTTTGCTTAAGGGGAAAGGTGAGTTGGGGTGCTGCATAAAACCAGAGATAGAAATTAGCACAAATACCATTCCATACGTCAAGTATGTAATAGTCAAGACCTACCCCTTGCTCAACGAAATGGGCTAAACACCCTATATTTAACGACTAGAAATTCACCGGACTAGTAAGAATCTTCAAACCCATGGATTTATATGTCTCCGTAAGAGAATGAAGCGTGTGTACAGCGGCATGAATGCAGCAGAGAAAATCCGATAAATCCCATTATCAAAATGAATTACACAAACAAAACACAAGGACAGTGAAATAGAGAGCAATTCTTAAATAATTCATTCAGGGCTTGTGATGCAACCTGGATTTACCACATCTACACCCAGAGCTGAGTGAGACATAAGGTTGGGCACTTCGGGCTGATAGCATTGGTGAGGTTCGATGAGCAAATGCAGACCCTTTGAAGTCATACTGCATGGTACCCATTCTATGGGTCCCAAATCTCCAGGTTTAAGGGATTCTTCTTTCAGCTAAAACATGCATGGGAAACCCACAGTATGGTGCACCGTGTGACAGACAAACGTTTTCAAATGCATCTCAGTTTTTGTCCCCTTTTACTCGGGTTCACCATTCCAGACACTTTACTAACACTCTCCCCACTTGGAGAGTCAGTGCCTTTAACCTCCTGTTGGGCACAGTTTGCAAATTCTGCGCAAGATGAACAGGAAGAGGGAGAACCAGTGAGAGACTAGCTGTAGGTGTCTGCACGGGCAATCTTAACGCTCATTTCACACCAGGAAAAGGAATTAACCAAGGCTCAGCATGCCGTGCCGGAACCAGATTAGGGCCTGAAGCAATCCTGCGGGTTTGCGGCCAGCTCACAAGATAGCGAGTTGAAGAAAGGAGCTCAGGGGCACTGTAACTCACAAACCTGCAGAGTTATAAATGACAGCTATCGTCCAAAAATATATTGAAGGAAGTCTGCAAAGACGACTTGTAAGCAGGACAGATTTGCAGGAAAACGATTTCAGGGGGTAGATGGGAATTGCATTTAAAGCATAGGAAAAGAGGCAGAACGTCGACAATGATGCTCTTGGTCAAAAAGGGCGTATGCGTTTTTTCTTGAATATATTCAGGAAAAAACGCATACGCACTTTTTGGCCAACCAAGCAAGCATGTTCAAGAAATCTGCACTACAATGAAGTCTCACTGCTCCCCGGTCATAAGCGCAATCTGATAAAAGTGTAAAATCCAGAAAGGCAGCACAGGCCATGGAGATCAGGGAGCCTTGTTATGCTGATGGGCGGGATGTAAATTGCCAACTGTCACTCTGGAGAAGTGTATGGTGTTTCCCGGAACACCGAAAAAACAAAGGTATGGAGCCTACGGCACTTCCACTTTTGGTCCTATAGCTTAGGGAAATTAAAATCAAAAACACACAGCCACCCCAAAGTGTCGGACGGCTCTGTTTACAAGAACCTCGTCTACGGTACGAGTTAAATATCGCAGAATGTGAAAAATGGATAAAGAAATTCTGGTACGTACGTACAATGGAATATCACTCAGCAATGAAATCTATGTCATCAGGCCCGTCGCGGCATAATGAGTGGATTCAGGTACGATGATTCTAAGTGAAATAATCACACAGGAAATGAAACATCATAAGATATCACTAATACACGGAACGTAAACTTGGCTACACATGAACTGAATTACATAATACAACAGGGTCTCAAATTTAGAAAACCAACTTATGCTTGCTTAAGGGGAAAGGTGAGTTGGGGTGCTGCATAAAACCAGAGATAGAAATTAGCACAGATAACTTTCCATAAGCCAAATATGTAATAGTCAAGACCTACCCCTTGCTCAACGAAATGGACTAAACACCCAATATTCAACGCCTAGGAATACACCTGACTAGTAAGAATCTTCAAACCCATGGATTTATATGTCTCCGTAAGAGAATGAAGCGTGTGTACAGCGGCATGAATGCAGCAGAGGAAATCCGATAAATCCCATTACCAAAATGAATTACACAAACAAAACCCAAGGACAGTGAAATAGAGAGCAATTCTTAAATAATTCATTCAGGGCTTGTGATGCAACCTGGATTTACCACATCTACACCCAGAGCTGAGTGAGACATAAGGTTGGGCACTTCGGGCTGATAGCATTGGTGAGGTTCGATGAGCAAATGCAGACCCTTTGAAGTCATACAGCATGGTACCCATTCCATGGGTCCCAACTCTCCAAGTTTAAGGGATTCTTCCTTCAGCTAAAACATGCATGGGAACCCCACAGTATGGTGCACCGTGTGACTGGCAAACGTTTTCAAATGCATCTCCGTTTTCATCCCCTTTTACTCGGGTTCACAATTCCAGACCCTTTACTAACACTCTCCCCACTTGGAGAGTCAGTGCCTTTAACCTCCTGTTTGGGACAGTTTGCAATTTCTGCGCAAGATGAACAGGAATAGGGAGAACCAATGAGAGACTAGCTGTAGGTGTCTGCACGGGCAATTTAATGCTCATTTCTCACCAGGATGTGGAATTAACCAAAGGCTCAGAATGCCGTGCCGGAACCAGATTAGGGCCTGAAGCAATACTGCGGGTGTGCAGGCAGCTCACAAGATAGCGAGTTGAACAAAGGAGCTCAGGGGCACTGTATTTCACAAACCTGCAGAGTTATAAATGACAGCTATCGTCCAAAAATATATTGAAGGAAGGCTGCGAAGAGGACTTGAAAGCGGGGCAGAATTCCAGGAAAACGATTTCAGGAGGTAGACGGGAAGTGCACTGAAAGCATAGGAGAAGAGGCAGAACCTCGACAATGATGCACTTGTTCAAAAAGTACATATGCGTTTTTTCCAAGGCCCTCCTTAATGAGGTTAGGGGGCTCCCAGCATGCTTCAGTGGCCAACAGAGGGCCCACATCGCCAAGGTGACGTGAGCCAGCCAGGCAGGAGTGACCTCACATCAGAGGGCCCACCTCACAGAAGGGTAAGGGACCCAGCCATTATCAGACTCTCACCAGAAGTCGCACATCAGCAAGGGGCTGTGAACCAGGCAGGAGTGTCTTCACACCCATGGGGCCACATCATTGCAAGTTGAGGTACCCAGCACATGTGGCCTCAAACCAGAGAACCCACATCTCCATGGGTCGCGGAGCGAGGCAGGCAGGATGAACCTCAAAACACGTGGCCCATTGTATAACAAAGGTGAGGAATCCAGCAGTTGGAACATCCCAGCAGGCGGCCCCAAAGCACCGAGGCTATGGGATCCAGGCAATGATGAACTCACAACAGAGGGCCCTCATCATGAAACTGTGAGCAACCTAGCCATTGTGACCTCAGAGGACAAGGCCCACATCCCCATGGGGAAGCGAACCAAGCAGGAGTGTCATCGCACCAGTGGGCACACATCAGAAAATTTGGGGAGCCCAGCAGTTAGGGCCTGATGCCAGAGGGCCCTCATCACCGAGGAGAGGAGGCTCCCAGCAGGCTCCAACTGCTACAAGAGGGCCAACGTCGCCAATGCGGGGTGTGCCAGCCAGGCAGGAGTGACCTCAGAGCAGAGGGCCAACCTCAAAAAAGTGTGAGGAACCCAAAGAGGATTAGACTCTCACCAGAGGGCCCACATCACCAAGAGGATCAGAACCAGGCAGGACTGTCTTCACACCAGGGTGACCACATCATAGAAAGGTGAGGAACCCAGCACATGTGGCCTAAACCAGAAGACCCACATCTCCAAGGGGCTCGGAGTGAGGCATGCAGGAGTAGCCTCACAACACAGGGCCCATAGAATAAAAAAGCTGAGGAATCCTGCAGTGGGAACCTCCCAGCAGGCGGCCCAGAGCACCGAGTCTATGCGATCCAGGCTGCAGTGAACTCACAGCAGAGGGCCCATATCATGAAACTGTGAGCAACCCAGCCATTGGGACCTCACAGCAGAAGGCCCACATCCCCATGGGGTTGGGAACATGGCAAGAGTGTCCTCGCACCACTTAGCACGTATCAGAAAAAGTGGGTACCCAGCAGTTACGGCCTGACGCTAGAGAGCCCTCATCACCGAGGGGAGGTGGCTCCCAGCAGGCTCCAACTGCCACAAGAGGGCCGATGTCGCCAAGGCGGGGTGTGCCAGCCAGTCAGTAGTGACCTCACAACAGAGGGCCCACCTCACAGAAGGGTGAGGAACCCAGCCAGGATCAGACTCACACCAGAGGGCCCACATCACCAAGGGGATAGAAACCAGGCAGGAGTGTCCTCACACCAGTGGGGCCACATCATCGAAAGGTGAGGGACCCAGCACACGTGGCCTCTAACCAGAGGACACACATCACCAAGGGGCTGGGAGTGAGTCAGGCAGGAGGAGTCTCCAAACAGAGGGCCCATAGAAGAAAAAAGTGAGGAATCCCACAGTTGGAACCTCCCCGCAGGCGGCCAGGAGCAGCGAGGCTATGGGATCCAGGCCGGAGTGAACTCACACCAGAGGGCCCTCATCATGAAACTGAGCCACCCACCGTTGGGACCTCAGAGCAGAAGGCCCATATTCCCATGTGGTTGGAAACCTGGCAGGAGTGTACTCAAACCACAGGGCGCACATCAGAAAATTTTGGGAGCCCAGGAGTTAGAGCCTGACGCCAGAGGGCCCTCATTACTGAGGGGAGGAGACTCCCAGCAGGCACCAACTCCCAACTGAGGGCCCACGTCGCCAAGGTGACGTGTGCCAGTCAGGCAGGAGTGACCTCACAGCAGAGGGCCTACCTCACAGAAGGGTGAGGAAACCAGCCAGGATAAGACTCTCACCAGAGAGCCCACATCACCAAGAGGACCGGAACAAGGCAGGAGTGTCCTCACACCAGTGTGGCCACATTATAGAAAGGTGACGAACCCAGCACATGTGGCCTAAACCAGAGGACCCACATTTCCAAGGTGCTCCGAGTGAGGCAGGCAGGAGTAGCCTAACAACACAGGGCCCACAGAATAAAAAATGTGAGGAATCCAGCAGTTGGAACCCCCCAGCAGGTGGCCCAGAGTACGGAGTCTATGGGATCCAGGCCACAGTGAACTCACAGCAGAGGGCTCACATCATGATACTGTGAGCAACCCAGCTGGTGGGACCTCAGAGCAGAAGGCCCACATCCCCATGGGGATGGGAACGTGGCAGGAGTGTACTCGCACGACAGGGCACATATCAGAAAATTTTGGGAGCCCATGAGTTAGGGCCTGACGCCAGAGGGCCCTCATTACCGAGGGGAGGAGACTCCCAGCAGGCACCAACTCCCAACTGAGGGCCCACATCGCCAAGGTGATGTGTGTCAGCCAGGCAGGAGTGACCTCACAGCAGAGGGCCCACCTCCCAGAAGGGTGAGGAATCCAGCCAGGATCAGACTCTCACCAGAGGGCCCCCATCACCAAGGGGATGGGAACCAGGCAGGAGTGTCCTCACACCAGTGGGGCCACATCAATAAAGGTGAGGAAACCGGCACATGTGGCCTCAAACCAGAGGACCTACATCACAAAAGGGCTGGGAGTGAGTCAGGAAGGAGGAGCATGAAAACACAGGACCCAAAGAATAAAAATGGTAAGGAATCCAGCAGTAGGAACCTCCCAGCAGGCGGCTCAGAGCACAGAGTCTATGGGATCTAGGCCTGAGTGAACTAACACCAGAGAGCCAACATCCTGAAACTGTGAACAACACAGGTGTTGGGACCATAGAGCAGAAGGCACATGGGGATGGGAACCTGGCAGGAGTGCCCTCACACCACTTAGCACGTATCAGAAAATGTGGGTAACCAGCAGTTAGGGCCTGATGCCAGAGGGCCTCATCACTGAGGGGAGGAGGCTCCCAGCGGGCTCCAACTGCCACCAGAGGGCCGACGTCGCCAAGGCGGGGTGTGTCAGCCAGGCAGGAGTGACCTCAGAGAAGAGGGCCCACCTCACAGAAGTGTGAGGAGCCCAACCAGGGTCAGACTCTCACTGGAGGGCTCACATCACCAAGGGGATGGGAACCAGGCAGGAGTGTCCGCACACCAGTGGGGCCACATCTGCGAAAGGTGAGGAACCCAGCACATGTGGCCTCAAACCAGAGGACACACATCACCAAGGGGCTGGGAGTGAGGCAGGTGTCTGGAGGGGCACATTTAACTCTAATTTCCCACCAGGAAGAGGAATTAACCAAAGGCTCAGAGTGCCGTGCGGGACCCTGATTACGGCCTGAAGCAAACCTGCGGTTCTGTGGCCAGCTTTCAAGGAAACGAGTTAAGAAAGGAAACCACAGGCACTGTAATTCACAAACCTGCAGAGTTATAAATGACAGCTATTGGCAAAAATATATTGAAGTAAGTCTGCACAGAGGACTTGAAAACGAGGCAGAATTGCAGGAATCATATTTCAGGAGGTAGATTGGAATTGCATTTAAAGCATGTGAAAAGCGGCAGATCTTTGACAGTGATGCACTTGGACAAAAAGTGCGTATACATTTTTTCCTGAATATATTCAGGAAAAAACGCATATGCCCTTTGTGGCCAACCAAGAATTCGAGCAATGGAAATCCGCACTACAATGAAGTCTCATTTCCCATTCGTCAAAAGAGCCATCTGAAAAAAGTGTAAAACCCAGAAACACAGGACAGGCCATGGAGAACAGGGAGCCTTGTTATGCTGATGGACGGGATGTAAATTGCCAACAGACACTCTGGTGATGTTTATGGTGTATGCTGAAACATCTAAAAAACAAAGCTACAGAGCCTAGGGCACTTCCACTTTTGGCCCTATAGCTTAGGAAAATTAAAATCAACAAGACACAGCCAACACAATATCCAGGGCTGCTGTGTTTACAAGAACCTCGAGTCCAGTACAAATTAAATATCCCAGAAAGAAAAAAATGGATAAAGGCGTTGTCCTACTTACGTACAACGGAATATCACTCAGCAATGAAATCAATGTCATCAGGCCTGTAGCAGCAAATTGAGTGGATTTAAGTATGATGATTCTAAGAGAAATATGTCACACAGAGAAACATAATTATCATAAGATATCACAAAGAGAGGGAGTGTAAACTTGGCTACACATAAACTGAATTACAAAACCGAACAGAGTCTCACATTTAGATAAAAACTTATGCTTGCTTAAGGGGAAAGTTGAGTTGGGGTGCTGTATAAAACCAGAGATTGAAATGAGCACACATACCGTTCCATAAGCCAAATATGTAATAGACAAGACCTACTCTTTGCTCAACGAAATAGACTAATCCATGGTGTATCACCTCACACCTGTTAGAATGGGCATCATCAGAAAATCTACAAACAACAAATGCTGGAAAGGGTGCGGAGATAAGGAACCCTCTTCCACTATTGTTGGGAATGTAAATTGATGCAGTCACTGTGGAGAACATTATGGAGTTTCTTATAAAACTAAGAATAGAATTACCATATAATACAGCAATCCCACTACTGGGCATATACCCAGACAAAACCATAAAACGAAAAGAGACATTCACCGCAATGTTCATTGCATCACTATTTACAATATCCAGGTAATGGAAGCAACCTAAATGCCCACAGACAGACGAATGCATAAAGATGAGGTACATATATAAAATGGAATATTACTAAGCCATAAAAAGGAATGAAATTGGGTCATTTGTAGAGACGTTGATGGATCTAGAGAATGTCATACAGAGTGAAGTAAGTCAGAAAGAGAAAAACAAATCCTGTATATAAATGCATATATGTGGAACCTAGAAAAGTTGTACAGATGAACCGTTTTGCAAGGCAGAAATAGAGCAACAGATGTAGACAACAAACGTATGGACACCAAGGGGGGAAAGCTGTTAGGGGGGTGGTGGTGGGAGGAGTTGAGAGATTGGGATTGGCATGTATACATTTCTATGTATAAAATAGGTAACCAAAAAGAACCTGCTGTATAAAAAAATAAAATAAAATTCAAAATTACAAAAAGTAAAACAGAAAAAATATTCTTCCCTTCACATACATGTATTTATATGAATAAATTATTTCCATGCTTATATCTGTAAATACAAAAAAGAGGAATAAAATCTACCTTGAACCAAAAACGAAAAAAAGAAAAAAAAACAGAACCCACCAGTTACACAGAGGAAAACCGTATCAGGGCCCTTGCTCCAGTTGTAAACAATTCTGAAGTTGGTCAGTGGTGGGGAATCATCTCCCATTCAGCCAGCATGCCCCACGCAACAAGCGTCCTCATTGCAAAGCTGGGGGCCCGTGCTGAGGCATCTGTGAGTAAACGTGGGCCGAGCCCCAGGCCAGCTGCTGCTGAAATGTTCCCACCCTTCCCAGGTAAAACACCTGAATATGTACAAGGACTTGAAAGCCTAGAGGAAGGGCCATGGAGCCACATGAGCGACAGCATGCCAGCCGACTTGGTGCCTGCAGGCCAGACAGGATGGTCCTGGCCCTGGGTGCTCTTCTGGAAGATTTCCATTTCCCTGCCTGAGATACCCCTCCTGTCCCGGCCCCCACTGCTTTCTTCCTTACTCACCTCTGCCCAGGGAGAAATTCCAGCGGCAGGTATGGGTGACACATCCTCTTCTTTAGCAGGTGGCATCTTGGCAACTGCTGCAGAAAGTCCAGCAGAGCCCCACTCACACTGGGCCACCCACAAAGCCGTGGCCTCTCACTCCCTCCCACCAGTCCAGCCCCGAGACTGCTGACAGGGCAGAAAATGGCGTCAGACACAGCTGCAGGTGCTCTTGCTGCCTGGAGCGGTGTTTATATTGATCTCAACCCAGGCACACCTGGGGAGGGATGGCCGGCACGGGCAGGCTTCCCAGGCCAGCCAATAATCACCCCTCAGGGGCTCACAGTTGCAGAAACTGGAACTTGCTGAATCGGCCAGGTCCAAGGAACAGGTGTGGGCTCCTGAGAGTCAGGATAGACAAGGGGCTGCAGCTCTGGCTTGTTTTCTAATTATATTATCTGGCCCATGAGTGGGAGACAACTTCAAGAAAACCCTCTCCTAATGAGAAGTACCCAGGAGTCAGGGAGAGCAGGGGTGAGTGGTGGGTGGAGACAGAGGCCTGGTGCCCCGGGTGCAGTGGAAATCTCTGGAAGACCAGGTGGAGGGAGGCCACACAGAGTGATGCCCAGGGTCACAGACCTGTCGGAGCTGCTGTTTGTTAGTTCAAGTCCTGCTCTGAGGTGCTCTGTGTCAGATCTGAGTGACAGGTGAGCTGGGAGTGCTCTGCAATGAGGGCGATGTGCATGGCTCCTGTGTACCCAGCCCTGCCACGGTACCTGAAAGGGTAGCTCTGTATCCTGGGAGGGGCCTGACCACGAGAGCCCCATGGGCTGCAGGGGAACCTGCCCAGGGAGCCCCATATCCTGGGAGGGGCCTGAACACGAGAGCCCCATGGGCTGCTGGAGTCTTGGTAAAAGATGTCAGAACAGTCAGTGAAGCCACCGAGGATATACCTCCAGTAGTTCCTAAACCCTACACCCTGCTGGTCATTCTACTAACCACCAGGACATGGTATTCTGTATTAGTCTTCAATGAAGCCTTCTTTTGTATTCTATTAGTCCCAGAGTCACAAGAAATTTTGGCTTGTGAGTGGCAGGACTCAACATACAACTAAAACAATACTTCCGGGCCGTCTTGCCCCAAGGGTTCAAAAATTCCCACACCATCTTTGGGGAAAGCTCAGCTAAAGACCTAAAAGTTCTACCTCTGGAAAAGGAAACACTCCTTCAATATGCAGACGACATTCTGATCGCCAGCCCTACTAAGGAGACCTCTGAACTACCAAGCCAATAAAGGATACAAGTTGTCCAAGAAAAAGCTCAAATATCACAGACTATGGTGACCTGCGTGGGCTGCATTCTCACAGAAGGTCGGAGAAGCTCATCCCAGGAAAGGGAAGAAACAATTTACAGCCTTACCCATTTCTAAAACTAGAAGACAGCTTAGGGGTTCCTGGGGAGGCCAGGGTTTGCTGCTTCTGGATCCCTAACTACAGTCTACTAGCTGGGCCTCTATATGAAACACTGAAAGAAAAAGATGATGATCCTTTTGAATAGAATCCAGAAGTGGCCTTTCAAGAATGGAAAGAGCAGTCAATTCAGACCCTTGCCCTGGAACTCCCTAATTTAGCTAAACCCTTTGACCTTTACATTCCTAGTGAAATTTGAATGGCCATTGGAGTATTAGTGCAAAACCTGGGACCACTTGAAATGGAACAATGCAAGAATGCCATCCAGGTAGGATAAACTACGGTCACCAAGGGGCTTGGCCCACCGCCACATCTGGCCAAGATACTGGCAGTATCTGAAAACCTGGAAATCAGCAGCCCAAAAGGCCACCTCCCTCCTAAGGGAAAAGGACCCCACGTGGTGATCCTAACCCCCAACCATGCCCTGAAGTTGCAGGGTTTGCTCCGTGGGCACACTGACCTTGAGTGAGGAGGTCCTCCAACTCCAACCTCCAGAGAGATAACTGGGGCAAAGGGGCACCATGACGACTCGTGTGACCATCACTTGACCTGGAGTTTCTCTCATAAAACAACAAGAGTGTGTCCCAAAAGAGTAGACTACTGCTTGCAGGACTTACTGCACCCAGAGGGGAGGTAATAATCTTGGCAGGGGAACCGTATATCACACTGTCACCATAGAAAAGCCTACAGACACTGTGATGATGGTGGCCAATAAGACTGGCTGGACTCCTGTTTACTTCAAAAGGCTGTTGACTCAGTGGCCATCATGGTCCTTCATCACCACTGACCCTGGACTGTCTGGGAGTTGAGCAGTCAGGGTGCTGACACCTGGTGCTGTTTTTACGTTAATTCAGGGGCCTAACTGAAGAAAGCACAGACTACTGGTCAGAGCATCTAGGCTGGCAGAAACGGTCAGCCTAAGGTGGCCGAACAAATGTGGGGCGGGGTGAAACTGGACCTCACAGTGTCACTGCACATCTCCTTCCTGGACCCTTAAAGGTCATTAGAATCTATAACACTACCAATACTTGTGCTCAGGCGGAGGAGCAGGGAGGCAGGAGGCCTGCGGACAATCAACGTCACCTGGAGGCTGCTGGGGAGAAGTTCAGACCCTCTCCCACGGGTATGAGGGCTCCTAACTCAGCACTCAGCAGTTACAGATGAAGGGTCTGCACCCTCAGCACTCTAAGAATGAGGAAGGGGACAAAATGCAGAAGAGGGGTTTGTCCCAGGCAAAGCCCATTAAAAATCCCTGGGAGATAAAAATAGATTCTGGGCAATAAAATAAAGTCTAACCTTTTTTATCCTTTGTGCTTTGTCTAATTTCACGTGCTCCTAGGGTCCCGCATACAGAGGTTCAACAGCCGGCACTTCAGACCAGATTTCCTAGTGCAGAATAGCTGGGTCGACACCTCAGCTCCTGGGGCATGGTGCAGACTCCGCGATATAGAGCCTGAGCTGCAGCCAACCGGGCCCTCGAGAGCTCCGCCCCCTCCCTCCCACTGACTCTGACAGGATCTCTACACAGCAGCCCAGCCCACAGCCCACGGGGTAGCACATGCTCTCACCTCTGCATTCTCTGATCAAAATATAAAGTTTCCTTTGCTTCTGAACCAAACTCAGTCTCGATCTGTTGGCTCCAATGACACTGGGCAGGGGGACACTTGTTGGGGTCCACTCTGGAGGATCAGTAACAGAAATTGAGAACATTGTAACTTCAGTGAACAGATGTGTGAGCCAAACTGTAATTAACATAGAACAGTGTATAAGGCTCGGGTAAAATAAGATGTTTCTAACACTTCCATTTGATATTTCCATCACTTTATTATAAGCAAGTTCAGTGAAAGGTTTGTCTTATTTGTCAGGTCAATACTAGAGAAACGAAGTGATTTCTTTCCAAGGATGTACATCTAATAATCTTGGTTAAAGATTCAATCTTGTTTTAAATGCTTTTCCATTGAAAATGATACCTCTCTTTCAGCTCCCCCATTTCTGAGAAGTATAAAATCTTATAATTTATTATTACCAAAGGAGAAAGGTGGGAGGAGGGATAAATTAACAGTTTGGGATTAACACATACACACTGCTATGTATAAAATCGATCATCAACAAGGAACTACTGTACAGCACAGGGAACTACACTCAATATTTTGCAATAACATATAAAGGGAAATAATCTGAAAAAAGAATAGATATTTTTATTGACATCATCTATTAATGACAGTTAAAATGGGACCTAAGGGAAGCCGGTGGTGAGTGCTTCTGACCCTGAAGACGTCAATCATCTAAAGTTTGGACTCTGCCTACTTCCCAAGGCCCTTAATGAACATATGTGTAGCCGTAGCTTAAAAAATTCCCCAGTTTGGGTTGTGGAGAGACAGTGATTTTGAAAAAGCCCTGGTGTTCGCCTCACATGAATGGGACACTTCCTACAGCTAAAATATGCCTGTCACACCCAGAAGATGGTATACCGTCTGATCGGGAAGAGTTTGGAAAAGGCATCTCATCTCCTCATCTCCTGGTGCTCGGGTTCACCCCTCCAGCGTCTTTACGAACAGTCTCCCCACTTGGAGATATCAGCACTGTCAACATCCTGTTGCATACAGTTTGGAATTTGTCCAGAGGATGAAGCAGAAGGAGGAGGAACAATGAGAGACAAGTCCTAGGTGTTCGGACAGGCACATGTCACTCTAATTTCCAATCAGGAAGACGAATTGACTAAAAGCTAGGGTTGCCCATGGAAACAGAATAGGGCTTGAGGAAATCCCGCTGTTTTGTGGCCAGTTCCCATAAACACAAGTTGAAAAATGGAACTCAGGGTCACTAAAATTAACGAAACTGCAGAGTTGAAAATATCTCTCACTGAAAAATGTCTTGAGGAAAGTCAGAGAAAAGGACTTGTAAGCAACGGAGAATGGCAGGAAAGGGATTGGAAGAGGTAGAAAGGACTCGCCATTAAGCACAAGAAAAGGGGCTGAACATTGCCAACATTGCAGTTGGCCAAAAAGGGTGTATGCGTCTTTTTCTGTATATATTCAAGAAAAGGGCATACACTTTTTTAGCCAACCAAACAGGTGGGCACTGGAAATCAATACTACAAAACATATCACTTCGCATCAGTCAGAAGAGCCTTCCTCGTAAAGTGTAAACACCAGAAATGCAGGACAGGGCAAGGAGAAAAGGGAGCCCTGTGAGGCTTATAGTGGAAATGTATATTGCCAATGGTCACTCTTGAGAAGTGTATTGTGTTTACTAAAGCATCTAAAAAATGAGCTACAGAGCACAGGGCACTTGCACTCATGGACGTATATCTTGGGAAAGACAAAAATGGAGAGGACACAGGCACCCCAATGTTTACCGCCTCTCTGTTTAAAAGATCCTCGACTAGGATATAATTTATATGTCTCTGGAGGGAAAAAATGGATAGAGGTGTGGCACTTATGTAGAGTGGAATATTACTCAGCCTGAAAATCAGTGAAATATGGCCAGTTGTAACAACCCCAGAGTAGTTACGAATGATCATTCAAAGTCACATAATTCAAAAAGAAAAAGACATACGATATTACTAATACATGGAATGTAAACGTGGCTACAAATGACCTGAATTACAAAACAGAATGGGGTCTCAAATTTAGAAGACCAACTTATGTTTGCTTAAGGAAAAAGGAGAGTTGGGGAGCTGCATAAAACCAGAGATTGAAATTAGCACAGATACCGTTCCATAAGCCAAATATGTAATAGAAAAAACCTACTCCCTGGTCAACGAAATGGACTCAACACGCCATATTCAGCACCTACGAATACACCTGACTAGTAAGAATCTTCAAACTCATGGATTTATATGTCTCCGTAAGAGAATCAAGCGTGAGTACAGCGGCATGAACGCAGCAGTGAAAATGCGATAAATCCCATTATCAAAATGAATTAAAAAAACAAAACACAAGGACAGTGAAATAGAGAGCAATTCTTAAATAATTCATTCAGGGCTTGTGATGCAACCTGGATTTACCACATCTACACCCAGAGCTGAGTGAGACATAAGGTTGGGCACTTCGGGCTGATAGCATTGGTGAGGTTCGATGAGCAAATGCAGACCCTTTGAAGTCATACTGCATGGTACCCATTCCATGGGTGCCAACTCTCCAGGTTTAAGGGATTCTTTCTTCAGCTAAAACATGCATGGGAAACCCACAGTATGGTGCACCGTGTGACCAGGAAAGGTTTTCAAATGCATCTCAGTTTTCGTCCCCTTTTACTCAGGTTCACCATTCCAGACCCTTTACTAACACTCTCCCCACTTGGAGAGACAGTGCCTTTAAACTACTGTTTGGCACAGTTTGCCATTTCTGCGCAGGATGAACAGGAATAGGGAGAACCAATAAGAGACTAGCTGTAGGTTTCTGCATGGGCAAATTTAACGCTCATTTCCCACAAGGAAGAGGAATTAACCAAAGCCTCAGCAAACAGTGCCGGAACCAGATTAGGGCCTGAAGCAATCCTGCGGGTTTGCGGCCAGCTCACAAGAAAGCGAGTTGAAGAAATGACCTCAGGGGCACTGTAATTCACAAGGCTGCAGAGTTATAAATGACAGCTATCGTCCAAAAATATATTGAAGGAAGGCTGCGAAGAGGAGGTTTAAGCGGGACAGAATTGGAGGAAAACGATTTCAGGGGGGAGACTGGAATTGCATTTAAAGCATAGGAAAAGAGGCAGAACGTCGAAAATGATGCACTTGGCCAAAAAGGGCGTATGCGTTTTTTCCTGAATATATTCAGGAAAAAACGCATACGCCCTTTTTGGCCAACCAAGCAAGCATGTTAAAGAAATCTGCACTACAATGAAGTCTCACTGCCCCCCGGTCAAAAGGGCCATCTGAAAAAAGTGTAAAATCCAGAAAGGCAGCACAGGCCATGGAGAACAGGGAGCCTTGTTATGCTGATGGGCGGGATGTAAATTGCCAACAGCCACTCTGGAGAAGTGTATGGTGTTTCCCGGAACACCGAAAAAACAAAGCTACGGAGCCTACGGCACTTCCACTTATGGTCCTATAGCTTAGGGAAATTAAAATCAGAAACACACAGCCACCCCAAAGTGTCGGACGGCTCTGTTTACAAGAACCTCGTCTACGGTACAAGTTAAATATCCCAGAATGTGAAAAATGGATAAAGAAGTTGTGGTACATACGTACAATGGAATACCACTCAGCAATGAAATCTATGTCATCAGGCCCGTCGCGGCATAATGAGTGGATTCAGGTACGATGATTCTAAGTGAAATAAGTCACACAGAAAATGAAACATCATAAGATATCACTAATACACGGAATGTAAACTTGGCTACACATGAACTGAATTACAAAACAGAACAGGGTCTCAAATTTAGAAAACCAACTTATGCTTGCTTAAGGGGAAAGGTGAGTTGGGGTGCTGCATAAAACCAGAGATAGAAATTAGCACATATACCTTTCCATAAGCCAAATATGTAATAGTCAAGACCTACCCCTTGCTCAACGAAATGGACTAAACACCCCATATTCAACGCCTAGGAATACACCTGACTAGTAAGAATCTTCAAACCCATGGATTTATATGTCTCCATAAGAGAATGAAGCATGTGTACAGCGGCATGAATGCAGCAGAGAAAATCCGATAAATCCCATTATCAAAATGAATTACACAAACAAAACCCAAGGACAGTGATATAGAGAGCCATTCTTAAATAATTCATTCAGGGCTTGTGATGCAACCTGGATTTACCACATCTACACCCAGAGTTGAGTGAGACATAAGGTTGGGCACTTCGGGCTGATAGCATTGGTGAGGTTCGATGAGCAAATGCAGACCCTTTGAAGTCATACAGCATGGTACCCATTCCATGGGTCCCAACTCTCCAAGTTTAAGGGATTCTTCCTTCAGCTAAAACATGCATGGGAAACCCACAGTATGGTGCACCGTGTGACTGGCAAACGTTTTCAAATGCATCTCAGTTTTCGTCCCCTTTTACTCGGGTTCACCATTCCAGACCCTTTACGAACACTCTCCCCACTTGGAAAGTCAGTGCCTTTAACCTCCTGTTGGGCACAGTTTGCAATTTCTGCGCAAGATGAAAAGGAATAGGGAGAACGAATGAGAGACTAGCTCTAGGTGTCTGCACGGGCAAATTTAACGCTCATTTCCCACCAGTAAGAGGAGTTAACCAAAGTCTCAGCATGCCGTGCAGGAACCAGATTAGGTCCTGAGGCAATCCTGTGGGTTTGCGGCCAGCTCACAAGATAGCGAGTTGAAGAAATGAGCTCAGGGGTACTGTAACTCACAAATCTGCAGAGTTATAAATGACAGCTATCGTCCAAAAATATATTGAAGGAAGCCTGCGAAGACGACTTGTAAGCGGGACAGATTTGCAGGAAAACGATTTCAGGGGGTAGACGGGAATTGCATTTAAAGCATAGGAAAAGAGGCAGAACGTCCACAATGACGCTCTTGGCCAAAAAGTGCGTATGCGTTTTTTCCTGAATATATTCAGGAAAAAACGCATACGCCCTTTTTGGCCAACCAAGCAAGCATGTTAAAGAAATCTGCACTACAATGAAGTCTCACTGCCCCCCGGTCAAAAGGGCCATCTGAAAAAAGTGTAAAATCCAGAAAGGCAGCACAGGCCATGGAGAACAGGGAGCCTTGTTATGCTGATGGGCGGGATGTAAATTGCCAACAGCCACTCTGGAGAAGTGTATGGTGTTTCCCGGACCACCGAAAAAACAAAGCTACAGAGCCTACGGCACTTCCACTTTTGGTCCTATAGCTTAGGGAAATTAAAATCAGAAACACACAGCCACCCCAAAGTGGCGGACGGCTCTGTTTACAAGAACCTCGTCTACGGTACAAGTTAAATATCCCAGAATGTGAAAAATGGATAAAGAAGTTGTGGTACGTACGTACAATGGAATATCACTCAGCAATGAAATCTATGTCATCAGGCCCGTCGCGGCATAATGAGTGGATTCAGGTACGATGATTCTAAGTGAAATAAGTCACACAGAAAATGAAACATCATAAGATATCACTAATACACGGAATGTAAACTTGGCTACACATGAACTGAATTACAAAACAGAACAGGGTCTCAAATTTAGAAAACCAACTTATGCTTGCTTAAGGGAAAAGGTGAGTTGGGGTGCTGCATAAAACCAGAGATAGAAATTAGCACAGATACCTTTCCATAAGCCAAATATGTAATAGTCAAGACCTACCCCTTGCTCCACGTAATGGACTAAACACCCCATATTCAACGCCTAGGAATACACCTGACTAGTAAGAATCTTCAAATCCATGGATTTATATGTGTCCGTAAGAGAATGAAGCGTGTGTACAGCGGCATGAATGCAGCAGAGAAAATCCGATAAATCCCATTATCAAAATGAATTACACAAACAAAACCCAAGGACAGTGAAATGGAGAGCAATTCTTAAATAATTCATTCAGGGCTTGTGATGCAACCTGGATTTACCACATCTACACCCAGAGCTGAGTGACACATAAGGTTGGGCACTTCGTGCTGATAGCATTGGTGAGGTTCGATGAGCAAATGCAGACCCTTTGAAGTCATACAGCATGGTACCCATTCCATGGGTCCCAACTCTCCAAGTTTAAGGGATTCTTCCTTCAGCTAAAACATGCATGGGAAACCCACAGTATGGTGCACCGTGTGACTGGCAAACGTTTTCAAATGCATCTCAGTTTTCGTCCCCTTTTACTCGGGTTCACCATTCCAGACCCTTTACGAACACTCTCCCCACTTGGAGAGTCAGTGCCTTTAACCTCCTGTTGGGCACAGTTTGCAATTTCTGCGCAAGATGAAAAGGAATAGGGAGAACCAATGAGAGACTAGCTCTAGGTGTCTGCACGGGCAAATTTAACGCTCATTTCCCACCAGGAAGAGGAATTAACCAAAGGCTCAGCATGCCATGCCGGAACCAGATTAGGGCCTGAGGCAATACTGTGGGTTTGTGGCCAGCTCAAAAGAAAGCGAGTTGAAGAAACGAGCTCAGGGGCACTGTAACTCACAAACCTGCAGAGTTATAAATGACAGCTATCGTCCAAAAATATATTGAAGGAAGGCTGCGAAGACGACTTGTAAGTGGGGCAGAATTGCAGGAAAACTATTTCAGGGGGTACACGGGAATTGCATTTAAAGCATCAGAAAAGAGGCAGAACGTCGACAATGATGCTCTTGTCCAAAAAGGGCGTATGCGTTTTTTCCTGAATATATTCAGGAAAAAACGCATACGCCCTTTTTGGCCAACCAAGCAAGCATGTTAAAGAAATCTGCACTACAATGATGTCTCTCTGCCCCCCGGTCAAAAGGGCCATCTGAAAAAACTGTAAAATCCTGAAAGGCAGCACAGGCCATGGAGAACAGGGAGCCTTGTTATGCTGATGGGCGGGATGTAAATTGCCAACAGCCACTCTGGAGAAGTGTATGGTGTTTCCCGGAACACCGAAAAAACAAAGCTACGGAGCCTACGGCACTTCCACTTATGGTCCTATAGCTTAGGGAAATTAAAATCAAAAACACACAGCCACCCCAAAGTGTCGGACAGCTCTGTTTACAAGAACCTCGTCTACGGTACAAGTTAAATATCCCAGAATGTGAAAAATGGATAAAGAAGTTGTGGTACGTACGTACAATGGAATATCACTCAGCAATGAAATCTATGTCATCAGGCCCGTCGCGGCATAATGAGTGAATTCAGGTACGATGATTGTAAGTGAAATAAGTCACACAGAAAATGAAACATCATAAGATATCACTACTACACGGAATGTAAACTTGGCTACACATGAACTGAATTACAAAACAGAACAGGGTCTCAAATTTAGAAAACCAACTTATGCTTGCTTAAGGGGAAAGGTGAGTTGGGGTGCTGCATAAAACCAGAGATAGAAATTAGCACAGATACCTTTCCATAAGCCAAATATGTAATAGTCAAGACCTACCCCTTGCTCAACGAAATGGACTAAACACCCCATACTCAACGCCTAGGAATACACCTGACTAGTAAGAATCTTCAAACCCATGGATTTATATGTCTCCATAAGAGAATCAAGCATGTGTACAGCTGCATGAAGGCAGCAGAGAAAATCCGATAAATCCCATTATCAAAATGAATTACACAAACAAAACCCAAGGACAGTGAAATAGACAGCAATTCTTAAATAATTCATTCAGGGCTTCTGATGCAACCCGGATTTACCACATCTACACCCAGAGCTGAGTGAGACATAAGGTTGGGCACTTCGGGCTGATAGCATTGGTGAGGTTCGATGAGCAAATGCAGACCCTTTGAAGTCATACAGCATGGTACCCATTCCATGGGTCCCAACTCTCCAAGTTTAAGGGATTCTTCCTTCAGCTAAAACATGCATGGGAAACCCACAGTATGGTGCACCGTGTGACTGGCAAACGTTTTCAAATGCATCTCAGTTTTCGTCCCCTTTTACTCGGGTTCACCATTCCAGACCCTTTACGAACACTCTCCCCCTTGAAGAGTCAGTGCATTTAACCTCCTGTTGGGCACAGTTTGCAATTTCTGCGCAAGATGAAAAGGAATAGGGAGAACGAATGAGAGACTAGCTGTAGGTGTCTGCACGGGCAAATTTAACGCTCATTTCCCACCAGGAAGAGGAATTAACCAAAGGCTCAG
Source organism: Delphinapterus leucas (assembly GCF_059928025.1). Classification (NCBI taxonomy): domain Eukaryota; kingdom Metazoa; phylum Chordata; class Mammalia; order Artiodactyla; family Monodontidae; genus Delphinapterus; species Delphinapterus leucas. Next base: position 16,426,707 of record NW_028322236.1, on the reverse strand, counting down.
CATGCCGTGCCGGAACCAGATTAGGGCCTGAAGCAATCCTGTGGGTTTGCGGCCAGCTCACAAGATAGCGAGTTGAAGAAAGGAGCTCAGGTGCACTGTAACTCACAAACCTGCAGAGTTATAAATGACAGCTATCGTCCAAAAATATATTGAAGGAAGGCTGCGAAGACGACTTGTAAGCGGGACAGATTTGCAGGAAAACGATTTCAGGGGGTAGACGGGAATTGCATTTAAAGCATAGGAAAAGAGGCAGAACGTCGACAATGATGCTCTTGGCCAAAAAGGGCGTATGCGTTTTTTCCTGAATATATTCAGGAAAAAACGCATACGCCCTTTTTGGCCAACCAAGCAAGCATGTTAAAGAAATCTACACTACAATGAAGTCTCACTGCCCCCCTGTCAAAAGGGCCATCTGAAAAAAGTGTAAAATCCAGAATGGCAGCACAGGCCATGGAGAACAGGGAGCCTTTTTATGCTGATGGGCGGGATGTAAATTGCCAACAGCCACTCTGGAGAACTGTATGGTGTTTCCCGGAACACCGAAAAAACAAAGCTACGGAGCCTACGGCACTTCCACTTATGGTCCTAAAGCTTAGGGAAATTAAAATCAAAAACACACAGCCACCCCAAAGTGTCGGACGGCTCTGTTTACAAGAACCTCGTCTACGGTACAAGTTAAATATCCCAGAATGTGAAAAATGGATAAAGAAGTTGTGGTACGTACGTACAATGGAATATCACTCAGCAATGAAATCTATGTCATCAGGCCCATCGCGGCATAATGAGTGGATTCAGGTACGATGATTCTAAGTGAAATAAGTCACACAGAAAATGAAACATCATAAGATATCACTACTACACGGAATGTAAACTTGGCTACACATGAACTGAATTACAAAACAGAACAGGGTCTCAAATTTAGAAAACCAACTTATGCTTGCTTAAGGGGAAAGGTGAGTTGGGGTGCTGCATAAAACCAGAGATAGAAATTAGCACAGATACCTTTCCATAAGCCAAATATGTAATAGTCAAGACCTACCCCTTGCTCAGCGAAATGGACTAAACACCCCATATTCAACGCCTAGGAATACACCTGACTAGTAAGAATCTTCAAACCCATGGATTTGTATGTCTCCGTAAGAGAATGAAGCGTGTGTACAGCGGCATGAATGCAGCAGAGAAAATCCTATAAATCCCATTATCAAAATGAATTACACAAACAAAACCCAAGGACAGTGAAATAGACAGCAATTCTTAAATAATTCATTCAGGGCTTGTGATGCAACCTGGATTTACCACATCTACACCCAGAGCTGAGTGAGACATAAGGTTGGGCACTTCGGGCTGATAGCATTGGTGAGGTTCGATGAGCAAATGCAGACCCTTTGAAGTCATACAGCATGGTACCCATTCCATGGGTCCCAACTCTCCAAGTTTAAGGGATTCTTCCTTCAGCTAAAACATGCATGGGAAACCCACAGTATGGTGCACCGTGTGACTGGCAAACGTTTTCAAATGCATCTCAGTTTTCGTCCCCTTTTCCTCGGGTTCACCATTCCAGACCCTTTACGAACACTCTCCCCACTTGGAGAGTCAGTGCCTTTAACCTCCTGTTGGGCACAGTTTGCAATTTCTGCGCAAGATGAAAAGGAATAGGGAGAACGAATGAGAGACTAGCTCTAGGTGTCTGCACGGGCAAATTTAACGCTCATTTCCCACCAGGAAGAGGAATTAACCAAAGGCTCAGCATGCCGTGCTGGAACCAGATTAGGGCCTGAGGCAATCCTGTGGGTTTGCGGCCAGCTCACAAGAGAGGGAGTTGAAGAAACGAGCTCAGGGGCACTGTAACTCACAAACCTGCAGAGTTTTAAATGACAGCTATCGTCCAAAAATATATTGAAGGAAGGCTGCGAAGACGACTTGTAAGCGGGACAGATTTGCAGGAAAACGATTTCAGGGGGTAGACGGGAATTGCATTTAAAGCATAGGAAAAGAGGCAGAACGTCGTCAATGATGCTCTTGGCCAAAAAGGGCGTATGCGTTTTTTCCTGAATATATTCAGGAAAAAACGCATACGCCCTTTTTGGCCAAGCAAGCAAGCATGTTAAAGAAATCTGCACTACAATGAAGTCTCACTGCCCCCCGGTCAAAAGGGCCATCTGAAAAAAGTGTAAAATCCAGAAAGGCAGCACAGGCCATGGAGAACAGGGAGCCTTGTTATGCTGATGGGCGGGATGTAAATTGCCAACAGCCACTCTGGAGAAGTGTATGGTGTTTCCCGGAACACCGAAAAAACAAAGCTACGGAGCCTACGGCACTTCCACTTATGGTCCTATAGCTTAGGGAAATTAAAATCAAAAACACACAGCCACCCCAAAGTGTCGGACGGCTCTGTTTACAAGAACCTCGTCTACGGTACAAGTTAAATATCCCAGAATGTGAAAAATGGATAAAGAAGTTGTGGTACGTACGTACAATGGAATATCACTCAGCAATGAAATCTATGTCATCAGGCCCGTCGTGGCATAATGAGTGGATTCAGGTACGATGATTCTAAGTGAAATAAGTCACACAGAAAATGAAACATCATAAGATATCACTACTACACGGAATGTAAACTTGGCTACACATGAACTGAATTACAAAACAGAACAGGGTCTCAAATTTAGAAAACCAACTTATGCTTGCTTAAGGGGAAAGGTGAGTTGGGGTGCTGCATAAAACCAGAGATAGAAATTAGCACAGATACCTTTCCATAAGCCAAATATGTAATAGTCAAGACCTACCCCTTGCTCAACGAAATGGACTAAACACCCCATATTCAACGCCTAGGAATACACCTGACTAGTAAGAATCTTCAAACCCATGGATTTATATGTCTCCGTAAGAGAATGAAGCGTGTGTACAGCGGCATGAATGCAGCAGAGAAAATCCGATAAATCCCATTATCAAAATGAATTACACAAACAAAACCCAAGGACAGTGAAATAGAGAGCAATTCTTAAATAATTCATTCAGGGCTTGTGATGCAACCTGGATTTACCACATCTACACCCAGAGCTGAGTGAGACATAAGGTTGGGCACTTCGGGCTGATAGCATTGGTGAGGTTCGATGAGCAAATGCAGACCCTTTGAAGTCATACAGCATGGTACCCATTCCATGGGTCCCAACTCTCCAAGTTTAAGGGATTCTTCCTTCAGCTAAAACATGCATGGGAAACCCACAGTATGGTGCACCGTGTGACTGGCAAACGTTTTCAAATGCATCTCAGTTTTCGTCCCCTTTTACTCGGGTTCACCATTCCAGACCCTTTACGAACACTCTCCCCACTTGGAGAGTCAGTGCCTTTAACCTCCTGTTGGGCACAGTTTGCAATTTCTGCGCAAGATGAAAAGGAATAGGGAGAACGAATGAGAGACTAGCTGTAGGTGTCTGCACGGGCAAATTTAACGCTCATTTCCCACCAGGAAGAGGAATTAACCAAAGGCTCAGCATGCCGTGCCGGAACCAGATTAGGGCCTGAAGCACTCCTATGGGTTTGCCGCCAGCTCACAAGATAGCGAGTTGAAGAAAGGAGCTCAGGGGCACTGTAACTCACAAACCTGCAGAGTTATAAATGACAGCTATCGTCCAAAAATATATTGAAGGAAGGCTGCGAAGATGACTTGTAAGCGGGACAGATTTGCAGGAAAACGATTTCAGGGGGTAGACGGGAATTGCATTTAAAGCATAGGAAAAGAGGCAGAACGTCGACAATGATGCTCTTGGCCAAAAAGGGCGTATGCGTTTTTTCCTGAATATATTCAGGAAAAAACGCATACGCCCTTTTTGGCCAACCAAGCAAGCATGTTAAAGAAATCTGCACTACAATGATGTCTCTCTGCCCCCCTGTCAAAAGGGCCATCTGAAAAAAGTGTAAAATCCAGAAAGGCAGCACAGGCCATGGAGAACAGGGAGCCTTGTTATGCTGATGGGCGGGATGTAAATTGCCAACAGCCACTCTGGAGAAGTGTATGGTGTTTCCCGGAACACCGAAAAAACAAAGCTACGGAGCCTACGGCACTTCCACTTATGGTCCTATAGCTTAGGGAAATTAAAATCAAAAACACACAGCCACCCCAAAGTGTCGGACGGCTCTGTTTACAAGAACCTCGTCTACGGTACAAGTTAAATATCCCAGAATGTGAAAAATGGATAAAGAAGTTGTGGTACGTACGTACAATGGAATATCACTCAGCAATGAAATCTATGTCATCAGGCCCGTCGCGGCATAATGAGTGGATTCAGGTACGATGATTCTAAGTGAAATAAGTCACACAGAAAATGAAACATCATAAGATATCACTACTACACGGAATGTAAACTTGGCTACACATGAACTGAATTACAAAACAGAACAGGGTCTCAAATTTAGAAAACCAACTTATGCTTGCTTAAGGGGAAAGGTGAGTTGGGGTGCTGCATAAAACCAGAGATAGAAATTAGCACAGATACCTTTCCATAAGCCAAATATGTAAGAGTCAAGACCTACCCCTTGCTCAGCGAAATGGACTAAACACCCCATATTCAACGCCTAGGAATACACCTGACTAGTAAGAATCTTCAAACCCATGGATTTATATGTCTCCGTAAGAGAATGAAGCGTGTGTACAGCGGCATGAATGCAGCAGAGAAAATCCGATAAATCCCATTATCAAAATGAATTACACAAACAAAACCCAAGGACAGTGAAATAGACAGCAATTCTTAAATAATTCATTCAGGGCTTGTGATGCAACCTGGATTTACCACATCTACACCCAGAGCTGAGTGAGACATAAGGTTGGGCACTTCGGGCTGATAGCATTGGTGAGGTTCGATGAGCAAATGCAGACCCTTTGAAGTCATACAGCATGGTACCCATTCCATGGGTCCCAACTCTCCAAGTTTAAGGGATTCTTCCTTCAGCTAAAACATGCATGGGAAACCCACAGTATGGTGCACCGTGTGACTGGCAAACGTTTTCAAATGCATCTCAGTTTTCGTCCCCTTTTACTCGGGTTCACCATTCCAGACCCTTTACGAACACTCTCCCCACTTGGAGAGTCAGTGCCTTTAACCTCCTGTTGGGCACAGTTTGCAATTTCTGCGCAAGATGAAAAGGAATAGGGAGAACGAATGAGAGACTAGCTGTAGGTGTCTGCATGGGCAAATTTAACGCTCATTTCCCACCAGGAAGAGGAATTAACCAAAGGCTCAGCATGCCGTGCCGGAACCAGATTAGGGCCTGAGGCAATCCTGTGGGTTTGCGGCCAGCTCACAAGATAGCGAGTTGAAGAAAGGAGCTCAGGGGCACTGTAACTCACAAACCTGCAGAGTTATAAATGACAGCTATCGTCCAAAAATATATTGAAGGAAGGCTGCGAAGACGACTTGTAAGCGGGACAGATTTGCAGGAAAACGATTTCAGGGGGTAGACGGGAATTGCATTTAAAGCATAGGAAAAGAGGCAGAACGTCGACAATGATGCTCTTGTCCAAAAAGGGCGTATGCGTTTTTTCCTGAATATATTCAGGAAAAAACGCATACGCCCTTTTTGGCCAACCAAGCAAGCATGTTAAAGAAATCTGCACTACAATGAAGTCTCACTGCCCCCCTGTCAAAAGGGCCATCTGAAAAAAGTGTAAAATCCAGAAAGGCAGCACAGGCCATGGAGAACAGGGAGCCTTGTTATGCTGATGGGCGGGATGTAAATTGCCAACAGCCACTCTGGAGAAGTGTATGGTGTTTCCCGGAACACCGAAAAAACAAAGCTACGGAGCCTACGGCACTTCCACTTATGGTCCTATAGCTTAGGGAAATTAAAATCAAAAACACACAGCCACCCCAAAGTGTCGGACGGCTCTGTTTACAAGAACCTCGTCTACGGTACAAGTTAAATATCCCAGAATGTGAAAAATGGATAAAGAAGTTGTGGTACGTACGTACAATGGAATATCACTCAGCAATGAAATCTATGTCATCAGGCCCGTCACGGCATAATGAGTGGATTCAGGTACGATGATTCTAAGTGAAATAAGTCACACAGAAAATGAAACATCATAAGATATCACTACTACACTGAATGTAAACTTGGCTACACATGAACTGAATTACAAAACAGAACAGGGTCTCAAATTTAGAAAACCAACTTATGCTTGCTTAAGGGGAAAGGTGAGTTGGGGTGCTGCATAAAACCAGAGATAGAAATTAGCACAGATACCTTTCCATAAGCCAAATATGTAATAGTCAAGACCTACCCCTTGCTCAGTGAAATGGACTAAACACCCCATATTCAACGCCTAGGAATACACCTGACTAGTAAGAATCTTCAAACCCATGGATTTATATGTCTCCATAAGAGAATGAAGCGTGTGTACAGCGGCATGAATGCAGCAGAGAAAATCCTATAAATCCCATTATCAAAATGAATTACACAAACAAAACCCAAGGACAGTGAAATAGACAGCAATTCTTAAATAATTCATTCAGGGCTTGTGATGCAACCTGGATTTACCACATCTACACCCAGAGCTGAGTGAGACATAAGGTTGGGCACTTCGGGCTGATAGCATTGGTGAGGTTCGATGAGCAAATGCAGACCCTTTGAAGTCATACAGCATGGTACCCATTCCATGGGTCCCAACTCTCCAAGTTTAAGGGATTCTTCCTTCAGCTAAAACATGCATGGGAAACCCACAGTATGGTGCACCGTGTGACTGGCAAACGTTTTCAAATGCATCTCAGTTTTCGTCCCCTTTTACTCGGGTTCACCATTCCAGACCCTTTACGAACACTCTCCCCACTTGGAGAGTCAGTGCCTTTAACCTCCTGTTGGGCACAGTTTGCAATTTCTGCGCAAGATGAAAAGGAATAGGGAGAACGAATGAGAGACTAGCTGTAGGTGTCTGCATGGGCAAATTTAACGCTCATTTCCCACCAGGAAGAGGAATTAACCAAAGGCTCAGCATGCCGTGCCGGAACCAGATTAGGGCCTGAGGCAATCCTGTGGGTTTGCGGCCAGCTCACAAGATAGCGAGTTGAAGAAAGGAGCTCAGGGGCACTGTAACTCACAAACCTGCAGAGTTATAAATGACAGCTATCGTCCAAAAATATATTGAAGGAAGGCTGCGAAGACGACTTGTAAGCGGGACATATTTGCAGGAAAACGATTTCAGGGGGTAGACGGGAATTGCATTTAAAGCATAGGAAAAGAGGCAGAACGTCGACAATGATGCTCTTGTCCAAAAAGGGCGTATGCGTTTTTTCCTGAATATATTCAGGAAAAAACGCATACGCCCTTTTTGGCCAAGCAAGCAAGCATGTTAAAGAAATCTGCACTACAATGAAGTCTCACTGCCCCCCGGTCAAAAGGGCCATCTGAAAAAAGTGTAAAATCCAGAAAGGCAGCACAGGCCATGGAGAACAGGGAGCCTTGTTATGCTGATGGGCGGGATGTAAATTGCCAACAGCCACTCTGGAGAAGTGTATGGTGTTTCCCGGAGCACCGAAAAAACAAAGCTACGGAGCCTACGGCACTTCCACTTATGGTCCTATAGCTTAGGGAAATTAAAATCAAAAACACACAGCCACCCCAAAGTGTCGGACGGCTCTGTTTACAAGAACCTCGTCTATGGTACAAGTTAAATATCCCAGAATGTGAAAAATGGATAAAGAAGTTGTGGTACGTACGTACAATGGAATATCACTCAGCAATGAAATCTATGTCATCAGGCCCGTCGCGGCATAATGAGTTTATTCAGGTACGATGATTCTAAGTGAAATAAGTCACACAGAAAATGAAACATCATAAGATATCACTACTACACGGAATGTAAACTTGGCTACACATGAACTGAATTACGAAACAGAACAGGGTCTCAAATTTAGAAAACCAACTTATGCTTGCTTAAGGGGAAAGGTGAGTTGGGGTGCTGCATAAAACCAGAGATAGAAATTAGCACAGATACCTTTCCATAAGCCAAATATGTAATAGTCAAGACCTACCCCTTGCTCAACGAAATGGACTAAACACCCCATATTCAACGCCTAGGAATACACCTGACTAGTAAGAATCTTCAAACCCATGGATTTATATGTCTCCGTAAGAGAATGAAGCGTGTGTACAGCGGCATGAATGCAGCAGAGAAAATCCGATAAATCCCATTACCAAATGAATTACACAAACAAAACCCAAGGACAGTGAAATAGAGAGCAATTCTTAAATAATTCATTCAGGGCTTGTGATGCAACCTGGATTTACCACATCTACACCCAGAGCTGAGTGAGACATAAGGTTGGGCACTTTGGGCTGATAGCATTGGTGAGGTTCGATGAGCAAATGCAGACCCTTTGAAGTCATACAGCATGGTACCCATTCTATGGGTCCCAACTCTCCAAGTTTAAGGGATTCTTCCTTCAGCTAAAACATGCATGGGAAACCCACAGTATGGTGCACCGTGTGACTGGCAAACGTTTTCAAATGCATCTCAGTTTTCGTCCCCTTTTACTCGGGTTCACCATTCCAGACCCTTTACGAACACTCTCCCCACTTGGAGAGTCAGTGCCTTTAACCTCCTGTCGGGCACAGTTTGCAATTTCTGCGCAAGATGAAAAGGAATAGGGAGAACCAACGAGAGACTAGCTGTAGGTGTCTGCACGGGCAAATTTAACGCTCATTTCCCACCAGGAAGAGGAATTAACCAAAGGCTCAGCATGCCGTGCCGGAACCAGATTAGGGCCTGAAGCAATCCTGTGGGTTTGCGGCTAGCTCACAACATAGCGAGTTGAAGAAAGGAGCTCAGGGGCACTGTAACTCACAAACCTGCAGAGTTATAAATGACAGCTATCGTCCAAAAATATATTGAAGGAAGGCTGCGAAGACGACTTGTAAGCGGGACAGATTTGCAGGAAAACGATTTCAGGGGGTAGACGGGAATTGCATTTAAAGCATAGGAAAAGAGGCAGAACGTCGACAATGATGCTCTTGGCCAAAAAGGGCGTATGCGTTTTTTCCTGATATTCAGGAAAAAACGCATACGCCCTTTTTGGCCAACCAAGCAAGCATGTTAAAGAAATCTGCACTACAATGAAGTCTCACTGCCCCCCGGTCAAAAGGGCCATCTGAAAAAAGTGTAAAATCCAGAAAGGCAGCACAGGCCATGGAGAACCGGGAGCCTTGTTATGCTGATGGGCGGGATGTAAATTGCCAACAGCTACTCTGGAGAAGTGTATGGTGTTTCCCGAAACACCGAAAAAACAAAGCTACGGAGCCTACGGCACTTCCACTTAAGGTCCTATAGCTTAGGGAAATTAAAATCAAAACAAAACAGCCACCCCAAAGTGTCGGAAGGCTCTGTTTACAAGAACCTCGTCTACGGTACAAGTTAAATATCCCAGAATGTGAAAAATGGATAAAGAAGTTGTGGTACGTATGTACAATGGAATATCACTCAGCAATGAAATCTATGTCATCAGGCCCGTCGCGGCATAATGAGTGGATTCAGATACGATGATTCTAAGTGAAATAAGTCACACAGAAAATGAAACATCGTAAGATATCACTACTACACGGAATGTAAACTTGGCTACACATGAACTGAATTACAAAACAGAACAGGGTCTCAAATTTAGAAAACCAACTTATGCTTGCTTAAGGGGAAAGGTGAGTTGGGGTGCTGCATAAAACCAGAGATAGAAATTAGCACAGATACCTTTCCATAAGCCAAATATGTAATAGTCAAGACCTACCCCTTGCTCAACGAAATGGACTAAACACCCCATATTCAACGCCTAGGAATACACCTGACTAGTAAGAATCTTCAAACCCATGGATTTATATGTCTCCGTAAGAGAATGAAGCGTGTGTACAGCGGCATGAATGCAGCATAGAAAATCCGATAAATCCCCTTAACAAAATGAATTACACAAACAAAACCCAAGGACAGTGAAATAGAGAGCAATTCTTAAATAATTCATTCAGGGCTTGTGATGCAACCTGGATTTACCATATCTACACCCAGAGCTGAGTGAGACATAAGGTTGGGCACTTCGGGCTGATAGCATTGGTAAGGTTCGATGAGCAAATGCAGACCCTTTGAAGTCATACAGCATGGTACCCATTCCATGGGTCCCAACTCTCCAAGTTTAAGGGATTCTTCCTACTGCTAAAACATGCATGGAAAACCCACAGTATGGTGCACCGTGTGACTGGCAAACGTTTTCAAATGCATCTCATTTTTCGTCCCCTTTTACTCGGGTTCACCATTCCAGACCCTTTACGAACACTCTCCCCACTTGGAGAGTCAGTGCCTTTAACCTCCTGTTATGCACAGTTTGCGATTTCTGTGCAAGAAGAAAAGGAATAGGGAGAACGAATGAGAGACTAGCTGTAGGTGTCTGCACGGGCAAATTTAACGCTCATTTCCCACCAGGAAGAGGAATTAACCAAAGGCTCAGCATGCCGTGCCGGAACCAGATTAGGGCCTGAAGCAATCCTGCGGATTTATGGCCAGCTCACAAGATAGCGAGTTGAAGAAAGGAGATCAGGGGCACTGTAACTCACAAACCTGCAGAGTTATAAATGACAGCTATCGTCCAAAAATATATTGAAGGAAGGCTGCGAAGACGACTTGTAAGCGGGACAGATTTGCAGGAAAACGATTTCAGGGGGTAGACGGGAATTTCATTTAAAGCATAGGAAAAGAGGCAGAACGTCGACAATGATGCTCTTGGCCAAAAAGGGCGTATGCGTTTTTTCCTGATATTCAGGAAAAAACGCATACGCCCTTTTTGGCCAACCAAGCAAGCATGTTAAAGAAATCTGCACTACAATGAAGTCTCACTGCCCCCCGGTCAAAAGGGCCATCTGAAAAAAGTGTAAAATCCAGAAAGGCAGCACAGGCCATGGAGAACCGGGAGCCTTGTTATGCTGATGGGCGGGATGTAAATTACCAACAGCCACTCTGGAGAAGTGTATGGTGTTTCCCGGAACACCGAAAAAACAAAGCTACGGAGCCTACGGCACTTCCACTTAAGGTCCTATAGCTTAGGGAAATTAAAATCAAAAACACACAGCCACCCCAAAGTGTCGGACGGCTCTGTTTACAAGAACCTCGTCTACGGTACAAGTTAAATATCCCAGAATGTGAAAAATGGATAAAGAAGTTGTGGTACGTACGTACAATGGAATATCACTCAGCAATGAAATCTATGTCATCAGGCCTGTCGCGGCATAATGAGTGGATTCAGGTACGATGATTCTAAGTGAAATAAGTCACACAGAAAATGAAACATCATAAAATATCACTACTACACGGAATGTAAACTTGGCTACACATGAACTGAATTACAAAACAGAACAGGGTCTCAAATTTAGAAAACTCAACTTATGCTTGCTTATGGGGAAAGGTGAGTTGGGGTGCTGCATAAAACCAGAGATAGAAATTAGCACAGATACCATTCCATAAGCCAAATATGTAATAGTCAAGACCTACCCCTTGCTCAACGAAATGGACTAAACACCCCATATTCAACGCCTAGGAATACACCTGACTAGTAAGAATCTTCAAACCCATGGATTTATATGTCTCTGTAAGAGAATGAAGCGTGTGTACAGGGGCATGAATGCAGCAGAGAAAATCCGATAAATCCCATTATCAAAATGAATTACACAAACAAAACCCAAGGACAGTGAAATAGAGAGCAATTCTTAAATAATTCATTCAGGGCTTGTGATGCAACCTGGATTTACCACATCTACACCCAGAGCTGAGTGAGACATAAAGTTGGGCACTTCGGGCTGATAGCATTGGTGAGGTTCGATGAGAAAATGCAGACCCTTTGAAGTCATACAGCATGGTACCCATTCCATGGGTCCCACTCTCCAAGTTTAAGGGATTCTTCCTTCAGCTAAAACATGCATGGGAAACCCACAGTATGGTGCACCGTGTGACTGGCAAACGTTTTCAAATGCATCTCAGTTTTCGTCCCCTTTTACTCGGGTTCACCATTCCAGACCCTTTACGAACACTCTCCCCACTTGGAGAGTCAGTGCCTTTAACCTCCTGTTGGGCACAGTTTGCAATTTCTGCGCAAGATGAAAAGGAATAGGGAGAACCAATGAGAGACTAGCTGTAGGTGTCTGCACGGGCAAATTTAACGCTCATTTCCCACCAGGAAGAGGAATTAACCAAAGGCTCAGCATGCCGTGCCGGAACCAGATTAGGGCCTGAAGCAATCCTGCGGATTTGCGGCCAGCTCACAAGATAGCGAGTTGAAGAAAGGAGCTCAGGGGCACTGTAACTCACAAACCTGCAGAGTTATAAATGACAGCTATCGTCCAAAAATATATTGAAGGAAGGCTGCGAAGACGACTTGTAAGCGGGACAGATTTGCAGGAAAACGATTTCAGGGGGTAGACGGGAATTGCATTTAAAGCATAGGAAAAGAGGCAGAACGTCAACAATGATGCTCTTGGCCAAAAAGGGCGTATGCGTTTTTTCCTGATATTCAGGAAAAAACACATACGCCCTTTTTGGCCAACCAAGCAAGCATGTTAAAGAAATCTGCACTACAATGAAGTCTCACTGCCCCCCGGTCAAAAGGGCCATCTGAAAAAAGTGTAAAATCCAGAAAGGCAGCACAGGCCATGGAGAACCGGGAGCCTTGTTATGTTGATGGGCGGGATGTAAATTGCCAACAGCTACTCTGGAGAAGTGTATGGTGTTTCCCGGAACACCGAAAAAACAAAGCTACGGAGGCTACGGCACTTCCACTTATGGTCCTATAGCTTAGGGAAATTAAAATAAAAAAAAAACAGCCACCCCAAAGTGTCGGACGGCTCTGTTTACAAGAACCTCGTCTACGGTACAAGTTAAATATCCCAGAATGTGAAAAATGGATAAAGAAGTTGTGGTACGTATGTACAATGGAATATCACTCAGCAATGAAATCTATGTCATCAGGCCCGTCGCGGCATAATGAGTGGATTCAGATACGATGATTCTAAGTGAAATAAGTCACCCAGAAAATGAAACATCGTAAGATATCACTACTACACGGAATGTAAACTTGGCTACACATGAACTGAATTACAAAACAGAACAGGGTCTCAAATTTAGAAAACCAACTTATGCTTGCTTAAGGGGAAAGGTGAGTTGGGGTGCTGCATAAAACCAGAGATAGAAATTAGCACAGATACCTTTCCATAAGCCAAATATGTAATAGTCAAGACCTACCCCTTGCTCAACGAAATGGACTAAACACCCCATATTCAACGCCTAGGAATACACCTGACTAGTAAGAATCTTCAAACCCATGGATTTATATGTCTCCGTAAGAGAATGAAGCGTGTGTACAGCGGCATGAATGCAGCAGAGAAAATCCGATAAATCCCATTATCAAAATGAATTACACAAACAAAACCCAAGGACAGTGAAATAGAGAGCAATTCTTAAATAATTCATTCAGGGCTTGTGATGCAACCTGGATTTACCACATCTACACCCAGAGCTGAGTGAGACATAAGGTTGGGCACTTCGGGCTGATAGCATTGGTGAGGTTCGATGAGCAAATGCAGACCCTTTGAAGTCATACAGCATGGTACCTTTTCCATGGGTCCCAAATCTCCAAGTTTAAGGGATTCTTCCTTCAGCTAAAACATGCATGGGAAACACACAATATGGTGCACCGTGTGACTGGCAAACGTTTTCAAATGCATCTCAGTTTTCGTCCCCTTTTACTCGGGTTCACCATTCCAGACCCTTTACGAACACTCTCCCCACTTGGAGAGTCAGTGCCTTTAACCTCCTGTTGGGCACAGTTTGCAATTTCTGCGTAAGATGAAAAGGAATAGGGAGAACCAATGAGAGACTAGCTGTAGGTGTCTGCACGGGCAAATTTAACGCTCATTTCCCACCAGGAAGAGGAATTAACCAAAGGCTCAGCATGCCGTGCCAGAACCATATTAGGGCCTGAAGCAATCCTGCGGATTTGCGGCCAGCTCACAAGATAGCGAGTTGAAGAAAGGAGCTCAGGGGCACTGTAACTCACAAACCTGCAGAGTTATAAATGACAGCTATCGTCCAAAAATATATTGAAGGAAGGCTGCGAAGATGACTTGTAAGCGGGACAGATTTGCAGGATAACGATTTCAGGGGGTAGACGGGAATTGCATTTAAAGCATAGGAAAAGAGGCAGAACGTCGACAATGATGCTCTTGGCCATAAAGTGCGTATGCGTTTTTTCCTGAATATATTCAGGAAAAAACGCATACGCACTTTTTGGCCAACCAAGCAAGCATGTGAAAGAGATCTGCACTACAATGAAGTCTCACTGCTCCCCGGTCAAAAGGGCCATCTGAAAAAAGTGTAAAATCCAGAAAGGCAGCACAGGCCATGGAGAACAGGGAGCCTTGTTATGCTGATGGGCGGGATGTAAATTGCCAACAGCCACTCTGGAGAAGTGTATGGTGTTTCCCGGAACACCGAAAAAACAAAGCTACGGAGCCTACGGCACTTCCACTTATGGTCCTATAGCTTAGGGAAATTAAAATCAAAAACACACAGCCACCCCAAAGTGTCGGACGGCTCTGTTTACAAGAACCTCGTCTACGGTACAAGTTAAATATCCCAGAATGTGAAAAATGGATAAAGAAGTTGCGGTACGTACGTACAATGGAATATCACTCAGCAATGAAATCTATGTCATCAGGTCCGTCGCGGCATAATGAGTGGATTCATGTACGATGATTCTAAGTGAAATAAGTCACACAGAAAATGAAACATCATAAGGTATCACTAATACACGGAATGTAAACTTGGCTACACATCAATTGAATTACAAAACAGAACAGGGTCTCAAATTTAGAAAACCAACTTATGCTTGCTTAAGGGGAAAGGTGAGTTGGGGTGCTGCATAAAACCAGAGATAGAAATTAGCACAGATAGCTTTCCATTAGCCAAATATGTAATAGTCAAGACCTACCCCTTGCTCAACGAAATGGACTAAACACCACATATTCAACGCCTAGGAATACACCTGACTAGTAAGAATCTTCAAACCCATGGATTTATATGTCTCCGGAAGAGAATGAAGCGTGTGTACAGCGGCATGAATGCAGCAGAGAAAATCCGATAAATCCCATTATCAAAATGAATTACACAAACAAAACCCAAGGACAGTGAAATAGAGAGCAATTCTTAAATAATTCATTCAGGGCTTGTGATGCAACCTGGATTTACCACATCTACACCCAGAGCTGAGTGAGACATAAGGTTGGGCACTTCGGGCTGATAGCATTGGTGAGGTTCAATGAGCAAATGCAGACCCTTTGAAGTCATACAGCATGGTACCCATTCTTTGGATCCCAAATCTCCAGGTTTAAGGGATTCTTCCTTCAGCTAAAACATGCATGGGAAACACACAATATGGTGCACCGTGTGACAGACAAACGTTTTCAAATGCATCTCAGTTTTTGTCCCCTTTTACTCGGGTTCACCATTTCAGACACTTTACTAACACTCTGCCCACTTGGAGAGTCAGTGCCTTTAACCTCCTGTTGGGCACAGTTTGCAGATTCTGCGCAAGATGAACAGGAAGAGGGAGAACCAGTGAGAGACTAGCTGTAGGTGTCTGCACGGGCAATCTTAACGCTCATTTCACACCAGGAAATGGAATTAACCAAAGGCTCAGCATGCCGTGCCGGAACCAGATTAGGGCCTGAAGCAATCCTGTGGGTTTGCGGCCAGCTCACAAGATAGCAAGTTGAAGAAAGGAGCTCAGAGGCACTGTAACTCACAAACCTGCAGAGTTATAAATGACAGCTATCGTCCAAAAATATATTGAAGGAAGTCTGCAAAGACGACTTGTAAGCAGGACAGATTTGCAGGAAAACGATTTCAGGGGGTAGATGGGAATTGCATTTAAAGCATAGGAAAAGAGGCAGAACGTCGACAATGATGCTCTTGGTCAAAAAGGGCGTATGCGTTTTTTCTTGAATATATTCATTAAAAAACGCATACGCCCTTTTTGGCCAACCATGCAAGCATGTTCAAGAAATCTGCACTACAATGAAGTCTCACTGCTCCCCGGTCATAAGGGCCATCTGAAAAAAGTGTAAAATCCAGAAAGGCAGCACAGGCCATGGAGATCAGGGAGCCTTGTTATGCTGATGGGCGGGATGTAAATTGCCAACTGTCACTCTGGAGAAGTGTATGGTGTTTCCCGGAACACCGAAAAAACAAAGGTATGGAGCCTACGGCACTTCCACTTTTGGTCCTATAGCTTAGGGAAATTAAAATCAAAAACACACAGCCACCCCAAAGTGTCGGACGGCTCTGTTTACAAGAACCTCGTCTACGGTACAAGTTAAATATCGCAGAATGTGAGAAATGGATAAAGAAGTTCTGGTACGTACGTACAATGGAATATCACTCAGCAATGAAATCTATCTCATCAGGCCCGTCGCGGCATAACGAGTGGATTCAGGTACGATGATTCTAAGTGAAATAAGTCACACAGAAAATGAAACATCATAAGATATCACTAATACACGGAACGTAAACTTGGCTACACATGAACTGAATTACAAAATACAACAGGGTCTCAAATTTAGAAAACCAACTTATGCTTGCTTAAGGGGAAAGGTGAGTTGGGGTGCTGCATAAAACCAGAGATAGAAATTAGCACAGATACCTTTCCATAAGCCATATATGTAATAGTCAAGACCTACACCTTGCTCAACGAAATGGACTAAACACCCCATATTCAACGCCTAGGAATACACCTGACTAGTAAGAATCTTCAAACCCATGGATTTATATGTCTCCGTAAGAGAATGATGCGTGTGTACAGCGACATGAATGCAGCAGAGAAAATCCGATAAATCCCATTACCAAAATGAATTACACAAACAAAACCCAAGGACAGTGAAATAGAGAGCAATTCTTAAATAATTCATTCAGGGCTTGTGATGCAACCTGGATTTACCACTTCTACACCCAGAGCTGAGTGAGAGATAAGGTTGGGCACTTCGGGCTGATAGCATTGGTGAGGTTCGTTGAGCAAATGCAGACCCTTTGAAGTCATACAGCATGGTACCCATTCCATGGGTCCCAACTCTCCAAGTTTAAGGGATTCTTCCTTCAGATAAAACATGCATGGGAAACCCACAGTATGGTGAACCGTGTGACTGGCAATCGTTTTCAAATGCATCTCCGTTTTCATTCCCTTTTACTCGGGTTCACAATTCCAGACCCTTTACTAACACTCTCCCCACTTGGAGAGTCAGTGCCTTTAACCTCCTGTTGGGCGCAGTTTGCACTTTCTGCGCAAGATGAACAGGAATAGGGAGAACCAATGAGAGACTAGCTCTAGGTGTCTGCACGGGCAATTTAATGCTCATTTCTCACCAGGAAGTGGAATTAACCAAAGGCTCAGAATGCCGTGCCGGAACCAGATTAGGGCCTGAGGCAATACTGCGGGTGTGCAGGCAGCTCACAAGATAGCGAGTTGAACAAAGGAGCTCAGGGGCACTGTAATTCACACACCTGCAGAGTTATAAATGACAGCTATCGTCCAAAAATATATTGAAGGAAGGCTGCGAAGAGGACTTGAAAGCGGGGCAGAATTCCAGGAAAACGATTTCAGGAGGTAGACGGGAAGTGCACTGAAAGCATAGGAGAAGAGGCAGAACCTCGACAATGATGCACTTGTTCAAAAAGTACATATGCGTTTTTTCCAAGGCCCTCCTTAATGAGGGTAGGGGGCTCCCAGCATGCTTCAGTGGCCAACAGAGGGCCCACATCGCCAAGGTGACTTGAGCCAGCCAGGCAGGAGTGACCTCACATCAGAGGGCCCACCTCACAGAAGGGTAAGGGACCCAGCCATTATCAGACTCTCACCAGAAGTCGCACATCAGCAAGGGGCTGTGAACAAGGCAGGAGTGTCTTCACACCCGTGGGGCCACATCATTGCAAGTTGAGGTACCCAGCACATGTGGCCTCAAACCAGAGAACCCACATCTCCATGGGTCGCGGAGCGAGGCAGGCAGGATGAACCTCAAAACATGTGGCCCATTGTATAAAAAAGGTGAGGA
Source organism: Delphinapterus leucas (assembly GCF_059928025.1). Classification (NCBI taxonomy): domain Eukaryota; kingdom Metazoa; phylum Chordata; class Mammalia; order Artiodactyla; family Monodontidae; genus Delphinapterus; species Delphinapterus leucas. Next base: position 16,408,590 of record NW_028322236.1, on the reverse strand, counting down.
ATCCAGCAGTTGGAACATCCCAGCAGGCGGCCCCAGAGCACCGAGGCTATGGGATCCAGGCAATGATGAACTCACAACAGAGGGCCCTCATCATGAAACTGTGAGCAACCTAGCCATTGTGACCTCAGAGGACAAGGCCCACGTCCCCATGGGGAAGCAAACCAAGCAGGAGTGTCATCGCACCAGTGGGCACACATCAGAAAATGTGGGGAGCCCAGCAGTTAGGGCCTGATGCCAGAGGGCCCTCATCACCGAGGAGAGGAGGCTCCCAGCAGGCTCCAACTGCTACAAGAGGGCCAACGTCGCCAATGCGGGGTGTGCCAGCCAGGCAGGAGTGACCTCAGAGCAGAGGGCCAACCTCAAAAAAGTGTGAGGAACCCAAAGAGGATTAGACTCTCACCAGAGGGCCCACATCACCAAGAGGATCAGAACCAGGCAGGACTGTCTTCACACCAGGGTGACCACATCATAGAAAGGTGAGGAACCCAGCACATGTGGCCTAAACCAGAAGACCCACATCTCCAAGGGGCTCGGAGTGAGGCATGCAGGAGTAGCCTCACAACACAGGGCCCATAGAATAAAAAAGCTGAGGAATCCTGCAGTGGGAACCTCCCAGCAGGCGGCCCAGAGCACCGAGTCTATGCGATCCAGGCTGCAGTGAACTCACAACAGAGGGCCCATATCATGAAACTGTGAGCAACCCAGCCATTGGGACCTCACAGCAGAAGGCCCACATCCCCATGGGGTTGGGAACATGGCAAGAGTGTCCTCGCACCACTTAGCACGTATCAGAAAAAGTGGGTACCCAGCAGTTACGGCCTGACGCTAGAGAGCCCTCATCACCGAGGGGAGGTGGCTCCCAGCAGGCTCCAACTGCCACAAGAGGGCCGATGTCGCCAAGGCGGGGTGTGCCAGCCAGTCAGTAGTGACCTCACAACAGAGGGCCCACCTCACAGAAGGGTGAGGAACCCAGCCAGGATCAGACTCACACCAGAGGGCCCACATCACCAAGGGGATAGAAACCAGGCAGGAGTGTCCTCACACCAGTGGGGCCACATCATCGAAAGGTGAGGGACCCAGCACACGTGGCCTCTAACCAGAGGACACACATCACCAAGGGGCTGGGAGTGAGTCAGGCAGGAGGAGTCTCCAAACAGAGGGCCCATAGAAGAAAAAAGGTGAGGAATCCCGCAGTTGGAACCTCCCCGCAGGCGGCCAGGAGCAGCGAGGCTATGGGATCCAGGCCGGAGTGAACTCACACCAGAGGGCCCTCATCATGAAACTGAGCCACCCACCGTTGGGACCTCAGAGCAGAAGGCCCATATTCCCATGTGGTTGGAAACCTGGCAGGAGTGTACTCACACCACAGGGCGCACATCAGAAAATTTTGGGAGCCCAGGAGTTAGAGCCTGACGCCAGAGGGCCCTCATTACCGAGGGGAGGAGACTCCCAGCAGGCACCAACTCCCAACTGAGGGCCCACGTCGCCAAGGTGACGTGTGCCAGTCAGGCAGGAGTGACCTCACAGCAGAGGGCCTACCTCACAGAAGGGTGAGGAAACCAGCCAGGATAAGACTCTCACCAGAGAGCCCACATCACCAAGGGGACCGGAACAAGGCAGGAGTGTCCTCACACCAGTGTGGCCACATTATAGAAAGGTGACGAACCCAGCACATGTGGCCTAAACCAGAGGACCCACATTTCCAAGGTGCTCCGAGTGAGGCAGGCAGGAGTAGCCTAACAACACAGGGCCCACAGAATAAAAAATGTGAGGAATCCAGCAGTTGGAACCCCCCAGCAGGTGGCCCAGAGTACGGAGTCTATGGGATCCAGGCCACAGTGAACTCACAGCAGAGGGCTCACATCATGATACTGTGAGCAACCCAGCTGGTGGGACCTCAGAGCAGAAGGCCCACATCCCCATGGGGATGGGAACGTGGCAGGAGTGTACTCGCACGACAGGGCACATATCAGAAAATTTTGGGAGCCCATGAGTTAGGGCCTGACGCCAGAGGGCCCTCATTACCGAGGGGAGGAGACTCCCAGCAGGCACCAACTCCCAACTGAGGGCCCACATCGCCAAGGTGATGTGTGTCAGCCAGGCAGGAGTGACCTCACAGCAGAGGGCCCACCTCCCAGAAGGGTGAGGAATCCAGCCAGGATCAGACTCTCACCAGAGGGCCCCCATCACCAAGGGGATGGGAACCAGGCAGGAGTGTCCTCACACCAGTGGGGCCACATCAATAAAGGTGAGGAAACCGGCACATGTGGCCTCAAACCAGAGGACCTACATCACAAAAGGGCTGGGAGTGAGTCAGGAAGGAGGAGCATGAAAACACAGGACCCAAAGAATAAAAATGGTAAGGAATCCAGCAGTAGGAACCTCCCAGCAGGCGGCTCAGAGCACAGAGTCTATGGGATCTAGGCCTGAGTGAACTAACACCAGAGAGCCAACATCCTGAAACTGTGAACAACACAGGTGTTGGGACCATAGAGCAGAAGGCACATGGGGATGGGAACCTGGCAGGAGTGCCCTCACACCACTTAGCACGTATCAGAAAATGTGGGTAACCAGCAGTTAGGGCCTGATGCCAGAGGGCCTCATCACTGAGGGGAGGAGGCTCCCAGCGGGCTCCAACTGCCACCAGAGGGCCGACGTCGCCAAGGCGGGGTGTGTCAGCCAGGCAGGAGTGACCTCAGAGAAGAGGGCCCACCTCACAGAAGTGTGAGGAGCCCAACCAGGGTCAGACTCTCACTGGAGGGCTCACATCACCAAGGGGATGGGAACCAGGCAGGAGTGTCCGCACACCAGTGGGGCCACATCTGCGAAAGGTGAGGAACCCAGCACATGTGGCCTCAAACCAGAGGACACACATCACCAAGGGGCTGGGAGTGAGGCAGGTGTCTGGAGGGGCACATTTAACTCTAATTTCCCACCAGGAAGAGGAATTAACCAAAGGCTCAGAGTGCCGTGCGGGACCCTGATTACGGCCTGAAGCAAACCTGCGGTTCTGTGGCCAGCTTTCAAGGAAACGAGTTAAGAAAGGAAACCACAGGCACTGTAATTCACAAACCTGCAGAGTTATAAATGACAGCTATTGGCAAAAATATATTGAAGTAAGTCTGCACAGAGGACTTGAAAACGAGGCAGAATTGCAGGAATCATATTTCAGGAGGTAGATTGGAATTGCATTTAAAGCATGTGAAAAGCGGCAGATCTTTGACAGTGATGCACTTGGACAAAAAGTACGTATACATTTTTTCCTGAATATATTCAGGAAAAAACGCATATGCCCTTTGTGGCCAACCAAGAATTCGAGCAATGGAAATCCGCACTACAATGAAGTCTCATTTCCCATTCGTCAAAAGAGCCATCTGAAAAAAGTGTAAAACCCAGAAACACAGGACAGGCCATGGAGAACAGGGAGCCTTGTTATGCTGATGGACGGGATGTAAATTGCCAACAGACACTCTGGTGATGTTTATGGTGTATGCTGAAACATCTAAAAAACAAAGCTACAGAGCCTAGGGCACTTCCACTTTTGGCCCTATAGCTTAGGAAAATTAAAATCAACAAGACACAGCCAACACAATATCCAGGGCTGCTGTGTTTACAAGAACCTCGAGTCCAGTACAAATTAAATATCCCAGAAAGAAAAAAATGGATAAAGGAGTTGTCCTTCTTACGTACAACGGAATATCACTCAGCAATGAAATCAATGTCATCAGGCCTGTAGCAGCAAATTGAGTGGATTTAAGTATGATGATTCTAAGAGAAATATGTCACACAGAGAAACATAATTATCATAAGATATCACAAATAGAGGGAGTGTAAACTTGGCTACACATAAACTGAATTACAAAACCGAACAGAGTCTCACATTTAGCTAAAATCTTATGCTTGCTTAAGGGGAAAGTTGAGTTGGGGTGTTGTATAAAACCAGAGATTGAAATGAGCACACATACCGTTCCATAAGCCAAATATGTAATAGACAAGACCTACTCTTTGCTCAACGAAATAGACTAATCCATGGTGTATCACCTCACACCTGTTAGAATGGGCATCATCAGAAAATCTACAAACAACAAATGCTGGAAAGGGTGCGGAGATAAGGAACCCTCTTCCACTATTGTTGGGAATGTAAATTGATGCAGTCACTGTGGAGAACATTATGGAGTTTCTTATAAAACTAAGAATAGAATTACCATATAATACAGCAATCCCACTACTGGGCATATACCCAGACAAAACCATAAAACGAAAAGAGACATTCACCGCAATGTTCATTGCATCACTATTTACAATATCCAGGTAATGGAAGCAACCTAAATGCCCACAGACAGACGAATGCATAAAGATGAGGTACATATATAAAATGGAATATTACTAAGCCATAAAACGGAATGAAATTGGGTCATTTGTAGAGACGTTGATGGATCTAGAGACTGTCATACAGAGTGAAGTAAGTCAGAAAGAGAAAAACAAATCCTGTATATAAATGCATATATGTGGAACCTAGAAAAGTTGTACAGATGAACCGTTTTGCAAGGCAGAAATAGAGCAACAGATGTAGACAACAAACGTATGGACACCAAGGGGGGAAAGCTGTTAGGGGGGTGGTGGTGGGAGGAGTTGAGAGATTGGGATTGGCATGTATACATTTCTATGTATAAAATAGGTAATCAAAAAGAACCTGCTGTATAAAAAAATAAAATTAAATTCAAAATTACAAAAAGAAAAACAGAAAAAATATTCTTCCCTTCACATACATGTATTTATATGAATAAATTATTTCCATGCTTATATCTGTAAATACAAAAAAGAGGAATAAAATCTACCTTGAACCAAAAACGAAAAAAAGAATAAAAAACAGAACCCACCAGTTACACAGAGGAAAACCGTATCAGGGCCCTTGCTCCAGTTGTAAACAATTCTGAAGTTGGTCAGTGGTGGGGAATCATCTCCCATTCAGCCAGCATGCCCCACGCAACAAGCGTCCTCATTGCAAAGCTAGGGGCCCGTGCCGAGGCATCTGTGAGTAAACGTGGGCCGAGCCCCAGGCCAGCTGCTGCTGAAATGTTCCCACCCTTCCCAGGTAAAACACCTGAATATGTACAAGGACTTGAAAGCCTAGAGGAAGGGCCATGGAGCCACATGAGCGACAGCATGCCAGCCGACTTGGTGCCTGCAGGCCAGACAGGATGGTCCTGGCCCTGGGTGCTCTTCTGGAAGCTTTCCATTTCCCTGCCTGAGATACCCCTCCTGTCCCGGCCCCCACTGCTTTCTTCCTTACTCACCTCTGCCCAGGGAGAAATTCCAGCGGCAGGTATGGGTGGCACATCCTCTTCTTTAGCAGGTGGCATCTTGGCAACTGCTGCAGAAAGTCCAGCAGAGCCCCACTCACACTGGGCCACCCACAAAGCCGTGGCCTCTCACTCCCTCCCACCAGTCCAGCCCCGAGACTGCTGACAGGGCAGAAAATGGCGTCAGACACAGCTGCAGGTGCTCTTGCTGCCTGGAGCGGTGTTTATATTGATCTCAACCCAGGCACACCTGGGGAGGGATGGCCGGCACGGGCAGGCTTCCCAGGCCAGCCAATAATCACCCCTCAGGGGCTCACAGTTGCAGAAACTGGAACTTGCTGAATCGGCCAGGTCCAAGGAACAGGTGTGGGCTCCTGAGAGTCAGGATAGACAAGGGGCTGCAGCTCTGGCTTGTTTTCTAATTATATTATCTGGCCCATGAGTGGGAGACAACTTCAAGAAAACCCTCTCCTAATGAGAAGTACCCAGGAGTCAGGGAGAGCAGGGGTGTGTGGTGGGTGGAGACAGAGGCCTGGTGCCCCGGGTGCAGTGGAAATCTCTGGAAGACCAGGTGGAGGGAGGCCACACAGAGTGATGCCCAGGGTCACAGACCTGTCGGAGCTGCTGTTTGTTAGTTCAAGTCCTGCTCTGAGGTGCTCTGTGTCAGATCTGAGTGACAGGTGAGCTGGGAGTGCTCTGCAATGAGGGCGATGTGCATGGCTCCTGTGTGCCAAGCCCTGCCACGGTACCTGAAAGGGTAGCTCTGTATCCTGGGAGGGGCCTGACCACGAGAGCCCCATGGGCTGCAGGGGAACCTGCCCAGGGAGCCCCATATCCTGGGATTGGCCTGACCTCGAGAGACCCATGGGCTGCTGGAGTACTGGTAAAAGATGTCAGGACAGTCAGTGAAGCCACCGAGGATATACCTCCAGTAGTTCCTAAACCCTACACCCTGCTGGTCATTCTACTAACCACCAGGACATGGTATTCTGTATTAGTCTTCAATGAAGCCTTCTTTTGTATTCTCTTAGTCCCAGAGTCACAAGAAATTTTGGCTTGTGAGTGGCAGGACTCAACATACAACTAAAACAATACTTCCGGGCCGTCTTGCCCCAAGGGTTCAAAAATTCCCACACCATCTTTGGGGAAAGCTCAGCTAAAGACCTAAAAGTTCTACCTCTGGAAAAGGAAACACTCCTTCAATATGCAGACGACATTCTGATCGCCAGCCCTACTAAGGAGACCTCTGAACTACCAAGCCAATAAAGGATACAAGTTGTCCAAGAAAAAGCTCAAATATCACAGACTATGGTGACCTGCGTGGGCTGCATTCTCACAGAAGGTCGGAGAAGCCCATCCCAGGAAAGGGAAGAAACAATTTACAGCCTTACCCATTTCTAAAACTAGAAGACAGCTTAGGGGTTCCTGGGGAGGCCAGGGTTTGCTGCTTCTTGATCCCTAACTACAGTCTACTAGCTGGGCCTCTATATGAAACACTGAAAGAAAAAGATGATGATCCTTTTGAATAGAATCCAGAAGTGGCCTTTCAAGAATGGAAAGAGCAGTCAATTCAGACCCTTGCCCTGGAACTCCCTAATTTAGCTAAACCCTTTGACCTTTACATTCCTAGTGAAATTTGAATGGCCATTGGAGTATTAGTGCAAAACCTGGGACCACTTGAAATGGAACAATGCAAGAATGCCATCCAGGTAGGATAAACTATGGTCACCAAGGGGCTTGGCCCACCGCCACATCTGGCCAAGATACTGGCAGTATCTGAAAACCTGGAAATCAGCAGCCCAAAAGGCCACCTCCCTCCTAAGGGAAAAGGACCCCACGTGGTGATCCTAACCCCCAACCATACCCTGAAGTTGCAGGGTTTGCTCCGTGGGCACACTGACCTTGAGTGAGGAGGTCCTCCAACTCCAACCTCCAGAGAGATAACTGGGGCAAAGGGGCACCATGACGACTCGTGTGACCATCACTTGACCTGGAGTTTCTCTCATAAAACAACAAGAGTGTGTCCCAAAAGAGTAGACTACTGCTTGCAGGACTTACTGCACCCAGAGGGGAGGTAATAATCTTGGCAGGGGAACCGTATATCACGCTGTCACCATAGAAAAGCCTACAGACACTGTGATGATGGTGGCCAATAAGACCGGCTGGACTCCTGTTTACTTCAAAAGGCTGTTGACTCAGTGGCCATCATGGTCCTTCATCACCACTGACCCTGGACTGTCTGGGAGTTGAGCAGTCAGGGTCCTGACACCTGGTGCTGTTTTTACGTTAATTCAGGGGCCTAACTGAAGAAAGCACAGACTACTGGTCAGAGTATCTAGGCTGGCAGAAACGGTCAGCCTAAGGTGGCCGAACAAATGTGGGGCGGGGTGAAACTGGACCTCACAGTGTCACTGCACATCTCCTTCCTGGACCCTTAAAGGTCATTAGAATCTATAACACTACCAATACTTGTGCTCAGGCGGACGAGCAGGGAGGCAGGAGGCCTGCGGACAATCAACGTCACCTGGAGGCTGCTGGGGAGAAGTTCAGACCCTCTCCCACGGGTATGAGGGCTCCTAACTCAGCACTCAGCAGTTACAGATGAAGGGTCTGCACCCTCAGCACTCTAAGAATGAGGAAGGGGACAAAATGCAGAAGAGGGGTTTGTCCCAGGCAAAGCCCCTTAAAAATCCCTGGGAGATAAAAATAGAATCTGGGCAATAAAATAAAGTCTAACCTTTTTTATCCTTTGTGCTTTGTCTAATTTCACGTGCTCCTAGGGTCCCGCATACAGAGGTTCAACAGCCGGCACTTCAGACCAGATTTCCTAGTGCAGAATGGCTGGGTCGACACTTCAGCTCCTGGAGCACAGTGCAGACTCCGCGATATAGAGCCTGAGCTGCAGCCAACCGGGCCCTCGAGAGCTCCGCCCCCTCCCTCCCACTGACTCTGACAGGATCTCTACACAGCAGCCCAGCCCACAGCCCACGGGGTAGCACATGCTCTCACCTCTGCATTCTCTGATTAAAATATAAAGTTTCCTTTGCTTCTGAACCAAACTCAGTCTCGATCTGTTGGCTCCAATGACACTGGGCAGGGGGACACTTGTTGGGGTCCACTCTGGAGGATCAGTAACAGAAATTGAGAACATTGTAACTTCAATGAACAGATGTGTGAGCCAAACTGTAATTAACATAGAACAGTGTATAAGGCTCGGGTAAAATAAGATGTTTCTAACACTTCCATTTGATATTTCCATCACTTTATTATAAGCAAGTTCAGTGAAAGGTTTGTCTTATTTGTCAGGTCAATACTAGAGAAACGAAGTGATTTCTTTCCAAGGATGTACATCTAATAATCTTGGTTAAAGCTTCAATCTTGTTTTAAATGCTTTTCCATTGAAAATGATACCTCTCTTTCAGCTCCCCCATTTCTGAGAAGTATAAAATCTTATAATTTATTATTACCAAAGGGGAAAGGTGGGAGGAGGGATAAATTAACAGTTTGGGATTAACACATACACACTGCTATGTATAAAATCGATCATCAACAAGGAACTACTGTATAGCACAGGGAACTACACTCAATATTTTGCAATAACCTATAAGGGGAAATAATCTGAAAAAGAATAGATGTTTTTATTGACATCATCTATTAATGACAGTTAAAATGGAACCTAAGGGAAGCCAGTGGTGAGTGCTTCTGACCCTGAAGACTTCAATCATCTAAAGTTTGGACTCTGCCTACTTCCCAAGGCCTTTAATGAACCTATGTGTAGCCGTAGCTTAAAAAATTCCCCAGTTTGGGTTGTGGAGAGACAGTGATTTTGAAAAAGCCCTGGTGTTCTCCTCACATGAATGGGACACTTCCTACACCTAAAACATGCCTGTCACACCCAGAGGATGGTATACCGTCTGATCGGGAAGAGTTTGGAAAAGGCATCTCATCTCCTCATCTCCTGGTGCTCGGGTTCACCCCTCCAGCGTCTTTACGAACAGTCTCCCCACTTGGAGATGTCAGCACTGTCAACATCCTGTTTGGAATTTGTCCAGAGGATGAAGCAGAAGGAGGAGGAACAATGAGTGACAAGACCTAGGTGTTCGGACAGGCACATGTCACTCTAATTTCCAACCAGGAAGACGAATTGACCAAAGGCTAGGGTTGCCCATGGAAACAGAATAGGGCTTGAGGAAATCCCGCTGCTTTGTGGCCAGTTCCCATAAACACAAGTTGAAAAATGGAACTCAGGGACACTAAAATTCACGAAACTGCAGAGTTGAAAATATCTATCACTGAAAAATGTCTTGAGGAAAGTCAGAGAAAAGGACTTGTAAGCAACGGAGAATGGCAGCAAAGGGATTGGAAGAGGTAGAAAGGACTCGCCATTAAGCACAAGAAAAGGGGCTGAACATTGCCAACATTGCAGTTGGCCAAAAAGGGTGTATGCGTCTTTTTCTGTATATACTCAAGAAAAGGGCATACATTTTTTAGCCAACCAAACAGGTGGGCACTGGAAATCAATACTACAAAACATATCACTTCGCATATGTCAGAAGAGCCTTCCTCGTAAAGTGTAAACACCAGAAATGCAGGACAGGGCAAGGAGAAAAGGGAGCCCTGTGAGGCTTATAGTGGAAATATATATTGCCAACGGTCACTCTGGAGAAGTGTATTGTGTTTACTAAAGCATCTAAAAAATGAGCTACAGAGCACAGGGCACTTGCACTCATGGACGTATATCTTGGGAAAGACAAAAATGGAGAGGACACAGGCACCCCAATGTTTACCGCCTCTCTGTTTAAAAGATCCTCGACTAGGATATAATTTATATGTCTCTGGAGGGAAAAAATGGATAGAGGTGTGGCACTTATGTAGAGTGGAATATTACTCAGCCTGGAAATCAGTGAAATATGGCCAGTTGTAACAACCCCAGAGTAGTTACGTATGATCATTCAAAGTCACATAATTCAAAAAGAAAAAGACATACGATATTACTAATACATGGAATGTAAACGTGGCTACAAAGTACCTGAATTACAAAACAGAATGGGGTCTCAAATTTAGAAGACCAACTTATGTTTGCTTAAGGAAAAAGGAGAGTTGGGGACCTGCATAAAACCAGAGATTGAAATTAGCACAGATACCGTTCCATAAGCCAAATATGTAATAGAAAAAACCTACTCCCTGGTCAACGAAATGGACTGAACACGCCATATTCAACACCTACGAATACACCTGACTAGTAAGAATCTTCAAACCCATGGATTTATATGTCTCCGTAAGAAAATGAAGCGTGTGTACAGCGGCATGAATGCAGCAGAGAAAATCCGATAAAACCCATTCTCAAAATGAATTACAAAAACAAAACCCAAGGACAGTGAAATAGAGAGCAATTCTTAAATAATTCATTCAGGGCTTGTGATGCAACCTGGATTTACCACATCTACACCCAGAGCTGAGTGAGACATAAGGTTGGGCACTTCGGGCTGATAGCATTGGTAAGGTTCGATGAGCAAATGCAGACCCTTTGAAGTCATACTGCATGGTACCCATTCCATGGGTCCCAAATCTCCAGGTTAAAGGGATTCTTCCTTCAGCTAAAACATGCATGGGAAACTCACAGTATGGTGCACCATGTGACCGGCAAACGTTTTCAAATGCATCTCAGTTTCGTCCCCTTTTACTCGGGTTCACCATTCCAGACCCTTTACTAACACTCTCCCCACTTGGAGAGTCAGTGCCTTTAACCTGCTGTTTGGCACAGTTTGCAATTTCTGCGCAAGATGAACAGGAATAGGAGAACCAATGAGAGACTATCTGTAGGTGTCTGCACGGGCAAATTTAACGCTCATTTCCCACCAGGAAGAGGAATTAACCAAACGCTCAGCATTTCGTGCCGCAAAAAGATTAGGGCCTGAAGCAATCCTGTGGGTTTGCGGTCAGCTCAAAAGAAAGCAATGTGAAGAAAGGAGCTCAGGGGCACTGTAATTCACAAACCTGCATAGTTATAAATCACAGCTATCGTTCAAAAATATATTGAAGGAAGGCTGCAAAGAGGACTTGAAAGCGGGGCAGAATTGCAGGAAAACGATTTCAGGGGGTAGACTGGAATTGCATTTAAAGCATAGGAAAAGAGGCAGAACGTCGACAATGATGCACTTGGCCAAAAATGGCGTATGCGTTTTTTCCTGAATATATTCAGGAAAAAACGCATACGCACTTTTTGGCCAACCAAGCAAGCATGTTAAAGAAATCTGCACAACAATGAAGTCTCACTGCCCCCCAGTCAAAAGGGCCATGTGAAAAAAGTGTAAAATCCAGAAATGCAGCACAGGCCATGGAGAACAGGGAGCCTTGTTATGCTGATGGGTGGGATGTAAATTGCCAACAGCCACTCTGGAGAAGTGTATGGTGTTTCTTGAAACACCTAAAAAACAAAGCAACGGAGCCTACGGCACTTCCACTTATGATCCTATAGCTTAGGGAAATTAAACTCAAAAACACACAGCCACCCCAAAGTTTCAGACGGCTCTCTTCACAAGAACCTCGTCTACGGTACAAGTTAAATATCTCAGAAAGCGAAAAATGGATAAAGAAGTTGTGGTACGTACGTACAAAGGAATATCACTCACCAATGAAATCTATGTCACCTGGCCTGTCGTGGCATAATGAGTGGATTCAGGTACGATGATTCTAAGTGAAATAAGTCACACAGAAAATGAAACATCATAAGATACCTCTAATACACCGAATGTAATCTTGGCTACACAATAACTGAATTACAAAACAGAACAGGGTCTCCAATTTAGAAAACCAACTTATGTTTGCTTAAGGGGAAAGGTGAGTTGGGGTGCTGCATAAAACCAGAGATAGAAATTAGCACAGATACCATTCCATACGTCAAATATGTAATAGTCAAGACCTACCCCTTGCTCAACGAAATGGGCTAAACACCCTATATTCAACGCCTAGGAATACACCTGACTAGAAAGAATATTCAAACCCATGGATTTATATGTCTCCATAAGAGAATCAAGCGTGTGTACAGCTACATGAAGGCAGCAGAGAAAATCCGATAAATCCCATTATCAAAATGTATTACAAAAACAAATCACAATGACAGTGAAATAGAGAGCAATTCTTAAATAATTCATTCAGGGCCTGTGATGCAACCTGGATTTACCTCATCTACACCCAGAGCTGAGTGAGACATAAAGTTGGACACTTCGGGCTGATAGCATTGGTGAGGTTCGATGAGCAAATGCAGACCATTTGAAGTCATACTGCATGGTACCCATTCCATGGGTCCCAACTCTCCAGGTTTAAGCAATTCTTCCTTCAGCTAAAGCATGCATGGGAAACACACAGTATGGTGCAGCGTGTGACCGGGAAACGTTTTCAAATGCATCTCAGTTTTTGTCCCCTTTTACTCGGGTTCACAATTCCAGACCCTTTACTAACACTCTCCCCACTTGGAGAGTCAGTGCCTTTAACCTCCTGTTTTGGACAGTTTGCAATTTCTGCGCAAGATGAACAGGAATAGGGAGAACCAATGAGAGACTAGCTGTAGGTGTCTGCAGGGGCAAATTTAACGCTCATTTCCCACCAGGAAGAGGAATTAACCAAAGGCTCAGCACGCCGTGCCGGAACAAGATTAGGGCCTGAAGCAATCCTGCGGGTTTGCAGCCAGCTCACAAGAAAGCGATTTGAAGAAAGGAGCTCAGGGGCACTGTAATTCACAAACCTGCAGAGTTATAAATGACAGCTATCGTCCAAAAATATATTGAAGGAAGGCTGCGAAGAGGACTTGAAAGCGGGGCAGAATTGCAGGAAAACGATTTCATGGGGTAGACTGGAATTGCATTTAATCATAGGAAAAGAGGCAGAATGTCGACAATGATGCACTTGGCCAAAAAGGGCGTATGCGTTTTTTCCTGAATATATTCAGGAAAAAACGCATACGCACTTTTTGGCCAACCAAGCAAGCATGTTAAAGAAATCTGCACTACAAAGAAGTCTCACTGCCCCCCGGTCAAAAGGGCCATCTGAAAAAAGTGTAAAATCCAGAAATGCAGCACAGGCCATGGAGAACAAGGAGCCTAGTTATGCTGATGGGTGGGATGTAAATTGCCAACAGCCACTCTGGAGAAGTGTATGGTGTTTCCTGAAACACCTAAAAAACAAAGCAACGGAGCCTATGGCACTTCCACTTATGGTCCTATAGATTAGGGAAATGAAAATCCACAACACACAGCCACCCCAAAGTTTCAGACGGCTCTGTTTACAAGAACCTCATCTATGGTACAAGTTAAATATCCCAGAAAGCGAAAAATGGATAAAGAAGTTGTGGTACGTACGTACAATGGAATATCACTCACCAATGAAATCTATGTCATCTGGCCTGTCGTGGCATAATGAGTGGATTCAGGTACGATGATTCTAAGTGAAATAAGTCACACAGAAAATGAAACATCATAAGATATCACTAATACACGGAACGTAATCTTGGCTACACCAGAACTGAATTACAAAACAGAACAGGGTCTCAAACTTAGAAAACCAACTTATGTTTGCTTAAGGGGAAATGTAAGTTGGGGTGCTGTATAAAACCAGAGATAGAAATTAGCACACATACCATTCCATACGTCAAATATGTAATAGTCAAGACCTACCCCTTGCTCAACGAAATGGGCTAAACAGCCTATATTCAACGCCTAAGTATACACCTGACTAGAAACAATTTTCAAACCCATGGATTTATATGTCTCCATAAGAGAATCAAGCGTGTGTACCGCTGCATGAAGGCAGCAGAGAAAATACGATAAATCCCATTATCAAAATGAATTACAAAAACAAAACCCAATGACAGTGAAATAGAGAGCAATTCTTAAATAATTCATTCAGGGCTTGTGATGCAACCTGTATTTACCTCATCTACACCCAGAGCTGAGTGAGACATAAGGTTGGACACTTCGGGCTGATACCATTGGTGAGGTTCGATGAGCAAATGCATACCATTTGAAGTCATACTGCATGGTACCCATTCCAAGGGTCCCAACTCTCCAGGTTTAAGCGATTCTTCCTTCAGCTAAAACATGCATGGGAAACCCACAGTATGGTGCACCGTGTAACCGGGAAACGTTTTCAAATGCATCTCAGTTTTCGTCCCCTTTTACTCGGGTTCACAATTCCAGACCCTTTACTAACACTCTCCCCACTTGGAGAGTCAGTGCCTTTAAACTCCTGTTTGGCACAGTTTGCAATTTCTGCGCAAGATGAACAGGAATAGGGAGAACCAAAGAGAGACTAGCTGTAGGTGTCTGCACGGGCAAATTTAACACTCATTTCCAACCAGGAAGAGGAATTAACCAAACGCTCAGCATGCCGTGCCGGAACCAGATTAGGGCCTGAAGCAATCCTGCGGGTTTGCGGCCAGCTCACAGGAAAGCGATTTGAAGAAATGCACTCCGGGGCACTCTAATTCACAAACCTGCAGAGTTATAAATGACAGCTATCGTCCAAAAATATATTGAAGGAAGGCTGTGAAGAGGACTTGAAAGCGGGGCAGAATTGCAGGAAAACGATTTCAGGGGTTAGACTGGAATTGCATTTAAAGCATAGGAAAAGAGGCAGAACATCCACAATGATGCACTTGGCCAAAAAGGGCGTATGCGTTTTTTCCTGAATATATTCAGGAAAAAACGCATACGCCCTTTTTGGCCAACCAAGCAAGCATGTTAAAGAAATCTGCACTACAATGAAGTCTCACTGCCCCCCGGTCAAAAGGGCCATCTGAAAAAAGTGTAAAATCCAGAAATGCAGCACAGGCCATGGAGAACAGGGAGCCTTGTTATGCTGATGGGTGGGTATGTAAATTGCCAACAGCCACTCTGGAGAAGTGTATGGTGATTCCTGAAACACCTAAAAAACAAAGCAACGGAGCCTACGGCACTTCCACTTATGGTCCTATAGCTTAGGGAAATTAAAATCAAAAACACACAGCCACGCCAAAGTTTCAGACGGCTCTGTTTATAAGAACCTCGTCTACGGTACAAGTTAAATATCCCAGAAAGCGAAAAATGGATAAAGAAGTGGTGGTACGTACGTACAATGGAATATCACTCACCAATGAAATGTATGTCATCTGGCCCGTCGTGGCATAATGAGTGGATTCAGGTACGATGATTCTAAGTGAAATAAGTCACACAGAAAATGAAACATCATAAGATATCACTAATACACCGAATGTAATCTTGGCTACACAATAACTGAATTACAAAACAGAACAGGGTCTCAAATTTAGAAAACCAACTTATGTTTGCTTAAGGGGAAAGGTGAGTTGGGGTGCTGCATAAAACCAGAGATAGAAATTAGCACAGATACCATTCCATACGTCAAATATGTAATAGTCAAGACCTACCCCTTGCTCAACGAAATGGGCTAAACACCCTATATTCAACGCCTAGGAATACACCTGACTAGAAACAATATTCAAACCCATGGATTTATATGTCTCCATAAGAGAATCAAGCGTGTGTACAGCTGCATGCAGGCAGCAGAGAAAATCCGATAAATCCCATTATCAAAATGTATTACAAAAACAAAACACAATGACAGTGAAATAGAGAGCAATTCTTAAATAATTCATTCAGTGCTTGTGATGCAACCTGGATTTACCTCATCTAAACCCAGAGCTGAGTGAGACATAAAGTTGGACACTTCGGGCTGATAGCATTGGTGAGGTTCGATGAGCAAATGCAGACCATTTGAAGTCATACTGCATGGTACCCATTCCATGGGTCCCAACTCTCCAGGTTTAAGCGATTCTTCCTTCAGCTAAAGCATGCATGGGAAACACACAGTATGGTGCAGCGTGTGACCGGGAAACGTTTTCAAATGCATCTCAGTTTTTGTCCCCTTTTACTCGGGTTCACAATTCCAGACCCTTTACTAACACTCTCCCCACTTGGAGAGTCAGTGCCTTTAACCTGCTGTTTGGGACAGTTTGCAATTTCTGCGCTAGATGAACAGGAATAGGGAGAACCAATGAGAGACTAGCTGTAGGTGGCTGCACGGGCAAATTTAACGCTCATTTCCCACCAGGAAGAGGAATTAACCAAAGGCTCAGCATGCCGTGCCGAAACAAGATTATGGCCTGAAGCAATCCTGCGGGTTTGCGGCCAGCTCACAAGAAAGCGATTTGAAGAAAGGAGCTCAGGGGCACTGTAATTCACAAAACTGCAGAGTTATAAATGACAGCTATCGTCCAAAAATATATTGAAGGAAGGCTGCGAAGAGGACATGAAAGCGGGGCAGAATTGCAGGAAAAGGATTTCAGGGGGTAGACTGGAATTGCATTTAAAGCATAGGAAAAGAGGCAGAACGTCGACAATGATGCACTTGGCCAAAAAGGGCGTATGCGTTTTTTCCTGAATATATTCAGGAAAAAACGCATACGCCCTTTTTGGCCAACCAAGCAAGCATGTTAAAGAAATCTGCACTACAATGAAGTCTCACTGCCCCCCGGTCAAAAGGGCCATCTGAAAAAAGTGTAAAATCCAGAAATGCAGCACAGGCCATGGAGAACAGGGAGCCTTGTTATGCTGATGGGTGGGATGTAAATTGCCAAGAGCCACTCTGGAGAAGTGTATGGTGTTTCCTGAAACACCTAAAAAACAAAGCAACGGAGCCTACGGCACTTCCACTTATGGTCCTATAGATTAGGGAAATTAAAATCGAAAACACACAGCCACGCCAAAGTTTCAGACGGCTCTGTTTACAAGAACCTCATCTACCGTACAAGTTAAATATCCCAGAGAGCGAAAAATGGATAAAGAAGTTGTGGTACGTACGTACAATGGAATATCACTCACCAATGAAATCTATGTCATCTAGCCCGTCGTGGCATAATGAGTGGATTCAGGTACGATGATTCTAAGTGAAATAAGTCACACAGAAAATGAATCATCATAAGATATCACTAATACACGGAATGTACCCTTGGCTACACATGAACTGAATAACAGAACAGGGTCTCAAATTTATAAAACCAACTTATGCTTGCTTAAGGGGAAAGGTGAGTTGGGGTGCTGCATAAAACCAGAGATAGAAATTAGCACAGATACCTTTCCATAAGCCAAATATGTAATAGTCAATGCCTACACCTTGCTCAACGAAATGGACTAAACAACCCATATTCAACGCCTAGGAATACACCTGACTAGTAAGAATCTTCAAACCCATGGATTTATATGTCTCCGTAAGAGAATGAAGCGTGTGTACAGCGGCATGAATGCAGCAGAGATAATCCGATAAATCCCATTATCAAAATGAATTACAAAAACAAAACACAAGGACAGTGAAATAGAGAGCAATTCTTAAATAATTCATTCAGGGCTTGTGATGCAACCTGGATTTACCACATCTACACCCAGAGCTGAGTGAGACATAAGGTTGGGCACTTCGGGCTGATAGCACTGGTGAGTTTCGATGAGCAAATGCAGACCCTTTGAAGTCACACTGCATGGTACCCATTCCATGGGTCCCAACACTCCAGGTTTAAGGGATTCTTCCTTCAGCTAAAACATGTATGTGAAAACCACAGTATGGTGCACTGTGTCACCGGCAAACGTTTTCAAATGCATCCCAGTTTTCGTCCCCTTTTACTCGGTTTCACCATTCCAAACCCTTTACTAACACTCTCCCCAATTGGAGAGTCAGTGCCTTTAACTTCAGGTTTGGCACAGTTTGCAATTTCTGCGCAAGATAAACAGTTATAGGGATAACCAATGAGAGACTTGCTGTAGGTGTCTGCACGGGCAAATTTAACGCTCATTTCGCACTAGGATGATGAATTAACCAAAGGGTCAGCATGCCGTGCCGGAACAAGATTAGGGCCTGAAGCAATCCAGCGTGTTTGCGGCCAGCTCACAAGATAGTGAGTTGAAGAAAGGAGCTCAGGGGCACTGTAACACACAAACCTGCAGTTATAAATGACAGCTATCGTCCAAAAATATATTGAAGGAAGGCTGCGAAGACGACTTGTAAGCGGGGCAGAATTGCAGGAAAACGATTTCAGGGGGTAGACGGGAATTGCATTTAAAGCATAGGAAAAGAGGCAGAACGTCGACAATGATGCTCTTGGCCAAAAAGGGCGTATGCGTTTTCACCTGAATATATTCAGGAAAAAACGCATACGCCCTTTTTGGCCAACCAAGCAAGCATGTTAAAGAAATCTGCACTACAATGAA
Organism: Delphinapterus leucas; assembly: GCF_059928025.1. Lineage (NCBI taxonomy): Eukaryota > Metazoa > Chordata > Mammalia > Artiodactyla > Monodontidae > Delphinapterus > Delphinapterus leucas. The sequence continues at coordinate 16,390,037 of NW_028322236.1, read as the reverse complement.
GTCTCACTGCCCCCCGGTCAAAAGGGCCATCTGAAAAAAGTGTAAAATCCAGAAAGGCAGCACAGGCCATGGAGAACAGGGAGCCTTGTTATGCTGATGGGTGGGTTGTAAATTGCCAACACCCACTCTGGAGAAGTGTATGGTGTTTCCTGGAACACCTAAAAAACAAAGCAATGGAGCCTACGGCACTTCCACTTATGGTCCTATAGCTTAGAGGAATTAAAATCAAATATGCACAGCCACCCCAAAGTGTCGGACGGCTCTGTTTACAAGAACCTCGTCTACAGTAAAATTTAAATATCCCAGAATGTGAAAAATGGATAAAGAAGCTGTGGTACGTACGTACAATGGAATATCACTCAGCAATGAAATCTATGTCATCAGGCCAGTCGTGGCATAATGAGTGGATTCAGGTACGATGATTCTAAGTGAAATAAGTCACACAGAAAATGAAACATCATAAGATATCACTAATACATGGAATGTAAACTTGGCTACACATGAACTAAATTACAAAACACAACAGGGTCTCAAATTTAGAAAACCAACTTATGCTTGCTTAAGGGGAAAGGTCAGTTGGGGTGCTGCATCAAACCAGAGATAGAAATTAGCACAGATAAATTCCCATAAGCCAAATATGTAATAGTCAATGCCTACACCTTGCTCAACGAAATGGACTAAACAACACATATTCAACGCCTAGGAATACACCTGACTAGTAAGAATCTTCAAACCCATGGATTTATATGTCTCCATAAGAGAATGAAGCGTGTGTACAGCGGCATGAATGCAGCAGAGAAAATCCGATAAATCCCATTATCAAAATGAATTACAGAAACAAAACACAAGGACAGTGAAATAGAGAGCAATTCTTAAATAATTCATTATGGGCTTGTGATGCAACCTGGATTTACCACACCTACACCCAGAGATGAGTGAGACATAAGGTTGGGCACTTCAGGCTGATAGCATTGGTGAGGTTCGATGAGCAAATGCAGACCCTTTGAAGTCATACTTCATGGTACCAATTCCATGGGTCCCAACACTCCAGGTTTAAGGGATTCTTCCTTCAGCTAATACATGCATGGGAAACCCGCAGTATGGTGAACCGTGTGACCGGGAAATGATTTCAGATGCATCTCAGTTTTAGTCCCCTGGTACTCGGGTTCACCTTTCTAGAAGCTTTACTAACACTCTCCCCATTTGGAGAGTCAGTGTCTTTAACCTCCTGTTCGGCACAGTTTGCAATTTCTGTGCAAGATGAACAGGAATAGGGAGAACCAATGAGAGACTAGCTGTAGGTGTCTGCACGGGCAAATGGAACGCCCATTTCCCACGAGGAAGAGGAATTAACCAAAAGCTCAGCGTGCCCTGCAGGAAACAGATTAGAGCCTGAAGCAATCCTGCGGTTTTGCGGCCAGCTCACAAGAAAGCGAGTTGAAGAAAGGAGCTCAGGGGCACTGTAATTCACAAACCTGCAGAGTTATGAATGACAGCGATCGTCCCAAAATGTATTGAAGTAAGTCTTCGAAGAGGACTTGAAAGCGGGGTAGAATTTCTGGTAAACGGTTTCAGGGGGTAGACTGGAATTGCACTTAAAGCATAGGAAAAGAGGCAGAATATCGACAATGATGCACTTGGCCAAAAAGGGGCGTATGCCTCTTTTCGGCCAACCAAGCAAGCGTGTAAAGTAAATCTGCACTACAATGAAGTCTCACTGCCCCCCGGTCAAAAGGGCCATCTGAAAAAAGTGTAAAATCCAGAAAGGCAGCACAGGTCAAGGAGAACAGGGAGCCTTGTTATGCTGATGGGCGGCATGTAAATTGCCAACAGCCACTCTGGAGAAGTGTATGGTGTTTCCTGAAACACGTAGGAAACAAAGCAACACAGCCTATGGCACTTCCACTTATGGTCCTATAGCTTAGGGAATTTAAAATCAAAAACACACAGCCACCCCAAAGTTTGGGACGGCTCTGTTTACAAGAACCTCGTCTACGGTACAAGTTAAATATCCGAGAATGCAAAAAATGGATAAAGAAGTTGTGGTACGTACGTACAATGGAATATCACTCAGCAATGAAATCTACGTCATCAGGCCCGTAGCGGCATAATGAGTGGACTCAGGTACGAGGATTCTACGAGAAATAAGTCACACAGAAAAAGAAACATCATAAGATATCACTAATACACGGAATGTAAACTTGGCTACACATGAACTGAATTACAAAACAGAACAGGGTCACAAATTTAGAAAACCAACTTATGCTTGCTTATGGGGAAAGGTGAGTTGGGGTGCTGCATAAAACCAGAGATGGAAATTAGCACAGATACCGTTCCATAAGCCAAATATATAATAGACAAGACCTACTCCTTGCTCAAGGAAATGGACTCAAAACCACATATTCAACGACTGGGAATATACCTGACAAGTAAGAATCTTAAAACCCATAGATTTATATGTCTCCATAAGGAAATCAAGCGTGTGTACAGCGGACTAAACGCAGCAGTGAAAATCCGATAAATCCCATTATCAAAATAAATTTCAAAAACAAAACACAATGACAGTGAATTAGAGAAGAATTCTTAAATAATTCATTCAGGGCTTGTGATGCAACCTGGATTTACCACATCTACACCCAGAGCTGGGTGAGACATAAGGTTGGACACTTCGGGCTGATAGCATTGGTGAGGTTCGGTGAGCAAACGCAGACCCTTTGAAGTCATACTGCATGGTACCCATTCCATGGGTCCCAACTCTCCAGGTTTAAGGGATTCTTCCTTCAGCTAAAACATGCATGGGAAACCCAGAGTATGGTCCACCATGTGATTGGGAAACGTTTTCAAATGCATCTCAAGTTTCGTCCCCTGGTACTCGGGTTCACCATTCCAGACGTTTAGTAACACTCTCCCCACTTGGAGAGTCAGTGCCTTTAACCTCCTGTTTGGCACAGTTTGCAATTTCTGCGCAAGATGAACAGGAATAGGGAGAACCAATGAGAGACTAGCTCCAGGTTTATGCATGGGCAAATGGAACACTCATTTCCGACCAGGAAGAGGAATTAACCAAAGGCTCAGCATGCCGTGCCAGAACCAGATTAGGATCTGAGGCAATCCTGTGGGTTTGCGGCCAGCTCACAAGATAGCGAGTTGAAGAAATGAGCTCAGGGGCACGGTAACTCACAAACCGGCAGAGTTATAAATGACAGCTATCGTCCAAAAATATATTGAAGGAAGGCTGCGAAGACGACTTGTAAGTGGGGCAGAATTGCAGGAAAACGATTTCAGGGGGTAGACGGGAATTGCATTTAAAGCATAGGAAAAGAGGCAGAACGTCGACAATGATGCTCTTGGCCAAAAAGGGCGTATGCGTTTTTTCCTGAATATATTCAGGAAAAAACGCATACGCCCTTTTTGGCCAACCAAGCATGCATGTTAAAGAAATCTGCACTACAATGAAGTCTCACTGCCCCCCGGTCAAAAGTGCCATCTGAAAAAAGTGTAAAATCCAGAAAGACAGCACAGGCCATGGAGAACAGCGAGCCTTGTTATGCTGATGGGCGGGATGTAAATTGCCAACAGCCAGTCTGGAAAAATGTATGGTGTTTCCCGGAACATCTAAAAAACAAAGCAACGGAGCCTACGGCACTTCCCCTTATGGTCCTATAGCTTAGGGAAATTAAAATCAAAAACACACAGCCACCCAAAACTCTCCGGTGGCTCTGTTTACAAGAACCTCATCTACGGTACAAGTTAAATATCCCAGAATGTGAAAAATGGATAAAGAATTTGTGGTACGTACGTACAATGGAATATCACACAGCAATGAAATCTATGTCATCAGGCCCGTCGCGGCATAATGAGTGAATTCAGGTACGATGATTGTAAGTGAAATAAGTCACACAGAAAATGAAACATCATAAGATATCACTAATACACGGAATGTAAACTTGGCTACACATGAACTGAATTACAAAACAAAACAGGGTCTCAAATTTAGAAAACCAACTTATGCTTGCTTAAGGGGAAAGGTGAGTTGGGGTGCTGCATAAAACCAGAGATAGAAATTAGCACAGATACCTTTCCATAAGCCAAATATGTAATAGTCAAGACCTACCCCTTGCTCAACGAAATGGACTAAACACCCCATATTCAACGCCTAGGAATACACCTGACTAGTAAGAATCTTCAAAACCATGGATTTATATGTCTCCATAAGAGAATCAAGCATGTGTACAGCTGCATGAAGGCAGCAGAGAAAATCCGATAAATCCCATTATCAAAATGAATTAAAAAACAAAACACAATGACAGTGAAATAGAGAGCAATTCTTAAATAATTCATTCAGGGCTTGTGATGCAACCTGGATTTACCTCATCTACACCCAGAGCTGAGTGAGACAGAAGATTGGACACTTCGGGCTGATAGCATTGGTGAGGTTCGATGAGCAAATGAAGACCATTTGAAGTCATACTGCATGGTACACATTCCATGGGTCCCAACTCTCCAGGTTTAAGCGATTCTTCCTTCAGCTAAAACATGCATGGGAATCCCACAGTATGGTGCACCGTGTGACCGGGAAACGTTTTCAAATGCATCTCAGTTTTCGTCCCCTTTTATTTGGGTTCACTATTCCAGACCCTTTACTAACACGCTCCCCACTTGGAGAGTCAGTGCCTTTAACCTCCTGTTTGGCACAGTTTGCAATTTCTGCGCAAGATGAACAGGAATAGGGAGAACCAATGAGAGACTAGCTGTAGGTGTCTGCACGGGCAAATTTAACGCTCATTTCCCACCAGGAAGAGGAATTAACCAAAGGCCCCACATGCCGTGCCGCAACAAAATTAGGGCCTGAAGCAATCCTGCGGGTTTGCGGCCAGCTCAAAAGAAAGCGATTTGAAGAAAGGAGCTCAGGGGCACTGTAATTCACAAACCTGCAGAGTTATAAATGACAGCTATCGTCCAAAAATATATTGAAGGAAGGCTGCGAAGAGGACTTGAAAGCGGGGCAGAATTGCAGGAAAACGATTTCAGGGGGTAGACTGGAATTGCATTTAAAGCATAGGAAAAGAGGCAGAACGACGACAATGATGCACTTGGCCAAAAAGAGCGTATGCGTTTTTTCCTGAATATATTTAGGAAAAAACGCATACGCCCTTTTTGGCCAACCAAGCAAGCATGTTAAAGAAATCTGCACTACAATGAAGTCTCACTGCCCCCGGGTCAAAAGGGCCATCTGAAAAAAGTGTAAAATCCAGAAATGCCGCACAGGCCATGGAGCACAGGGAGCCTTGTTATGCTGATGGGTGGGATGTAAATTGCCAACAGCCACTCTGGAGAAGTGTATGGTGTTTCCTGAAACATCTAAAAAACAAAGCAACGGAGCCTACGGCACTTCCCCTTATGGTCCTATAGCTTAGGAAAATTAAAATCAAAAACACACAGCCACCCAAAAGTCTCGGGCGGCTCTGTTTACAAGAACCTCGTCTACCGTACAAGTTAAATATCCCAGAATGTGAAAAATGGATAAACATGTTGTGGTACGTACGTACAATGGAATATCACACAGCAATGAAATCTATGTCATCAGGCCCGTCACGGCATAATGAGTGGATTCAGGTACGATGATTCTAAGTGAAATAAGTCACACAGAAAATGAAACATCATAAGATATCACTAATACACGGAATGTAAACTTGGCTACACATGAACTGAATTACAAAACAGAACAGGGTCTCAAATTTAGGAAACCAACTTATGCTTGCTTAAGGGGAAAGGTGAGTTGGGGTGCTGCATAAAACCAGAGATAGAAATTAGCACAGATACCTTTCCATAAGCCAAATATGTAATGGTCAAGACCTACCCCTTGCTCAACGAAATGGACTAAACACCCCATATTCAATGCCTAGGAATACACCTGACTAGTAAGAATCTTCAAACCCATGGATTTATATGTCTCCGTAAGAGAATGAAGCGTGTGTACAGCGGCATGAATGCAGCAGAGAAAATCCGATAAATCCCATTATCAAAATGAATTACACAAACAAAACCCAAGGACAGTGAAATAGAGAGCAATTCTTAAATAATTCATTCAGGGCTTGTGATGCAACCTGGATTTACCACCTCTACACCCAGAGCTGAGTGAGACATAAGGTTGGGCACTTCGGGCTGATAGCATTGGTGAGGTTCAATGAGCAAATGCAGACCCTTTGAAGTCATACAGCATGGTACCCTTTCCATGGGACCCAACTCTCCAAGTTTAAGGGATTCTTCCTTCAGCTAAAACATGCATGGGAAACCCACAGTATGGTGCACCGTGAGACTGGCAAACGTTTTCAAATGCATCTCAGTTTTCGTCCCCTTTTACTCGGGTTCACCATTCCAGACCCTTTACGAACACTCTCCCCACTTCGAGAGTCAGTGCCTTTAACCTCCTGTTGGGCACAGTTTGCAATTTCTGCGCAAGATGAAAACGAATAGGGAGAACCAATGAGAGACTAGCTGTAGGTGTCTGCACGGGCAAATTTAACGCTCATTTCCCACCAGGAAGAGGAATTAACCAAAGGCTCAGCATGCCGTGCCGGAACCAGATTAGGGCCTGAAGCAATCCTGTGGGTTTGCGGCCAGCTCACAAGATAGCGAGTTGAAGAAAGGAGCTCAGGGGCACTGTAACTCACAAACCTGCAGAGTTATAAATGACAGCTATCGTCCAAAAATATATTGAAGGAACGCTGCGAAGACGACTTGTAAGCGGGACAGATTTGCAGGAAAACGATTTCAGGGGGTAGACGGGAATTGCATTTAAAGCATAGGAAAAGAGGCAGAACGTCGACAATGATGCTCTTGGCCAAAAAGGGCGTATGCGTTTTTTCCTGAATATATTCAGGAAAAACACATACGCCCTTTTTGGCCAACCAAGCAAGCATGTTAAAGAAATCTGCACTACAATGAAGTCTCACTGCCCCCCGGTCAAAAGGGCCATGAGAAAAAAGTGTAAAATCCAGAAAGGCAGCACAGGCCATGGAGAACAGGGAGCCTTGTTATGCTGATGGGTGGGATGTAAATTGCCAACAGCCACTCTGGAGAAGTGTATGGTGTTTCCCGGAACACCGAAAAAACAAAGCTACGGAGCCTACGGCACTTCCACTTATGGTCCTATAGCTTAGGGAAATTAAAATCAAAAACACACAGCCACCCCAAAGTGTCGGACGGCTCTGTTTACAAGAACCTCGTCTACGGTACAAGTTAAATATCCCAGAATGTGAAAAATGGATAAAGAAGTTGTGGTACGTACGTACAATGGAATATCACTCAGCAATGAAATCTATGTCATCAGGCCCGTCGCGGCATAATGAGTGGATTCAGGTACGATGATTCTAAGTGAAATAAGTCACACAGAAAATGAAACATCATAAGATATCACTACTACACGGAATGTAAACTTGGCTACACATGAACTGAATTACAAAACAGAACAGGGTCTCAAATTTAGAAAACCAACTTATGCTTGCTTAAGGGGAAAGGTGAGTTGGGGTGCTGCATAAAACCAGAGATAGAAATTAGCACAGATACCTTTCCATAAGCCAAATATGTAATAGTCAAGACCTACCCCTTGCTCAACGAAATGGACTAAACACCCCATATTCAACGCCTAGGAATACACCTGACTAGTAAGAATCTTCAAACCCATGGATTTATATGTCTCCGTAAGAGAATGAAGCGTGTGTACAGCGGCATGAATGCAGCAGAGAAAATCCGATAAATCCCATTATCAAAATGAATTACACAAACAAAACCCAAGGACAGTGAAATAGAGAGCAATTCTTAAATAATTCATTCAGGGCTTGTGATGCAACCTGGATTTACCACATCTACACCCAGAGCTGAGTGAGACATAAGGTTGGGCACTTTGGGCTGATAGCATTTGTGAGGTTCGATGAGCAAATGCAGTCCCTTTGAAGTCATACAGCATGGTACCCATTCCATGGGTCCCAACTCTCCAAGTTTAAGGGATTCTTTCTTCAGCTAAAACATGCATGGGAAACCCACAGTATGGTGCACCGTGAGACTGGCAAACGTTTTCAAATGCATCTCAGTTTTCGTCCCCTTTTACTCGGGTTCACCATTCCAGACCCTTTACGAACACTCTCCCCACTTGGAGAGTCAGTGCCTTTAACCTCCTGTGGGGCACAGTTTGCAATTTCTGCGCAAGATGAAAAGGAATAGGGAGAACCAATGAGAGACTAGCTCTAGGTGTCTGCACGGGCAAATTTAACGCTCATTTCCCACCAGGAAGAGGAATTAACCAAAGGCTCAGCATGCCGTGCCAGAACCAGATTAGGGTCTGAGGCAATCCTGTGGGTTTGCGGCCAGCTCACAAGATAGCGAGTTGAAGAAATGAGCTCAGGGGCACGGTAACTCACAAACCTGCAGAGTTATAAATGACAGCTATCGTCCAAAAATATATTGAAGGAAGGCTGCGAAGACGACTTGTAAGTGGGGCAGAATTGCAGGAAAACGATTTCAGGGGGTAGACGGGAATTGCATTTAAAGCATAGGAAAAGAGGCAGAACGTCGACAATGATGCTCTTGGCCAAAAAGGGCGTATGCGTTTTTTCCTGAATATATTCAGGAAAAACACATACGCCCTTTTTGGCCAACCAAGCAAGCATGTTAAAGAAATCTGCACTAAAATGAAGTCTCACTGCCCCCCGGTCAAAAGGGCCATCTGAAAAAAGTGTAAAATCCAGAAAGGCAGCACAGGCCATGGAGAACAGGGAGCCTTGTTATGCTGATGGGCGGGATGTAAATTGCCAACAGCCACTCTGGAGAATTGTATGGTGTTTCCCGGAACACCGAAAAAACAAAGCTACGGAGCCTACGGCACTTCCACTTATGGTCCTATAGCTTAGGGAAATTAAAATCAAAAACACACAGCCACCCCAAAGTGTCGGACGGCTCTGTTTACAAGAACCTCGTCTACGGTACAAGTTAAATATCCCAGAATGTGAAAAATGGATAAAGAAGTTGTGGTACGTACGTACAATGGAATATCACTCAGCAATGAAATCTATGTCATCAGGCCCGTCGCGGCATAATGAGTGGATTCAGGTACGATGATTCTAAGTGAAATAAGTCACACAGAAAATGAAACATCATAAGATATCACTAATACACGGAATGTAAACTTGGCTACACATGAACTGAATTACAAAACAGAACAGGGTCTCAAATTTAGGAAACCAACTTATGCTTGCTTAAGGGGAAAGGTGAGTTGGGGTGCTGCATAAAACCAGAGATAGAAATTAGCACAGATACCTTTCCATAAGCCAAATATGTAATAGTCAAGACCTACCCCTTGCTCAACGAAATGGACTAAACACCCCATATTCAATGCCTAGGAATACACCTGACTAGTAAGAATCTTCAAACCCATGGATTTATATGTCTCCGTAAGAGAATGAAGCGTGTGTACAGCGGCATGAATGCAGCAGAGAAAATCCGATAAATCCCATTATCAAAATGAATTACACAAACAAAACCCAAGGACAGTGAAATAGAGAGCAATTCTTAAATAATTCATTCAGGGCTTGTGATGCAACCTGGATTTTCCACCTCTACACCCAGAGCTGAGTGAGACATAAGGTTGGGCACTTCGGGCTGATAGCATTGGTGAGGTTCGATGAGCAAATGCAGACCCTTTGAAGTCATACAGCATGGTACCCTTTCCATGGGACCCAACTCTCCAAGTTTAAGGGATTCTTCCTTCAGCTAAAACATGCATGGGAAACCCACAGTATGGTGCACCGTGTGACTGGCAAACGTTTTCAAATGCATCTCAGTTTTCGTCCCCTTTTACTCGGGTTCACCATTCCAGACCCTTTACGAACACTCTCCCCACTTGGAGAGTCAGTGCCTTTAACCTCCTGTTGGGCACAGTTTGCAATTTCTGCGCAAGATGAAAAGGAATAGGGAGAACCAATGAGAGACTAGCTGTAGGTGTCTGCACGGGCAAATTTAACGCTCATTTCCCACCAGGAAGAGGAATTAACCAAAGGCTCAGCATGCCGTGTCGGAACCAGATTAGGGCCTGAAGCAATCCTGTGGGTTTGCGGCCAGCTCACAAGATAGCGAGTTGAAGAAAGGAGCTCAGGGGCACTGTAACTCACAAACCTGCAGAGTTATAAATGACAGCTATCGTCCAAAAATATATTGAAGGAACGCTGCGAAGACGACTTGTAAGCGGGACAGATTTGCAGGAAAACGATTTCAGGGGGTAGACGGGAATTGCATTTAAAGCATAGGAAAAGAGGCAGAACGTCGACAATGATGCTCTTGGCCAAAAAAGGCGTATGCGTTTTTTCCTGAATATATTCAGGAAAAACACATACGCCCTTTTTGGCCAACCAAGCAAGCATGTTAAAGAAATCTGCACTACAATGAAGTCTCACTGCCCCCCGGTCAAAAGGGCCATCTGAAAAAAGTGTAAAATCCAGAAAGGCAGCACAGGCCATGGAGAACAGGGAGCCTTGTTATGCTGATGGGCGGGATGTAAATTGCCAACAGCCACTCTGGAGAAGTGTATGGTGTTTCCCGGAACACCGAAAAAACAAAGCTATGGAGCCTACGGCACTTCCACTTATGGTCCTATAGCTTAGGGAAATTAAAGTCAAAAACACACAGCCACCCCAAAGTGTCGGACGGCTCTGTTTACAAGAACCTCGTCTACGGTACAAGTTAAATATCCCAGAATGTGAAAAATGGATAAAGAAGTTGTGGTACGTACGTACAATGGAATATCACTCAGCAATGAAATCTATGTCATCAGGCCCGTCGCGGCATAATGAGTGGATTCAGGTACGATGATTCTAAGTGAAATAAGTCACACAGAAAATGAAACATCATAAGATATCACTAATACACGGAATGTAAACTTGGCTACACATGAACTGAATTACAAAACAGAACAGGGTCTCAAATTTAGGAAACCAACTTATGCTTGCTTAAGGGGAAAGGTGAGTTGGGGTGCTGCATAAAACCAGAGATAGAAATTAGCACAGATACCTTTCCATAAGCCAAATATGTAATGGTCAAGACCTACCCCTTGCTCAACGAAATGGACTAAACACCCCATATTCAATGCCTAGGAATACACCTGACTAGTAAGAATCTTCAAACCCATGGATTTATATGTCTCCGTAAGAGAATGAAGTGTGTGTACAGCGGCATGAATGCAGCAGAGAAAATCCGATAAATCCCATTATCAAAATGAATTACACAAACAAAACCCAAGGACAGTGAAATAGAGAACAATTCTTAAATAATTCATTCAGGGCTTGTGATGCAACCTGGATTTACCACATGTACACCCAGAGCTGAGTGAGACATAAGGTTGGGCACTTCGAGCTGATAGCATTGGTGAGGTTCGATGAGCAAATGCAGACCATTTGAAGTCATACAGCATGGTACCCATTCCATGGGTCCCAACTCTCCAAGTTTAAGGGATTCTTCCTTCAGCTAAAACATGCATGGGAAACCCACAGTATGGTGCACCGTGTGACTGGCAAACGTTTTCAAATGCATCTCAGTTTTCGTCCCCTTTTACTCGGGTTCACCATTCCAGACCCTTTACGAACACTCTCCCCACTTGGAGAGTCAGTGCCTTTAACCTCCTGTTGGGCACAGTTTGCAATTTCTGCGCAAGATGAAAAGGAATAGGGAGAACCAATGAGAGACTAGCTCTAGGTGTCTGCACGGGCAAATTTAACGCTCATTTCACACCAGGAAGAGGAATTAACCAAAGGCTCAGCATGCCGTGCCGGAACCAGATTAGGGCCTGAAGCAATCCTGTGGGTTTGCGGCCAGCTCACAAGATAGCGAGTTGAAGAAAGGAGCTCAGGGGCACTGTAACTCACAAACCTGCAGAGTTATAAATGACAGCTATTGTCCAAAAATATATTGAAGGAAGGCTGCGAAGACGACTTGTAAGCGGGACAGATTTGCAGGAAAACGATTTCAGGGGGTAGACGGGAATTGCATTTAAAGCATAGGAAAAGAGGCAGAACATCGACAATGATGCTCTTGGCCAAAAAGGGCGTATGCGTTTTTTCCTGAATATATTCAGGAAAAAACGCATACGCCCTTTTTGGCCAACCAAGCAAGCATGTTAAAGAAATCTGCACTACAATGAAGTCTCACTGCCCCCCGGTCAAAAGGGCCATCTGAAAAAAGTGTAAAATCCAGAAAGGCAGCACAGGCCATGGAGAACAGGGAGCCTTGTTATGCTGATGGGCGGGATGTAAATTGCCAACAGCCACTCTGGAGAAGTGTATGGTGTTTCCAGGAACACCGAAAAAACAAAGCTACGGAGCCTACGGCATTTCCACTTATGGTCCTATAGCTTAGGGAAATTAAAATCAAAAACACATAGCCACCCCAAAGTGTCGGACGGCTCTGTTTACAAGAACCTCGTCTACGGTACAAGTTAAATATCCCAGAATGTGAAAAATGGATAAAGAAGTTGTGGTACGTACGTACAATGGAATATCACTCAGCAATGAAATCTATGTCATCAGGCCCGTCGCGGCATAATGAGTGGATTCAGGTACGATGATTCTAAGTGAAATAAGTCACACAGAAAATGAAACATCATAAGATATCACTACTACACGGAATGTAAACTTGGCTACACATGAACTGAATTACAAAACAGAACAGGGTCTCAAATTTAGAAAACCAACTTATGCTTGCTTAAGGGGAAAGGTGAGTTGGGGTGCTGCATAAAACCAGAGATAGAAATTAGCACAGATACCTTTCCATAAGCCAAATATGTAATAGTCAAGACCTACCCCTTGCTCAACGAAATGGACTAAACACCCCATATTCAACGCCTAGGAATACACCTGACTAGTAAGAATCTTCAAACCCATGGATTTATATGTCTCCGTAAGAGAATGAAGCGTGTGTACAGCGGCATGAATGCAGCAGAGAAAATCCGATAAATCCCATTATCAAAATGAATTACACAAACAAAACCCAAGGACAGTGAAATAGAGAGCAATTCTTAAATAATTCATTCAGGGCTTGTGATGCAACCTGGATTTACCATATCTACACCCAGAGCTGAGTGAGACATAAGCTTGGGCACTTCGGGCTGATAGCATTGGTGAGGTTCGATGAGCAAATGCAGACCCTTTGAAGTCATACAGCATGGTACCCATTCCATGGGTCCCAACTCTCCAAGTTTAAGGGATTCTTCCTTCAGCTAAAACATGCATGGGAAACCCACAGTATGGTGCACCGTGTGACTGGCAAAAGTTTTCAAATGCATCTCAGTTTTCGTCCCCTTTTACTCGGGTTCACCATTCCAGACCCTTTACGAACACTCACCCCACTTGGAGAGTCAGTGCCTTTAACCTCCTGTTGGGCACAGTTTGCAATTTCTGCGCAAGATGAAAAGGAATAGGGAGAACGAATGAGAGACTAGCTCTAGGTGTCTGCACGGGCAAATTTAACGCTCATTTCCCACCAGGATGAGGAATTAACCAAAGGCTCAGCATGCCGTGCCAGAACCATATTAGGGCCTGAGGCAATCCTGTGGGTTTGCGGCCAGCTCACAAGATAGCGAGTTGAAGAAAGGAGCTCAGGGGCACTGTAACTCACAAACCTGCAGAGTTATAAATGACAGCTATCGTCCAAAAATATATTGAAGGAAGGCTGCGAAGACGACTTGTAAGCGGGACAGATTTGCAGGAAAACGATTTCAGGGGGTAGACGGGAATTGCATTTAAAGCATAGGAAAAGAGGCAGAACGTCGACAATGATGCTCTTGGCCAAAAAGGGCGTATGCGTTTTTTCCTGAATATATTCAGGAAAAAACGCATACGCCCTTTTTGGCCAACCAAGCAAGCACGTTAAAGAAATCTGCACTACAATGAAGTCTCACTGCCCCCCGGTCAAAAGGGCCATCTGAAAAAAGTGTAAAATCCAGAAAGGCAGCACAGGCCATGGAGAACAGGGAGCCTTGTTATGCTGATGGGCGGGATGTAAATTGCCAACAGCCACTCTGGAGAAGTGTATGGTGTTTCCCGGAACACCGAAAAAACAAAGCTACGGAGCCTACGGCACTTCCACTTATGGTCCTATAGCTTAGGGAAATTAAAATCAAAAACACACAGCCACCCCAAAGTGTCGGACGGCTCTGTTTACAAGAACCTCGTCTACGGTACAAGTTAAATATCCCAGAATGTGAAAAATGGATAAAGAAGTTGTGGTACGTACGTACAATGGAATATCACTCAGCAATGAAATCTATGTCATCAGGCCCGTCGCGGCATAATGAGTGGATTCAGGTACGATGATTCTAAGTGAAATAAGTCACACAGAAAATGAAACATCATAAGATATCACTACTACACGGAATGTAAACTTGGCTACACATGAACTGAATTACAAAACAGAACAGGGTCTCAAATTTAGAAAACCAACTTATGCTTGCTTAAGGGGAAAGGTGAGTTGGGGTGCTGCATAAAACCAGAGATAGAAATTAGCACAGATACCTTTCCATAAGCCAAATATGTAATAGTCTAGACCTACCCCTTGCTCAACGAAATGGACTAAACACCCCATATTCAACGCCTAGGAATACATCTGACTAGTAAGAATCTTCAAACCCATGAATTTATATGTCTCCGTAAGAGAATGAAGCGTGTGTACAGTGGCATGAATGCAGCAGAGAAAATCCGATAAATCCCATTATCAAAATGAATTACACAAACAAAACCCAAGGACAGTGAAATAGAGAGCAATTCTTAAATAATTCATTCAGGGCTTGTGATGCAACCTGGATTTACCACATCTACACCCAGAGCTGAGTGAGACATAAGGTTGGGCAGTTCGGGCTCATAGCATTGGTGAGGTTCGATGAGCAAATGCAGACCCTTTGAAGTCATACAGCATGGTACCCATTCCATGGGTGCCAACTCTCCAAGTTTAAGGGATTCTTCCTTCACCTAAAACATGCATGGGAAACCCACAGTATGGTGCACCGTGTGACTGGCAAACGTTTTCAAATGCATCTCAGTTTTCGTCCCCTTTTACTCGGGTTCACCATTCCAGACCCTTTACGAACACTCTCCCCACTTGGAGAGTCAGTGCCTTTAACCTCCTGTTGGGCACAGTTTGCAATTTCTGCGCAAGATGAAAAGGAATAGGGAGAACCAATGAGAGACTAGCTCTAGTTGTCTGCACGGGCAAATTTAACGATCATTTCCCACCAGGAAGAGGAATTAACCAAAGGCTCAGCATGCCGTGCCGGAACCAGATTAGGGCCTGAGGCAATCCTGTGGGTTTGCGGCCAGCTCACAAGATAGCGAGTTGAAGAAAGGAGCTCAGGGGCACTGTAACTCATAAACCTGCAGAGTTATAAATGACAGCTATCGTCCAAAAATATATTGAAGGAAGGCTGAGAAGACGACGTGTAAGCGGGACAGATTTGCAGGAAAACGACTTCAGGGGGTAGACGGGAATTGCATTTAAAGCATAGGAAAAGAGGCAGAACGTCGACAATGATGCTCTTGGCCAAAAAGGGCGTATGCGTTTTTTCCTGAATATATTCAGGAAAAAACACATACGCCCTTTTTGGCCAACGAAGCAAGCATGTTAAAGAAATCTTCACTACAATGATGTCTCACTGCCCCCCGGTCAAAAGGGCCATCTGAAAAAAGTGTAAAATCCAGAAAGGCAGCACAGGCCATGGAGAACAGGGAGCCTTGTTATGCTGATGGGCGGGATGTAAATTGCCAACAGCCACTCTGGAGAAGTGTATGGTGTTTCCCGGAACACCGAAAAAACAAAGCTACGGAGCCTACGGCACTTCCACTTATGGTCCTATAGCTTAGGGAAATTAAAATCAAAAACACACAGCCACCCCAAAGTGTCGGACGGCTCTGTTTACAAGAACCTCGTCTACGGTACAAGTTAAATATCCCAGAATGTGAAAAATGGATAAAGAAGTTGTGGTACGTACGTACAATGGAATATCTCTCACCAGTGAAATCTATGTCAACTGGCCCGTCGTGGCATAATGAGTGGATTCAGGTACGATGATTCTAAGTGAAATAAGTCACACAGAAAATGAAACATCATAAGGTATCACTAATACACGGAATGTAATCCTGGCTACACATGAACTGAATTACAAAAGAGAACAGGGTCTCAAATTTAGAAAACCAACTTATGCTTGCTTAAGGGGAAAGGTGAGTTGGGGTGCTGCATAAAACCAGAGATAGAAATTAGCACAGATACCATTCCATACGTCAAATATGTAATAGTCAAGACCTCCCCCTTGCTCAACGAAATGGGCTAAACACCCTATATTCAACGGCTAGGAATACACCTCACTAGTAAGAATCTTCAAACCCATGGATTTACATGTCTCCATAAGAGAATCAAGCGTGTGTACAGCTGCATGAAGGCAGCAGAGAAAATGCGATAAATCCCATTATCAAAATGAATTACAAAAACAAAACAAAATGACACTGAAATAGAGAGCGATTCTTAAATAATTCATTCAGGGCTTGTGATACAACCTGGATTTACCTCATCTACACCCAGAGCTGAGTGAGACATAAGGTTGGACACTTCGGGCTGATAGCATTGGTGAGGTTCGATGAGCAAATGCAGACCATTTGAAGTCATACTGCATGGTACCCATTCCATGGGTCCCAACTCTCCAGGTTTAAGCGATTCTTCCTTCAGCTAAAACATGCATGGGAAACCCACAGTATGGTGCACCGTGTGACCGGGAAACGTTTTCAAATGCATCTCAGTTTTCGGCCCCTTTTACTCAGGTTCACCATTCCAGACCCTTTACTAACACTCTCCCAACTTGCAGAGTCACTGCCTTTAACCTGCTGTTTGGCACAGTTTGCAATTTCTGCGCAAGATGAACAGAAATAGGGAGAACCAATGAGAGACTAGCTGTAGGTGTCTGCACGGGCAAATTTAACGCTCATTTCCAACCAGGAAGAGGAATTAACCAAACGCGCAGCATGCCGTGCCGGAACCAGATTAGGGCCTGAATCAATCCTTCGGGTTTGCGGCCAGCTCACAAGAAAACGATTTGAAGAAAGGAGCTCAGGGGCACTGTAATTCACAAACCTGCAGAGTTATAAATGACAGCTATCGTCCAAAAATATATTGAAGGAAGGCTGCGAAGAGGATTTGAAAGCGGGGCAGAATTGCAGGAAATCGATTTCAGGGGGTGACTGGAATTTCATTTAAAGAATAGGAAAAGAGGCAGAACGTCGACAATGATGCACTTGGCCAAAAAGTGCGTATGCGTTTTTTCCTGAATATATTCAGGAAAAAACGCATACGCACTTTTTGGCCAACCAAGCAAGCATGGTAAAGAAATCTGCACTAAAATGAAGTCTCACTGCCCCCAGGTCAAAAGGGCCATCTGAAAAAAGTGTAAAATCCAGAAATGCAGCACAGGCCATGGAGAACAGGGAGCCTTGTTATGCAGATGGGTGGGATGTAAGTTGCCAACAGCCACTCTGGAGAAGTGTATCGTGAATCCTGACACCTAAAAAACTAAGCAACGGAGCCTACGGCAATTCCACTTATGGTCCTATAGCTTAGGGAAATTAAATTCAAAAACACACAGCCACCCCAAAGTTTCAGACGGCTCTGTTTACAAGAACCTCATCTACGGTACAAGTTAAATATCCAAAAAAGCGAAAAATGGATAAAGAAGTTGTGGTACGTACGTACAATGGAATATCACTCACCAATGAAATCTATGTCATCAGGCCCATCGTGGCATAAGAAGTGGTTTCAGGTACAATGATTCTAAGTGAAATAAGTCACACAGAAAATGAAACATCATAAGATATCAATAATACACGGAATGTAATTTTGGCTACACATGAACTGAATTACAAAACAGAACAGGTTCTCAAATTTAGAAAACCAACTTATGTTTGCTTAAGGGGAAAGGTGAGTTGGGGTGCTGCATAAAACCAGAGATAGAAATTAGCACAGATACCATTCCATACGTCAAATATGTAATAGTCAAGACCTACCCGTTGCTCAACGAAATGGGCTAAACACCCTATATTCAACGCCTAGGAATACACCTGACTAGTAAGAATCTTCAAACTGATAGATTTATATGTCTCCATAAGAGAATCAAGCGTGTGTACAGCTGCATGAAGGCAGCAGAGAAAATCCGATAAATCCCATTATCAAAATGAATTACAAAAACAAAACACAATGCCAGTGAAATAGAGAGCAATTCTTACATAATTCATTCAGGGCTTGTGATGCAACCTGGATTTACCTCATCTACACCCAGAGCTGAGTGAGACATAAGGTTGGACACTTCGGACTGATACCATTGGTGAGGTTCGATGAGCAAATGCAGACCCTTTGAAGTCCTACTTCATGGGACCCATTTCATGGGTCCCAAGTCTCCAGGTTTAAGCGATTCTTCCTTCAGCTAAAACATGCATGGGAATCCCACAGTATGGTGCACCATGTGACCGGGAAACCTTTTCAAATGCATCTCAGTTTTCGTCCCGTTTTACTCGGGTTCACAATTCCAGACCCTTTACTAACACTCTCCCCACTTGGAGAGTCAGTGCCTTTAACCTGCTGTTTGGCACAGTTTGCAATTTCTGCGCAAGATGAACAGGAATAGGGAGAACCAATGAGAGACTAGCTGTAGGTGTCTGCACGGGCAAATTTAACGCTCATTTCCCACCAGGAAGAGGAATTAACCAAAGGCTCAGCATGCCGTGCCGGAACCAGATTAGGGCCTGAAGCAATCCTGCGGGTTTGCGGCCAGCTCAAAAGAAAGCGATTTGAAGAAAGGAGCTCAGGGTCACTGTAATACACAAACCTGCAGAGTTATAAATGACAGCTATCGTCCAAAAATATATTGAAGGAAGGCTGGAAGAGGACTTGAAAGCGGGGCAGAATTGCAGGAAATTGATTTCAGGGGGTAGACTGGAATTGCATTTAAAGCATAGGAAAAGAGGCAGAAGGTCGACAATGATGCACTTGGCCAAAAAGGGCGTATGCGTTTTTTCCTGAATATATTCAGGAAAAAACGCATAAGCCCTTTTTGGCCAACCAAGCAAGCATGTTAAAGAAATCTGCACTACAATGAAGTCTCACTGCCCCCCGGTCAAAAGGGCCATCTGAAAAAAGTGTAAAATCCAGAAATGCAGAACAGGCTATGGAGAACAGGGAGCCTTGTTATGCTGATGGGTGGGATGTAAATTGCCAACAGCCACTCTGGAGAAGTGTATGGTGTTTCCTGAAACACCTAAAAAACAAAGCAACGGAGCCTACGGCACTTCCACTCATGGTCCTATAGCTTAGGGAAATTAAAATCAAAAACACACAGCCACCCCAAAGTTTGGGACGGCTCTGTTTACAAGAAACTCGTCTACGGTACAAGTTAAATATCCCAGAAAGCGAAAAATGGATAAAGAAGTTGTGGTACGTACGTACAATGGAATATCACTCACCAATGAAGTCTATGTCATCTGGCACGTCCTGGCATAATGAGTGGATTCAGGTACGATGATTCTAAGTGAAATAAGTCACACAGAAAATGAAACATCATAAGGTATCAGTAATACACGGAATGTAATCTTGGCTACACATGAACTGAATTACAAAACAGAACAGGGTCTGAAATTTAGAAAACCAACTTATGTTTGCGTAAGGGGAAAGGTGAGTTGGGGTGCTGCATAAAACCAGAGTTAGAAATTAGCACAGATACCATTCCATACGTCAAATACGTAATAGTCAAGACCTACACCTTGCTCAACGAAATGGGCTAAACACCCTATATTCAACGCCTAGGAATACACCTGACTAGTAAGAATCTTCAAACCCATGGATTTATATGTCTCCATAAGAGAATCAAGCGTGTGTACAGCTGCATGAAGGCAGCAGAGAAAATCCGATAAATCCTATTATCAAAATGAATTACAAAAACAAAACACAATGACAGTGAAATAGAGAGCAATTGTTAAATAATTCATTCAGGGCTTGTGATGCAACCTGGATTTACCTCATCTACACCCAGAGCTGAGTGAGACATAAGGTTGGACTCTTCGGGCTGATGGCATTGGTGAGGTCCGATGAGCAAATGCAGACCATTTGAAGTCATACTGCATGCTACCCATTCCATGGGTCCCAAATCTCCAGGATTAAGCGATACTTCCTTCAGCTAAAACATGCATGGGAAACCCAAAATATGGTGCACCGTGTGACCGGGAAACGTTTTCAAATGCATCTCAGTTTTCTTCCCCTTTTACTCGGGTTCACAATTCCAGACCCTTTACTAACACTCTCCCCACATGGAGAGTCAGTGCCTTGAACCTGCTGTTTGGCACCGTTTGCAATTTCTGCGCAAGATGAACAGGAATAGAGAGAGCCAATGAGAGACTAGCTGTAGGTGTCTGCACGGGCAAATTTAACGCTCATTTCCCACCAGGAAGAGGAATTAACCAAAGGATCAGCATGCCGTGCCAGAACCAGGTTAGGGCCTGAAGCAATCCTGCGGGTTTGCGGCCAGCTCACAAGAAAGCGATTTGAAGAAAGGAGCTCAGGGGTACTCTAATTCACAAACCCTCAGAGTTATAAATGACAGCTATCGTCCAAAAATATATTGAAGGAAGGCTGCGAAGAGGACTTGAAAGCGGGACAGAATTGCAGGAAAACGATTTCACGCGGTAGACTGGAATTGCATTTAAAGCATAGGAAAAGAGGCAGAACGTCGACAATGATGCACTTGGCCAAAAAGGGCCTATGCGTTTTTTTCCTGAATATATTCAGGAAAAAACGCATACGCACTTTTTGGCCAACCAAGCAAGCATGTTAAAGAAATCTGCACTACAATGATGTCTCACTGCCCCCAGGTCAAAAGGGCCATCTGAAAAAAGTGTAAAATCCAGAAATGCAGCACAGGCCATGGAGAACAGGGAGCCTTGTTATGCTGATGGGTGGGATGTTAATTGCCAACCGCCACTCTGGAGAAGTGTATGGTGTTTCCTGAAACACCTAAAAAACTAAGCAACGGAGCCTACGGCACTTCCACTTATGGTCCTATAGCTTAGGGAAATTAAAATCAATAACACACAGCCACCCCAAAGTTTCAGACGGCTCTGTTTACAAGAACCTCGTCTACGGTACAAGTTAAATATCCCAGAAAGCGAAAAATGGATAAAGAAGTTGTGGTACGTACGTACAATGGAATATCAGTCACCAATGAAATCTATGTCATCTGGCCCATCGTGGCATAATGAGTGGATTCAGGTACGATGATTCTAAGTGAAATACGTCACACAGAAAATGAAACATCATAAGATATCACTAATACACCGAATGTAATCTTGGCTACACATGAAATGAATTACAAAACAGAACAGGGTCTCAAATTTAGAAAACCAACTTATGTTTGCATAAGGGGAAAGGTGAGTTGGGGTGCTGCATAAAACCAGAGTTAGAAATTAGCACAGATACCATTCCATAAGTCAAATACGTAATAGTCAAGACCTACCACTTGCTCAACGAAATGGGCTAAACACACTATATTCGACGCCTAGGAATACACCTGACTAGTAAGGATCTTCAAACCCATGGATTTATATGTCTCCATAAGAGAATCAAGCGTGTGTACAGCTGCATGAAGGCAGCAGAGAAAATCCGATAAATCCGATTATCAAAATGAATTACAAAAACAAAACACAATGACAGTGAAATAGAGAGCAATTCTTAAAGAATTCATTCAGGGCTTGTGAGGCAACCTGGATTTACCTCATCTACACCCAAAGCTGAATGACACATAAGGTTGGACACTCCGGGCTGATAGCATTGGTGAGGTTCGATGAGAAAATGCAGACCCTTTGAAGTCATACTGCATGGGACCCATTCCATGGGTCCCAACTCTCCAGGTTTAAGGGATTCTTCCTTCAGCTAAAACATGCATGGGAAATCCACAGTATGGTGCACCGTGTGACTGGGAAATGTTTTCAAATGCATCTCAGTTTCCGTCCCCTTTTACTCGGGTTCACAATTCCAGACACTTTACTAAAACTCTCCCCACTTGGGTAGTCAGTGCCTTTAACCTGCTGTTTCGCACAGTTTGCAATTTCTGGACAAGATGAACAGGAATAAGGAGAACCAATGAGAGACTAGCTGTAGGTGTCTGCACGGGCAAATTTAACGATCATTTCCCACCAGGAAGAGGAATTAACCAAACGCTCACCATGCCGTGCCAGAAACAGATTAGGGCCTGAAGCAATCCTCCGGGTTTGCGGCCAGCTCTCAAGAAAGCGATTTGAAGAAAGGAGCTCAGGGTCACTGTAATTCACAAACCTGCAGAGTTATAAATGACAGCTATCGTCCAATAATATATTGAAGGAAGGCTGCGAAGAGGACTTGAAAGCGGGGCAGAATTGCAGGAAAACGATTTCAGGGGGTAGACTGGAATTGCATTTAAAGCATAGGAAAAGAGGCAGAACGTCGACAATGATGCACTTGGCCAAAAAGGGCGTATGCGTTTTTTCCTGAATATATTCAGGAAAAAACTCATACGCGCTTTTTGGACAACCAAGCAAGCATGTTAAAGAAATCTGTACTACAATGAAGTCTCACTGCCCCCCCGTCAAAAGGGCCATCTGAAAAAAGTGTAAAATCCAGAAAGGCAGCACAGGCCATGGAGAACAGGGAGCCTTGTTATGCTGATGGGTGGGATGTAAATTGTCAACAGCCACTCTGGAGAAATGTATGGTGTTTCCTGAAACACCTAAAAAACAAAGCAACGGAGCCTATAGCACTTCCACTTATGGTCCTATGGCTTAGGGAAATTAAACTCAAAAACACACAGCCACCCCAAAGTTTCAGACGGCTCTGTTTACAAGAACCTCGTCTACGGTACAAGTTAAATATCCCAGAAAGCGAAAAATGGATAAAGAAGTTGTGGTACGTACGTACAATGGAATATCACTCACCAATGTAATCTATGTCATCTGGCCCATCGTGGCATAATGAGTGGATTCAGGTACGATGATTCTAAGAGAAATAAGTCACACAGAAAATGAAACATCATAAGATATCTCTAATACACCGAATGTAATCTTGGCTACACATGAACTGAATTACAAAACAGAACAGGGTCTCAAATTTAGAAAACCAACTTATGTTTGCTTAAGGGGAAAGGTGAGTTGGGGTGCTGCATAAAACCAGAGATAGAAATTAGCACAGATACCATTCCATACGTCAAATATGTAATAGTCAAGAACTACACCTTGCTCAACGAAATGGGCTAAACACCCTATATTCAACGCCTAGGAATACACCTGACTAGTAAGAATCTTCAAACCCATGGATTTATATGTCTCCATAAGAGAATCAAGCGTGTGTACAGCTGCATGAAGGCAGCAGAGAAAATCCGATAAATCCCATTATCAAAATGAATTACAAAAACAAAACACAATGACAGTGAAATAGAGAGCAATTCTTAAATAATTCATTCAGGGCTTGTGATGCAACCTGGATTTACCTCATCTACACCCAGAACTGAGTGAGACATAAAGTTGGACACTTCGGGCTGATAGCATTGGTGAGGTTCGATGAGAAAATGCAGACCATTTGAAGTCATACTGCATGGTACCCATTCCATGGGTCCCAACTCTCCAGGTTTAAGCCATTCTTCCTTCAGCTAAAGCATGCATGGGAAACCCACAGTATGGTGCACCGTGTGACCGGGAAACATTTTCAAATGCATCTCAGTTTTCGTCCCCTTTTACTCGGGTTCACAATTCTAGACCCTTTACTAACACTCTCCCCACTTGGAGAGTCACTGCCTTTAACCTGCTGTTTGGCACAATTTGCAATTTCTGCGTAAGATGAACAGGAATAGGGAGAACCAATGAGAGACTAGCTGTAGGTGTCTGCAGGGGCAAATTTAACGCTCATTTCCAACCAGGAAGAGGAATTAACCAAACGCTCAGCATGCCGTGCCGGAACCAGATTAGGGCCTGAAGCAATCCTGCGGGTTTGCGGCCAGCTCAGAAGAAAGCGATTTGAAGAAAGGAGCTCAGGGGCACTGTAATTCACAAACCTGCAGAGTTATAAATGACAGCTATCGTCCAAAAATATATTGAAGGAAGGCTGCGAAGAGGATTTGAAAGCGGGGCAGAATTGCAGGAAAACGATTTCAGGGGGTAGACTGGAATTGCATTTAAAGAATAGGAAAAGAGGCAGAACGTCGACAATGATGCACTTGGCCAAAAAGTGTGTATGCGTTTTTTCCTGAATATATTCAGGAAAAAACGCATACGCACTTTTTGGCCAACCAAGCAAGCATGGTAAAGAAATCTGCACTAAAATGAAGTCTCACTGCCCCCAGGTCAAAAGGGCCATCTGAAAAAAGTGTAAAATCCAGAAATGCAGCACAGGCCATCGAGAACAGGGAGCCTTGTTATGCAGATGGGTGGGATGTAAGTTGCCAACAGCCACTCTGGAGAAGTGTATCGTGAATCCTGACACCTAAAAAACTAAGCAACGGAGCCTACGGCAATTCCACTTATGGTCCTATAGCTTAGGGAAATTAAAATCAAAAACAAACAGCCACCCCAAAGTTTCAGACGGCTCTGTTTACAAGAACCTCGTCTACGGTACAAGTTAAATATCCCAGAATGTGAAAAATGGACTCAGAAATTGTGGTACGTACGTACAATGGAATATCACTCACCAATGAAATCTATGTCATCAGGCCTGTCGTGGCACAATGAGGGGATTCAGGTACGATGATTCTAAGTGAAATAAGTCACACAGAAAATAAAACATCATAAGATATCACTAATACACCTAATGTAATCTTGGCTACACATGAACTGAATTACAAAACAGAACAGGGTCTCAAGTTTAGAAAACCAACTTATGTTTGCTTAAGGGGAAAGGTGAGTTGGGGTGCTGCATAAAACCAGAGATAGAAATTAGCAGAGATACCATTCCATAAGTCAAATATGTAATAGTCAAGACCTACCCCTTGCTCAATGAAATGGGCTAAACACCCTATTTTCAACGCCTAGGAATACACCTGACTAGTAAGAATCTTCAAACCCATGGATTTATATGTCTCCATAAGAGAATCAAGCGTGTGTACAGCTGCATGAAGGCAGCAGAGAAAATCCGATAAATCCCATTATCAAAATGAAATACAAAAACAAAACACAATGACAGTGAAATAGAGAGCAATTCTTAAATAATTCATTCAGGGCTTGTGATGCAACCTGGATTTACCTCATCTAAACCCAGAGCTGAGTGAGACATAAGGTTGGACACTTCGCGCTGATAGCATTGGTGAGGTACAATGAGCAAATGCAGACTATTTGAAGTCATACTGCATGGTACCCATTCCATGGGTCCCAACTCTCCAGGTTGAAGTGATTCTTCCTTCAGCTATAGCATGCATGGGAAACCCACAGAATGGTGCACCGTGTGACCGGGAAACGTTTACAAATGCATCTCAGTTTTGTCCCCTTTTACTCGGGTTCAGAATTCCAGACCCTTTACTAACACTCTCCCCACTAGGAGAGTCAGTGCCTTTAACCTGCTGTTTGGCACAATTTGCAATTTCTGTGCAAGATGAACAGGAATAGGGAGAACCAATGAGAGACTAGCTGTAGGTGTCTGCACGGGCAAATTTAACGCTCATTTCCCACCAGGAAGAGGAATTAACCAAAGGCTCAGCATGCCGTGCCGGAACCAGATTAGGGCCTGAAGCAATCCTGCGGGTTTGTGGCCAGCTCAAAAGAAAGCGATTTGAAGAAAGGAGCTCAGGGTCACTGTAATACACAAACCTGCAGAGTTATAAATGACAGCTATCGTCCAAAAATATATTGAAGGAAGGCTGGAAGAGGACTTGAAAGCGGGGCAGAATTGCAGGAAAACCATTTCAGGGGGTAGACTGGAATTGCATTTAAAGCATAGGAAAAGAGGCAGAACGTCGACAATGATGCACTTGGATAAAAAGGGCGTATGCGTTTTTTCCTGAGTATATTCAGGAAAAAACACATACGCCCTTTTTGGCCAACCGAGCAAGCATATTAAAGAAATCTGCAATACAATGAAGTCTCACTGCCCCTGGTCAAAAGGGCCATCTGAAAAAAGTGTAAAATCCAGAAATGCAGCACAGGCCATGGAGAACAGGGAGCCTTGTTATGCTGATGGGTGGGATATAAATTGCCAAAAGCCACTCTGGAGAAGTGTATGGTGTTTCCTGAAACACCTAAAAAACAAAGCAATGGAGCTTACGGCACTTCCACTTATGGTCCTATAGCTTAGGGAAATTAAAATCCAAAACACACAGCCACACCAAAGTTTCAGACGGCTCTGTTTACAAGAACCTCGTCTACGGTACAAGTTAAATATCCAAAAAAGCGAAAAATGGATAAAGAAGTTGTGGTACGTACGTACAATGGAATATCACTCACCAATGAAATCTATATCATCAGGCCCGTCGTGGCATAAGGAGTGGTTTCAGGTACAATGATTCTAAGTGAAATAAGTCACACAGAAAATGAAACATCATAAGATATCAATAATACACGGAATGTAATTTTGGCTACACATGAACTGAATTACAAAACAGAACAGGTTCTCAAATTTAGAAAACCAACTTATGTTTGCTTAAGGGGAAAGGTGAGTTGGGGTGCTGCATAAAACCAGAGATAGAAATTAGCACAGATACCATTCCATACGTCAAATATGTAATAGTCAAGACCTACCCGTTGCTCAACGAAATGGGCTAAACACCCTATATTCAACGCCTAGGAATACACCTGACTAGTAAGAATCTTCAATCTCATGGATTTATATGTCTCCATAAGAGAATCAAGCGTGTGTACAGCTGCATGAAGGCAGCAGAGAAAATCCGATAAATCCCATTATCAAAATGAATTACAAAAACAAAACACAATGCCAGTGAAATAGAGAGCAATTCTTACATAATTCATTCAGGGCTTGTGATGCAACCTGGATTTACCTCATCTACACCCAGAGCTGAGTGAGACATAAGGTTGGACACTTCGGACTGATACCGTTGGTGAGGTTCGATGAGCAAATGCAGACCCTTTGAAGTCCTACTTCATGGGACCCATTTCATGGGTCCCAAGTCTCCAGGTTTAAGCGATTCTTCCTTCAGCTAAAACATGCATGGGAATCCCACAGTATGGTGCACCATGTGACCGGGAAACGTTTTCAAATGCATCTCAGTTTTCGTCCCGTTTTACTCGGGTTCACAATTCCAGACCCTTTACTAACACTCTCCCCACTTGGAGAGTCAGTGCCTTTAACCTGCTGTTTGGCACAGTTTGCAATTTCTGCGCAAGATGAACAGGAATAGGGAGAACCAATGAGAGACTAGCTGTAGGTGTCTGCACGGGCAAATTTAACGCTCATTTCCCACCAGGAAGAGGAATTAACCAAAGGCTCAGCATGCCGTGCCGGAACCAGATTAGGGCCTGAAGCAATACTGCGGGTTTGTGGCCAGCTCAAAAGAAAGCGATTTGAAGAAAGGAGCTCAGGGTCACTGTAATACACAAACCTGCAGAGTTATAAATGACAGCTATCGTCCAAAAATATATTGAAGGAAGGCTGGAAGAGGACTTGAAAGCGGGGCAGAATTGCAGGAAATTGATTTCAGGGGGTAGACTGGAATTGCATTTAAAGCATAGGAAAAGAGGCAGAAGGTCGACAATGATGCACTTGGCCAAAAAGGGCGTATGCGTTTTTTCCTGAATATATTCAGGAAAAAACGCATAAGCCCTTTTTGGCCAACCAAGCAAGCATGTTAAAGAAATCTGCACTACAATGAAGTCTCACTGCCCCCCGGTCAAAAGGGCCATCTGAAAAAAGTGTAAAATCCAGAAATGCAGCACAGGCCATGGAGAACAGGGAGCCTTGTTATGCAGATGGGTGGGATGTAAGTTGCCAACAGCCACTGTGGGGAAGTGTATCGTGAATCCTGAAACACCTAAAAAACTAAGCAACGGAGCCTACGGCAATTCCACTTATGGTCCTATAGCTTAGGGAAATTAAAATCAAAAACAAACAGCCACCCCAAAGTTTCAGACGGCTCTGTTTACAAGAACCTCGTTTACGGTACAAGTTAAATATCCCAGAAAGCGAAAAATGGATAAAGAAATTGTGGTACGTACGTACAATGGAATATCACTCACCAGTGAAATCTATGTCATCAGGCCCGTCGTGGCACAATGAGTGGATTCAGGTACGATGATTCTAAGTGAAATAAGTCACACAGAAAATGAAACATCATAAGATATCACTAATACACGGAATGTAATCTTGGCTACACATGAACTGAATTACAAAACAGAACAGGGTCTCAAGTTTAGAAAACCAACTTATGTTTGCTTAAGGGGAAACGTGAGTTGGGGTGCTGCATAAAACCAGAAATAGAAATTAGCACAGATACCATTCCATAAGTCAAATATGTAATAGTCAAGACCTACCCCTTGCTCAACGAAATGGGCTAAGCACCATATTTTCAACGCCTAGGAATACACCTGACTAGTAAGAATTTTCAAACCCATGGATTTATATGTCTGCATAAGAGAATCAAGCCTGTGTACAGCTGCATGAAGGCAGCAGAGAAAATCCGATAAATCACATTATCAAAATGAATTAAAAAGCAAAACACAATGACAGTGAAATAGAGAGCAATTCTTAAATAATTCATTCAGGGCTTGTTGTGCAACCTAGATTTACCTCATCTGCACCCAGATCTGAGTGAGACATAAGGTTGGACTCTTCGGGCTGCTAGCATTGGTGAGGTTCGATGAGCAAATGC
Organism: Delphinapterus leucas; assembly: GCF_059928025.1. NCBI lineage: Eukaryota > Metazoa > Chordata > Mammalia > Artiodactyla > Monodontidae > Delphinapterus > Delphinapterus leucas. The sequence continues at coordinate 16,361,140 of NW_028322236.1, read as the reverse complement.
AGACCCTTTGAAGTCATACTGCATGGTACCCATTCCATGGGTCCCAACTCTCCAGGTTTAAGCGATTCTTCCTTCAGCTAAAACATGCATCGGAAACCCGCAGTATGGTGCACCGTGTGACCGGGAAACGTTTTCAAATGCATCTCAGTTTTCGGCCCCTTTTACTCGGGTTCACAATTCCAGACCCTTTACTAACACTCTCCCCAGTTGGAGAGTCAGTGCCTTTAACCTGCTGTTTGGCACAGTTTGCAATTTCTGCACAAGATGAACAGGAATAGGGAGAACCAATGAGAGACTAGCTGTAGGTGTCTGCACGGGCAAATTTAATGCTCATTTCCAACCAGGAAGAGGAATTAACCAAACGCTGAGCATTCCGTGCTGGAACCAGATTAGGGCCTGAATCAAACCTGCGGGTTTGCGGCAATCTCACAAGAAAGCGATTTGAAGAAAGGAGCTCAGGGGCACTGTAATTCACAAACCTGCAGAGTTATAAATGACAGCTATCGTCCAAAAATATATTGAAGGATGGCTGCGAAGAGGACTTGAAACCGGGGCAGAATTGCAGGAAAACGATTTCAGGGGGTAGAATGGAATTGCATTTAAAGCATAGGAAAAGAGGCAGAACGTCGACAATGATGCACTTGGCCAAAAAGTGCGTATGCGTTTTTTCCTGAATATATTCAGGAAAAAACGCATACGCACTTTTTGGCCAACCAAGCAAGCATGTTAAAGAAATCTGCACTACAATGAAGACTCACTGCCCCCTGGTCAAAAGGGCCATCTGAAAAAAGTGTAAAATCCAGAAATGCAGCACAGGCCATGGAGAACAGGGAGCCTTGTTATGCTGATGGGTGGGATGTAAATTGCCAACAGCCACTCTGGAGAAGTGTATGGTGTTTGCTGAAACACCTTAAAAACAAAGCAACGGAGCTTACGGCACTTCCACTTTTGGTCCTATAGTTTAGGGAAATTAATATCAAAAACACACAGCCACCCCAAAGTTTCAGACGGCTCTGTTTACAAGAACCTCGTCTACGGTACAAGTTAAATATCCCAGAAAGCGAAAAATGGATAAAGAAGTTGTGGTAAGTACGTACAATGTAATATCTCTCACCAGTGAAATCTATGTCAACTGGCCCGTCGTGGCATAATGAGTGGATTCAGGTACGATGATTCTAAGTGAAATAAGTCACACAGAAAATGAAACATCATAAGATATCACTAATACACGGAATGTAATACTGGCTACACATGAACTGAATTACAAAAGAGAACAGGGTCTCAAATTTAGAAAACCAACTTATGTTTGCTTAAGGGGAAAGGTGAGTTGGGGTGCTGCATAAAACCAGAGATAGAAATTAGCACAGATACCATTCCATACGTCAAATATGTAATAGTCAAGACCTCCCCCTTGCTCAATGAAATGGGCTAAACACCCTATATTCAACGGCTAGTTATACACCTCACTAGTAAGAATCTTCAAACCCATGGATTTATATGTCTCCATAAGAGAATCAAGCGTGTGTACAGCTGCATGAAGGCAGCAGAGAAAATGCGATAAATCCTATTATCAAAATGAATTACTAAAACAAAACAAAATGACACTGAAATAGAGAGCAATTCTTACATAATTCATTCAGGGCTTGTGATGCAACCTGGATTTACCTCATCTACACCCAGAGCTGAGTGAGACATAAGGTTGGACACTTCGGGCTGATAGCATTGGTGAGGTTCGATGAGCAAATGCAGACCGTTTGAAGTCATACTGCATGGTACCCATTCCATGGGTCCCAACTCTCCAGGTTTAAGCGATTCTTCCTTCAGCTAAAACATGCATGGGAAACCCACAGTATGGTGCACCGTGTGACCGGGAAACGTTTTCAAATGCATCTCAGTTTTCGTCCCCTTTTACTCGGGTTCATAATTCCAGACCCTTTACTAACAGTCTCCCCACTTGGAGAGTCAGTGCCTTTAACCTGCTGTTTGGAACAGTTTGCAATTTCTGTGCAAGATGAACAGGAATAGGGATAACCAATGAGAGACTAGCTGTAGGTGTCTGCACGGGCAAATTTAACGCTCATTTCCCACCAGGAAGAGGAATTAACCAAAGGCTCAGCATGCCGTGCCAGAACCAGAATAGGGCCTGAAGCAATCCTGCGGGTTTGCGGCCAGCTCACAAGAAAGCGATGTGAAGAAAGGAGCTCAGGGGCACTGTAATTCACAAACCTGCAGAGTTATAAATGACAGCTATCGTCCAAAAATATATTGAAGGAAGACTGCGAAGAGGACTTGAAAGCGGGGCAGAATTGCAGGAAAACGATTTCAGGGGGTAGACTGGAATTGCATTTAAAGCATAGGAAAAGAGGCAGAACGTCGACAATGATGCACTTGGCCAAAAAGGGCGTATGCGTTTTTTCCTGATATTCAGGAAAAAACGCATACGCCCTTTTTGGCCAACCAAGCAAGCATGTTAAAGAAATCTGCACTACAATGAAGTCTCACTGCCCCCTGGTCAAAAGGGGCATCTGAAAAAAGTGTAAAATCCAGAAATGAAGCACAGGCCATGGAGAACACGGAGCCTTGTTATGCTGATGGGTGGGATGTAAATTGCCAACAGCCACTCTGGAGAAGAGTACGGTGTTTCCTGAAACACCTAAAAACAAAGCAACGGAGCCTACGGCACTTCCACTTATGGTCCTATAGCTTAGGGAAATTAAATTCAAAAACACACAGCCACCCCAAAGTTTCAGACGGCTCTGTTTACAAGAACCTCATCTACGGTACAAGTTAAATATCCAAAAAAGCGAAAAATGGATAAAGAAGTTGTGGTACGTACGTACAATGGAATATCACTCACCAATGAAATCTATGTCATCAGGCCCATCGTGGCATAAGAAGTGGTTTCAGGTACAATGATTCTAAGTGAAATAAGTCACACAGAAAATGAAACATCATAAGATATCAATAATACACGGAATGTAATTTTGGCTACACATGAACTGAATTACAAAACAGAACAGGTTCTCAAATTTAGAAAACCAACTTATGTTTGCTTAAGGGGAAAGGTGAGTTGGGGTGCTGCATAAAACCAGAGATAGAAATTAGCACAGATACCATTCCATACGTCAAATATGTAATAGTCAAGACCTACCCGTTGCTCAACGAAATGGGCTAAACACCCTATATTCAACGCCTAGGAATACACCTGACTAGTAAGAATCTTCAAACTGATAGATTTATATGTCTCCATAAGAGAATCAAGCGTGTGTACAGCTGCATGAAGGCAGCAGAGAAAATCCGATAAATCCCATTATCAAAATGAATTACAAAAACAAAACACAATGACAGTGAAATAGAGAGCAATTCTTACATAATTCATTCAGGGCTTGTGATGCAACCTGGATTTACCTCATCTACACCCAGAACTGAGTGAGACATAAGGTTGGACACTTCGGACTGATACCATTGGTGAGGTTCGATGAGCAAATGCAGACCCTTTGAAGTCCTACTTCATGGGACCCATTTCATGGGTCCCAAGTCTCCAGGTTTAAGCGATTCTTCCTTCAGCTAAAACATGCATGGGAATCCCACAGTATGGTGCACCATGTGACCGGGAAACGTTTTCAAATGCATCTCAGTTTTCGTCCCGTTTTACTCGGGTTCACAATTCCAGACCCTTTACTAACACTCTCCCCACTTGGAGAGTCAGTGCCTTTAACCTGCTGTTTGGCACAGTTTGCAATTTCTGCGCAAGATGAACAGGAATAGGGAGAACCAATGAGAGACTAGCTGTAGGTGTCTGCACGGGCAAATTTAACGCTCATTTCCCACCAGGAAGAGGAATTAACCAAAGGCTCAGCATGCCGTGCCGGAACCAGATTAGGGCCTGAAGCAATACTGCGGGTTTGTGGCCAGCTCAAAAGAAAGCGATTTGAAGAAAGGAGCTCAGGGTCACTGTAATACACAAACCTGCAGAGTTATAAATGACAGCTATCGTCCAAAAATATATTGAAGGAAGGCTGGAAGAGGACTTGAAAGCGGGGCAGAATTGCAGGAAATTGATTTCAGGGGGTAGACTGGAATTGCATTTAAAGCATAGGAAAAGAGGCAGAAGGTCGACAATGATGCACTTGGCCAAAAAGGGTGTATGCGTTTTTTCCTGAATATATTCAGGAAAAAACGCATAAGCTCTTTTTGGCCAACCAAGCAAGCATGTTAAAGAAATCTGCACTACAATGAAGTCTCACTGCCCCCCGGTCAAAAGGGCCATCTGAAAAAAGTGTAAAATCCAGAAATGCAGAACAGGCTATGGAGAACAGGGAGCCTTGTTATGCTGATGGGTGGGATGTAAATTGCCAACAGCCACTCTGGAGAAGTGTATGGTGTTTCCTGAAACACCTAAAAAACAAAGCAACGGAGCCTACGGCACTTCCACTCATGGTCCTATAGTTTAGGGAAATTAAAATCAAAAACACACAGCCACCCCAAAGTTTGGGACGGCTCTGTTTACAAGAAACTCGTCTACGGTACAAGTTAAATATCCCAGAAAGCGAAAAATGGATAAAGAAGTTGTGGTACGTACGTACAATGGAATATCACTCACCAATGAAGTCTATGTCATCTGGCACGTCCTGGCATAATGAGTGGATTCAGGTACGATGATTCTAAGTGAAATAAGTCACACAGAAAATGAAACATCATAAGTTATCAGTAATACACGGAATGTAATCTTGGCTACACATGAACTGAATTACAAAACAGAACAGGGTCTGAAATTTAGAAAACCAACTTATGTTTGCGTAAGGGGAAAGGTGAGTTGGGGTGCTGCATAAAACCAGAGTTAGAAATTAGCACAGATACCATTCCATACGTCAAATACGTAATAGTCAAGACCTACACCTTGCTCAACGAAATGGGCTAAACACCCTATATTCAACGCCTAGGAATACACCTGACTAGTAAGAATCTTCAAACCCATGGATTTATATGTCTCCATCAGAGAATCAAGCGTGTGTACAGCTGCATGAAGGCAGCAGAGAAAATCCGATAAATCCTATTATCAAAATGAATTACAAAAACAAAACACAATGACAGTGAAATAGAGAGCAATTGTTAAATAATTCATTCAGGGCTTGTGATGCAACCTGGATTTACCTCATCTACACCCAGAGCTGAGTGAGACATAAGGTTGGACTCTTCGGGCTGATGGCATTGGTGAGGTCCGATGAGCAAATGCAGACCATTTGAAGTCATACTGCATGCTACCCATTCCATGGGTCCCAAATCTCCAGGATTAAGCGATACTTCCTTCAGCTAAAACATGCATGGGAAACCCAAAATATGGTGCACCGTGTGACCGGGAAACGTTTTCAAATGCATCTCAGTTTTCTTCCCCTTTTACTCGGGTTCACAATTCCAGACCCTTTACTAACACTCTCCCCACATGGAGAGTCAGTGCCTTGAACCTGCTGTTTGGCACCGTTTGCAATTTCTGCGCAAGATGAACAGGAATAGAGAGAGCCAATGAGAGACTAGCTGTAGGTGTCTGCACGGGCAAATTTAACGCTCATTTCCCACCAGGAAGAGGAATTAACCAAAGGATCAGCATGCCGTGCCAGAACCAGGTTAGGGCCTGAAGCAATCCTGCGGGTTTGCGGCCAGCTCACAAGAAAGCGATTTGAAGAAAGGAGCTCAGGGGTACTCTAATTCACAAACCCTCAGAGTTATAAATGACAGCTATCGTCCAAAAATATATTGAAGGAAGGCTGCGAAGAGGACTTGAAAGCGGGACAGAATTGCAGGAAAACGATTTCACGCGGTAAACTGGAATTGCATTTAAAGCATAGGAAAAGAGGCAGAACGTCGACAATGATGCACTTGGCCAAAAAGGGCCTATGCGTTTTTTTCCTGAATATATTCAGGAAAAAACGCATACGCACTTTTTGGCCAACCAAGCAAGCATGTTAAAGAAATCTGCACTACAATGATGTCTCACTGCCCCCAGGTCAAAAGGGCCATCTGAAAAAAGTGTAAAATCCAGAAATGCAGCACAGGCCATGGAGAACAGGGAGCCTTGTTATGCTGATGGGTGGGATGTTAATTGCCAACCGCCACTCTGGAGAAGTGTATGGTGTTTCCTGAAACACCTAAAAAACTAAGCAACGGAGCCTACGGCACTTCCACTTATGGTCCTATAGCTTAGGGAAATTAAAATCAATAACACACAGCCACCCCAAAGTTTCAGACGGCTCTGTTTACAAGAACCTCGTCTACGGTACAAGTTAAATATCCCAGAAAGCGAAAAATGGATAAAGAAGTTGTGGTACGTACGTACAATGGAATATCAGTCACCAATGAAATCTATGTCATCTGGCCCATCGTGGCATAATGAGTGGATTCAGGTACGATGATTCTAAGTGAAATACGTCACACAGAAAATGAAACATCATAAGATATCACTAATACACCGAATGTAATCTTGGCTACACATGAAATGAATTACAAAACAGAACAGGGTCTCAAATTTAGAAAACCAACTTATGTTTGCATAAGGGGAAAGGTGAGTTGGGGTGCTGCATAAAACCGAGTTAGAAATTAGCACAGATACCATTCCATAAGTCAAATACGTAATAGTCAAGACCTACCACTTGCTCAACGAAATGGGCTAAACACACTATATTCGACGCCTAGGAATACACCTGACTAGTAAGGATCTTCAAACCCATGGATTTATATGTCTCCATAAGAGAATCAAGCGTGTGTACAGCTGCATGAAGGCAGCAGAGAAAATCCGATAAATCCGATTATCAAAATGAATTACAAAAACAAAACACAATGACAGTGAAATAGAGAGCAATTCTTAAAGAATTCATTCAGGGCTTGTGAGGCAACCTGGATTTACCTCATCTACACCCAAAGCTGAATGACACATAAGGTTGGACACTCCGGGCTGATATCATTGGTGAGGTTCGATGAGAAAATGCAGACCCTTTGAAGTCATACTGCATGGGACCCATTCCATGGGTCCCAACACTCCAGGTTTAAGGGATTCTTCCTTCAGCTAAAACATGCATGGGAAATCCACAGTATGGTGCACCGTGTGACTGGGAAATGTTTTCAAATGCATCTCAGTTTCCGTCCCCTTTTACTCGGGTTCACAATTCCAGACACTTTACTAAAACTCTCCCCACTTGGGTAGTCAGTGCCTTTAACCTGCTGTTTCGCACAGTTTGCAATTTCTGGACAAGATGAACAGGAATAAGGAGAACCAATGAGAGACTAGCTGTAGGTGTCTGCACGGGCAAATTTAACGATCATTTCCCACCAGGAAGAGGAATTAACCAAACGCTCACCATGCCGTGCCAGAAACAGATTAGGGCCTGAAGCAATCCTCCGGGTTTGCGGCCAGCTCTCAAGAAAGCGATTTGAAGAAAGGAGCTCAGGGTCACTGTAATTCACAAACCTGCAGAGTTATAAATGACAGCTATCGTCCAATAATATATTGAAGGAAGGCTGCGAAGAGGACTTGAAAGCGGGGCAGAATTGCAGGAAAACGATTTCAGGGGGTAGACTGGAATTGCATTTAAAGCATAGGAAAAGAGGCAGAACGTCGACAATGATGCACTTGGCCAAAAAGGGCGTATGCGTTTTTTCCTGAATATATTCAGGAAAAAACTCATACGCGCTTTTTGGACAACCAAGCAAGCATGTTAAAGAAATCTGTACTACAATGAAGTCTCACTGCCCCCCCGTCAAAAGGGCCATCTGAAAAAAGTGTAAAATCCAGAAAGGCAGCACAGGCCATGGAGAACAGGGAGCCTTGTTATGCTGATGGGTGGGATGTAAATTGTCAACAGCCACTCTGGAGAAATGTATGGTGTTTCCTGAAACACCTAAAAAACAAAGCAACGGAGCCTATAGCACTTCCACTTATGGTCCTATGGCTTAGGGAAATTAAACTCAAAAACACACAGCCACCCCAAAGTTTCAGACGGCTCTGTTTACAAGAACCTCGTCTACGGTACAAGTTAAATATCCCAGAAAGCGAAAAATGGATAAAGAAGTTGTGGTACGTACGTACAATGGAATATCACTCACCAATGTAATCTATGTCATCTGGCCCATCGTGGCATAATGAGTGGATTCAGGTACGATGATTCTAAGAGAAATAAGTCACACAGAAAATGAAACATCATAAGATATCTCTAATACACCGAATGTAATCTTGGCTACACATGAACTGAATTACAAAACAGAACAGGGTCTCAAATTTAGAAAACCAACTTATGTTTGCTTAAGGGGAAAGGTGAGTTGGGGTGCTGCATAAAACCAGAGATAGAAATTAGCACAGATACCATTCCATACGTCAAATATGTAATAGTCAAGAACTACACCTTGCTCAACGAAATGGGCTAAACACCCTATATTCAACGCCTAGGAATACACCTGACTAGTAAGAATCTTCAAACCCATGGATTTATATGTCTCCATAAGAGAATCAAGCGTGTGTACAGCTGCATGAAGGCAGCAGAGAAAATCCGATAAATCCCATTATCAAAATGAATTACAAAAACAAAACACAATGACAGTGAAATAGAGAGCAATTCTTAAATAATTCATTCAGGGCTTGTGATGCAACCTGGATTTACCTCATCTACACCCAGAACTGAGTGAGACATAAAGTTGGACACTTCGGGCTGATAGCATTGGTGAGGTTCGATGAGAAAATGCAGACCATTTGAAGTCATACTGCATGGTACCCATTCCATGGGTCCCAACTCTCCAGGTTTAAGCCATTCTTCCTTCAGCTAAAGCATGCATGGGAAACCCACAGTATGGTGCACCGTGTGACCGGGAAACATTTTCAAATGCATCTCAGTTTTCGTCCCCTTTTACTCGGGTTCACAATTCTAGACCCTTTACTAACACTCTCCCCACTTGGAGAGTCACTGCCTTTAACCTGCTGTTTGGCACAATTTGCAATTTCTGCGTAAGATGAACAGGAATAGGGAGAACCAATGAGAGACTAGCTGTAGGTGTCTGCAGGGGCAAATTTAACGCTCATTTCCAACCAGGAAGAGGAATTAACCAAACGCTCAGCATGCCGTGCCAGAACCAGATTAGGGCCTGAAGCAATCCTGCGGGTTTGCGGCCAGCTCAGAAGAAAGCGATTTGAAGAAAGGAGCTCAGGGGCACTGTAATTCACAAACCTGCAGAGTTATAAATGACAGCTATCGTCCAAAAATATATTGAAGGAAGGCTGCGAAGAGGATTTGAAAGCGGGGCAGAATTGCAGGAAAACGATTTCAGGGGGTAGACTGGAATTGCATTTAAAGAATAGGAAAAGAGGCAGAACGTCGACAATGATGCACTTGGCCAAAAAGTGTGTATGCGTTTTTTCCTGAATATATTCAGGAAAAAACGCATACGCACTTTTTGGCCAACCAAGCAAGCATGGTAAAGAAATCTGCACTAAAATGAAGTCTCACTGCCCCCAGGTCAAAAGGGCCATCTGAAAAAAGTGTAAAATCCAGAAATGCAGCACAGGCCATCGAGAACAGGGAGCCTTGTTATGCAGATGGGTGGGATGTAAGTTGCCAACAGCCACTCTGGAGAAGTGTATCGTGAATCCTGACACCTAAAAAACTAAGCAACGGAGCCTACGGCAATTCCACTTATGGTCCTATAGCTTAGGGAAATTAAAATCAAAAACAAACAGCCACCCCAAAGTTTCAGACGGCTCTGTTTACAAGAACCTCGTCTACGGTACAAGTTAAATATCCCAGAATGTGAAAAATGGACTCAGAAATTGTGGTACGTACGTACAATGCAATATCACTCACCAATGAAATCTATGTCATCAGGCCTGTCGTGGCACAATGAGGGGATTCAGGTACGATGATTCTAAGTGAAATAAGTCACACAGAAAATAAAACATCATAAGATATCACTAATACACCTAATGTAATCTTGGCTACACATGAACTGAATTACAAAACAGAACAGGGTCTCAAGTTTAGAAAACCAACTTATGTTTGCTTAAGGGGAAAGGTGAGTTGGGGTGCTGCATAAAACCAGAGATAGAAATTAGCAGAGATACCATTCCATAAGTCAAATATGTAATAGTCAAGACCTACCCCTTGCTCAATGAAATGGGCTAAACACCCTATTTTCAACGCCTAGGAATACACCTGACTAGTAAGAATCTTCAAACCCATGGATTTATATGTCTCCATAAGAGAATCAAGCGTGTGTACAGCTGCATGAAGGCAGCAGAGAAAATCCGATAAATCCCATTATCAAAATGAAATACAAAAACAAAACACAATGACAGTGAAATAGAGAGCAATTCTTAAATAATTCATTCAGGGCTTGTGATGCAACCTGGATTTACCTCATCTAAACCCAGAGCTGAGTGAGACATAAGGTTGGACACTTCGCGCTGATAGCATTGGTGAGGTACAATGAGCAAATGCAGACTATTTGAAGTCATACTGCATGGTACCCATTCCATGGGTCCCAACTCTCCAGGTTGAAGTGATTCTTCCTTCAGCTATAGCATGCATGGGAAACCCACAGAATGGTGCACCGTGTGACCGGGAAACGTTTACAAATGCATCTCAGTTTTGTCCCCTTTTACTCGGGTTCAGAATTCCAGACCCTTTACTAACACTCTCCCCACTAGGAGAGTCAGTGCCTTTAACCTGCTGTTTGGCACAATTTGCAATTTCTGTGCAAGATGAACAGGAATAGGGAGAACCAATGAGAGACTAGCTGTAGGTGTCTGCACGGGCAAATTTAACGCTCATTTCCCACCAGGAAGAGGAATTAACCAAAGGCTCAGCATGCCGTGCCGGAACCAGATTAGGGCCTGAAGCAATCCTGCGGGTTTGTGGCCAGCTCAAAAGAAAGCGATTTGAAGAAAGGAGCTCAGGGTCACTGTAATACACAAACCTGCAGAGTTATAAATGACAGCTATCGTCCAAAAATATATTGAAGGAAGGCTGGAAGAGGACTTGAAAGCGGGGCAGAATTGCAGGAAAACGATTTCAGGGGGTAGACTGGAATTGCATTTAAAGCATAGGAAAAGAGGCAGAACGTCGACAATGATGCACTTGGATAAAAAGGGCGTATGCGTTTTTTCCTGAGTATATTCAGGAAAAAACACATACGCCCTTTTTGGCCAACCGAGCAAGCATATTAAAGAAATCTGCAATACAATGAAGTCTCACTGCCCCTGGTCAAAAGGGCCATCTGAAAAAAGTGTAAAATCCAGAAATGCAGCACAGGCCATGGAGAACAGGGAGCCTTGTTATGCTGATGGGTGGGATATAAATTGCCAAAAGCCACTCTGGAGAAGTGTATGGTGTTTCCTGAAACACCTAAAAAACAAAGCAATGGAGCTTACGGCACTTCCACTTATGGTCCTATAGCTTAGGGAAATTAAAATCCAAAACACACAGCCACCCCAAAGTTTCAGACGGCTCTGTTTACAAGAACCTCGTCTACGGTACAAGTTAAATATCCAAAAAAGCGAAAAATGGATAAAGAAGTTGTGGTACGTACGTACAATGGAATATCACTCACCAATGAAATCTATATCATCAGGCCCGTCGTGGCATAAGGAGTGGTTTCAGGTACAATGATTCTAAGTGAAATAAGTCACACAGAAAATGAAACATCATAAGATATCAATAATACACGGAATGTAATTTTGGCTACACATGAACTGAATTACAAAACAGAACAGGTTCTCAAATTTAGAAAACCAACTTATGTTTGCTTAAGGGGAAAGGTGAGTTGGGGTGCTGCATAAAACCAGAGATAGAAATTAGCACAGATACCATTCCATACGTCAAATATGTAATAGTCAAGACCTACCCGTTGCTCAACGAAATGGGCTAAACACCCTATATTCAACGCCTAGGAATACACCTGACTAGTAAGAATCTTCAAACTCATGGATTTATATGTCTCCATAAGAGAATCAAGCGTGTGTACAGCTGCATGAAGGCAGCAGAGAAAATCCGATAAATCCCATTATCAAAATGAATTACAAAAACAAAACACAATGCCAGTGAAATAGAGAGCAATTCTTACATAATTCATTCAGGGCTTGTGATGCAACCTGGATTTACCTCATCTACACCCAGAGCTGAGTGAGACATAAGGTTGGACACTTCGGACTGATACCGTTGGTGAGGTTCGATGAGCAAATGCAGACCCTTTGAAGTCCTACTTCATGGGACCCATTTCATGGGTCCCAAGTCTCCAGGTTTAAGCGATTCTTCCTTCAGCTAAAACATGCATGGGAATCCCACAGTATGGTGCACCATGTGACCGGGAAACGTTTTCAAATGCATCTCAGTTTTCGTCCCGTTTTACTCGGGTTCACAATTCCAGACCCTTTACTAACACTCTCCCCACTTGGAGAGTCAGTGCCTTTAACCTGCTGTTTGGCACAGTTTGCAATTTCTGCGCAAGATGAACAGGAATAGGGAGAACCAATGAGAGACTAGCTGTAGGTGTCTGCACGGGCAAATTTAACGCTCATTTCCCACCAGGAAGAGGAATTAACCAAAGGCTCAGCATGCCGTGCCGGAACCAGATTAGGGCCTGAAGCAATACTGCGGGTTTGTGGCCAGCTCAAAAGAAAGCGATTTGAAGAAAGGAGCTCAGGGTCACTGTAATACACAAACCTGCAGAGTTATAAATGACAGCTATCGTCCAAAAATATATTGAAGGAAGGCTGGAAGAGGACTTGAAAGCGGGGCAGAATTGCAGGAAATTGATTTCAGGGGGTAGACTGGAATTGCATTTAAAGAATAGGAAAAGAGGCAGAAGGTCGACAATGATGCACTTGGCCAAAAAGGGCGTATGCGTTTTTTCCTGAATATATTCAGGAAAAAACGCATAAGCTCTTTTTGGCCAACCAAGCAAGCATGTTAAAGAAATCTGCACTACAATGAAGTCTCACTGCCCCCCGGTCAAAAGGGCCATCTGAAAAAAGTGTAAAATCCAGAAATGCAGCACAGGCCATGGAGAACAGGGAGCCTTGTTATGCAGATGGGTGGGATGTAAGTTGCCAACAGCCACTGTGGGGAAGTGTATCGTGAATCCTGAAACACCTAAAAAACTAAGCAACGGAGCCTACGGCAATTCCACTTATGGTCCTATAGCTTAGGGAAATTAAAATCAAAAACAAACAGCCACCCCAAAGTTTCAGACGGCTCTGTTTACAAGAACCTCGTTTACGGTACAAGTTAAATATCCCAGAAAGCGAAAAATGGATACAGAAATTGTGGTACGTACGTACAATGGAATATCACTCACCAATGAAATCTATGTCATCAGGCCCGTCGTGGCACAATGAGTGGATTCAGGTACGATGATTCTAAGTGAAATAAGTCACACAGAAAATGAAACATCATAAGATATCACTAATACACGGAATGTAATCTTGGCTACACATGAACTGAATTACAAAACAGAACAGGGTCTCAAGTTTAGAAAACCAACTTATGTTTGCTTAAGGGGAAACGTGAGTTGGGGTGCTGCATAAAACCAGAAATAGAAATTAGCACAGATACCATTCCATAAGTCAAATATGTAATAGTCAAGACCTACCCCTTGCTCAACGAAATGGGCTAAGCACCATATTTTCAACGCCTAGGAATACACCTGACTAGTAAGAATTTTCAAACCCATGGATTTATATGTCTGCATAAGAGAATCAAGCCTGTGTACAGCTGCATGAAGGCAGCAGAGAAAATCCGATAAATCACATTATCAAAATGAATTAAAAAGCAAAACACAATGACAGTGAAATAGAGAGCAATTCTTAAATAATTCATTCAGGGCTTGTTGTGCAACCTAGATTTACCTCATCTGCACCCAGATCTGAGTGAGACATAAGGTTGGACTCTTCGGGCTGCTAGCATTGGTGAGGTTCGATGAGCAAATGCAGACCCTTTGAAGTCATACTGCATGGTACCCATTCCATGGGTCCCAACTCTCCAGGTTTAAGCGATTCTTCCTTCAGCTAAAACATGCATCGGAAACCCGCAGTATGGTGCACCGTGTGACCGGGAAACGTTTTCAAATGCATCTCAGTTTTCGGCCCCTTTTACTCGGGTTCACAATTCCAGACCCTTTACTAACACTCTCCCCAGTTGGAGAGTCAGTGCCTTTAACCTGCTGTTTGGCACAGTTTGCAATTTCTGCGCAAGATGAACAGGAATAGGGAGAACCAATGAGAGATTAGCTGTAGGTGTCTGCACGGGCAAATTTAATGCTCATTTCCAACCAGGAAGAGGAATTAACCAAACGCTGAGCATTCCGTGCTGGAACCAGATTAGGGCCTGAATCAAACCTGCGGGTTTGCGGCAATCTCACAAGAAAGCGATTTGAAGAAAGGAGCTCAGGGGCACTGTAATTCACAAACCTGCAGAGTTATAAATGACAGCTATCGTCCAAAAATATATTGAAGGATGGCTGCGAAGAGGACTTGAAACCGGGGCAGAATTGCAGGAAAACGATTTCAGGGGGTAGAATGGAATTGCATTTAAAGCATAGGAAAAGAGGCAGAACGTCGACAATGATGCACTTGGCCAAAAAGTGCGTATGCGTTTTTTCCTGAATATATTCAGGAAAAAACGCATACGCACTTTTTGGCCAACCAAGCAAGCATGTTAAAGAAATCTGCACTACAATGAAGACTCACTGCCCCCTGGTCAAAAGGGCCATCTGAAAAAAGTGTAAAATCCAGAAATGCAGCACAGGCCATGGAGAACAGGGAGCCTTGTTATGCTGATGGGTGGGATGTAAATTGCCAACAGCCACTCTGGAGAAGTGTATGGTGTTTGCTGAAACACCTTAAAAACAAAGCAACGGAGCTTACGGCACTTCCACTTTTGGTCCTATAGTTTAGGGAAATTAATATCAAAAACACACAGCCACCCCAAAGTTTCAGACGGCTCTGTTTACAAGAACCTCGTCTACGGTACAAGTTAAATATCCCAGAAAGCGAAAAATGGATAAAGAAGTTGTGGTAAGTACGTACAATGTAATATCTCTCACCAGTGAAATCTATGTCAACTGGCCCGTCGTGGCATAATGAGTGGATTCAGGTACGATGATTCTAAGTGAAATAAGTCACACAGAAAATGAAACATCATAAGATATCACTAATACACGGAATGTAATACTGGCTACACATGAACTGAATTACAAAAGAGAACAGGGTCTCAAATTTAGAAAACCAACTTATGTTTGCTTAAGGGGAAAGGTGAGTTGGGGTGCTGCATAAAACCAGAGATAGAAATTAGCACAGATACCATTCCATACGTCAAATATGTAATAGTCAAGACCTCCCCCTTGCTCAATGAAATGGGCTAAACACCCTATATTCAACGGCTAGTTATACACCTCACTAGTAAGAATCTTTAAACCCATGGATTTATATGTCTCCATAAGAGAATCAAGCGTGTGTACAGCTGCATGAAGGCAGCAGAGAAAATGCGATAAATCCTATTATCAAAATGAATTACTAAAACAAAACAAAATGACACTGAAATAGAGAGCAATTCTTAAATAATTCATTCAGGGCTTGTGATGCAACCTGGATTTACCTCATCTACACCCAGAGCTGAGTGAGACATAAGGTTGGACACTTCGGGCTGATAGCATTGGTGAGGTTCGATGAGCAAATGCAGACCCTTTGAAGTCATACTGCATGGTACCCATTCCATGGGTCCCAACTCTCCAGGTTTAAGCGATTCTTCCTTCAGCTAAAACATGCATGGGAAACCCACAGTATGGTGCACCGTGTGACCGAGAAACGTTTTCAAATGCATCTCAGTTTTCGTCCCCTTTTACTCGGGTTCATAATTCCAGACCCTTTACTAACAGTCTCCCCACTTGGAGAGTCAGTGCCTTTAACCTGCTGTTTGGAACAGTTTGCAATTTCTGCGCAAGATGAACAGGAATAGGGATAACCAATGAGAGACTAGCTGTAGGTGTCTGCACGGGCAAATTTAACGCTCATTTCCCACCAGGAAGAGGAATTAACCAAAGGCTCAGCATGCCGTGCCAGAACCAGAATAGGGCCTGAAGCAATCCTGCGGGTTTGCGGCCAGCTCACAAGAAAGCGATGTGAAGAAAGGAGCTCAGGGGCACTGTAATTCACAAACCTGCAGAGTTATAAATGACAGCTATCGTCCAAAAATATATTGAAGGAAGACTGCGAAGAGGACTTGAAAGCGGGGCAGAATTGCAGGAAAACGATTTCAGGGGGTAGACTGGAATTGCATTTAAAGCATAGGAAAAGAGGCAGAACGTCGACAATGATGCACTTGGCCAAAAAGGGCGTATGCGTTTTTTCCTGATATTCAGGAAAAAACGCATACGCCCTTTTTGGCCAACCAAGCAAGCATGTTAAAGAAATCTGCACTACAATGAAGTCTCACTGCCCCCTGGTCAAAAGGGGCATCTGAAAAAAGTGTAAAATCCAGAAATGAAGCACAGGCCATGGAGAACACGGAGCCTTGTTATGCTGATGGGTGGGATGTAAATTGCCAACAGCCACTCTGGAGAAGAGTACGGTGTTTCCTGAAACACCTAAAAACAAAGCAACGGAGCCTACGGCACTTCCACTTATGGTCCTATAGCTTAGGGAAATTAAATTCAAAAACACACAGCCACCCCAAAGTTTCAGACGGCTCTGTTTACAAGAACCTCATCTACGGTACAAGTTAAATATCCAAAAAAGCGAAAAATGGATAAAGAAGTTGTGGTACGTACGTACAATGGAATATCACTCACCAATGAAATCTATGTCATCAGGCCCATCGTGGCATAAGAAGTGGTTTCAGGTACAATGATTCTAAGTGAAATAAGTCACACAGAAAATGAAACATCATAAGATATCAATAATACACGGAATGTAATTTTGGCTACACATGAACTGAATTACAAAACAGAACAGGTTCTCAAATTTAGAAAACCAACTTATGTTTGCTTAAGGGGAAAGGTGAGTTGGGGTGCTGCATAAAACCAGAGATAGAAATTAGCACAGATACCATTCCATACGTCAAATATGTAATAGTCAAGACCTACCCGTTGCTCAACGAAATGGGCTAAACACCCTATATTCAACGCCTAGGAATACACCTGACTAGTAAGAATCTTCAAACTGATAGATTTATATGTCTCCATAAGAGAATCAAGCGTGTGTACAGCTGCATGAAGGCAGCAGAGAAAATCCGATAAATCCCATTATCAAAATGAATTACAAAAACAAAACACAATGCCAGTGAAATAGAGAGCAATTCTTACATAATTCATTCAGGGCTTGTGATGCAACCTGGATTTACCTCATCTACACCCAGAGCTGAGTGAGACATAAGGTTGGACACTTCGGACTGATACCGTTGGTGAGGTTCGATGAGCAAATGCAGACCCTTTGAAGTCCTACTTCATGGGACCCATTTCATGGGTCCCAAGTCTCCAGGTTTAAGCGATTCTTCCTTCAGCTAAAACATGCATGGGAATCCCACAGTATGGTGCACCATGTGACCGGGAAACGTTTTCAAATGCATCTCAGTTTTCGTCCCGTTTTACTCGGGTTCACAATTCCAGACCCTTTACTAACACTCTCCCCACTTGGAGAGTCAGTGCCTTTAACCTGCTGTTTGGCACAGTTTGCAATTTCTGCGCAAGATGAACAGGAATAGGGAGAACCAATGAGAGACTAGCTGTAGGTGTCTGCACGGGCAAATTTAACGCTCATTTCCCACCAGGAAGAGGAATTAACCAAAGGCTCAGCATGCCGTGCCGGAACCAGATTAGGGCCTGAAGCAATACTGCGGGTTTGTGGCCAGCTCAAAAGAAAGCGATTTGAAGAAAGGAGCTCAGGGTCACTGTAATACACAAACCTGCAGAGTTATAAATGACAGCTATCGTCCAAAAATATATTGAAGGAAGGCTGGAAGAGGACTTGAAAGCGCGGCAGAATTGCAGGAAATTGATTTCAGGGGGTAGACTGGAATTGCATTTAAAGCATAGGAAAAGAGGCAGAAGGTCGACAATGATGCACTTGGCCAAAAAGGGCGTATGCGTTTTTTCCTGAATATATTCAGGAAAAAACGCATAAGCTCTTTTTGGCCAACCAAGCAAGCATGTTAAAGAAATCTGCACTACAATGAAGTCTCACTGCCCCCCGGTCAAAAGGGCCATCTGAAAAAAGTGTAAAATCCAGAAATGCAGAACAGGCTATGGAGAACAGGGAGCCTTGTTATGCTGATGGGTGGGATGTAAATTGCCAACAGCCACTCTGGAGAAGTGTATGGTGTTTCCTGAAACACCTAAAAAACAAAGCAACGGAGCCTACGGCACTTCCACTCATGGTCCTATAGCTTAGGGAAATTAAAATCAAAAACACACAGCCACCCCAAAGTTTGGGACGGCTCTGTTTACAAGAAACTCGTCTACGGTACAAGTTAAATATCCCAGAAAGCGAAAAATGGATAAAGAAGTTGTGGTACGTACGTACAATGGAATATCACTCACCAATGAAGTCTATGTCATCTGGCACGTCCTGGCATAATGAGTGGATTCAGGTACGATGATTCTAAGTGAAATAAGTCACACAGAAAATGAAACATCATAAGGTATCAGTAATACACGGAATGTAATCTTGGCTACACATGAACTGAATTACAAAACAGAACAGGGTCTGAAATTTAGAAAACCAACTTATGTTTGCGTAAGGGGAAAGGTGAGTTGGGGTGCTGCATAAAACCAGAGTTAGAAATTAGCACAGATACCATTCCATACGTCAAATACGTAATAGTCAAGACCTACACCTTGCTCAACGAAATGGGCTAAACACCCTATATTCAACGCCTAGGAATACACCTGACTAGTAAGAATCTTCAAACCCATGGATTTATATGTCTCCATAAGAGAATCAAGCGTGTGTACAGCTGCATGAAGGCAGCAGAGAAAATCCGATAAATCCTATTATCAAAATGAATTACAAAAACAAAACACAATGACAGTGAAATAGAGAGCAATTCTTAAATAATTCATTCAGGGCTTGTGATGCAACCTGGATTTACCTCATCTACACCCAGAGCTGAGTGAGACATAAGGTTGGACTCTTCGGGCTGATGGCATTGGTGAGGTCCGATGAGCAAATGCAGACCATTTGAAGTCATACTGCATGCTACCCATTCCATGGGTCCCAAATCTCCAGGATTAAGCGATACTTCCTTCAGCTAAAACATGCATGGGAAACCCAAAATATGGTGCACCGTGTGACCGGGAAACGTTTTCAAATGCATCTCAGTTTTCTTCCCCTTTTACTCGGGTTCACAATTCCAGACCCTTTACTAACACTCTCCCCACATGGAGAGTCAGTGCCTTGAACCTGCTGTTTGGCACCGTTTGCAATTTCTGCGCAAGATGAACAGGAATAGAGAGAGCCAATGAGAGACTAGCTGTAGGTGTCTGCACGGGCAAATTTAACGCTCATTTCCCACCAGGAAGAGGAATTAACCAAAGGATCAGCATGCCGTGCCAGAACCAGGTTAGGGCCTGAAGCAATCCTGCGGGTTTGCGGCCAGCTCACAAGAAAGCGATTTGAAGAAAGGAGCTCAGGGGTACTCTAATTCACAAACCCTCAGAGTTATAAATGACAGCTATCGTCCAAAAATATATTGAAGGAAGGCTGCGAAGAGGACTTGAAAGCGGGACAGAATTGCAGGAAAACGATTTCACGCGGTAGACTGGAATTGCATTTAAAGCATAGGAAAAGAGGCAGAACGTCGACAATGATGCACTTGGCCAAAAAGGGCCTATGCGTTTTTTTCCTGAATATATTCAGGAAAAAACGCATACGCACTTTTTGGCCAACCAAGCAAGCATGTTAAAGAAATCTGCACTACAATGATGTCTCACTGCCCCCAGGTCAAAAGGGCCATCTGAAAAAAGTGTAAAATCCAGAAATGCAGCACAGGCCATGGAGAACAGGGAGCCTTGTTATGCTGATGGGTGGGATGTTAATTGCCAACCGCCACTCTGGAGAAGTGTATGGTGTTTCCTGAAACACCTAAAAAACTAAGCAACGGAGCCTACGGCACTTCCACTTATGGTCCTATAGCTTAGGGAAATTAAAATCAATAACACACAGCCACCCCAAAGTTTCAGACGGCTCTGTTTACAAGAACCTCGTCTACGGTACAAGTTAAATATCCCAGAAAGCGAAAAATGGATAAAGAAGTTGTGGTACGTACGTACAATGGAATATCAGTCACCAATGAAATCTATGTCATCTAGCCCGTCGTGGCATAATGAGTGGATTCAGGTACGATGATTCTAAGTGAAATACGTCACACAGAAAATGAAACATCATAAGATATCACTAATACACCGAATGTAATCTTGGCTACACATGAAATGAATTACAAAACAGAACAGGGTCTCAAATTTAGAAAACCAACTTATGTTTGCATAAGGGGAAAGGTGAGTTGGGGTGCTGCATAAAACCAGAGTTAGAAATTAGCACAGATACCATTCCATAAGTCAAATACGTAATAGTCAAGACCTACCACTTGCTCAACGAAATGGGCTAAACACACTATATTCGACGCCTAGGAATACACCTGACTAGTAAGGATCTTCAAACCCATGGATTTATATGTCTCCATAAGAGAATCAAGCGTGTGTACAGCTGCATGAAGGCAGCAGAGAAAATCCGATAAATCCGATTATCAAAATGAATTACAAAAACAAAACACAATGACAGTGAAATAGAGAGCAATTCTTAAAGAATTCATTCAGGGATTGTGAGGCAACCTGGATTTACCTCATCTACACCCAAAGCTGAATGACACATAAGGTTGGACACTCCGGGCTGATAGCATTGGTGAGGTTCGATGAGAAAATGCAGACCCTTTGAAGTCATACTGCATGGGACCCATTCCATGGGTCCCAACTCTCCAGGTTTAAGGGATTCTTCCTTCAGCTAAAACATGCATGGGAAATCCACAGTATGGTGCACCGTGTGACTGGGAAATGTTTTCAAATGCATCTCAGTTTCCGTCCCCTTTTACTCGGGTTCACAATTCCAGACACTTTACTAAAACTCTCCCCACTTGGGTAGTCAGTGCCTTTAACCTGCTGTTTCGCACAGTTTGCAATTTCTGGACAAGATGAACAGGAATAAGGAGAACCAATGAGAGACTAGCTGTAGGTGTCTGCACGGGCAAATTTAACGATCATTTCCCACCAGGAAGAGGAATTAACCAAACGCTCACCATGCCGTGCCAGAAACAGATTAGGGCCTGAAGCAATCCTCCGGGTTTGCGGCCAGCTCTCAAGAAAGCGATTTGAAGAAAGGAGCTCAGGGTCACTGTAATTCACAAACCTGCAGAGTTATAAATGACAGCTATCGTCCAATAATATATTGAAGGAAGGCTGCGAAGAGGACTTGAAAGCGGGGCAGAATTGCAGGAAAACGATTTCAGGGGGTAGACTGGAATTGCATTTAAAGCATAGGAAAAGAGGCAGAACGTCGACAATGATGCACTTGGCCAAAAAGGGCGTATGCGTTTTTTCCTGAATATATTCAGGAAAAAACTCATACGCGCTTTTTGGACAACCAAGCAAGCATGTTAAAGAAATCTGTACTACAATGAAGTCTCACTGCCCCCCCGTCAAAAGGGCCATCTGAAAAAAGTGTAAAATCCAGAAAGGCAGCACAGGCCATGGAGAACAGGGAGCCTTGTTATGCTGATGGGTGGGATGTAAATTGTCAACAGCCACTCTGGAGAAATGTATGGTGTTTCCTGAAACACCTAAAAAACAAAGCAACGGAGCCTATAGCACTTCCACTTATGGTCCTATGGCTTAGGGAAATTAAACTCAAAAACACACAGCCACCCCAAAGTTTCAGACGGCTCTGTTTACAAGAACTTCGTCTACGGTACAAGTTAAATATTCCAGAAAGCGAAAAATGGATAAAGAAGTTGTGGTACGTACGTACAATGGAATATCACTCACCAATGTAATCTATGTCATCTGGCCCATCGTGGCATAATGAGTGGATTCAGGTACGATGATTCTAAGAGAAATAAGTCACACAGAAAATGAAACATCATAAGATATCTCTAATACACCGAATGTAATCTTGGCTACACATGAACTGAATTACAAAACAGAACAGGGTCTCAAATTTAGAAAACCAACTTATGTTTGCTTAAGGGGAAAGGTGAGTTGGGGTGCTGCATAAAACCAGAGATAGAAATTAGCACAGATACCATTCCATACGTCAAATATGTAATAGTCAAGAACTACACCTTGCTCAACGAAATGGGCTAAACACCCTATATTCAACGCCTAGGAATACACCTGACTAGTAAGAATCTTCAAACCCATGGATTTATATGTCTCCATAAGAGAATCAAGCGTGTGTACAGCTGCATGAAGGCAGCAGAGAAAATCCGATAAATCCCATTATCAAAATGAATTACAAAAACAAAACACAATGACAGTGAAATAGAGAGCAATTCTTAAATAATTCATTCAGGGCTTGTGATGCAACCTGGATTTACCTCATCTACACCCAGAACTGAGTGAGACATAAAGTTGGACACTTCGGGCTGATAGCATTGGTGAGGTTCGATGAGAAAATGCAGACCATTTGAAGTCATACTGCATGGTACCCATTCCATGGGTCCCAACTCTCCAGGTTTAAGCCATTCTTCCTTCAGCTAAAGCATGCATGGGAAACCCACAGTATGGTGCACCATGTGACCGGGAAACATTTTCAAATGCATCTCAGTTTTCGTCCCCTTTTACTCGGGTTCACAATTCTAGACCCTTTACTAACACTCTCCCCACTTGGAGAGTCACTGCCTTTAACCTGCTGTTTGGCACAATTTGCAATTTCTGCGTAAGATGAACAGGAATAGGGAGAACCAATGAGAGACTAGCTGTAGGTGTCTGCAGGGGCAAATTTAACGCTCATTTCCAACCAGGAAGAGGAATTAACCAAACGCTCAGCATGCCGTGCCAGAACCAGATTAGGGCCTGAAGCAATCCTGCGGGTTTGCGGCCAGCTCAGAAGAAAGCGATTTGAAGAAAGGAGCTCAGGGGCACTGTAATTCACAAACCTGCAGAGTTATAAATGACAGCTATCGTCCAAAAATATATTGAAGGAAGGCTGCGAAGAGGATTTGAAAGCGGGGCAGAATTGCAGGAAAACGATTTCAGGGGGTAGACTGGAATTGCATTTAAAGAATAGGAAAAGAGGCAGAACGTCGACAATGATGCACTTGGCCAAAAAGTGCGTATGCGTTTTTTCCTGAATATATTCAGGAAAAAACGCATACGCACTTTTTGGCCAACCAAGCAAGCATGGTAAAGAAATCTGCACTAAAATGAAGTCTCACTGCCCCCAGGTCAAAAGGGCCATCTGAAAAAAGTGTAAAATCCAGAAATGCAGCACAGGCCATCGAGAACAGGGAGCCTTGTTATGCAGATGGGTGGGATGTAAGTTGCCAACAGCCACTCTGGAGAAGTGTATCGTGAATCCTGACACCTAAAAAACTAAGCAACGGAGCCTACGGCAATTCCACTTATGGTCCTATAGCTTAGGGAAATTAAAATCAAAACAAACAGCCACCCCAAAGTTTCAGACGGCTCTGTTTACAAGAACCTCGTCTACGGTACAAGTTAAATATCCCAGAATGTGAAAAATGGACTCAGAAATTGTGGTACGTACGTACAATGGAATATCACTCACCAATGAAATCTATGTCATCAGGCCCGTCGTGGCACAATGAGTGGATTCAGGTACGATGATTCTAAGTGAAATAAGTCACACAGAAAATGAAACATCATAAGATATCACTAATACACCTAATGTAATCTTGGCTACACATGAACTGAATTACAAAACAGAACAGGGTCTCAAGTTTAGAAAACCAACTTATGTTTGCTTAAGGGGAAAGGTGAGTTGGGGTGCTGCATAAAACCAGAGATAGAAATTAGCAGAGATACCATTCCATAAGTCAAATATGTAATAGTCAAGACCTACCCCTTGCTCAATGAAATGGGCTAAACACCCTATTTTCAACGCCTAGGAATACACCTGACTAGTAAGAATCTTCAAATCCATGGATTTATATGTCTCCATAAGAGAATCAAGCGTGTGTACAGCTGCATGAAGGCAGCAGAGAAAATCCGATAAATCCCATTATCAAAATGAAATACAAAAACAAAACACAATGACAGTGAAATAGAGAGCAATTCTTAAATAATTCATTCAGGGCTTGTGATGCAACCTGGATTTACCTCATCTAAACCCAGAGCTGAGTGAGACATAAGGTTGGACACTTCGCGCTGATAGCATTGGTGAGGTACAATGAGCAAATGCAGACTATTTGAAGTCATACTGCATGGTACCCATTCCATGGGTCCCAACTCTCCAGGTTGAAGTGATTCTTCCTTCAGCTATAGCATGCATGGGAAACCCACAGAATGGTGCACCGTGTGACCGGGAAACGTTTACAAATGCATCTCAGTTTTGTCCCCTTTTACTCGGGTTCAGAATTCCAGACCCTTTACTAACACTCTCCCCACTAGGAGAGTCAGTGCCTTTAACCTGCTGTTTGGCACAGTTTGCAATTTCTGTGCAAGATGAACAGGAATAGGGAGAACCAATGAGAGACTAGCTGTAGGTGTCTGCACGGGCAAATTTAACGCTCATTTCCCACCAGGAAGAGGAATTAACCAAGGCTCAGCATGCCGTGCCGGAACCAGATTAGGGCCTGAAGCAATCCTGCGGGTTTGTGGCCAGCTCAAAAGAGAGCGATTTGAAGAAAGGAGCTCAGGGTCACTGTAATACACAAACCTGCAGAGTTATAAATGACAGCTATCGTCCAAAAATATATTGAAGGAAGGCTGGAAGAGGACTTGAAAGCGGGGCAGAATTGCAGGAAAACGATTTCAGGGGGTAGACTGGAATTGCATTTAAAGCATAGGAAAAGAGGCAGAACGTCGACAATGATGCACTTGGATAAAAAGGGCGTATGCGTTTTTTCCTGAGTATATTCAGGAAAAAACACATACGCCCTTTTTGGCCAACCGAGCAAGCATATTAAAGAAATCTGCAATACAATGAAGTCTCACTGCCCCTGGTCAAAAGGGCCATCTGAAAAAAGTGTAAAATCCAGAAATGCAGCACAGGCCATGGAGAACAGGGAGCCTTGTTATGCTGATGGGTGGGATATAAATTGCCAAAAGCCACTCTGGAGAAGTGTATGGTGTTTCCTGAAACACCTAAAAAACAAAGCAATGGAGCTTACGGCACTTCCACTTATGGTCCTATAGCTTAGGGAAATTAAAATCCAAAACACACAGCCACCCCAAAGTTTCAGACGGCTCTGTTTACAAGAACCTCGTCTACGGTACAAGTTAAATATCCAAAAAAGCGAAAAATGGATAAAGAAGTTGTGGTACGTACGTACAATGGAATATCACTCACCAATGAAATCTATATCATCAGGCCCGTCGTGGCATAAGGAGTGGTTTCAGGTACAATGATTCTAAGTGAAATAAGTCACACAGAAAATGAAACATCATAAGATATCAATAATACACGGAATGTAATTTTGGCTACACATGAACTGAATTACAAAACAGAACAGGTTCTCAAATTTAGAAAACCAACTTATGTTTGCTTAAGGGGAAAGGTGAGTTGGGGTGCTGCATAAAACCAGAGATAGAAATTAGCACAGATACCATTCCATACGTCAAATATGTAATAGTCAAGACCTACCCGTTGCTCAACGAAATGGGCTAAACACCCTATATTCAACGCCTAGGAATACACCTGACTAGTAAGAATCTTCAAACTCATGGATTTATATGTCTCCATAAGAGAATCAAGCGTGAGTACAGCTGCATGAAGGCAGCAGAGAAAATCCGATAAATCCCATTATCAAAATGAATTACAAAAACAAAACACAATGCCAGTGAAATAGAGAGCAATTCTTACATAATTCATTCAGGGCTTGTGATGCAACCTGGATTTACCTCATCTACACCCAGAGCTGAGTGAGACATAAGGTTGGACACTTCGGACTGATACCGTTGGTGAGGTTCGATGAGCAAATGCAGACCCTTTGAAGTCCTACTTCATGGGACCCATTTCATGGGTCCCAAGTCTCCAGGTTTAAGCGATTCTTCCTTCAGCTAAAACATGCATGGGAATCCCACAGTATGGTGCACCATGTGACCGGGAAACGTTTTCAAATGCATCTCAGTTTTCGTCCCGTTTTACTCGGGTTCACAATTCCAGACCCTTTACTAACACTCTCCCCAGTTGGAGAGTCAGTGCCTTTAACCTGCTGTTTGGCACAGTTTGCAATTTCTGCGCAAGATGAACAGGAATAGGGAGAACCAATGAGAGACTAGCTGTAGGTGTCTGCACGGGCAAATTTAACGCTCATTTCCCACCAGGAAGAGGAATTAACCAAAGGCTCAGCATGCCGTGCCGGAACCAGATTAGGGCCTGAAGCAATACTGCGGGTTTGTGGCCAGCTCAAAAGAAAGCGATTTGAAGAAAGGAGCTCAGGGTCACTGTAATACACAAACCTGCAGAGTTATAAATGACAGCTATCGTCCAAAAATATATTGAAGGAAGGCTGGAAGAGGACTTGAAAGCGGGGCAGAATTGCAGGAAATTGATTTCAGGGGGTAGACTGGAATTGCATTTAAAGCATAGGAAAAGAGGCAGAAGGTCGACAATGATGCACTTGGCCAAAAAGGGCGTATGCGTTTTTTCCTGAATATATTCAGGAAAAAACGCATTAGCTCTTTTTGGCCAACCAAGCAAGCATGTTAAAGAAATCTGCACTACAATGAAGTCTCACTGCCCCCCGGTCAAAAGGGCCATCTGAAAAAAGTGTAAAATCCAGAAATGCAGAACAGGCTATGGAGAACAGGGAGCCTTGTTATGCTGATGGGTGGGATGTAAATTGCCAACAGCCACTCTGGAGAAGTGTATGGTGTTTCCTGAAACACCTAAAAAACAAAGCAACGGAGCCTACGGCACTTCCACTTATGGTCCTATAGCTTAGGGAAATTAAAATCAAAAACACAGAGCCACCCCAAAGTTTGGGACGGCTCTGTTTACAAGAAACTCGTCTACGGTACAAGTTAAATATCCCAGAAAGCGAAAAATGGATAAAGAAGTTGTGGTACGTACGTACAATGGAATATCACTCACCAATGAAGTCTATGTCATCTGGCACGTCCTGGCATAATGAGTGGATTCAGGTACGATGATTCTAAGTGAAATAAGTCACACAGAAAATGAAACATCATAAGATATCACTAATACACGGAATGTAATCTTGGCTACACATGAACTGAATTACAAAACAGAACAGGGTCTGAAATTTAGAAAACCAACTTATGTTTGCGTAAGGGGAAAGGTGAGTTGGGGTGCTGCATAAAACCAGAGTTAGAAATTAGCACAGATACCATTCCATACGTCAAATACGTAATAGTCTAGACCTACACCTTGCTCAACGAAATGGGCTAAACACCCTATATTCAACGCCTAGGAATACACCTGACTAGTAAGAATCTTCAAACCCATGGATTTATATGTCTCCATAAGAGAATCAAGCGTGTGTACAGCTGCATGAAGGCAGCAGAGAAAATCCGATAAATCCTATTATCAAAATGAATTACAAAAACAAAACACAATGACAGTGAAATAGAGAGCAATTGTTAAATAATTCATTCAGGGCTTGTGATGCAACCTGGATTTACCTCATCTACACCCAGAGCTGAGTGAGACATAAGGTTGGACTCTTCGGGCTGATGGCATTGGTGAGGTCCGATGAGCAAATGCAGACCATTTGAAGTCATACTGCATGCTACCCATTCCATGGGTCCCAAATCTCCAGGATTAAGCGATACTTCCTTCAGCTAAAACATGCATGGGAAACCCAAAATATGGTGCACCGTGTGACCGGGAAACGTTTTCAAATGCATCTCAGTTTTCTTCCCCTTTTACTCGGGTTCACAATTCCAGACCCTTTACTAACACTCTCCCCACATGGAGAGTCAGTGCCTTGAACCTGCTGTTTGGCACCGTTTGCAATTTCTGCGCAAGATGAACAGGAATAGAGAGAGCCAATGAGAGACTAGCTGTAGGTGTCTGCACGGGCAAATTTAACGCTCATTTCCCACCAGGAAGAGGAATTAACCAAAGGATCAGCATGCCGTGCCAGAACCAGGTTAGGGCCTGAAGCAATCCTGCGGGTTTGCGGCCAGCTCACAAGAAAGCGATTTGAAGAAAGGAGCTCAGGGGCACTCTAATTCACAAACCCTCAGAGTTATAAATGACAGCTATCGTCCAAAAATATATTGAAGGAAGGCTGCGAAGAGGACTTGAAAGCGGGACAGAATTGCAGGAAAACGATTTCACGCGGTAGACTGGAATTGCATTTAAAGCATAGGAAAAGAGGCAGAACGTCGACAATGATGCACTTGGCCAAAAAGGGCCTATGCGTTTTTTTCCTGAATATATTCAGGAAAAAACGCATACGCACTTTTTGGCCAACCAAGCAAGCATGTTAAAGAAATCTGCACTACAATGATGTCTCACTGCCCCCAGGTCAAAAGGGCCATCTGAAAAAAGTGTAAAATCCAGAAATGCAGCACAGGCCATGGAGAACAGGGAGCCTTGTTATGCTGATGGGTGGGATGTAAATTGCCAACCGCCACTCTGGAGAAGTGTATGGTGTTTCCTGAAACACCTAAAAAACTAAGCAACGGAGCCTACGGCACTTCCACTTATGGTCCTATAGCTTAGGGAAATTAAAATCAATAACACACAGCCACCCCAAAGTTTCAGACGGCTCTGTTTACAAGAACCTCGTCTACGGTACAAGTTAAATATCCCAGAAAGCGAAAAATGGATAAAGAAGTTGTGGTACGTATGTACAATGGAATATCAGTCACCAATGAAATCTATGTCATCTAGCCCGTCGTGGCATAATGAGTGGATTCAGGTACGATGATTCTAAGTGAAATACGTCACACAGAAAATGAAACATCATAAGATATCACTAATACACGGAATATAATCTTGGCTACACATGAACTGAATTACAAAACAGAACAGGGTCTCAAATTTAGAAAACCAACTTATGTTTGCTTAAGGGGTAAGGTGAGTTGGGGTGCTGCATAAAACCAGAGATAGAAATTAGCAGAGATACCATTCCATACGTCAAATATGTAATAGTCAATACCTACCCCTTGCTCAACGAAATGGGCTAAACACCCTATATTCAACGCCTAGTTATACACCTGACTAGTAAGAATCTTCAAACACATGGATTTATATGTCTCCATAAGAGAATCAAGCGTGTGTACAGCTGCATGAATGCAGCAGAGAAAATCCGATAAATCCCATTATCAAAATGAATTACACAAACGAAACACAATGACAGTGAAATAGAGAGCAATTCTTAAATAATTCATTCAGGGCTTGTGATGTAACCTTGATTTACCTCATCTACACCCAGAGCTGAGTGAGACATAAGCTTGGACACTTCGGGCTGATAGCATTGGTGACGTTTGATGAGCAAATGCTGACCCTTTGAAGTCATACTGCATGGTACCCATTCCATGGATCCCAACTCTCCAGGTTTAAGCGATTCTTCCTTCAGATAAAACATGCATGGGGAACCGAGAGTATGGTGCACCGAGTGACCGGGAAACGTTTTCAAATGCATCTCAGTTTTCGCCCCTTTTACTCGGGTTCACAATTCCAGACCCTTTACTAACACTCTCCCCACTTGGAGAGTCAGTGCCTTTAACTTGCTGTTTGGCACAGTTTGCAATTTCTGCGCAAGATGAACAGGAATAGGGAGAACCAATGAGAGACTAGCTGTAGGTGTCTGCACGGGCAATTTTAAAGCTCATTTCCAACCAGGAAGAGGAATTAACCAAACGCTCAGCATTCCGTGCTGGAACCAGATTAGGGCCTGAATCAAACCTGCCTGTTTGCGGCCATCTCACAAGAAAGCGGTTTGAAGAAAGGAGCTCAGGGGCACTGTAACTCACAAATCTGCAGAGTTATAAATGACAGCTATCGTCCAAAAATATATTGAAGGAAGGCTGCGAAGACGACTTGTAAGCGGGACAGATTTGCAGGAAAACGATTTCAGGGGGTAGACGGGAATTGCATTTAAAGAATAGGAAAAGAGGCAGAACGTCGACAATGATGCACTTGGTCAAAAAGGGCGTATGCGTTTTTTCCTGAATATATTCAGGAAAAAACGCATACGCCCTTTTTGGCCAACCAAGCAAGCATGTTAAAGAAATCTGCACTACAATGAAGTCTCACTGCCCCCCGGTCAAAAGGGCCATCTGAAAAAAGTGTAAAATCCAGAAAGGCAGCACAGGCCATGGAGAACAGGGAGCCTTGTTATGCTGATGGGCGGGATGTAAATTGCCAACAGCCACTCTGGAGAAGTGTATGGTGTTTCCCGGAACACCGAAAAAACAAAGCTACGGAGCCTACGGCACTTCCACTTATGGTCCTATAGATTAGGGAAATTAAAATCAAAAACACACAGCCACCCCAAAGTGTCGGACGGCTCTGTTTACAAGAACCTCGTCTACGGTACAAGTTAAATATCCCAGAATGTGAAAAATGGATAAAGAACTTGTGGTACGTACGTACAATGGAATATCACTCAGCAATGAAATCTATGTCATCAGGCCCATCGCGGCATAATGAGTGGATTCAGGTACGATATTCTAAGTGAAATAAGTCACACAGAAATTGAAATATCATAAGATATCACTAATACATGGAATATTAACTTGGCTACACATGAACTGAATTACAAAACAGAACAGGGTCTCAAATTTAGAAAACCAACTTATGCTTGCTTAAGGGGAAAGGTGAGTTGGGGTGCTGCATAAAACCAGAGATAGAAATTAGCACAGATACCTTTCCATAAGCCAAATATGTAATAGTCAAGACCTACCCCTTGCTCAGCGAAATGGACTAAACACCCCATATTCAACGCCTAGGAATACACCTGACTAGTAAGAATCTTCAAACCCATGGATTTATATGTCTCCATAAGAGAATGAAGCGTGTGTACAGCGGCATGAATGCAGCAGAGAAAATCCTATAAATCCCATTATCAAAATGAATTACACAAACAAAACCCAAGGACAGTGAAATAGACAGCAATTCTTAAATAATTCATTCAGGGCTTGTGATGCAACCTGGATTTACCACATCTACACCCAGAGCTGAGTGAGACATAAGGTTGGGCACTTCGGGCTGATAGCATTGGTGAGGTTCGATGAGCAAATGCAGACCCTTTGAAGTCATACAGCATGGTACCCATTCCATGGGTCCCAACTCTCCAAGGTTAAGGGATTCTTCCTTCAGCTAAAACATGCATGGGAAACCCACAGTATGGTGCACCGTGTGACTGGCAAACGTTTTCAAATGCATCTCAGTTTTCGTCCCCTTTTACTCGGGTTCACCATTCCAGACCCTTTACGAACACTCTCCCCACTTGGAGAGTCAGTGCCTTTAACCTCCTGTTGGGCACAGTTTGCAATTTCTGCGCAAGATGAAAAGGAATAGGGGGAGAACGAATGAGAGACTAGTTGTAGGTGTCTGCATGGGCAAATTTAACGCTCATTTCCCACCAGGAAGAGGAATTAACCAAAGGCTCAGCATGCCGTGCCGGAACCAGATTAGGGCCTGAGGCAATCCTGTGGGTTTGCGGCCAGCTCACAAGATAGCGAGTTGAAGAAAGGAGCTCAGGGGCACTGTAACTCACAAACCTGCAGAGTTATAAATGACAGCTATCGTCCAAAAATATATTGAAGGAAGGCTGCGAAGACGACTTGTAAGTGGGACAGATTTGCAGGAAAACGATTTCAGGGGGTAGACGGGAATTGCATTTAAAGCATAGGAAAAGAGGCAGAACGTCGACAGTGATGCTCTTGTCCAAAAAGGGCGTATGCGTTTTTTCCTGAATATATTCAGGAAAAAACGCATACGCCCTTTTTGGCCAAGCAAGCAAGCATGTTAAAGAAATCTGCACTACAATGAAGTCTCACTGCCCCCCGGTCAAAAGGGCCATCTGAAAAAAGTGTAAAATCCAGAAAGGCAGCACAGGCCATGGAGAACAGCGAGCCTTGTTATGCTGATGGGCGGGATGTAAATTGCCAACAGCCACTCTGGAGAAGTGTATGGCGTTTCCCGGAACACCGAAAAAACAAAGCTTCGGAGCCTACGGCACTTCCACTTATGGTCCTATAGCTTAGGGAAATTAAAATCAAAAACACACAGCCACCCCAAAGTGTCGGACGGCTCTGTTTACAAGAACCTCGTCTACGGTACAAGTTAAATATCCCAGAATGTGAAAAATGGATAAAGAAGTTGTGGTACGTACGTACAATGGAATATCACTCAGCAATGAAATCTATGTCATCAGGCCCGTCGCGGCATAATGAGTGGATTCAGGTACGATGATTCTAAGTGAAATAAGTCACACAGAAAATGAAACATCATAAGATATCACTACTACACGGAATGTAAACTTGGCTACACATGAACTCAATTACAAAACAGAACAGGGTCTCAAATTTAGAAAACCAACTTATGCTTGCTTAAGGGGAAAGGTGAGTTGGGGTGCTGCATAAAACCAGAGATAGAAATTAGCACAGATACCTTTCCATAAGCCAAATATGTAATAGTCAAGACCTACCCCTTGCTCAACGAAATGGACTAAACACCCCATATTCAACGCCTAGGAATACACCTGACTAGTAAGAATCTTCAAACCCATGGATTTATATGTCTCCGTAAGAGAATGAAGCGTGTGTACAGCGGCATGAATGCAGCAGAGAAAATCCTATAAATCCCATTATCAAAATGAATTACACAAACAAAACCCAAGGACAGTGAAATAGACAGCAATTCTTAAATAATTCATTCAGGGCTTGTGATGCAACCTGGATTTACCACATCTACACCCAGAGATGAGTGAGACATAAGGTTGGGCACTTCGGGCTGATAGCATTGGTGAGGTTCGATGAGCAAATGCAGACCCTTTGAAGTCATACAGCATGGTACCCATTCCATGGGTCGCAACTCTCCAAGTTTAAGGGATTCTTCCTTCAGCTAAAACATGCATGGGAAACCCACAGTATGGTGCACCGTGTGACTGGCAAACGTTTTCAAATGCATCTCAGTTTTCGTCCCCTTTTACTCGGGTTCACCATTCCAGACCCTTTACGAACACTCTCCCCACTTGGAGAGTCAGTGCCTTTAACCTCCTGTTGGGCACAGTTTGCAATTTCTGCGCAAGATGAAAAGGAATAGGGAGAACGAATGAGAGACTAGCTGTAGGTGTCTGCATGGGCAAATTTAACGCTCATTTCCCACCAGGAAGAGGAATTAACCAAAGGCTCAGCATGCCGTGCCGGAACCAGATTAGGGCCTGAGGCAATCCTGTGGGTTTGCGGCCAGCTCACAAGATAGCGAGTTGAAGAAAGGAGCTCAGGGGCACTGTAACTCACAAACCTGCAGAGTTATAAATGACAGCTATCGTCCAAAAATATATTGAAGGAAGGCTGCGAAGACGACTTGTAAGCGGGACATATTTGCAGGAAAACGATTTCAGGGGGTAGACGGGAATTGCATTTAAAGCATAGGAAAAGAGGCAGAACGTCGACAATGATGCTCTTGTCCAAAAAGGGCGTATGCGTTTTTTCCTGAATATATTCAGGAAAAAACGCATACGCCCTTTTTGGCCAAGCAAGCAAGCATGTTAAAGAAATCTGCACTACAATGAAGTCTCACTGCCCCCCGGTCAAAAGGGCCATCTGAAAAAAGTGTAAAATCCAGAAAGGCAGCACAGGCCATGGAGAACAGGGAGCCTTGTTATGCTGATGGGCGGGATGTAAATTGCCAACAGCCACTCTGCAGAAGTGTATGGTGTTTCCCGGAGCACCGAAAAAACAAAGCTACGGAGCCTACGGCACTTCCACTTATGGTCCTATAGCTTAGGGAAATTAAAATCAAAAACACACAGCCACCCCAAAGTGTCGGACGGCTCTGTTTACAAGAACCTCGTCTACGGTACAAGTTAAATATCCCAGAATGTGAAAAATGGATAAAGAAGTTGTGGTACGTACGTACAATGGAATATCACTCAGCAATGAAATCTATGTCATCAGGCCCGTCGCGGCATAATGAGTGGATTCAGATACGATGATTCTAAGTGAAATAAGTCACACAGAAAATGAAACATCGTAAAATATCACTATTACACGGAATGTAAAATTGGCTACACATGAACTGAATTACAAAACAGAACAGGGTCTCAAATTTAGAAAACCAACTTATGCTTGCTTATGGGGAAAGGTGAGTGGGGGTGCTGCATAAAACCAGAGATAGAAATTAGCACAGATACCTTTCCATAAGCCAAATATGTAATAGTCAAGACCTACCCCTTGCTCAACGAAATGGACTAAACACCCCATATTCAACGCCTAGGAATACACCTGACTAGTAAGAATCTTCAAACCCATGGATTTATATGTCTCCGTAAGAGAATGAAGCGTGTGTACAG
Organism: Delphinapterus leucas; assembly: GCF_059928025.1. Classification (NCBI taxonomy): domain Eukaryota; kingdom Metazoa; phylum Chordata; class Mammalia; order Artiodactyla; family Monodontidae; genus Delphinapterus; species Delphinapterus leucas. The sequence goes on along the minus strand of NW_028322236.1, from coordinate 16,326,440 downwards.
TGGCATGAATGCAGCATAGAAAATCCGATAAATCCCCTTAACAAAATGAATTACACAAACAAAACCCAAGGACAGTGAAATAGAGAGCAATTCTTAAATAATTCATTCAGGGCTTGTGATGCAACCTGGATTTACCACATCTACACCCAGAGCTGAGTGAGACATAAGGTTGGGCACTTCGGGCTGATAGCATTGGTGAGGTTCGATGAGCAAATGCAGACCCTTTGAGGTCATACAGCATGGTACCCATTCCATGGGTCCCAACTCTCCAAGTTTAAGGGATTCTTCCTTCAGCTAAAACATGCATGGGAAACCCACAGTATGGTGCACCGTGTGACTGGCAAACGTTTTCAGATGCATCTCAGTTTTCGTCCCCTTTTACTCGGGTTCACCATTCCAGACCCTTTACGAACACTCTCCCCACTTGGAAAGTTAGTGCCTTTAACCTCCTGTTGGGCACAGTTTGCAATTTCTGCGCAAGATGAAAAGGAATAGGGAGAACGAATGAGAGACCAGCTCTAGGTGTCTGCACGGGCAAATTTAACGCTCATTTCCCACCAGGAAGAGGAATTAACCAAAGGCTCAGCATGCCGTGCCTGAACCAGATTAGGGCCTGAAGCAATCCTGTGGGTTTGCGGACAGCTCACAAGACAGCGAGTTGAAGAAAGGAGCTCAGGGGCACTGTAACTCACAAACCTGCAGAGTTATAAATGACAGCTATCGTCCAAAAATATATTGAAGGAAGGCTGCGAAGACGACTTGTAAGCGGGACAGATTTGCAGGAAAAAGATTTCAGGGGGTAGACGGGAATTGCATTTAAAGCATAGGAAAAGAGGCAGAACGTCGACAATGATGCTCTTGGCCAAAAAGGGCGTATGCGTTTTTTCCTGAATATATTCAGGAAAAAACGCATACGCCCTTTTTGGCCAACCAAGCAAGCATGTTAAAGAAATCTGCACTACAATGAAGTCTCACTGCCCCCCGGTCAATAGGGCCATCTGAAAAAAGTGTAAAATCCAGAAAGGCAGCACAGGCCATGGAGAACAGGGAGCCTTGTTATGCTGATGTGCGGGATGTAAATTGCCAACAGCCACTCTGGAGAAGTGTATGGTGTTTCCCGGAATCCCGAAAAAACAAAGCTACGGAGCCTACGGCACTTCTATTTATGGTCCTATAGCTTAGGGTAATTAAAATCAAAAACACACAGCCACCCCAAAGTGTCGGACGGCTCTGTTTACAAGAACCTCGTCTATGGTACAAGTTAAATATCCCAGAATGTGAAAAATGGATAAAGAAGTTGTGGTACGTACGTACAATGGAATATCACTCAGTAATGAAATCTATGTCATCAGGCCCGTCGCGGCATAATGAGTTTATTCAGGTACGATGATTCTAAGTGAAATAAGTCACACAGAAAATGAAACATCATAAGATATCACTACTACACGGAATGTAAACTTGGCTACACATGAACTGAATTACGAAACAGAACAGGGTCTCAAATTTAGAAAACCAACTTATGCTTGCTTAAGGGGAAAGGTGAGTTGGGGTGCTGCATAAAACCAGAGATAGAAATTAGCACAGATACCTTTCCATAAGCCAAATATGTAATAGTCAAGACCTACCCCTTGCTCAACGAAATGGACTAAACACCCCATATTCAACGCCTAGGAATACACCTGACTAGTAAGAATCTTCAAACCCATGGATTTATATGTCTCCGTAAGAGAATGAAGCGTGTGTACAGCGGCATGAATGCAGCAGAGAAAATCCGATAAATCCCATTACCAAATGAATTACACAAACAAAACCCAAGGACAGTGAAATAGAGAGCAATTCTTAAATAATTCATTCAGGGCTTGTGATGCAACCTGGATTTACCACATCTACACCCAGAGCTGAGTGAGACATAAGGTTGGGCACTTTGGGCTGATAGCATTGGTGAGGTTCGATGAGCAAATGCAGACCCTTTGAAGTCATACAGCATGGTACCCATTCTATGGGTCCCAACTCTCCAAGTTTAAGGGATTCTTCCTTCAGCTAAAACATGCATGGGAAACCCACAGTATGGTGCACCGTGTGACTGGCAAACGTTTTCAAATGCATCTCAGTTTTCGTCCCCTTTTACTCGGGTTCACCATTCCAGACCCTTTACGAACACTCTCCCCACTTGGAGAGTCAGTGCCTTTAACCTCCTGTCGGGCACAGTTTGCAATTTCTGCGCAAGATGAAAAGGAATAGGGAGAACCAACGAGAGACTAGCTGTAGGTGTCTGCATGGGCAAATTTAACGCTCATTTCCCACCAGGAAGAGGAATTAACCAAAGGCTCAGCATGCCGTGCCGGAACCAGATTAGGGCCTGAAGCAATCCTGTGGGTTTGCGGCTAGCTCACAACATAGCGAGTTGAAGAAAGGAGCTCAGGGGCACTGTAACTCACAAACCTGCAGAGTTATAAATGACAGCTATCGTCCAAAAATATATTGAAGGAAGGCTGCGAAGACGACTTGTAAGCGGGACAGATTTGCAGGAAAACGATTTCAGGGGGTAGACGGGAATTGCATTTAAAGCATAGGAAAAGAGGCAGAACGTCGACAATGATGCTCTTGGCCAAAAAGGGCGTATGCGTTTTTTCCTGATATTCAGGAAAAAACGCATACGCCCTTTTTGGCCAACCAAGCAAGCATGTTAAAGAAATCTGCACTACAATGAAGTCTCACTGCCCCCCGGTCAAAAGGGCCATCTGAAAAAAGTGTAAAATCCAGAAAGGCAGCACAGGCCATGGAGAACCGGGAGCCTTGTTATGCTGATGGGCGGGATGTAAATTGCCAACAGCTACTCTGGAGAAGTGTATGGTGTTTCCCGAAACACCGAAAAAACAAAGCTACGGAGCCTACGGCACTTCCACTTAAGGTCCTATAGCTTAGGGAAATTAAAATCAAAACAAAACAGCCACCCCAAAGTGTCGGACGGCTCTGTTTACAAGAACCTCGTCTACGGTACAAGTTAAATATCCCAGAATGTGAAAAATGGATAAAGAAGTTGTGGTACGTATGTACAATGGAATATCACTCAGCAATGAAATCTATGTCATCAGGCCCGTCGCGGCATAATGAGTGGATTCAGATACGATGATTCTAAGTGAAATAAGTCACACAGAAAATGAAACATCGTAAGATATCACTACTACACGGAATGTAAACTTGGCTACACATGAACTGAATTACAAAACAGAACAGGGTCTCAAATTTAGAAAACCAACTTATGCTTGCTTAAGGGGAAAGGTGAGTTGGGGTGCTGCATAAAACCAGAGATAGAAATTAGCACAGATACCTTTCCATAAGCCAAATATGTAATAGTCAAGACCTACCCCTTGCTCAACGAAATGGACTAAACACCCCATATTCAACGCCTAGGAATACACCTGACTAGTAAGAATCTTCAAACCCATGGATTTATATGTCTCCGTAAGAGAATGAAGCGTGTGTACAGCGGCATGAATGCAGCATAGAAAATCCGATAAATCCCCTTAACAAAATGAATTACACAAACAAAACCCAAGGACAGTGAAATAGAGAGCAATTCTTAAATAATTCATTCAGGGCTTGTGATGCAACCTGGATTTACCATATCTACACCCAGAGCTGAGTGAGACATAAGGTTGGGCACTTCGGGCTGATAGCATTGGTAAGGTTCGATGAGCAAATGCAGACCCTTTGAAGTCATACAGCATGGTACCCATTCCATGGGTCCCAACTCTCCAAGTTTAAGGGATTCTTCCTACTGCTAAAACATGCATGGAAAACCCACAGTATGGTGCACCGTGTGACTGGCAAACGTTTTCAAATGCATCTCATTTTTCGTCCCCTTTTACTCGGGTTCACCATTCCAGACCCTTTACGAACACTCTCCCCACTTGGAGAGTCAGTGCCTTTAACCTCCTGTTATGCACAGTTTGCGATTTCTGTGCAAGAAGAAAAGGAATAGGGAGAACGAATGAGAGACTAGCTGTAGGTGTCTGCACGGGCAAATTTAACGCTCATTTCCCACCAGGAAGAGGAATTAACCAAAGGCTCAGCATGCCGTGCCGGAACCAGATTAGGGCCTGAAGCAATCCTGCGGATTTATGGCCAGCTCACAAGATAGCGAGTTGAAGAAAGGAGATCAGGGGCACTGTAACTCACAAACCTGCAGAGTTATAAATGACAGCTATCGTCCAAAAATATATTGAAGGAAGGCTGCGAAGACGACTTGTAAGCGGGACAGATTTGCAGGAAAACGATTTCAGGGGGTAGACGGGAATTTCATTTAAAGCATAGGAAAAGAGGCAGAACGTCGACAATGATGCTCTTGGCCAAAAAGGGCGTATGCGTTTTTTCCTGATATTCAGGAAAAAACGCATACGCCCTTTTTGGCCAACCAAGCAAGCATGTTAAAGAAATCTGCACTACAATGAAGTCTCACTGCCCCCCGGTCAAAAGGGCCATCTGAAAAAAGTGTAAAATCCAGAAAGGCAGCACAGGCCATGGAGAACCGGGAGCCTTGTTATGCTGATGGGCGGGATGTAAATTACCAACAGCCACTCTGGAGAAGTGTATGGTGTTTCCCGGAACACCGAAAAAACAAAGCTACGGAGCCTACGGCACTTCCACTTAAGGTCCTATAGCTTAGGGAAATTAAAATCAAAAACACACAGCCACCCCAAAGTGTCGGACGGCTCTGTTTACAAGAACCTCGTCTACGGTACAAGTTAAATATCCCAGAATGTGAAAAATGGATAAAGAAGTTGTGGTACGTACGTACAATGGAATATCACTCAGCAATGAAATCTATGTCATCAGGCCTGTCGCGGCATAATGAGTGGATTCAGGTACGATGATTCTAAGTGAAATAAGTCACACAGAAAATGAAACATCATAAAATATCACTACTACACGGAATGTAAACTTGGCTACACATGAACTGAATTACAAAACAGAACAGGGTCTCAAATTTAGAAAACTCAACTTATGCTTGCTTATGGGGAAAGGTGAGTTGGGGTGCTGCATAAAACCAGAGATAGAAATTAGCACAGATACCATTCCATAAGCCAAATATGTAATAGTCAAGACCTACCCCTTGCTCAACGAAATGGACTAAACACCCCATATTCAACGCCTAGGAATACACCTGACTAGTAAGAATCTTCAAACCCATGGATTTATATGTCTCTGTAAGAGAATGAAGCGTGTGTACAGCGGCATGAATGCAGCAGAGAAAATCCGATAAATCCCATTATCAAAATGAATTACACAAACAAAACCCAAGGACAGTGAAATAGAGAGCAATTCTTAAATAATTCATTCAGGGCTTGTGATGCAACCTGGATTTACCACATCTACACCCAGAGCTGAGTGAGACATAAAGTTGGGCACTTCGGGCTGATAGCATTGGTGAGGTTCGATGAGAAAATGCAGACCCTTTGAAGTCATACAGCATGGTACCCATTCCATGGGTCCCACTCTCCAAGTTTAAGGGATTCTTCCTTCAGCTAAAACATGCATGGGAAACCCACAGTATGGTGCACCGTGTGACTGGCAAACGTTTTCAAATGCATCTCAGTTTTCGTCCCCTTTTACTCGGGTTCACCATTCCAGACCCTTTACGAACACTCTCCCCACTTGGAGAGTCAGTGCCTTTAACCTCCTGTTGGGCACAGTTTGCAATTTCTGCGCAAGATGAAAAGGAATAGGGAGAACCAATGAGAGACTAGCTGTAGGTGTCTGCACGGGCAAATTTAACGCTCATTTCCCACCAGGAAGAGGAATTAACCAAAGGCTCAGCATGCCGTGCCGGAACCAGATTAGGGCCTGAAGCAATCCTGCGGATTTGCGGCCAGCTCACAAGATAGCGAGTTGAAGAAAGGAGCTCAGGGGCACTGTAACTCACAAACCTGCAGAGTTATAAATGACAGCTATCGTCCAAAAATATATTGAAGGAAGGCTGCGAAGACGACTTGTAAGCGGGACAGATTTGCAGGAAAACGATTTCAGGGGGTAGACGGGAATTGCATTTAAAGCATAGGAAAAGAGGCAGAACGTCAACAATGATGCTCTTGGCCAAAAAGGGCGTATGCGTTTTTTCCTGATATTCAGGAAAAAACACATACGCCCTTTTTGGCCAACCAAGCAAGCATGTTAAAGAAATCTGCACTACAATGAAGTCTCACTGCCCCCCGGTCAAAAGGGCCATCTGAAAAAAGTGTAAAATCCAGAAAGGCAGCACAGGCCATGGAGAACCGGGAGCCTTGTTATGCTGATGGGCGGGATGTAAATTGCCAACAGCTACTCTGGAGAAGTGTATGGTGTTTCCCGGAACACCGAAAAAACAAAGCTACGGAGGCTACGGCACTTCCACTTATGGTCCTATAGCTTAGGGAAATTAAAATAAAAAAAAAACAGCCACCCCAAAGTGTCGGACGGCTCTGTTTACAAGAACCTCGTCTATGGTACAAGTTAAATATCCCAGAATGTGAAAAATGGATAAAGAAGTTGTGGTACGTATGTACAATGGAATATCACTCAGCAATGAAATCTATGTCATCAGGCCCGTCGCGGCATAATGAGTGGATTCAGATACGATCATTCTAAGTGAAATAAGTCACACAGAAAATGAAACATCGTAAGATATCACTACTACACGGAATGTAAACTTGGCTACACATGAACTGAATTACAAAACAGAACAGGGTCTCAAATTTAGAAAACCAACTTATGCTTGCTTAAGGGGAAAGGTGAGTTGGGGTGCTGCATAAAACCAGAGATAGAAATTAGCACAGATACCTTTCCATAAGCCAAATATGTAATAGTCAAGACCTACCCCTTGCTCAACGAAATGGACTAAACACCCCATATTCAACGCCTAGGAATACACCTGACTAGTAAGAATCTTCAAACCCATGGATTTATATGTCTCCGTAAGAGAATGAAGCGTGTGTACAGCGGCATGAATGCAGCAGAGAAAATCCGATAAATCCCATTATCAAAATGAATTACACAAACAAAACCCAAGGACAGTGAAATAGAGAGCAATTCTTAAATAATTCATTCAGGGCTTGTGATGCAACCTGGATTTACCACATCTACACCCAGAGCTGAGTGAGACATAAGGTTGGGCACTTCGGGCTGATAGCATTGGTGAGGTTCGATGAGCAAATGCAGACCCTTTGAAGTCATACAGCATGGTACCTTTTCCATGGGTCCCAAATCTCCAAGTTTAAGGGATTCTTCCTTCAGCTAAAACATGCATGGGAAACGCACAATATGGTGCACCGTGTGACTGGCAAACGTTTTCAAATGCATCTCAGTTTTCGTCCCCTTTTACTCGGGTTCACCATTCCAGACCCTTTACGAACACTCTCCCCACTTGGAGAGTCAGTGCCTTTAACCTCCTGTTGGGCACAGTTTGCAATTTCTGCGTAAGATGAAAAGGAATAGGGAGAACCAATGAGAGACTAGCTGTAGGTGTCTGCACGGGCAAATTTAACGCTCATTTCCCACCAGGAAGAGGAATTAACCAAAGGCTCAGCATGCCGTGCCAGAACCATATTAGGGCCTGAAGCAATCCTGCGGATTTGCGGCCAGCTCACAAGATAGCGAGTTGAAGAAAGGAGCTCAGGGGCACTGTAACTCACAAACCTGCAGAGTTATAAATGACAGCTATCGTCCAAAAATATATTGAAGGAAGGCTGCGAAGATGACTTGTAAGCGGGACAGATTTGCAGGATAACGATTTCAGGGGGTAGACGGGAATTGCATTTAAAGCATAGGAAAAGAGGCAGAACGTCGACAATGATGCTCTTGGCCATAAAGTGCGTATGCGTTTTTTCCTGAATATATTCAGGAAAAAACGCATACGCACTTTTTGGCCAACCAAGCAAGCATGTGAAAGAGATCTGCACTACAATGAAGTCTCACTGCTCCCCGGTCAAAAGGGCCATCTGAAAAAAGTGTAAAATCCAGAAAGGCAGCACAGGCCATGGAGAACAGGGAGCCTTGTTATGCTGATGGGCGGGATGTAAATTGCCAACAGCCACTCTGGAGAAGTGTATGGTGTTTCCCGGAACACCGAAAAAACAAAGCTACGGAGCCTACGGCACTTCCACTTATGGTCCTATAGCTTAGGGAAATTAAAATCAAAAACACACAGCCACCCCAAAGTGTCGGACGGCTCTGTTTACAAGAACCTCGTCTACGGTACAAGTTAAATATCCCAGAATGTGAAAAATGGATAAAGAAGTTGCGGTACGTACATACAATGGAGTATCACTCAGCAATGAAATCTATGTCATCAGGTCCGTCGCGGCATAATGAGTGGATTCAGGTACGATGATTCTAAGTGAAATAAGTCACACAGAAAATGAAACATCATAAGGTATCACTAATACACGGAATGTAAACTTGGCTACACATCAATTGAATTACAAAACAGAACAGGGTCTCAAATTTAGAAAACCAACTTATGCTTGCTTAAGGGGAAAGGTGAGTTGGGGTGCTGCATAAAACCAGAGATAGAAATTAGCACAGATAGCTTTCCATTAGCCAAATATGTAATAGTCAAGACCTACCCCTTGCTCAACGAAATGGACTAAACACCACATATTCAACGCCTAGGAATACACCTGACTAGTAAGAATCTTCAAACCCATGGATTTATATGTCTCCGGAAGAGAATGAAGCGTGTGTACAGCGGCATGAATGCAGCAGAGAAAATCCGATAAATCCCATTATCAAAATGAATTACACATACAAAACCCAAGGACAGTGAAATAGAGAGCAATTCTTAAATAATTCATTCAGGGCTTGTGATGCAACCTGGATTTACCACATCTACACCCAGAGCTGAGTGAGACATAAGGTTGGGCACTTCGGGCTGATAGCATTGGTGAGGTTCAATGAGTAAATGCAGACCCTTTGAAGTCATACAGCATGGTACCCATTCTTTGGATCCCAAATCTCCAGGTTTAAGGGATTCTTCCTTCAGCTAAAACATGCATGGGAAACACACAATATGGTGCACCGTGTGACAGACAAACGTTTTCAAATGCATCTCAGTTTTTGTCCCCTTTTACTCGGGTTCACCATTTCAGACACTTTACTAACACTCTGCCCACTTGGAGAGTCAGTGCCTTTAACCTCCTGTTGGGCACAGTTTGCAGATTCTGCGCAAGATGAACAGGAAGAGGGAGAACCAGTGAGAGACTAGCTGTAGGTGTCTGCACGGGCAATCTTAACGCTCATTTCACACCAGGAAATGGAATTAACCAAAGGCTCAGCATGCCGTGCCGGAACCAGATTAGGGCCTGAAGCAATCCTGTGGGTTTGCGGCCAGCTCACAAGATAGCAAGTTGAAGAAAGGAGCTCAGAGGCACTGTAACTCACAAACCTGCAGAGTTATAAATGACAGCTATCGTCCAAAAATATATTGAAGGAAGTCTGCAAAGACGACTTGTAAGCAGGACAGATTTGCAGGAAAACGATTTCAGGGGGTAGATGGGAATTGCATTTAAAGCATAGGAAAAGAGGCAGAACGTCGACAATGATGCTCTTGGTCAAAAAGGGCGTATGCGTTTTTTCTTGAATATATTCATTAAAAAACGCATACGCCCTTTTTGGCCAACCATGCAAGCATGTTCAAGAAATCTGCACTACAATGAAGTCTCACTGCTCCCCGGTCATAAGGGCCATCTGAAAAAAGTGTAAAATCCAGAAAGGCAGCACAGGCCATGGAGATCAGGGAGCCTTGTTATGCTGATGGGCGGGATGTAAATTGCCAACTGTCACTCTGGAGAAGTGTATGGTGTTTCCCGGAACACCGAAAAAACAAAGGTATGGAGCCTACGGCACTTCCACTTTTGGTCCTATAGCTTAGGGAAATTAAAATCAAAAACACACAGCCACCCCAAAGTGTCGGACGGCTCTGTTTACAAGAACCTCGTCTACGGTACAAGTTAAATATCGCAGAATGTGAGAAATGGATAAAGAAGTTCTGGTACGTACGTACAATGGAATATCACTCAGCAATGAAATCTATCTCATCAGGCCCGTCGCGGCATAACGAGTGGATTCAGGTACGATGATTCTAAGTGAAATAAGTCACACAGAAAATGAAACATCATAAGATATCACTAATACACGGAACGTAAACTTGGCTACACATGAACTGAATTACAAAATACAACAGGGTCTCAAATTTAGAAAACCAACTTATGCTTGCTTAAGGGGAAAGGTGAGTTGGGGTGCTGCATAAAACCAGAGATAGAAATTAGCACAGATACCTTTCCATAAGCCATATATGTAATAGTCAAGACCTACACCTTGCTCAACGAAATGGACTAAACACCCCATATTCAACGCCTAGGAATACACCTGACTAGTAAGAATCTTCAAACCCATGGATTTATATGTCTCCGTAAGAGAATGATGCGTGTGTACAGCGACATGAATGCAGCAGAGAAAATCCGATAAATCCCATTACCAAAATGAATTACACAAACAAAACCCAAGGACAGTGAAATAGAGAGCAATTCTTAAATAATTCATTCAGGGCTTGTGATGCAACCTGGATTTACCACTTCTACACCCAGAGCTGAGTGAGAGATAAGGTTGGGCACTTCGGGCTGATAGCATTGGTGAGGTTCGTTGAGCAAATGCAGACCCTTTGAAGTCATACAGCATGGTACCCATTCCATGGGTCCCAACTCTCCAAGTTTAAGGGATTCTTCCTTCAGATAAAACATGCATGGGAAACCCACAGTATGGTGAACCGTGTGACTGGCAATCGTTTTCAAATGCATCTCCGTTTTCATTCCCTTTTACTCGGGTTCACAATTCCAGACCCTTTACTAACACTCTCCCCACTTGGAGAGTCAGTGCCTTTAACCTCCTGTTGGGCGCAGTTTGCACTTTCTGCGCAAGATGAACAGGAATAGGGAGAACCAATGAGAGACTAGCTCTAGGTGTCTGCACGGGCAATTTAATGCTCATTTCTCACCAGGAAGTGGAATTAACCAAAGGCTCAGAATGCCGTGCCGGAACCAGATTAGGGCCTGAGGCAATACTGCGGGTGTGCAGGCAGCTCACAAGATAGCGAGTTGAACAAAGGAGCTCAGGGGCACTGTAATTCACACACCTGCAGAGTTATAAATGACAGCTATCGTCCAAAAATATATTGAAGGAAGGCTGCGAAGAGGACTTGAAAGCGGGGCAGAATTCCAGGAAAACGATTTCAGGAGGTAGACGGGAAGTGCACTGAAAGCATAGGAGAAGAGGCAGAACCTCGACAATGATGCACTTGTTCAAAAAGTACATATGCGTTTTTTCCAAGGCCCTCCTTAATGAGGGTAGGGGGCTCCCAGCATGCTTCAGTGGCCAACAGAGGGCCCACATCGCCAAGGTGACTTGAGCCAGCCAGGCAGGAGTGACCTCACATCAGAGGGCGCACCTCACAGAAGGGTAAGGGACCCAGCCATTATCAGACTCTCACCAGAAGTCGCACATCAGCAAGGGGCTGTGAACAAGGCAGGAGTGTCTTCACACCCGTGGGGCCACATCATTGCAAGTTGAGGTACCCAGCACATGTGGCCTCAAACCAGAGAACCCACATCTCCATGGGTCGCGGAGCGAGGCAGGCAGGATGAACCTCAAAACATGTGGCCCATTGTATAAAAAAGGTGAGGAATCCAGCAGTTGGAACATCCCAGCAGGCGGCCCCAGAGCACCGAGGCTATGGGATCCAGGCAATGATGAACTCACAACAGAGGGCCCTCATCATGAAACTGTGAGCAACCTAGCCATTGTGACCTCAGAGGACAAGGCCCACGTCCCCATGGGGAAGCAAACCAAGCAGGAGTGTCATCGCACCAGTGGGCACACATCAGAAAATGTGGGGAGCCCAGCAGTTAGGGCCTGATGCCAGAGGGCCCTCATCACCGAGGAGAGGAGGCTCCCAGCAGGCTCCAACTGCTACAAGAGGGCCAACGTCGCCAATGCGGGGTGTGCCAGCCAGGCAGGAGTGACCTCAGAGCAGAGGGCCAACCTCAAAAAAGTGTGAGGAACCCAAAGAGGATTAGACTCTCACCAGAGGGCCCACATCACCAAGAGGATCAGAACCAGGCAGGACTGTCTTCACACCAGGGTGACCACATCATAGAAAGGTGAGGAACCCAGCACATGTGGCCTAAACCAGAAGACCCACATCTCCAAGGGGCTCGGAGTGAGGCATGCAGGAGTAGCCTCACAACACAGGGCCCATAGAATAAAAAAGCTGAGGAATCCTGCAGTGGGAACCTCCCAGCAGGCGGCCCAGAGCACCGAGTCTATGCGATCCAGGCTGCAGTGAACTCACAACAGAGGGCCCATATCATGAAACTGTGAGCAACCCAGCCATTGGGACCTCACAGCAGAAGGCCCACATCCCCATGGGGTTGGGAACATGGCAAGAGTGTCCTCGCACCACTTAGCACGTATCAGAAAAAGTGGGTACCCAGCAGTTACGGCCTGACGCTAGAGAGCCCTCATCACCGAGGGGAGGTGGCTCCCAGCAGGCTCCAACTGCCACAAGAGGGCCGATGTCGCCAAGGCGGGGTGTGCCAGCCAGTCAGTAGTGACCTCACAACAGAGGGCCCACCTCACAGAAGGGTGAGGAACCCAGCCAGGATCAGACTCACACCAGAGGGCCCACATCACCAAGGGGATAGAAACCAGGCAGGAGTGTCCTCACACCAGTGGGGCCACATCATCGAAAGGTGAGGGACCCAGCACACGTGGCCTCTAACCAGAGGACACACATCACCAAGGGGCTGGGAGTGAGTCAGGCAGGAGGAGTCTCCAAACAGAGGGCCCATAGAAGAAAAAAGGTGAGGAATCCCGCAGTTGGAACCTCCCCGCAGGCGGCCAGGAGCAGCGAGGCTATGGGATCCAGGCCGGAGTGAACTCACACCAGAGGGCCCTCATCATGAAACTGAGCCACCCACCGTTGGGACCTCAGAGCAGAAGGCCCATATTCCCATGGGGTTGGAAACCTGGCAGGAGTGTACTCACACCACAGGGCGCACATCAGAAAATTTTGGGAGCCCAGGAGTTAGAGCCTGACGCCAGAGGGCCCTCATTACCGAGGGGAGGAGACTCCCAGCAGGCACCAACTCCCAACTGAGGGCCCACGTCGCCAAGGTGACGTGTGCCAGTCAGGCAGGAGTGACCTCACAGCAGAGGGCCTACCTCACAGAAGGGTGAGGAAACCAGCCAGGATAAGACTCTCACCAGAGAGCCCACATCACCAAGGGGACCGGAACAAGGCAGGAGTGTCCTCACACCAGTGTGGCCACATTATAGAAAGGTGACGAACCCAGCACATGTGGCCTAAACCAGAGGACCCACATTTCCAAGGTGCTCCGAGTGAGGCAGGCAGGAGTAGCCTAACAACACAGGGCCCACAGAATAAAAAATGTGAGGAATCCAGCAGTTGGAACCCCCCAGCAGGTGGCCCAGAGTACGGAGTCTATGGGATCCAGGCCACAGTGAACTCACAGCAGAGGGCTCACATCATGATACTGTGAGCAACCCAGCTGGTGGGACCTCAGAGCAGAAGGCCCACATCCCCATGGGGATGGGAACGTGGCAGGAGTGTACTCGCACGACAGGGCACATATCAGAAAATTTTGGGAGCCCATGAGTTAGGGCCTGACGCCAGAGGGCCCTCATTACCGAGGGGAGGAGACTCCCAGCAGGCACCAACTCCCAACTGAGGGCCCACATCGCCAAGGTGATGTGTGTCAGCCAGGCAGGAGTGACCTCACAGCAGAGGGCCCACCTCCCAGAAGGGTGAGGAATCCAGCCAGGATCAGACTCTCACCAGAGGGCCCCCATCACCAAGGGGATGGGAACCAGGCAGGAGTGTCCTCACACCAGTGGGGCCACATCAATAAAGGTGAGGAAACCGGCACATGTGGCCTCAAACCAGAGGACCTACATCACAAAAGGGCTGGGAGTGAGTCAGGAAGGAGGAGCATGAAAACACAGGACCCAAAGAATAAAAATGGTAAGGAATCCAGCAGTAGGAACCTCCCAGCAGGCGGCTCAGAGCACAGAGTCTATGGGATCTAGGCCTGAGTGAACTAACACCAGAGAGCCAACATCCTGAAACTGTGAACAACACAGGTGTTGGGACCATAGAGCAGAAGGCACATGGGGATGGGAACCTGGCAGGAGTGCCCTCACACCACTTAGCACGTATCAGAAAATGTGGGTAACCAGCAGTTAGGGCCTGATGCCAGAGGGCCTCATCACTGAGGGGAGGAGGCTCCCAGCGGGCTCCAACTGCCACCAGAGGGCCGACGTCGCCAAGGCGGGGTGTGTCAGCCAGGCAGGAGTGACCTCAGAGAAGAGGGCCCACCTCACAGAAGTGTGAGGAGCCCAACCAGGGTCAGACTCTCACTGGAGGGCTCACATCACCAAGGGGATGGGAACCAGGCAGGAGTGTCCGCACACCAGTGGGGCCACATCTGCGAAAGGTGAGGAACCCAGCACATGTGGCCTCAAACCAGAGGACACACATCACCAAGGGGCTGGGAGTGAGGCAGGTGTCTGGAGGGGCACATTTAACTCTAATTTCCCACCAGGAAGAGGAATTAACCAAAGGCTCAGAGTGCCGTGCGGGACCCTGATTACGGCCTGAAGCAAACCTGCGGTTCTGTGGCCAGCTTTCAAGGAAACGAGTTAAGAAAGGAAACCACAGGCACTGTAATTCACAAACCTGCAGAGTTATAAATGACAGCTATTGGCAAAAATATATTGAAGTAAGTCTGCACAGAGGACTTGAAAACGAGGCAGAATTGCAGGAATCATATTTCAGGAGGTAGATTGGAATTGCATTTAAAGCATGTGAAAAGCGGCAGATCTTTGACAGTGATGCACTTGGACAAAAAGTACGTATACATTTTTTCCTGAATATATTCAGGAAAAAACGCATATGCCCTTTGTGGCCAACCAAGAATTCGAGCAATGGAAATCCGCACTACAATGAAGTCTCATTTCCCATTCGTCAAAAGAGCCATCTGAAAAAAGTGTAAAACCCAGAAACACAGGACAGGCCATGGAGAACAGGGAGCCTTGTTATGCTGATGGACGGGATGTAAATTGCCAACAGACACTCTGGTGATGTTTATGGTGTATGCTGAAACATCTAAAAAACAAAGCTACAGAGCCTAGGGCACTTCCACTTTTGGCCCTATAGCTTAGGAAAATTAAAATCAACAAGACACAGCCAACACAATATCCAGGGCTGCTGTGTTTACAAGAACCTCGAGTCCAGTACAAATTAAATATCCCAGAAAGAAAAAAATGGATAAAGGAGTTGTCCTACTTACGTACAACGGAATATCACTCAGCAATGAAATCAATGTCATCAGGCCTGTAGCAGCAAATTGAGTGGATTTAAGTATGATGATTCTAAGAGAAATATGTCACACAGAGAAACATAATTATCATAAGATATCACAAATAGAGGGAGTGTAAACTTGGCTACACATAAACTGAATTACAAAACCGAACAGAGTCTCACATTTAGCTAAAATCTTATGCTTGCTTAAGGGGAAAGTTGAGTTGGGGTGTTGTATAAAACCAGAGATTGAAATGAGCACACATACCGTTCCATAAGCCAAATATGTAATAGACAAGACCTACTCTTTGCTCAACGAAATAGACTAATCCATGGTGTATCACCTCACACCTGTTAGAATGGGCATCATCAGAAAATCTACAAACAACAAATGCTGGAAAGGGTGCGGAGATAAGGAACCCTCTTCCACTATTGTTGGGAATGTAAATTGATGCAGTCACTGTGGAGAACATTATGGAGTTTCTTATAAAACTAAGAATAGAATTACCATATAATACAGCAATCCCACTACTGGGCATATACCCAGACAAAACCATAAAACGAAAAGAGACATTCACCGCAATGTTCATTGCATCACTATTTACAATATCCAGGTAATGGAAGCAACCTAAATGCCCACAGACAGACGAATGCATAAAGATGAGGTACATATATAAAATGGAATATTACTAAGCCATAAAACGGAATGAAATTGGGTCATTTGTAGAGACGTTGATGGATCTAGAGACTGTCATACAGAGTGAAGTAAGTCAGAAAGAGAAAAACAAATCCTGTATATAAATGCATATATGTGGAACCTAGAAAAGTTGTACAGATGAACCGTTTTGCAAGGCAGAAATAGAGCAACAGATGTAGACAACAAACGTATGGACACCAAGGGGGGAAAGCTGTTAGGGGGGTGGTGGTGGGAGGAGTTGAGAGATTGGGATTGGCATGTATACATTTCTATGTATAAAATAGGTAATCAAAAAGAACCTGCTGTATAAAAAAATAAAATTAAATTCAAAATTACAAAAAGAAAAACAGAAAAAATATTCTTCCCTTCACATACATGTATTTATATGAATAAATTATTTCCATGCTTATATCTGTAAATACAAAAAAGAGGAATAAAATCTACCTTGAACCAAAAACGAAAAAAAGAATAAAAAACAGAACCCACCAGTTACACAGAGGAAAACCATATCAGGGCCCTTGCTCCAGTTGTAAACAATTCTGAAGTTGGTCAGTGGTGGGGAATCATCTCCCATTCAGCCAGCATGCCCCACGCAACAAGCGTCCTCATTGCAAAGCTAGGGGCCCGTGCCGAGGCATCTGTGAGTAAACGTGGGCCGAGCCCCAGGCCAGCTGCTGCTGAAATGTTCCCACCCTTCCCAGGTAAAACACCTGAATATGTACAAGGACTTGAAAGCCTAGAGGAAGGGCCATGGAGCCACATGAGCGACAGCATGCCAGCCGACTTGGTGCCTGCAGGCCAGACAGGATGGTCCTGGCCCTGGGTGCTCTTCTGGAAGCTTTCCATTTCCCTGCCTGAGATACCCCTCCTGTCCCGGCCCCCACTGCTTTCTTCCTTACTCACCTCTGCCCAGGGAGAAATTCCAGCGGCAGGTATGGGTGGCACATCCTCTTCTTTAGCAGGTGGCATCTTGGCAACTGCTGCAGAAAGTCCAGCAGAGCCCCACTCACACTGGGCCACCCACAAAGCCGTGGCCTCTCACTCCCTCCCACCAGTCCAGCCCCGAGACTGCTGACAGGGCAGAAAATGGCGTCAGACACAGCTGCAGGTGCTCTTGCTGCCTGGAGCGGTGTTTATATTGATCTCAACCCAGGCACACCTGGGGAGGGATGGCCGGCACGGGCAGGCTTCCCAGGCCAGCCAATAATCACCCCTCAGGGGCTCACAGTTGCAGAAACTGGAACTTGCTGAATCGGCCAGGTCCAAGGAACAGGTGTGGGCTCCTGAGAGTCAGGATAGACAAGGGGCTGCAGCTCTGGCTTGTTTTCTAATTATATTATCTGGCCCATGAGTGGGAGACAACTTCAAGAAAACCCTCTCCTAATGAGAAGTACCCAGGAGTCAGGGAGAGCAGGGGTGTGTGGTGGGTGGAGACAGAGGCCTGGTGCCCCGGGTGCAGTGGAAATCTCTGGAAGACCAGGTGGAGGGAGGCCACACAGAGTGATGCCCAGGGTCACAGACCTGTCGGAGCTGCTGTTTGTTAGTTCAAGTCCTGCTCTGAGGTGCTCTGTGTCAGATCTGAGTGACAGGTGAGCTGGGAGTGCTCTGCAATGAGGGCGATGTGCATGGCTCCTGTGTGCCAAGCCCTGCCACGGTACCTGAAAGGGTAGCTCTGTATCCTGGGAGGGGCCTGACCACGAGAGCCCCATGGGCTGCAGGGGAACCTGCCCAGGGAGCCCCATATCCTGGGATTGGCCTGACCTCGAGAGACCCATGGGCTGCTGGAGTACTGGTAAAAGATGTCAGGACAGTCAGTGAAGCCACCGAGGATATACCTCCAGTAGTTCCTAAACCCTACACCCTGCTGGTCATTCTACTAACCACCAGGACATGGTATTCTGTATTAGTCTTCAATGAAGCCTTCTTTTGTATTCTCTTAGTCCCAGAGTCACAAGAAATTTTGGCTTGTGAGTGGCAGGACTCAACATACAACTAAAACAATACTTCCGGGCCGTCTTGCCCCAAGGGTTCAAAAATTCCCACACCATCTTTGGGGAAAGCTCAGCTAAAGACCTAAAAGTTCTACCTCTGGAAAAGGAAACACTCCTTCAATATGCAGACGACATTCTGATCGCCAGCCCTACTAAGGAGACCTCTGAACTACCAAGCCAATAAAGGATACAAGTTGTCCAAGAAAAAGCTCAAATATCACAGACTATGGTGACCTGCGTGGGCTGCATTCTCACAGAAGGTCGGAGAAGCCCATCCCAGGAAAGGGAAGAAACAATTTACAGCCTTACCCATTTCTAAAACTAGAAGACAGCTTAGGGGTTCCTGGGGAGGCCAGGGTTTGCTGCTTCTTGATCCCTAACTACAGTCTACTAGCTGGGCCTCTATATGAAACACTGAAAGAAAAAGATGATGATCCTTTTGAATAGAATCCAGAAGTGGCCTTTCAAGAATGGAAAGAGCAGTCAATTCAGACCCTTGCCCTGGAACTCCCTAATTTAGCTAAACCCTTTGACCTTTACATTCCTAGTGAAATTTGAATGGCCATTGGAGTATTAGTGCAAAACCTGGGACCACTTGAAATGGAACAATGCAAGAATGCCATCCAGGTAGGATAAACTACGGTCACCAAGGGGCTTGGCCCACCGCCACATCTGGCCAAGATACTGGCAGTATCTGAAAACCTGGAAATCAGCAGCCCAAAAGGCCACCTCCCTCCTAAGGGAAAAGGACCCCACGTGGTGATCCTAACCCCCAACCATACCCTGAAGTTGCAGGGTTTGCTCCGTGGGCACACTGACCTTGAGTGAGGAGGTCCTCCAACTCCAACCTCCAGAGAGATAACTGGGGCAAAGGGGCACCATGACGACTCGTGTGACCATCACTTGACCTGGAGTTTCTCTCATAAAACAACAAGAGTGTGTCCCAAAAGAGTAGACTACTGCTTGCAGGACTTACTGCACCCAGAGGGGAGGTAATAATCTTGGCAGGGGAACCGTATATCACGCTGTCACCATAGAAAAGCCTACAGACACTGTGATGATGGTGGCCAATAAGACCGGCTGGACTCCTGTTTACTTCAAAAGGCTGTTGACTCAGTGGCCATCATGGTCCTTCATCACCACTGACCCTGGACTGTCTGGGAGTTGAGCAGTCAGGGTCCTGACACCTGGTGCTGTTTTTACGTTAATTCAGGGGCCTAACTGAAGAAAGCACAGACTACTGGTCAGAGTATCTAGGCTGGCAGAAACGGTCAGCCTAAGGTGGCCGAACAAATGTGGGGCGGGGTGAAACTGGACCTCACAGTGTCACTGCACATCTCCTTCCTGGACCCTTAAAGGTCATTAGAATCTATAACACTACCAATACTTGTGCTCAGGCGGACGAGCAGGGAGGCAGGAGGCCTGCGGACAATCAACGTCACCTGGAGGCTGCTGGGGAGAAGTTCAGACCCTCTCCCACGGGTATGAGGGCTCCTAACTCAGCACTCAGCAGTTACAGATGAAGGGTCTGCACCCTCAGCACTCTAAGAATGAGGAAGGGGACAAAATGCAGAAGAGGGGTTTGTCCCAGGCAAAGCCCCTTAAAAATCCCTGGGAGATAAAAATAGAATCTGGGCAATAAAATAAAGTCTAACCTTTTTTATCCTTTGTGCTTTGTCTAATTTCACGTGCTCCTAGGGTCCCGCATACAGAGGTTCAACAGCCGGCACTTCAGACCAGATTTCCTAGTGCAGAATGGCTGGGTCGACACTTCAGCTCCTGGAGCACAGTGCAGACTCCGCGATATAGAGCCTGAGCTGCAGCCAACCGGGCCCTCGAGAGCTCCGCCCCCTCCCTCCCACTGACTCTGACAGGATCTCTACACAGCAGCCCAGCCCACAGCCCACGGGGTAGCACATGCTCTCACCTCTGCATTCTCTGATTAAAATATAAAGTTTCCTTTGCTTCTGAACCAAACTCAGTCTCGATCTGTTGGCTCCAATGACACTGGGCAGGGGGACACTTGTTGGGGTCCACTCTGGAGGATCAGTAACAGAAATTGAGAACATTGTAACTTCAATGAACAGATGTGTGAGCCAAACTGTAATTAACATAGAACAGTGTATAAGGCTCGGGTAAAATAAGATGTTTCTAACACTTCCATTTGATATTTCCATCACTTTATTATAAGCAAGTTCAGTGAAAGGTTTGTCTTATTTGTCAGGTCAATACTAGAGAAACGAAGTGATTTCTTTCCAAGGATGTACATCTAATAATCTTGGTTAAAGCTTCAATCTTGTTTTAAATGCTTTTCCATTGAAAATGATACCTCTCTTTCAGCTCCCCCATTTCTGAGAAGTATAAAATCTTATAATTTATTATTACCAAAGGGGAAAGGTGGGAGGAGGGATAAATTAACAGTTTGGGATTAACACATACACACTGCTATGTATAAAATCGATCATCAACAAGGAACTACTGTATAGCACAGGGAACTACACTCAATATTTTGCAATAACCTATAAGGGGAAATAATCTGAAAAAGAATAGATGTTTTTATTGACATCATCTATTAATGACAGTTAAAATGGAACCTAAGGGAAGCCAGTGGTGAGTGCTTCTGACCCTGAAGACTTCAATCATCTAAAGTTTGGACTCTGCCTACTTCCCAAGGCCTTTAATGAACCTATGTGTAGCCGTAGCTTAAAAAATTCCCCAGTTTGGGTTGTGGAGAGACAGTGATTTTGAAAAAGCCCTGGTGTTCTCCTCACATGAATGGGACACTTCCTACACCTAAAACATGCCTGTCACACCCAGAGGATGGTATACCGTCTGATCGGGAAGAGTTTGGAAAAGGCATCTCATCTCCTCATCTCCTGGTGCTCGGGTTCACCCCTCCAGCGTCTTTACGAACAGTCTCCCCACTTGGAGATGTCAGCACTGTCAACATCCTGTTTGGAATTTGTCCAGAGGATGAAGCAGAAGGAGGAGGAACAATGAGTGACAAGACCTAGGTGTTCGGACAGGCACATGTCACTCTAATTTCCAACCAGGAAGACGAATTGACCAAAGGCTAGGGTTGCCCATGGAAACAGAATAGGGCTTGAGGAAATCCCGCTGCTTTGTGGCCAGTTCCCATAAACACAAGTTGAAAAATGGAACTCAGGGACACTAAAATTCACGAAACTGCAGAGTTGAAAATATCTATCACTGAAAAATGTCTTGAGGAAAGTCAGAGAAAAGGACTTGTAAGCAACGGAGAATGGCAGCAAAGGGATTGGAAGAGGTAGAAAGGACTCGCCATTAAGCACAAGAAAAGGGGCTGAACATTGCCAACATTGCAGTTGGCCAAAAAGGGTGTATGCGTCTTTTTCTGTATATACTCAAGAAAAGGGCATACATTTTTTAGCCAACCAAACAGGTGGGCACTGGAAATCAATACTACAAAACATATCACTTCGCATATGTCAGAAGAGCCTTCCTCGTAAAGTGTAAACACCAGAAATGCAGGACAGGGCAAGGAGAAAAGGGAGCCCTGTGAGGCTTATAGTGGAAATATATATTGCCAACGGTCACTCTGGAGAAGTGTATTGTGTTTACTAAAGCATCTAAAAAATGAGCTACAGAGCACAGGGCACTTGCACTCATGGACGTATATCTTGGGAAAGACAAAAATGGAGAGGACACAGGCACCCCAATGTTTACCGCCTCTCTGTTTAAAAGATCCTCGACTAGGATATAATTTATATGTCTCTGGAGGGAAAAAATGGATAGAGGTGTGGCACTTATGTAGAGTGGAATATTACTCAGCCTGGAAATCAGTGAAATATGGCCAGTTGTAACAACCCCAGAGTAGTTACGTATGATCATTCAAAGTCACATAATTCAAAAAGAAAAAGACATACGATATTACTAATACATGGAATGTAAACGTGGCTACAAAGTACCTGAATTACAAAACAGAATGGGGTCTCAAATTTAGAAGACCAACTTATGTTTGCTTAAGGAAAAAGGAGAGTTGGGGAGCTGCATAAAACCAGAGATTGAAATTAGCACAGATACCGTTCCATAAGCCAAATATGTAATAGAAAAAACCTACTCCCTGGTCAACGAAATGGACTGAACACGCCATATTCAACACCTACGATTACACCTGACTAGTAAGAATCTTCAAACCCATGGATTTATATGTCTCCGTAAGAAAATGAAGCGTGTGTACAGCGGCATGAATGCAGCAGAGAAAATCCGATAAAACCCATTCTCAAAATGAATTACAAAAACAAAACCCAAGGACAGTGAAATAGAGAGCAATTCTTAAATAATTCATTCAGGGCTTGTGATGCAACCTGGATTTACCACATCTACACCCAGAGCTGAGTGAGACATAAGGTTGGGCACTTCGGGCTGATAGCATTGGTAAGGTTCGATGAGCAAATGCAGACCCTTTGAAGTCATACTGCATGGTACCCATTCCATGGGTCCCAAATCTCCAGGTTAAAGGGATTCTTCCTTCAGCTAAAACATGCATGGGAAACTCACAGTATGGTGCACCATGTGACCGGCAAACGTTTTCAAATGCATCTCAGTTTCGTCCCCTTTTACTCGGGTTCACCATTCCAGACCCTTTACTAACACTCTCCCCACTTGGAGAGTCAGTGCCTTTAACCTGCTGTTTGGCACAGTTTGCAATTTCTGCGCAAGATGAACAGGAATAGGAGAACCAATGAGAGACTATCTGTAGGTGTCTGCACGGGCAAATTTAACGCTCATTTCCCACCAGGAAGAGGAATTAACCAAACGCTCAGCATTTCGTGCCGCAAAAAGATTAGGGCCTGAAGCAATCCTGTGGGTTTGCGGTCAGCTCAAAAGAAAGCAATGTGAAGAAAGGAGCTCAGGGGCACTGTAATTCACAAACCTGCATAGTTATAAATCACAGCTATCGTTCAAAAATATATTGAAGGAAGGCTGCAAAGAGGACTTGAAAGCGGGGCAGAATTGCAGGAAAACGATTTCAGGGGGTAGACTGGAATTGCATTTAAAGCATAGGAAAAGAGGCAGAACGTCGACAATGATGCACTTGGCCAAAAATGGCGTATGCGTTTTTTCCTGAATATATTCAGGAAAAAACGCATACGCACTTTTTGGCCAACCAAGCAAGCATGTTAAAGAAATCTGCACAACAATGAAGTCTCACTGCCCCCCAGTCAAAAGGGCCATGTGAAAAAAGTGTAAAATCCAGAAATGCAGCACAGGCCATGGAGAACAGGGAGCCTTGTTATGCTGATGGGTGGGATGTAAATTGCCAACAGCCACTCTGGAGAAGTGTATGGTGTTTCTTGAAACACCTAAAAAACAAAGCAACGGAGCCTACGGCACTTCCACTTATGATCCTATAGCTTAGGGAAATTAAACTCAAAAACACACAGCCACCCCAAAGTTTCAGACGGCTCTCTTCACAAGAACCTCGTCTACGGTACAAGTTAAATATCTCAGAAAGCGAAAAATGGATAAAGAAGTTGTGGTACGTACGTACAAAGGAATATCACTCACCAATGAAATCTATGTCACCTGGCCTGTCGTGGCATAATGAGTGGATTCAGGTACGATGATTCTAAGTGAAATAAGTCACACAGAAAATGAAACATCATAAGATACCTCTAATACACCGAATGTAATCTTGGCTACACAATAACTGAATTACAAAACAGAACAGGGTCTCCAATTTAGAAAACCAACTTATGTTTGCTTAAGGGGAAAGGTGAGTTGGGGTGCTGCATAAAACCAGAGATAGAAATTAGCACAGATACCATTCCATACGTCAAATATGTAATAGTCAAGACCTACCCCTTGCTCAACGAAATGGGCTAAACACCCTATATTCAACGCCTAGGAATACACCTGACTAGAAAGAATATTCAAACCCATGGATTTATATGTCTCCATAAGAGAATCAAGCGTGTGTACAGCTACATGAAGGCAGCAGATAAAATCCGATAAATCCCATTATCAAAATGTATTACAAAAACAAATCACAATGACAGTGAAATAGAGAGCAATTCTTAAATAATTCATTCAGGGCCTGTGATGCAACCTGGATTTACCTCATCTACACCCAGAGCTGAGTGAGACATAAAGTTGGACACTTCGGGCTGATAGCATTGGTGAGGTTCGATGAGCAAATGCAGACCATTTGAAGTCATACTGCATGGTACCCATTCCATGGGTCCCAACTCTCCAGGTTTAAGCAATTCTTCCTTCAGCTAAAGCATGCATGGGAAACACACAGTATGGTGCAGCGTGTGACCGGGAAACGTTTTCAAATGCATCTCAGTTTTTGTCCCCTTTTACTCGGGTTCACAATTCCAGACCCTTTACTAACACTCTCCCCACTTGGAGAGTCAGTGCCTTTAACCTCCTGTTTTGGACAGTTTGCAATTTCTGCGCAAGATGAACAGGAATAGGGAGAACCAATGAGAGACTAGCTGTAGGTGTCTGCAGGGGCAAATTTAACGCTCATTTCCCACCAGGAAGAGGAATTAACCAAAGGCTCAGCACGCCGTGCCGGAACAAGATTAGGGCCTGAAGCAATCCTGCGGGTTTGCAGCCAGCTCACAAGAAAGCGATTTGAAGAAAGGAGCTCAGGGGCACTGTAATTCACAAACCTGCAGAGTTATAAATGACAGCTATCGTCCAAAAATATATTGAAGGAAGGCTGCGAAGAGGACTTGAAAGCGGGGCAGAATTGCAGGAAAACGATTTCATGGGGTAGACTGGAATTGCATTTAATCATAGGAAAAGAGGCAGAATGTCGACAATGATGCACTTGGCCAAAAAGGGCGTATGCGTTTTTTCCTGAATATATTCAGGAAAAAACGCATACGCACTTTTTGGCCAACCAAGCAAGCATGTTAAAGAAATCTGCACTACAAAGAAGTCTCACTGCCCCCCGGTCAAAAGGGCCATCTGAAAAAAGTGTAAAATCCAGAAATGCAGCACAGGCCATGGAGAACAAGGAGCCTAGTTATGCTGATGGGTGGGATGTAAATTGCCAACAGCCACTCTGGAGAAGTGTATGGTGTTTCCTGAAACACCTAAAAAACAAAGCAACGGAGCCTATGGCACTTCCACTTATGGTCCTATAGATTAGGGAAATGAAAATCCACAACACACAGCCACCCCAAAGTTTCAGACGGCTCTGTTTACAAGAACCTCATCTATGGTACAAGTTAAATATCCCAGAAAGCGAAAAATGGATAAAGAAGTTGTGGTACGTACGTACAATGGAATATCACTCACCAATGAAATCTATGTCATCTGGCCTGTCGTGGCATAATGAGTGGATTCAGGTACGATGATTCTAAGTGAAATAAGTCACACAGAAAATGAAACATCATAAGATATCACTAATACACGGAACGTAATCTTGGCTACACCAGAACTGAATTACAAAACAGAACAGGGTCTCAAACTTAGAAAACCAACTTATGTTTGCTTAAGGGGAAATGTAAGTTGGGGTGCTGTATAAAACCAGAGATAGAAATTAGCACACATACCATTCCATACGTCAAATATGTAATAGTCAAGACCTACCCCTTGCTCAACGAAATGGGCTAAACAGCCTATATTCAACGCCTAAGTATACACCTGACTAGAAACAATTTTCAAACCCATGGATTTATATGTCTCCATAAGAGAATCAAGCGTGTGTACCGCTGCATGAAGGCAGCAGAGAAAATACGATAAATCCCATTATCAAAATGAATTACAAAAACAAAACCCAATGACAGTGAAATAGAGAGCAATTCTTAAATAATTCATTCAGGGCTTGTGATGCAACCTGTATTTACCTCATCTACACCCAGAGCTGAGTGAGACATAAGGTTGGACACTTCGGGCTGATACCATTGGTGAGGTTCGATGAGCAAATGCATACCATTTGAAGTCATACTGCATGGTACCCATTCCAAGGGTCCCAACTCTCCAGGTTTAAGCGATTCTTCCTTCAGCTAAAACATGCATGGGAAACCCACAGTATGGTGCACCGTGTAACCGGGAAACGTTTTCAAATGCATCTCAGTTTTCGTCCCCTTTTACTCGGGTTCACAATTCCAGACCCTTTACTAACACTCTCCCCACTTGGAGAGTCAGTGCCTTTAAACTCCTGTTTGGCACAGTTTGCAATTTCTGCGCAAGATGAACAGGAATAGGGAGAACCAAAGAGAGACTAGCTGTAGGTGTCTGCACGGGCAAATTTAACACTCATTTCCAACCAGGAAGAGGAATTAACCAAACGCTCAGCATGCCGTGCCGGAACCAGATTAGGGCCTGAAGCAATCCTGCGGGTTTGCGGCCAGCTCACAGGAAAGCGATTTGAAGAAATGCACTCCGGGGCACTCTAATTCACAAACCTGCAGAGTTATAAATGACAGCTATCGTCCAAAAATATATTGAAGGAAGGCTGTGAAGAGGACTTGAAAGCGGGGCAGAATTGCAGGAAAACGATTTCAGGGGTTAGACTGGAATTGCATTTAAAGCATAGGAAAAGAGGCAGAACATCCACAATGATGCACTTGGCCAAAAAGGGCGTATGCGTTTTTTCCTGAATATATTCAGGAAAAAACGCATACGCCCTTTTTGGCCAACCAAGCAAGCATGTTAAAGAAATCTGCACTACAATGAAGTCTCACTGCCCCCCGGTCAAAAGGGCCATCTGAAAAAAGTGTAAAATCCAGAAATGCAGCACAGGCCATGGAGAACAGGGAGCCTTGTTATGCTGATGGGTGGGTATGTAAATTGCCAACAGCCACTCTGGAGAAGTGTATGGTGATTCCTGAAACACCTAAAAAACAAAGCAACGGAGCCTACGGCACTTCCACTTATGGTCCTATAGCTTAGGGAAATTAAAATCAAAAACACACAGCCACGCCAAAGTTTCAGACGGCTCTGTTTATAAGAACCTCGTCTACGGTACAAGTTAAATATCCCAGAAAGCGAAAAATGGATAAAGAAGTGGTGGTACGTACGTACAATGGAATATCACTCACCAATGAAATGTATGTCATCTGGCCCGTCGTGGCATAATGAGTGGATTCAGGTACGATGATTCTAAGTGAAATAAGTCACACAGAAAATGAAACATCATAAGATATCACTAATACACCGAATGTAATCTTGGCTACACAATAACTGAATTACAAAACAGAACAGGGTCTCAAATTTAGAAAACCAACTTATGTTTGCTTAAGGGGAAAGGTGAGTTGGGGTGCTGCATAAAACCAGAGATAGAAATTAGCACAGATACCATTCCATACGTCAAATATGTAATAGTCAAGACCTACCCCTTGCTCAACGAAATGGGCTAAACACCCTATATTCAACGCCTAGGAATACACCTGACTAGAAACAATATTCAAACCCATGGATTTATATGTCTCCATAAGAGAATCAAGCGTGTGTACAGCTGCATGCAGGCAGCAGAGAAAATCCGATAAATCCCATTATCAAAATGTATTACAAAAACAAAACACAATGACAGTGAAATAGAGAGCAATTCTTAAATAATTCATTCAGTGCTTGTGATGCAACCTGGATTTACCTCATCTAAACCCAGAGCTGAGTGAGACATAAAGTTGGACACTTCGGGCTGATAGCATTGGTGAGGTTCGATGAGCAAATGCAGACCATTTGAAGTCATACTGCATGGTACCCATTCCATGGGTCCCAACTCTCCAGGTTTAAGCGATTCTTCCTTCAGCTAAAGCATGCATGGGAAACACACAGTATGGTGCAGCGTGTGACCGGGAAACGTTTTCAAATGCATCTCAGTTTTTGTCCCCTTTTACTCGGGTTCACAATTCCAGACCCTTTACAAACACTCTCCCCACTTGGAGAGTCAGTGCCTTTAACCTGCTGTTTGGGACAGTTTGCAATTTCTGCGCTAGATGAACAGGAATAGGGAGAACCAATGAGAGACTAGCTGTAGGTGGCTGCACGGGCAAATTTAACGCTCATTTCCCACCAGGAAGAGGAATTAACCAAAGGCTCAGCATGCCGTGCCGAAACAAGATTATGGCCTGAAGCAATCCTGCGGGTTTGCGGCCAGCTCACAAGAAAGCGATTTGAAGAAAGGAGCTCAGGGGCACTGTAATTCACAAAACTGCAGAGTTATAAATGACAGCTATCGTCCAAAAATATATTGAAGGAAGGCTGCGAAGAGGACATGAAAGCGGGGCAGAATTGCAGGAAAAGGATTTCAGGGGGTAGACTGGAATTGCATTTAAAGCATAGGAAAAGAGGCAGAACGTCGACAATGATGCACTTGGCCAAAAAGGGCGTATGCGTTTTTTCCTGAATATATTCAGGAAAAAACGCATACGCCCTTTTTGGCCAACCAAGCAAGCATGTTAAAGAAATCTGCACTACAATGAAGTCTCACTGCCCCCCGGTCAAAAGGGCCATCTGAAAAAAGTGTAAAATCCAGAAAGGCAGCACAGGCCATGGAGAACAGGGAGCCTTGTTATGCTGATGGGTGGGATGTAAATTGCCAAGAGCCACTCTGGAGAAGTGTATGGTGTTTCCTGAAACACCTAAAAAACAAAGCAACGGAGCCTACGGCACTTCCACTTATGGTCCTATAGATTAGGGAAATTAAAATCGAAAACACACAGCCACGCCAAAGTTTCAGACGGCTCTGTTTACAAGAACCTCATCTACCGTACAAGTTAAATATCTCAGAGAGCGAAAAATGGATAAAGAAGTTGTGGTACGTACGTACAATGGAATATCACTCACCAATGAAATCTATGTCATCTAGCCCGTCGTGGCATAATGAGTGGATTCAGGTACGATGATTCTAAGTGAAATAAGTCACACAGAAAATGAATCATCATAAGATATCACTAATACACTGAATTTAATCTTGGCTACACATGAACTGAATTACAAAACAGAACAGGGTCTCAAATTTAGAAAACCAACATATGTTTGCTTAAGGGGAAAGGTGAGTTGGGGTGCTGCATAAAACTAGAGATAGAAATTAGCACAGATACCATTCCATACGTCAAATATGTAATAGTCAAGACCTCCACTTGGTCAACGAAATGGGCTAAACACCCTATATTCAACGCCTAGGAATACACCTGACTAGTAAGAATCTTCAAACCCATGGATTTATATGTCTCCATAAGAGAATCAAGGGTGTGTACAGCTGCATGAAGGCAGCAGAGAAAATACGATAAATCCTATTGTCAAAATGAATTACAAAAACAAAACACAATGACAGTGAAATAGAGAGCAATTCTTAAATAATTCATTCAGGTCTTGTGATGCAACCTGGATTTACCCCATCTAAACCCAGAGCTGAGTGAGACATAAGGTTGGACACTTCCGGCTGATACCAGTGGTGAGGTTCGATGAGCAAATGTAGACCATTTGAAGTCATACTACATGGTACACATTCCATGGGTCCCAACTCTCCAGGTTTAAGCGATTCTTCCTTCAGCTAAAGCATGCATGGAAAACCCACAGTATGGTGCACCGTGTGACCGGGAAACGTTTTCAAATGCATCTCAGTTTTCGTCCCCTTTTACTCGGGTTCAGAATTCAAGACCCTATACTAACACTCTCCCCACTTGGAGAGTCAGTGCCTTTAACCTGCTGTTTGGCACAGTTTGCAATTTCTGCACAAGATGAACAGGAATAGGGAGAACCAATGAGAGACTAGCTGTAGGTGTCTGCAGGGGCAAATTTAACGCTTATTTCCCACCAGGAAGAGGAATTAACCAAAGGCTCAGCATGCCGTGCTGGTAAAAGATTGGGCCTGAAGCAATCCTGCGGGTTTGGGGCCAGCTCAAAAGAAAGCGATTTGAAGAAAGGAGCTCAGGGGCACTGTAATTCACAAACCTGCAGAGTTATAAATGACAGCTATCATTCAAAAATATATTGAAGGAAGGCTGCAAAGAGGACTTGAAAGCGGGGCAGAATTGCAGGAAAACGATTTCAGGGGTTAGACTGGAATTGCATTTAAAGCATAGGAAAAGAGGCAGAATGTCGACAATGATGCACTTGGCCAAAAAGGGCGTATGCGTTTTTTCCTGATATTCAGGAAAAAACGCATACGCCCTTTTTGGCCAACCAAGCAAGCATGTTAAAGAAATGCACAACAATGAAGTCTCACTGCCCCCCGGTCAAAAGGGCCATCTGAAAAATGTGTAAAATCCAGAAATGCAGCACAAGCCATGGAGAACAGGGAGCCTTGTTATGCTGATGGGTGGGATGTAAATTGCCAACAGCCACTCTGGAGAAGTGTATGGTGTTTCCTGAAACACCTAAAAAACAAAGCAACAGAGCCTACGGCAGTTCCACTTATGGTCCTATAGATTAGGGAAATTAAAGTCAAAAACACACAGCCACCCCAAAGTTTCAGACGGCTCTGTTTACAAGAACCTAATCTACGGTACAAGTTAAATATCCCAGAAAGCGAAAAATGGATAAAGAAATTGCGGTACGTACGTACAATGGAATATCACTCAGCAATGAAATCTATGTCATGAGGCCCGTCGCGGCATAATGAGTGGATTAAGGTACGATGATTCTAAGTGAAATAAGTCACACAGAAAATGAAACATCATAAGATATCACTAATACACGGAATGTACCCTTGGCTACACATGAACTGAATAACAGAACAGGGTCTCAAATTTATAAAACCAACTTATGCTTGCTTAAGGGGAAAGGTGAGTTGGGGTGCTGCATAAAACCAGAGATAGAAATTAGCACAGATACCTTTCCATAAGCCAAATATGTAATAGTCAATGCCTACACCTTGCTCAACGAAATGGACTAAACAACCCATATTCAACGCCTAGGAATACACCTGACTAGTAAGAATCTTCAAACCCATGGATTTATATGTCTCCGTAAGAGAATGAAGCGTGTGTACAGCGGCATGAATGCAGCAGAGATAATCCGATAAATCCCATTATCAAAATGAATTACAAAAACAAAACACAAGGACAGTGAAATAGAGAGCAATTCTTAAATAATTCATTCAGGGCTTGTGATGCAACCTGGATTTACCACATCTACACCCAGAGCTGAGTGAGACATAAGGTTGGGCACTTCGGGCTCATAGCATTGGTGAGTTTCGATGAGCAAATGCAGACCCTTTGAAGTCACACTGCATGGTACCCATTCCATGGGTCCCAACACTCCAGGTTTAAGGGATTCTTCCTTCAGCTAAAACATGTATGTGAAAACCACAGTATGGTGCACTGTGTCACCGGCAAACGTTTTCAAATGCATCCCAGTTTTCGTCCCCTTTTACTCGGTTTCACCATTCCAAACCCTTTACTAACACTCTCCCCAATTGGAGAGTCAGTGCCTTTAACTTCAGGTTTGGCACAGTTTGCAATTTCTGCGCAAGATAAACAGTTATAGGGAGAACCAATGAGAGACTCGCTGTAGGTGTCTGCACGGGCAAATTTAACGCTCATTTCGCACTAGGATGATGAATTAACCAAAGGGTCAGCATGCCGTGCCGGAACAAGATTAGGGCCTGAAGCAATCCAGCGTGTTTGCGGCCAGCTCACAAGATAGTGAGTTGAAGAAAGGAGCTCAGGGGCACTGTAACACACAAACCTGCAGTTATAAATGACAGCTATCGTCCAAAAATATATTGAAGGAAGGCTGCGAAGACGACTTGTAAGCGGGGCAGAATTGCAGGAAAACGATTTCAGGGGGTAGACGGGAATTGCATTTAAAGCATAGGAAAAGAGGCAGAACGTCGACAATGATGCTCTTGGCCAAAAAGGGCGTATGCGTTTTCACCTGAATATATTCAGGAAAAAACGCATACGCCCTTTTTGGCCAACCAAGCAAGCATGTTAAAGAAATCTGCACTACAATGAAGTCTCACTGCTCCCCGGTCAAAAGGGCCATCTGAAAAAAGTGTAAAATCCAGAAAGGCAGCACAGGCCATGGAGAACAGGGAGCCTTGTTATGCTGATGGGTGGGTTGTAAATTGCCAACACCCACTCTGGAGAAGTGTATGGTGTTTCCTGGAACACCTAAAAAACAAAGCAATGGAGCCTACGGCACTTCCACTTATGGTCCTATAGCTTAGAGGAATTAAAATCAAATATGC
Source organism: Delphinapterus leucas (assembly GCF_059928025.1). Lineage (NCBI taxonomy): Eukaryota > Metazoa > Chordata > Mammalia > Artiodactyla > Monodontidae > Delphinapterus > Delphinapterus leucas. The sequence continues at coordinate 16,294,197 of NW_028322236.1, read as the reverse complement.
ACAGCCACCCCAAAGTGTCGGACGGCTCTGTTTACAAGAACCTCGTCTACAGTAAAATTTAAATATCCCAGAATGTGAAAAATGGATAAAGAAGCTGTGGTACGTACGTACAATGGAATATCACTCAGCAATGAAATCTATGTCATCAGGCCAGTCGTGGCATAATGAGTGGATTCAGGTACGATGATTCTAAGTGAAATAAGTCACACAGAAAATGAAACATCATAAGATATCACTAATACATGGAATGTAAACTTGGCTACACATGAACTAAATTACAAAACACAACAGGGTCTCAAATTTAGAAAACCAACTTATGCTTGCTTAAGGGGAAAGGTCAGTTGGGGTGCTGCATCAAACCAGAGATAGAAATTAGCACAGATAAATTCCCATAAGCCAAATATGTAATAGTCAATGCCTACACCTTGCTCAACGAAATGGACTAAACAACACATATTCAACGCCTAGGAATACACCTGACTAGTAAGAATCTTCAAACCCATGGATTTATATGTCTCCATAAGAGAATGAAGCGTGTGTACAGCGGCATGAATGCAGCAGAGAAAATCCGATAAATCCCATTATCAAAATGAATTACAGAAACAAAACACAAGGACAGTGAAATAGAGAGCAATTCTTAAATAATTCATTATGGGCTTGTGATGCAACCTGGATTTACCACACCTACACCCAGAGATGAGTGAGACATAAGGTTGGGCACTTCAGGCTGATAGCATTGGTGAGGTTCGATGAGCAAATGCAGACCCTTTGAAGTCATACTTCATGGTACCAATTCCATGGGTCCCAACACTCCAGGTTTAAGGGATTCTTCCTTCAGCTAATACATGCATGGGAAACCCGCAGTATGGTGAACCGTGTGACCGGGAAATGATTTCAGATGCATCTCAGTTTTAGTCCCCTGGTACTCGGGTTCACCTTTCTAGAAGCTTTACTAACACTCTCCCCATTTGGAGAGTCAGTGTCTTTAACCTCCTGTTCGGCACAGTTTGCAATTTCTGTGCAAGATGAACAGGAATAGGGAGAACCAATGAGAGACTAGCTGTAGGTGTCTGCACGGGCAAATGGAACGCCCATTTCCCACGAGGAAGAGGAATTAACCAAAAGCTCAGCGTGCCCTGCAGGAAACAGATTAGAGCCTGAAGCAATCCTGCGGTTTTGCGGCCAGCTCACAAGAAAGCGAGTTGAAGAAAGGAGCTCAGGGGCACTGTAATTCACAAACCTGCAGAGTTATGAATGACAGCGATCGTCCCAAAATGTATTGAAGTAAGTCTTCGAAGAGGACTTGAAAGCGGGGTAGAATTTCTGGTAAACGGTTTCAGGGGGTAGACTGGAATTGCACTTAAAGCATAGGAAAAGAGGCAGAATATCGACAATGATGCACTTGGCCAAAAAGGGGCGTATGCCACTTTTCGGCCAACCAAGCAAGCGTGTAAAGTAAATCTGCACTACAATGAAGTCTCACTGCCCCCCGGTCAAAAGGGCCATCTGAAAAAAGTGTAAAATCCAGAAAGGCAGCACAGGTCAAGGAGAACAGGGAGCCTTGTTATGCTGATGGGCGGCATGTAAATTGCCAACAGCCACTCTGGAGAAGTGTATGGTGTTTCCTGAAACACGTAGGAAACAAAGCAACACAGCCTATGGCACTTCCACTTATGGTCCTATAGCTTAGGGAATTTAAAATCAAAAACACACAGCCACCCCAAAGTTTGGGACGGCTCTGTTTACAAGAACCTCGTCTACGGTACAAGTTAAATATCCGAGAATGCAAAAAATGGATAAAGAAGTTGTGGTACGTACGTACAATGGAATATCACTCAGCAATGAAATCTACGTCATCAGGCCCGTAGCGGCATAATGAGTGGACTCAGGTACGAGGATTCTACGAGAAATAAGTCACACAGAAAAAGAAACATCATAAGATATCACTAATACACGGAATGTAAACTTGGCTACACATGAACTGAATTACAAAACAGAACAGGGTCACAAATTTAGAAAACCAACTTATGCTTGCTTATGGGGAAAGGTGAGTTGGGGTGCTGCATAAAACCAGAGATGGAAATTAGCACAGATACCGTTCCATAAGCCAAATATATAATAGACAAGACCTACTCCTTGCTCAAGGAAATGGACTCAAAACCACATATTCAACGACTGGGAATATACCTGACAAGTAAGAATCTTAAAACCCATAGATTTATATGTCTCCATAAGGAAATCAAGCGTGTGTACAGCGGACTAAACGCAGCAGTGAAAATCCGATAAATCCCATTATCAAAATAAATTTCAAAAACAAAACACAATGACAGTGAATTAGAGAAGAATTCTTAAATAATTCATTCAGGGCTTGTGATGCAACCTGGATTTACCACATCTACACCCAGAGCTGGGTGAGACATAAGGTTGGACACTTCGGGCTGATAGCATTGGTGAGGTTCGGTGAGCAAACGCAGACCCTTTGAAGTCATACTGCATGGTACCCATTCCATGGGTCCCAACTCTCCAGGTTTAAGGGATTCTTCCTTCAGCTAAAACATGCATGGGAAACCCAGAGTATGGTCCACCATGTGATTGGGAAACGTTTTCAAATGCATCTCAAGTTTCGTCCCCTGGTACTCGGGTTCACCATTCCAGACGTTTAGTAACACTCTCCCCACTTGGAGAGTCAGTGCCTTTAACCTCCTGTTTGGCACAGTTTGCAATTTCTGCGCAAGATGAACAGGAATAGGGAGAACCAATGAGAGACTAGCTCCAGGTTTATGCATGGGCAAATGGAACGCTCATTTCCGACCAGGAAGAGGAATTAACCAAAGGCTCAGCATGCCGTGCCAGAACCAGATTAGGATCTGAGGCAATCCTGTGGGTTTGCGGCCAGCTCACAAGATAGCGAGTTGAAGAAATGAGCTCAGGGGCACGGTAACTCACAAACCGGCAGAGTTATAAATGACAGCTATCGTCCAAAAATATATTGAAGGAAGGCTGCGAAGACGACTTGTAAGTGGGGCAGAATTGCAGGAAAACGATTTCAGGGGGTAGACGGGAATTGCATTTAAAGCATAGGAAAAGAGGCAGAACGTCGACAATGATGCTCTTGGCCAAAAAGGGCGTATGCGTTTTTTCCTGAATATATTCAGGAAAAAACGCATACGCCCTTTTTGGCCAACCAAGCATGCATGTTAAAGAAATCTGCACTACAATGAAGTCTCACTGCCCCCCGGTCAAAAGTGCCATCTGAAAAAAGTGTAAAATCCAGAAAGACAGCACAGGCCATGGAGAACAGCGAGCCTTGTTATGCTGATGGGCGGGATGTAAATTGCCAACAGCCAGTCTGGAAAAATGTATGGTGTTTCCCGGAACATCTAAAAAACAAAGCAACGGAGCCTACGGCACTTCCCCTTATGGTCCTATAGCTTAGGAAAATTAAACTCAAAAACACACAGCCACCCAAAACTCTCCGGTGGCTCTGTTTACAAGAACCTCATCTACGGTACAAGTTAAATATCCCAGAATGTGAAAAATGGATAAAGAATTTGTGGTACGTACGTACAATGGAATATCACACAGCAATGAAATCTATGTCATCAGGCCCGTCGCGGCATAATGAGTGAATTCAGGTACGATGATTGTAAGTGAAATAAGTCACACAGAAAATGAAACATCATAAGATATCACTAATACACGGAATGTAAACTTGGCTACACATGAACTGAATTACAAAACAAAACAGGGTCTCAAATTTAGAAAACCAACTTATGCTTGCTTAAGGGGAAAGGTGAGTTGGGGTGCTGCATAAAACCAGAGATAGAAATTAGCACAGATACCTTTCCATAAGCCAAATATGTAATAGTCAAGACCTACCCCTTGCTCAACGAAATGGACTAAACACCCCATATTCAACGCCTAGGAATACACCTGACTAGTAAGAATCTTCAAAACCATGGATTTATATGTCTCCATAAGAGAATCAAGCATGTGTACAGCTGCATGAAGGCAGCAGAGAAAATCCGATAAATCCCATTATCAAAATGAATTAAAAAACAAAACACAATGACAGTGAAATAGAGAGCAATTCTTAAATAATTCATTCAGGGCTTGTGATGCAACCTGGATTTACCTCATCTACACCCAGAGCTGAGTGAGACAGAAGATTGGACACTTCGGGCTGATAGCATTGGTGAGGTTCGATGAGCAAATGAAGACCATTTGAAGTCATACTGCATGGTACACATTCCATGGGTCCCAACTCTCCAGGTTTAAGCGATTCTTCCTTCAGCTAAAACATGCATGGGAATCCCACAGTATGGTGCACCGTGTGACCGGGAAACGTTTTCAAATGCATCTCAGTTTTCGTCCCCTTTTATTTGGGTTCACTATTCCAGACCCTTTACTAACACGCTCCCCACTTGGAGAGTCAGTGCCTTTAACCTCCTGTTTGGCACAGTTTGCAATTTCTGCGCAAGATGAACAGGAATAGGGAGAACCAATGAGAGACTAGCTGTAGGTGTCTGCACGGGCAAATTTAACGCTCATTTCCCACCAGGAAGAGGAATTAACCAAAGGCCCCACATGCCGTGCCGCAACAAAATTAGGGCCTGAAGCAATCCTGCGGGTTTGCGGCCAGCTCAAAAGAAAGCGATTTGAAGAAAGGAGCTCAGGGGCACTGTAATTCACAAACCTGCAGAGTTATAAATGACAGCTATCGTCCAAAAATATATTGAAGGAAGGCTGCGAAGAGGACTTGAAAGCGGGGCAGAATTGCAGGAAAACGATTTCAGGGGGTAGACTGGAATTGCATTTAAAGCATAGGAAAAGAGGCAGAACGACGACAATGATGCACTTGGCCAAAAAGAGCGTATGCGTTTTTTCCTGAATATATTTAGGAAAAAACGCATACGCCCTTTTTGGCCAACCAAGCAAGCATGTTAAAGAAATCTGCACTACAATGAAGTCTCACTGCCCCCGGGTCAAAAGGGCCATCTGAAAAAAGTGTAAAATCCAGAAATGCCGCACAGGCCATGGAGCACAGGGAGCCTTGTTATGCTGATGGGTGGGATGTAAATTGCCAACAGCCACTCTGGAGAAGTGTATGGTGTTTCCTGAAACATCTAAAAAACAAAGCAACGGAGCCTACGGCACTTCCCCTTATGGTCCTATAGCTTAGGAAAATTAAAATCAAAAACACACAGCCACCCAAAAGTCTCGGGCGGCTCTGTTTACAAGAACCTCGTCTACCGTACAAGTTAAATATCCCAGAATGTGAAAAATGGATAAACATGTTGTGGTACGTACGTACAATGGAATATCACACAGCAATGAAATCTATGTCATCAGGCCCGTCACGGCATAATGAGTGGATTCAGGTACGATGATTCTAAGTGAAATAAGTCACACAGAAAATGAAACATCATAAGATATCACTAATACACGGAATGTAAACTTGGCTACACATGAACTGAATTACAAAACAGAACAGGGTCTCAAATTTAGGAAACCAACTTATGCTTGCTTAAGGGGAAAGGTGAGTTGGGGTGCTGCATAAAACCAGAGATAGAAATTAGCACAGATACCTTTCCATAAGCCAAATATGTAATGGTCAAGACCTACCCCTTGCTCAACGAAATGGACTAAACACCCCATATTCAATGCCTAGGAATACACCTGACTAGTAAGAATCTTCAAACCCATGGATTTATATGTCTCCGTAAGAGAATGAAGCGTGTGTACAGCGGCATGAATGCAGCAGAGAAAATCCGATAAATCCCATTATCAAAATGAATTACACAAACAAAACCCAAGGACAGTGAAATAGAGAGCAATTCTTAAATAATTCATTCAGGGCTTGTGATGCAACCTGGATTTACCACCTCTACACCCAGAGCTGAGTGAGACATAAGGTTGGGCACTTCGGGCTGATAGCATTGGTGAGGTTCAATGAGCAAATGCAGACCCTTTGAAGTCATACAGCATGGTACCCTTTCCATGGGACCCAACTCTCCAAGTTTAAGGGATTCTTCCTTCAGCTAAAACATGCATGGGAAACCCACAGTATGGTGCACCGTGAGACTGGCAAACGTTTTCAAATGCATCTCAGTTTTCGTCCCCTTTTACTCGGGTTCACCATTCCAGACCCTTTACGAACACTCTCCCCACTTGGAGAGTCAGTGCCTTTAACCTCCTGTTGGGCACAGTTTGCAATTTCTGCGCAAGATGAAAACGAATAGGGAGAACCAATGAGAGACTAGCTGTAGGTGTCTGCACGGGCAAATTTAACGCTCATTTCCCACCAGGAAGAGGAATTAACCAAAGGCTCAGCATGCCGTGCCGGAACCAGATTAGGGCCTGAAGCAATCCTGTGGGTTTGCGGCCAGCTCACAAGATAGCGAGTTGAAGAAAGGAGCTCAGGGGCACTGTAACTCACAAACCTGCAGAGTTATAAATGACAGCTATCGTCCAAAAATATATTGAAGGAACGCTGCGAAGACGACTTGTAAGCGGGACAGATTTGCAGGAAAACGATTTCAGGGGGTAGACGGGAATTGCATTTAAAGCATAGGAAAAGAGGCAGAACGTCGACAATGATGCTCTTGGCCAAAAAGGGCGTATGCGTTTTTTCCTGAATATATTCAGGAAAAACACATACGCCCTTTTTGGCCAACCAAGCAAGCATGTTAAAGAAATCTGCACTACAATGAAGTCTCACTGCCCCCCGGTCAAAAGGGCCATGAGAAAAAAGTGTAAAATCCAGAAAGGCAGCACAGGCCATGGAGAACAGGGAGCCTTGTTATGCTGATGGGTGGGATGTAAATTGCCAACAGCCACTCTGGAGAAGTGTATGGTGTTTCCCGGAACACCGAAAAAACAAAGCTACGGAGCCTACGGCACTTCCACTTATGGTCCTATAGCTTAGGGAAATTAAAATCAAAAACACACAGCCACCCCAAAGTGTCGGACGGCTCTGTTTACAAGAACCTCGTCTACGGTACAAGTTAAATATCCCAGAATGTGAAAAATGGATAAAGAAGTTGTGGTACGTACGTACAATGGAATATCACTCAGCAATGAAATCTATGTCATCAGGCCCGTCGCGGCATAATGAGTGGATTCAGGTACGATGATTCTAAGTGAAATAAGTCACACAGAAAATGAAACATCATAAGATATCACTAATACACGGAATGTAAACTTGGCTACACATGAACTGAATTACAAAACAGAACAGGGTCTCAAATTTAGAAAACCAACTTATGCTTGCTTAAGGGGAAAGGTGAGTTGGGGTGCTGCATAAAACCAGAGATAGAAATTAGCACAGATACCTTTCCATAAGCCAAATATGTAATAGTCAAGACCTACCCCTTGCTCAACGAAATGGACTAAACACCCCATATTCAACGCCTAGGAATACACCTGACTAGTAAGAATCTTCAAACCCATGGATTTATATGTCTCCGTAAGAGAATGAAGCGTGTGTACAGCGGCATGAATGCAGCAGAGAAAATCCGATAAATCCCATTATCAAAATGAATTACACAAACAAAACCCAAGGACAGTGAAATAGAGAGCAATTCTTAAATAATTCATTCAGGGCTTGTGATGCAACCTGGATTTACCACATCTACACCCAGAGCTGAGTGAGACATAAGGTTGGGCACTTCGGGCTGATAGCATTTGTGAGGTTCGATGAGCAAATGCAGTCCCTTTGAAGTCATACAGCATGGTACCCATTCCATGGGTCCCAACTCTCCAAGTTTAAGGGATTCTTTCTTCAGCTAAAACATGCATGGGAAACCCACAGTATGGTGCACCGTGAGACTGGCAAACGTTTTCAAATGCATCTCAGTTTTCGTCCCCTTTTACTCGGGTTCACCATTCCAGACCCTTTACGAACACTCTCCCCACTTGGAGAGTCAGTGCCTTTAACCTCCTGTGGGGCACAGTTTGCAATTTCTGCGCAAGATGAAAAGGAATAGGGAGAACCAATGAGAGACTAGCTCTAGGTGTCTGCACGGGCAAATTTAACGCTCATTTCCCACCAGGAAGAGGAATTAACCAAAGGCTCAGCATGCCGTGCCAGAACCAGATTAGGGTCTGAGGCAATCCTGTGGGTTTGCGGCCAGCTCACAAGATAGCGAGTTGAAGAAATGAGCTCAGGGGCACGGTAACTCACAAACCTGCAGAGTTATAAATGACAGCTATCGTCCAAAAATTTATTGAAGGAAGGCTGCGAAGACGACTTGTAAGTGGGGCAGAATTGCAGGAAAACGATTTCAGGGGGTAGACGGGAATTGCATTTAAAGCATAGGAAAAGAGGCAGAACGTCGACAATGATGCTCTTGGCCAAAAAGGGCGTATGCGTTTTTTCCTGAATATATTCAGGAAAAACACATACGCCCTTTTTGGCCAACCAAGCAAGCATGTTAAAGAAATCTGCACTAAAATGAAGTCTCACTGCCCCCCGGTCAAAAGGGCCATCTGAAAAAAGTGTAAAATCCAGAAAGGCAGCACAGGCCATGGAGAACAGGGAGCCTTGTTATGCTGATGGGCGGGATGTAAATTGCCAACAGCCACTCTGGAGAATTGTATGGTGTTTCCCGGAACACCGAAAAAACAAAGCTACGGAGCCTACGGCACTTCCACTTATGGTCCTATAGCTTAGGGAAATTAAAGTCAAAAACACACAGCCACCCCAAAGTGTCGGACGGCTCTGTTTACAAGAACCTCGTCTACGGTACAAGTTAAATATCCCAGAATGTGAAAAATGGATAAAGAAGTTGTGGTACGTACGTACAATGGAATATCACTCAGCAATGAAATCTATGTCATCAGGCCCGTCGCGGCATAATGAGTGGATTCAGGTACGATGATTCTAAGTGAAATAAGTCACACAGAAAATGAAACATCATAAGATATCACTAATACACGGAATGTAAACTTGGCTACACATGAACTGAATTACAAAACAGAACAGGGTCTCAAATTTAGGAAACCAACTTATGCTTGCTTAAGGGGAAAGGTGAGTTGGGGTGCTGCATAAAACCAGAGATAGAAATTAGCACAGATACCTTTCCATAAGCCAAATATGTAATAGTCAAGACCTACCCCTTGCTCAAAGAAATGGACTAAACACCCCATATTCAATGCCTAGGAATACACCTGACTAGTAAGAATCTTCAAACCCATGGATTTATATGTCTCCGTAAGAGAATGAAGCGTGTGTACAGCGGCATGAATGCAGCAGAGAAAATCCGATAAATCCCATTATCAAAATGAATTACACAAACAAAACCCAAGGACAGTGAAATAGAGAGCAATTCTTAAATAATTCATTCAGGGCTTGTGATGCAACCTGGATTTTCCACCTCTACACCCAGAGCTGAGTGAGACATAAGGTTGGGCACTTCGGGCTGATAGCATTGGTGAGGTTCGATGAGCAAATGCAGACCCTTTGAAGTCATACAGCATGGTACCCATTCCATGGGTGCCAACTCTCCAAGTTTAAGGGATTCTTCCTTCAGCTAAAACATGCATGGGAAACCCACAGTATGGTGCACCGTGTGACTGGCAAACGTTTTCAAATGCATCTCAGTTTTCGTCCCCTTTTACTCGGGTTCACCATTCCAGACCCTTTACGAACACTCTCCCCACTTGGAGAGTCAGTGCCTTTAACCTCCTGTTGGGCACAGTTTGCAATTTCTGCGCAAGATGAAAAGGAATAGGGAGAACCAATGAGAGACTAGCTGTAGGTGTCTGCACGGGCAAATTTAACGCTCATTTCCCACCAGGAAGAGGAATTAACCAAAGGCTCAGCATGCCGTGTCGGAACCAGATTAGGGCCTGAAGCAATCCTGTGGGTTTGCGGCCAGCTCACAAGATAGCGAGTTGAAGAAAGGAGCTCAGGGGCACTGTAACTCACAAACCTGCAGAGTTATAAATGACAGCTATCGTCCAAAAATATATTGAAGGAACGCTGCGAAGACGACTTGTAAGCGGGACAGATTTGCAGGAAAACGATTTCAGGGGGTAGACGGGAATTGCATTTAAAGCATAGGAAAAGAGGCAGAACGTCGACAATGATGCTCTTGGCCAAAAAAGGCGTATGCGTTTTTTCCTGAATATATTCAGGAAAAACACATACGCACTTTTTGGCCAACCAAGCAAGCATGTTAAAGAAATCTGCACTACAATGAAGTCTCACTGCCCCCCGGTCAAAAGGGCCATCTGAAAAAAGTGTAAAATCCAGAAAGGCAGCACAGGCCATGGAGAACCGGGAGCCTTGTTATGCTGATGGGCGGGATGTAAATTGCCAACAGCCACTCTGGAGAAGTGTATGGTGTTTCCCGGAACACCGAAAAAACAAAGCTATGGAGCCTACGGCACTTCCACTTATGGTCCTATAGCTTAGGGAAATTAAAGTCAAAAACACACAGCCACCCCAAAGTGTCGGACGGCTCTGTTTACAAGAACCTCGTCTACGGTACAAGTTAAATATCCCAGAATGTGAAAAATGGATAAAGAAGTTGTGGTACGTACGTACAATGGAATATCACTCAGCAATGAAATCTATGTCATCAGGCCCGTCGCGGCATAATGAGTGGATTCAGGTACGATGATTCTAAGTGAAATAAGTCACACAGAAAATGAAACATCATAAGATATCACTAATACACGGAATGTAAACTTGGCTACACATGAACTGAATTACAAAACAGAACAGGGTCTCAAATTTAGGAAACCAACTTATGCTTGCTTAAGGGGAAAGGTGAGTTGGGGTGCTGCATAAAACCAGAGATAGAAATTAGCACAGATACCTTTCCATAAGCCAAATATGTAATGGTCAAGACCTACCCCTTGCTCAACGAAATGGACTAAACACCCCATATTCAATGCCTAGGAATACACCTGACTAGTAAGAATCTTCAAACCCATGGATTTATATGTCTCCGTAAGAGAATGAAGTGTGTGTACAGCGGCATGAATGCAGCAGAGAAAATCCGATAAATCCCATTATCAAAATGAATTACACAAACAAAACCCAAGGACAGTGAAATAGAGAACAATTCTTAAATAATTCATTCAGGGCTTGTGATGCAACCTGGATTTACCACATGTACACCCAGAGCTGAGTGAGACATAAGGTTGGGCACTTCGAGCTGATAGCATTGGTGAGGTTCGATGAGCAAATGCAGACCATTTGAAGTCATACAGCATGGTACCCATTCCATGGGTCCCAACTCTCCAAGTTTAAGGGATTCTTCCTTCAGCTAAAACATGCATGGGAAACCCACAGTATGGTGCACCGTGTGACTGGCAAACGTTTTCAAATGCATCTCAGTTTTCGTCCCCTTTTACTCGGGTTCACCATTCCAGACCCTTTACGAACACTCTCCCCACTTGGAGAGTCAGTGCCTTTAACCTCCTGTTGGGCACAGTTTGCAATTTCTGCGCAAGATGAAAAGGAATAGGGAGAACCAATGAGAGACTAGCTCTAGGTGTCTGCACGGGCAAATTTAACGCTCATTTCACACCAGGAAGAGGAATTAACCAAAGGCTCAGCATGCCGTGCCGGAACCAGATTAGGGCCTGAAGCAATCCTGTGGGTTTGCGGCCAGCTCACAAGATAGCGAGTTGAAGAAAGGAGCTCAGGGGCACTGTAACTCACAAACCTGCAGAGTTATAAATGACAGCTATTGTCCAAAAATATATTGAAGGAAGGCTGCGAAGACGACTTGTAAGCGGGACAGATTTGCAGGAAAACGATTTCAGGGGGTAGACGGGAATTGCATTTAAAGCATAGGAAAAGAGGCAGAACATCGACAATGATGCTCTTGGCCAAAAAGGGCGTATGCGTTTTTTCCTGAATATATTCAGGAAAAAACGCATACGCCCTTTTTGGCCAACCAAGCAAGCATGTTAAAGAAATCTGCACTACAATGAAGTCTCACTGCCCCCCGGTCAAAAGGGCCATCTGAAAAAAGTGTAAAATCCAGAAAGGCAGCACAGGCCATGGAGAACAGGGAGCCTTGTTATGCTGATGGGCGGGATGTAAATTGCCAACAGCCACTCTGGAGAAGTGTATGGTGTTTCCAGGAACACCGAAAAAACAAAGCTACGGAGCCTACGGCATTTCCACTTATGGTCCTATAGCTTAGGGAAATTAAAATCAAAAACACACAGCCACCCCAAAGTGTCGGACGGCTCTGTTTACAAGAACCTCGTCTACGGTACAAGTTAAATATCCCAGAATGTGAAAAATGGATAAAGAAGTTGTGGTACGTACGTACAATGGAATATCACTCAGCAATGAAATCTATGTCATCAGGCCCGTCGCGGCATAATGAGTGGATTCAGGTACGATGATTCTAAGTGAAATAAGTCACACAGAAAATGAAACATCATAAGATATCACTACTACACGGAATGTAAACTTGGCTACACATGAACTGAATTACAAAACAGAACAGGGTCTCAAATTTAGAAAACCAACTTATGCTTGCTTAAGGGGAAAGGTGAGTTGGGGTGCTGCATAAAACCAGAGATAGAAATTAGCACAGATACCTTTCCATAAGCCAAATATGTAATAGTCAAGACCTACCCCTTGCTCAACGAAATGAACTAAACACCCCATATTCAACGCCTAGGAATACACCTGACTAGTAAGAATCTTCAAACCCATGGATTTATATGTCTCCGTAAGAGAATGAAGCGTGTGTACAGCGGCATGAATGCAGCAGAGAAAATCCGATAAATCCCATTATCAAAATGAATTACACAAACAAAACCCAAGGACAGTGAAATAGAGAGCAATTCTTAAATAATTCATTCAGGGCTTGTGATGCAACCTGGATTTACCATATCTACACCCAGAGCTGAGTGAGACATAAGCTTGGGCACTTCGGGCTGATAGCATTGGTGAGGTTCGATGAGCAAATGCAGACCCTTTGAAGTCATACAGCATGGTACCCATTCCATGGGTGCCAACTCTCCAAGTTTAAGGGATTCTTCCTTCAGCTAAAACATGCATGGGAAACCCACAGTATGGTGCACCGTGTGACTGGCAAACGTTTTCAAATGCATCTCAGTTTTCGTCCCCTTTTACTCGGGTTCACCATTCCAGACCCTTTACGAACACTCTCCCCACTTGGAGAGTCAGTGCCTTTAACCTCCTGTTGGGCACAGTTTGCAATTTCTGCGCAAGATGAAAAGGAATAGGGAGAACCAATGAGAGACTAGCTCTAGTTGTCTGCACGGGCAAATTTAACGATCATTTCACACCAGGAAGAGGAATTAACCAAAGGCTCAGCATGCCGTGCCGGAACCAGATTAGGGCCTGAGGCAATCCTGTGGGTTTGCGGCCAGCTCACAAGATAGCGAGTTGAAGAAAGGAGCTCAGGGGCACTGTAACTCATAAACCTGCAGAGTTATAAATGACAGCTATCGTCCAAAAATATATTGAAGGAAGGCTGAGAAGACGACGTGTAACCGGGACAGATTTGCAGGAAAACGACTTCAGGGGGTAGACGGGAATTGCATTTAAAGCATAGGAAAAGAGGCAGAACGTCGACAATGATGCTCTTGGCCAAAAAGGGCGTATGCGTTTTTTCCTGAATATATTCAGGAAAAAACACATACGCCCTTTTTGGCCAACGAAGCAAGCATGTTAAAGAAATCTTCACTACAATGATGTCTCACTGCCCCCCGGTCAAAAGGGCCATCTGAAAAAAGTGTAAAATCCAGAAAGGCAGCACAGGCCATGGAGAACAGGGAGCCTTGTTATGCTGATGGGCGGGATGTAAATTGCCAACAGCCACTCTGGAGAAGTGTATGGTGTTTCCCGGAACACCGAAAAAACAAAGCTACGGAGCCTACGGCACTTCCACTTATGGTCCTATAGCTTAGGGAAATTAAAATCAAAAACACACAGCCACCCCAAAGTGTCGGACGGCTCTGTTTACAAGAACCTCGTCTACGGTACAAGTTAAATATCCCAGAATGTGAAAAATGGATAAAGAAGTTGTGGTACGTACGTACAATGGAATATCTCTCACCAGTGAAATCTATGTCAACTGGCCCGTCGTGGCATAATGAGTGGATTCAGGTACGATGATTCTAAGTGAAATAAGTCACACAGAAAATGAAACATCATAAGGTATCACTAATACACGGAATGTAATCCTGGCTACACATGAACTGAATTACAAAAGAGAACAGGGTCTCAAATTTAGAAAACCAACTTATGCTTGCTTAAGGGGAAAGGTGAGTTGGGGTGCTGCATAAAACCAGAGATAGAAATTAGCACAGATACCATTCCATACGTCAAATATGTAATAGTCAAGACCTCCCCCTTGCTCAACGAAATGGGCTAAACACCCTATATTCAACGGCTAGGAATACACCTCACTAGTAAGAATCTTCAAACCCATGGATTTACATGTCTCCATAAGAGAATCAAGCGTGTGTACAGCTGCATGAAGGCAGCAGAGAAAATGCGATAAATCCCATTATCAAAATGAATTACAAAAACAAAACAAAATGACACTGAAATAGAGAGCGATTCTTAAATAATTCATTCAGGGCTTGTGATACAACCTGGATTTACCTCATCTACACCCAGAGCTGAGTGAGACATAAGGTTGGACACTTCGGGCTGATAGCATTGGTGAGGTTCGATGAGCAAATGCAGACCATTTGAAGTCATACTGCATGGTACCCATTCCATGGGTCCCAACTCTCCAGGTTTAAGCGATTCTTCCTTCAGCTAAAACATGCATGGGAAACCCACAGTATGGTGCACCGTGTGACCGGGAAACGTTTTCAAATGCATCTCAGTTTTCGGCCCCTTTTACTCAGGTTCACCATTCCAGACCCTTTACTAACACTCTCCCAACTTGCAGAGTCACTGCCTTTAACCTGCTGTTTGGCACAGTTTGCAATTTCTGCGCAAGATGAACAGAAATAGGGAGAACCAATGAGAGACTAGCTGTAGGTGTCTGCACGGGCAAATTTAACGCTCATTTCCAACCAGGAAGAGGAATTAACCAAACGCGCAGCATGCCGTGCCGGAACCAGATTAGGGCCTGAATCAATCCTTCGGGTTTGCGGCCAGCTCACAAGAAAACGATTTGAAGAAAGGAGCTCAGGGGCACTGTAATTCACAAACCTGCAGAGTTATAAATGACAGCTATCGTCCAAAAATATATTGAAGGAAGGCTGCGAAGAGGATTTGAAAGCGGGGCAGAATTGCAGGAAATCGATTTCAGGGGGTGACTGGAATTTCATTTAAAGAATAGGAAAAGAGGCAGAACGTCGACAATGATGCACTTGGCCAAAAAGTGCGTATGCGTTTTTTCCTGAATATATTCAGGAAAAAACGCATACGCACTTTTTGGCCAACCAAGCAAGCATGGTAAAGAAATCTGCACTAAAATGAAGTCTCACTGCCCCCAGGTCAAAAGGGCCATCTGAAAAAAGTGTAAAATCCAGAAATGCAGCACAGGCCATGGAGAACAGGGAGCCTTGTTATGCAGATGGGTGGGATGTAAGTTGCCAACAGCCACTCTGGAGAAGTGTATCGTGAATCCTGACACCTAAAAAACTAAGCAACGGAGCCTACGGCAATTCCACTTATGGTCCTATAGCTTAGGGAAATTAAATTCAAAAACACACAGCCACCCCAAAGTTTCAGACGGCTCTGTTTACAAGAACCTCATCTACGGTACAAGTTAAATATCCAAAAAAGCGAAAAATGGATAAAGAAGTTGTGGTACGTACGTACAATGGAATATCACTCACCAATGAAATCTATGTCATCAGGCCCATCGTGGCATAAGAAGTGGTTTCAGGTACAATGATTCTAAGTGAAATAAGTCACACAGAAAATGAAACATCATAAGATATCAATAATACACGGAATGTAATTTTGGCTACACATGAACTGAATTACAAAACAGAACAGGTTCTCAAATTTAGAAAACCAACTTATGTTTGCTTAAGGGGAAAGGTGAGTTGGGGTGCTGCATAAAACCAGAGATAGAAATTAGCACAGATACCATTCCATACGTCAAATATGTAATAGTCAAGACCTACCCGTTGCTCAACGAAATGGGCTAAACACCCTATATTCAACGCCTAGGAATACACCTGACTAGTAAGAATCTTCAAACTGATAGATTTATATGTCTCCATAAGAGAATCAAGCGTGTGTACAGCTGCATGAAGGCAGCAGAGAAAATCCGATAAATCCCATTATCAAAATGAATTACAAAAACAAAACACAATGCCAGTGAAATAGAGAGCAATTCTTACATAATTCATTCAGGGCTTGTGATGCAACCTGGATTTACCTCATCTACACCCAGAGCTGAGTGAGACATAAGGTTGGACACTTCGGACTGATACCATTGGTGAGGTTCGATGAGCAAATGCAGACCCTTTGAAGTCCTACTTCATGGGACCCATTTCATGGGTCCCAAGTCTCCAGGTTTAAGCGATTCTTCCTTCAGCTAAAACATGCATGGGAATCCCACAGTATGGTGCACCATGTGACCGGGAAACCTTTTCAAATGCATCTCAGTTTTCGTCCCGTTTTACTCGGGTTCACAATTCCAGACCCTTTACTAACACTCTCCCCACTTGGAGAGTCAGTGCCTTTAACCTGCTGTTTGGCACAGTTTGCAATTTCTGCGCAAGATGAACAGGAATAGGGAGAACCAATGAGAGACTAGCTGTAGGTGTCTGCACGGGCAAATTTAACGCTCATTTCCCACCAGGAAGAGGAATTAACCAAAGGCTCAGCATGCCGTGCCGGAACCAGATTAGGGCCTGAAGCAATCCTGCGGGTTTGCGGCCAGCTCAAAAGAAAGCGATTTGAAGAAAGGAGCTCAGGGTCACTGTAATACACAAACCTGCAGAGTTATAAATGACAGCTATCGTCCAAAAATATATTGAAGGAAGGCTGGAAGAGGACTTGAAAGCGGGGCAGAATTGCAGGAAATTGATTTCAGGGGGTAGACTGGAATTGCATTTAAAGCATAGGAAAAGAGGCAGAAGGTCGACAATGATGCACTTGGCCAAAAAGGGCGTATGCGTTTTTTCCTGAATATATTCAGGAAAAAACGCATAAGCTCTTTTTGGCCAACCAAGCAAGCATGTTAAAGAAATCTGCACTACAATGAAGTCTCACTGCCCCCCGGTCAAAAGGGCCATCTGAAAAAAGTGTAAAATCCAGAAATGCAGAACAGGCTATGGAGAACAGGGAGCCTTGTTATGCTGATGGGTGGGATGTAAATTGCCAACAGCCACTCTGGAGAAGTGTATGGTGTTTCCTGAAACACCTAAAAAACAAAGCAACGGAGCCTACGGCACTTCCACTCATGGTCCTATAGCTTAGGGAAATTAAAATCAAAAACACACAGCCACCCCAAAGTTTGGGACGGCTCTGTTTACAAGAAACTCGTCTACGGTACAAGTTAAATATCCCAGAAAGCGAAAAATGGATAAAGAAGTTGTGGTACGTACGTACAATGGAATATCACTCACCAATGAAGTCTATGTCATCTGGCACGTCCTGGCATAATGAGTGGATTCAGGTACGATGATTCTAAGTGAAATAAGTCACACAGAAAATGAAACATCATAAGGTATCAGTAATACACGGAATGTAATCTTGGCTACACATGAACTGAATTACAAAACAGAACAGGGTCTGAAATTTAGAAAACCAACTTATGTTTGCGTAAGGGGAAAGGTGAGTTGGGGTGCTGCATAAAACCAGAGTTAGAAATTAGCACAGATACCATTCCATACGTCAAATAAGTAATAGTCAAGACCTACACCTTGCTCAACGAAATGGGCTAAACACCCTATATTCAACGCCTAGGAATACACCTGACTAGTAAGAATCTTCAAACCCATGGATTTATATGTCTCCATAAGAGAATCAAGCGTGTGTACAGCTGCATGAAGGCAGCAGAGAAAATCCGATAAATCCTATTATCAAAATGAATTACAAAAACAAAACACAATGACAGTGAAATAGAGAGCAATTGTTAAATAATTCATTCAGGGCTTGTGATGCAACCTGGATTTACCTCATCTACACCCAGAGCTGAGTGAGACATAAGGTTGGACTCTTCGGGCTGATGGCATTGGTGAGGTCCGATGAGCAAATGCAGACCATTTGAAGTCATACTGCATGCTACCCATTCCATGGGTCCCAAATCTCCAGGATTAAGCGATACTTCCTTCAGCTAAAACATGCATGGGAAACCCAAAATATGGTGCACCGTGTGACCGGGAAACGTTTTCAAATGCATCTCAGTTTTCTTCCCCTTTTACTCGGGTTCACAATTCCAGACCCTTTACTAACACTCTCCCCACATGGAGAGTCAGTGCCTTGAACCTGCTGTTTGGCACCGTTTGCAATTTCTGCGC
The DNA here is from genome assembly GCF_059928025.1 of Delphinapterus leucas. Lineage (NCBI taxonomy): Eukaryota > Metazoa > Chordata > Mammalia > Artiodactyla > Monodontidae > Delphinapterus > Delphinapterus leucas. Next base: position 16,275,750 of record NW_028322236.1, on the reverse strand, counting down.
AAGATGAACAGGAATAGAGAGAGCCAATGAGAGACTAGCTGTAGGTGTCTGCACGGGCAAATTTAACGCTCATTTCCCACCAGGAAGAGGAATTAACCAAAGGATCAGCATGCCGTGCCAGAACCAGGTTAGGGCCTGAAGCAATCCTGCGGGTTTGCGGCCAGCTCACAAGAAAGCGATTTGAAGAAAGGAGCTCAGGGGTACTCTAATTCACAAACCCTCAGAGTTATAAATGACAGCTATCGTCCAAAAATATATTGAAGGAAGGCTGCGAAGAGGACTTGAAAGCGGGACAGAATTGCAGGAAAACGATTTCACGCGGTAGACTGGAATTGCATTTAAAGCATAGGAAAAGAGGCAGAACGTCGACAATGATGCACTTGGCCAAAAAGGGCCTATGCGTTTTTTTCCTGAATATATTCAGGAAAAAACGCATACGCACTTTTTGGCCAACCAAGCAAGCATGTTAAAGAAATCTGCACTACAATGATGTCTCACTGCCCCCAGGTCAAAAGGGCCATCTGAAAAAAGTGTAAAATCCAGAAATGCAGCACAGGCCATGGAGAACAGGGAGCCTTGTTATGCTGATGGGTGGGATGTTAATTGCCAACCGCCACTCTGGAGAAGTGTATGGTGTTTCCTGAAACACCTAAAAAACTAAGCAACGGAGCCTACGGCACTTCCACTTATGGTCCTATAGCTTAGGGAAATTAAAATCAATAACACACAGCCACCCCAAAGTTTCAGACGGCTCTGTTTACAAGAACCTCGTCTACGGTACAAGTTAAATATCCCAGAAAGCGAAAAATGGATAAAGAAGTTGTGGTACGTACGTACAATGGAATATCAGTCACCAATGAAATCTATGTCATCTGGCCCATCGTGGCATAATGAGTGGATTCAGGTACGATGATTCTAAGTGAAATACGTCACACAGAAAATGAAACATCATAAGATATCACTAATACACCGAATGTAATCTTGGCTACACATGAAATGAATTACAAAACAGAACAGGGTCTCAAATTTAGAAAACCAACTTATGTTTGCATAAGGGGAAAGGTGAGTTGGGGTGCTGCATAAAACCAGAGTTAGAAATTAGCACAGATACCATTCCATAAGTCAAATACGTAATAGTCAAGACCTACCACTTGCTCAACGAAATGGGCTAAACACACTATATTCGACGCCTAGGAATACACCTGACTAGTAAGGATCTTCAAAACCATGGATTTATATGTCTCCATAAGAGAATCAAGCGTGTGTACAGCTGCATGAAGGCAGCAGAGAAAATCCGATAAATCCGATTATCAAAATGAATTACAAAAACAAAACACAATGACAGTGAAATAGAGAGCAATTCTTAAAGAATTCATTCAGGGCTTGTGAGGCAACCTGGATTTACCTCATCTACACCCAAAGCTGAATGACACATAAGGTTGGACACTCCGGGCTGATAGCATTGGTGAGGTTCGATGAGAAAATGCAGACCCTTTGAAGTCATACTGCATGGGACCCATTCCATGGGTCCCAACTCTCCAGGTTTAAGGGATTCTTCCTTCAGCTAAAACATGCATGGGAAATCCACAGTATGGTGCACCGTGTGACTGGGAAATGTTTTCAAATGCATCTCAGTTTCCGTCCCCTTTTACTCGGGTTCACAATTCCAGACACTTTACTAAAACTCTCCCCACTTGGGTAGTCAGTGCCTTTAACCTGCTGTTTCGCACAGTTTGCAATTTCTGGACAAGATGAACAGTAATAAGGAGAACCAATGAGAGACTAGCTGTAGGTGTCTGCACGGGCAAATTTAACGATCATTTCCCACCAGGAAGAGGAATTAACCAAACGCTCACCATGCCGTGCCAGAAACAGATTAGGGCCTGAAGCAATCCTCCGGGTTTGCGGCCAGCTCTCAAGAAAGCGATTTGAAGAAAGGAGCTCAGGGTCACTGTAATTCACAAACCTGCAGAGTTATAAATGACAGCTATCGTCCAATAATATATTGAAGGAAGGCTGCGAAGAGGACTTGAAAGCGGGGCAGAATTGCAGGAAAACGATTTCAGGGGGTAGACTGGAATTGCATTTAAAGCATAGGAAAAGAGGCAGAACGTCGACAATGATGCACTTGGCCAAAAAGGGCGTATGCGTTTTTTCCTGAATATATTCAGGAAAAAACTCATACGCGCTTTTTGGACAACCAAGCAAGCATGTTAAAGAAATCTGTACTACAATGAAGTCTCACTGCCCCCCCGTCAAAAGGGCCATCTGAAAAAAGTGTAAAATCCAGAAAGGCAGCACAGGCCATGGAGAACAGGGAGCCTTGTTATGCTGATGGGTGGGATGTAAATTGTCAACAGCCACTCTGGAGAAATGTATGGTGTTTCCTGAAACACCTAAAAAACAAAGCAACGGAGCCTATAGCACTTCCACTTATGGTCCTATGGCTTAGGGAAATTAAACTCAAAAACACACAGCCACCCCAAAGTTTCAGACGGCTCTGTTTACAAGAACCTCGTCTACGGTACAAGTTAAATATCCCAGAAAGCGAAAAATGGATAAAGAAGTTGTGGTACGTACGTACAATGGAATATCACTCACCAATGTAATCTATGTCATCTGGCCCATCGTGGCATAATGAGTGGATTCAGGTACGATGATTCTAAGAGAAATAAGTCACACAGAAAATGAAACATCATAAGATATCTCTAATACACCGAATGTAATCTTGGCTACACATGAACTGAATTACAAAACAGAACAGGGTCTCAAATTTAGAAAACCAACTTATGTTTGCTTAAGGGGAAAGGTGAGTTGGGGTGCTGCATAAAACCAGAGATAGAAATTAGCACAGATACCATTCCATACGTCAAATATGTAATAGTCAAGAACTACACCTTGCTCAACGAAATGGGCTAAACACCCTATATTCAACGCCTAGGAATACACCTGACTAGTAAGAATCTTCAAACCCATGGATTTATATGTCTCCATAAGAGAATCAAGCGTGTGTACAGCTGCATGAAGGCAGCAGAGAAAATCCGATAAATCCCATTATCAAAATGAATTACAAAAACAAAACACAATGACAGTGAAATAGAGAGCAATTCTTAAATAATTCATTCAGGGCTTGTGATGCAACCTGGATTTACCTCATCTACACCCAGAACTGAGTGAGACATAAAGTTGGACACTTCGGGCTGATAGCATTGGTGAGGTTCGATGAGAAAATGCAGACCATTTGAAGTCATACTGCATGGTACCCATTCCATGGGTCCCAACTCTCCAGGTTTAAGCCATTCTTCCTTCAGCTAAAGCATGCATGGGAAACCCACAGTATGGTGCACCGTGTGACCGGGAAACATTTTCAAATGCATCTCAGTTTTCGTCCCCTTTTACTCGGGTTCACAATTCTAGACCCTTTACTAACACTCTCCCCACTTGGAGAGTCACTGCCTTTAACCTGCTGTTTGGCACAATTTGCAATTTCTGCGTAAGATGAACAGGAATAGGGAGAACCAATGAGAGACTAGCTGTAGGTGTCTGCAGGGGCAAATTTAACGCTCATTTCCAACCAGGAAGAGGAATTAACCAAACGCTCAGCATGCCGTGCCGGAACCAGATTAGGGCCTGAAGCAATCCTGCGGGTTTGCGGCCAGCTCAGAAGAAAGCGATTTGAAGAAAGGAGCTCAGGGGCACTGTAATTCACAAACCTGCAGAGTTATAAATGACAGCTATCGTCCAAAAATATATTGAAGGAAGGCTGCGAAGAGGATTTGAAAGCGGGGCAGAATTGCAGGAAAACGATTTCAGGGGGTAGACTGGAATTGCATTTAAAGAATAGGAAAAGAGGCAGAACGTCGACAATGATGCACTTGGCCAAAAAGTGCGTATGCGTTTTTTCCTGAATATATTCAGGAAAAAACGCATACGCACTTTTTGGCCAACCAAGCAAGCATGGTAAAGAAATCTGCACTAAAATGAAGTCTCACTGCCCCCAGGTCAAAAGGGCCATCTGAAAAAAGTGTAAAATCCAGAAATGCAGCACAGGCCATCGAGAACAGGGAGCCTTGTTATGCAGATGGGTGGGATGTAAGTTGCCAACAGCCACTCTGGAGAAGTGTATCGTGAATCCTGACACCTAAAAAACTAAGCAACGGAGCCTACGGCAATTCCACTTATGGTCCTATAGCTTAGGGAAATTAAAATCAAAAACAAACAGCCACCCCAAAGTTTCAGACGGCTCTGTTTACAAGAACCTCGTCTACGGTACAAGTTAAATATCCCAGAATGTGAAAAATGGATACAGAAATTGTGGTACGTACGTACAATGGAATATCACTCACCAATGAAATCTATGTCATCAGGCCTGTCGTGGCACAATGAGGGGATTCAGGTACGATGATTCTAAGTGAAATAAGTCACACAGAAAATAAAACATCATAAGATATCACTAATACACCTAATGTAATCTTGGCTACACATGAACTGAATTACAAAACAGAACAGGGTCTCAAGTTTAGAAAACCAACTTATGTTTGCTTAAGGGGAAAGGTGAGTTGGGGTGCTGCATAAAACCAGAGATAGAAATTAGCAGAGATACCATTCCATAAGTCAAATATGTAATAGTCAAGACCTACCCCTTGCTCAATGAAATGGGCTAAACACCCTATTTTCAACGCCTAGGAATACACCTGACTAGTAAGAATCTTCAAACCCATGGATTTATATGTCTCCATAAGAGAATCAAGCGTGTGTACAGCTGCATGAAGGCAGCAGAGAAAATCCGATAAATCCCATTATCAAAATGAAATACAAAAACAAAACACAATGACAGTGAAATAGAGAGCAATTCTTAAATAATTCATTCAGGGCTTGTGATGCAACCTGGATTTACCTCATCTAAACCCAGAGCTGAGTGAGACATAAGGTTGGACACTTCGCGCTGATAGCATTGGTGAGGTACAATGAGCAAATGCAGACTATTTGAAGTCATACTGCATGGTACCCATTCCATGGGTCCCAACTCTCCAGGTTGAAGTGATTCTTCCTTCAGCTATAGCATGCATGGGAAACCCACAGAATGGTGCACCGTGTGACCGGGAAACGTTTACAAATGCATCTCAGTTTTGTCCCCTTTTACTCGGGTTCAGAATTCCAGACCCTTTACTAACACTCTCCCCACTAGGAGAGTCAGTGCCTTTAACCTGCTGTTTGGCACAATTTGCAATTTCTGTGCAAGATGAACAGGAATAGGGAGAACCAATGAGAGACTAGCTGTAGGTGTCTGCACGGGCAAATTTAACGCTCATTTCCCACCAGGAAGAGGAATTAACCAAAGGCTCAGCATGCCGTGCCGGAACCAGATTAGGGCCTGAAGCAATCCTGCGGGTTTGTGGCCAGCTCAAAAGAAAGCGATTTGAAGAAAGGAGCTCAGGGTCACTGTAATACACAAACCTGCAGAGTTATAAATGACAGCTATCGTCCAAAAATATATTGAAGGAAGGCTGGAAGAGGACTTGAAAGCGGGGCAGAATTGCAGGAAAACGATTTCAGGGGGTAGACTGGAATTGCATTTAAAGCATAGGAAAAGAGGCAGAACGTCGACAATGATGCACTTGGATAAAAAGGGCGTATGCGTTTTTTCCTGAGTATATTCAGGAAAAAACACATACGCCCTTTTTGGCCAACCGAGCAAGCATATTAAAGAAATCTGCAATACAATGAAGTCTCACTGCCCCTGGTCAAAAGGGCCATCTGAAAAAAGTGTAAGATCCAGAAATGCAGCACAGGCCATGGAGAACAGGGAGCCTTGTTATGCTGATGGGTGGGATATAAATTGCCAAAAGCCACTCTGGAGAAGTGTATGGTGTTTCCTGAAACACCTAAAAAACAAAGCAATGGAGCTTACGGCACTTCCACTTATGGTCCTATAGCTTAGGGAAATTAAAATCCAAAACACACAGCCACACCAAAGTTTCAGACGGCTCTGTTTACAAGAACCTCGTCTACGGTACAAGTTAAATATCCAAAAAAGCGAAAAATGGATAAAGAAGTTGTGGTACGTACGTACAATGGAATATCACTCACCAATGAAATCTATATCATCAGGCCCGTCGTGGCATAAGGAGTGGTTTCAGGTACAATGATTCTAAGTGAAATAAGTCACACAGAAAATGAAACATCATAAGATATCAATAATACACGGAATGTAATTTTGGCTACACATGAACTGAATTACAAAACAGAACAGGTTCTCAAATTTAGAAAACCAACTTATGTTTGCTTAAGGGGAAAGGTGAGTTGGGGTGCTGCATAAAACCAGAGATAGAAATTAGCACAGATACCATTCCATACGTCAAATATGTAATAGTCAAGACCTACCCGTTGCTCAACGAAATGGGCTAAACACCCTATATTCAACGCCTAGGAATACACCTGACTAGTAAGAATCTTCAATCTCATGGATTTATATGTCTCCATAAGAGAATCAAGCGTGTGTACAGCTGCATGAAGGCAGCAGAGAAAATCCGATAAATCCCATTATCAAAATGAATTACAAAAACAAAACACAATGCCAGTGAAATAGAGAGCAATTCTTACATAATTCATTCAGGGCTTGTGATGCAACCTGGATTTACCTCATCTACACCCAGAGCTGAGTGAGACATAAGGTTGGACACTTCGGACTGATACCGTTGGTGAGGTTCGATGAGCAAATGCAGACCCTTTGAAGTCCTACTTCATGGGACCCATTTCATGGGTCCCAAGTCTCCAGGTTTAAGCGATTCTTCCTTCAGCTAAAACATGCATGGGAATCCCACAGTATGGTGCACCATGTGACCGGGAAACGTTTTCAAATGCATCTCAGTTTTCGTCCCGTTTTACTCGGGTTCACAATTCCAGACCCTTTACTAACACTCTCCCCACTTGGAGAGTCAGTGCCTTTAACCTGCTGTTTGGCACAGTTTGCAATTTCTGCGCAAGATGAACAGGAATAGGGAGAACCAATGAGAGACTAGCTGTAGGTGTCTGCACGGGCAAATTTAACGCTCATTTCCCACCAGGAAGAGGAATTAACCAAAGGCTCAGCATGCCGTGCCGGAACCAGATTAGGGCCTGAAGCAATACTGCGGGTTTGTGGCCAGCTCAAAAGAAAGCGATTTGAAGAAAGGAGCTCAGGGTCACTGTAATACACAAACCTGCAGAGTTATAAATGACAGCTATCGTCCAAAAATATATTGAAGGAAGGCTGGAAGAGGACTTGAAAGCGGGGCAGAATTGCAGGAAATTGATTTCAGGGGGTAGACTGGAATTGCATTTAAAGCATAGGAAAAGAGGCAGAAGGTCGACAATGATGCACTTGGCCAAAAAGGGCGTATGCGTTTTTTCCTGAATATATTCAGGAAAAAACGCATAAGCCCTTTTTGGCCAACCAAGCAAGCATGTTAAAGAAATCTGCACTACAATGAAGTCTCACTGCCCCCCGGTCAAAAGGGCCATCTGAAAAAAGTGTAAAATCCAGAAATGCAGCACAGGCCATGGAGAACAGGGAGCCTTGTTATGCAGATGGGTGGGATGTAAGTTGCCAACAGCCACTGTGGGGAAGTGTATCGTGAATCCTGAAACACCTAAAAAACTAAGCAACGGAGCCTACGGCAATTCCACTTATGGTCCTATAGCTTAGGGAAATTAAAATCAAAAACAAACAGCCACCCCAAAGTTTCAGACGGCTCTGTTTACAAGAACCTCGTTTACGGTACAAGTTAAATATCCCAGAAAGCGAAAAATGGATAAAGAAATTGTGGTACGTACGTACAATGGAATATCACTCACCAGTGAAATCTATGTCATCAGGCCCGTCGTGGCACAATGAGTGGATTCAGGTACGATGATTCTAAGTGAAATAAGTCACACAGAAAATGAAACATCATAAGATATCACTAATACACGGAATGTAATCTTGGCTACACATGAACTGAATTACAAAACAGAACAGGGTCTCAAGTTTAGAAAACCAACTTATGTTTGCTTAAGGGGAAACGTGAGTTGGGGTGCTGCATAAAACCAGAAATAGAAATTAGCACAGATACCATTCCATAAGTCAAATATGTAATAGTCAAGACCTACCCCTTGCTCAACGAAATGGGCTAAGCACCATATTTTCAACGCCTAGGAATACACCTGACTAGTAAGAATTTTCAAACCCATGGATTTATATGTCTGCATAAGAGAATCAAGCCTGTGTACAGCTGCATGAAGGCAGCAGAGAAAATCCGATAAATCACATTATCAAAATGAATTAAAAAGCAAAACACAATGACAGTGAAATAGAGAGCAATTCTTAAATAATTCATTCAGGGCTTGTTGTGCAACCTAGATTTACCTCATCTGCACCCAGATCTGAGTGAGACATAAGGTTGGACTCTTCGGGCTGCTAGCATTGGTGAGGTTCGATGAGCAAATGCAGACCCTTTGAAGTCATACTGCATGGTACCCATTCCATGGGTCCCAACTCTCCAGGTTTAAGCGATTCTTCCTTCAGCTAAAACATGCATCGGAAACCCGCAGTATGGTGCACCGTGTGACCGGGAAACGTTTTCAAATGCATCTCAGTTTTCGGCCCCTTTTACTCGGGTTCACAATTCCAGACCCTTTACTAACACTCTCCCCAGTTGGAGAGTCAGTGCCTTTAACCTGCTGTTTGGCACAGTTTGCAATTTCTGCACAAGATGAACAGGAATAGGGAGAACCAATGAGAGACTAGCTGTAGGTGTCTGCACGGGCAAATTTAATGCTCATTTCCAACCAGGAAGAGGAATTAACCAAACGCTGAGCATTCCGTGCTGGAACCAGATTAGGGCCTGAATCAAACCTGCGGGTTTGCGGCAATCTCACAAGAAAGCGATTTGAAGAAAGGAGCTCAGGGGCACTGTAATTCACAAACCTGCAGAGTTATAAATGACAGCTATCGTCCAAAAATATATTGAAGGATGGCTGCGAAGAGGACTTGAAACCGGGGCAGAATTGCAGGAAAACGATTTCAGGGGGTAGAATGGAATTGCATTTAAAGCATAGGAAAAGAGGCAGAACGTCGACAATGATGCACTTGGCCAAAAAGTGCGTATGCGTTTTTTCCTGAATATATTCAGGAAAAAACGCATACGCACTTTTTGGCCAACCAAGCAAGCATGTTAAAGAAATCTGCACTACAATGAAGACTCACTGCCCCCTGGTCAAAAGGGCCATCTGAAAAAAGTGTAAAATCCAGAAATGCAGCACAGGCCATGGAGAACAGGGAGCCTTGTTATGCTGATGGGTGGGATGTAAATTGCCAACAGCCACTCTGGAGAAGTGTATGGTGTTTGCTGAAACACCTTAAAAACAAAGCAACGGAGCTTACGGCACTTCCACTTTTGGTCCTATAGTTTAGGGAAATTAATATCAAAAACACACAGCCACCCCAAAGTTTCAGACGGCTCTGTTTACAAGAACCTCGTCTACGGTACAAGTTAAATATCCCAGAAAGCGAAAAATGGATAAAGAAGTTGTGGTAAGTACGTACAATGTAATATCTCTCACCAGTGAAATCTATGTCAACTGGCCCGTCGTGGCATAATGAGTGGATTCAGGTACGATGATTCTAAGTGAAATAAGTCACACAGAAAATGAAACATCATAAGATATCACTAATACACGGAATGTAATACTGGCTACACATGAACTGAATTACAAAAGAGAACAGGGTCTCAAATTTAGAAAACCAACTTATGTTTGCTTAAGGGGAAAGGTGAGTTGGGGTGCTGCATAAAACCAGAGATAGAAATTAGCACAGATACCATTCCATACGTCAAATATGTAATAGTCAAGACCTCCCCCTTGCTCAATGAAATGGGCTAAACACCCTATATTCAACGGCTAGTTATACACCTCACTAGTAAGAATCTTCAAACCCATGGATTTATATGTCTCCATAAGAGAATCAAGCGTGTGTACAGCTGCATGAAGGCAGCAGAGAAAATGCGATAAATCCTATTATCAAAATGAATTACTAAAACAAAACAAAATGACACTGAAATAGAGAGCAATTCTTACATAATTCATTCAGGGCTTGTGATGCAACCTGGATTTACCTCATCTACACCCAGAGCTGAGTGAGACATAAGGTTGGACACTTCGGGCTGATAGCATTGGTGAGGTTCGATGAGCAAATGCAGACCGTTTGAAGTCATACTGCATGGTACCCATTCCATGGGTCCCAACTCTCCAGGTTTAAGCGATTCTTCCTTCAGCTAAAACATGCATGGGAAACCCACAGTATGGTGCACCGTGTGACCGGGAAACGTTTTCAAATGCATCTCAGTTTTCGTCCCCTTTTACTCGGGTTCATAATTCCAGACCCTTTACTAACAGTCTCCCCACTTGGAGAGTCAGTGCCTTTAACCTGCTGTTTGGAACAGTTTGCAATTTCTGTGCAAGATGAACAGGAATAGGGATAACCAATGAGAGACTAGCTGTAGGTGTCTGCACGGGCAAATTTAACGCTCATTTCCCACCAGGAAGAGGAATTAACCAAAGGCTCAGCATGCCGTGCCAGAACCAGAATAGGGCCTGAAGCAATCCTGCGGGTTTGCGGCCAGCTCACAAGAAAGCGATGTGAAGAAAGGAGCTCAGGGGCACTGTAATTCACAAACCTGCAGAGTTATAAATGACAGCTATCGTCCAAAAATATATTGAAGGAAGACTGCGAAGAGGACTTGAAAGCGGGGCAGAATTGCAGGAAAACGATTTCAGGGGGTAGACTGGAATTGCATTTAAAGCATAGGAAAAGAGGCAGAACGTCGACAATGATGCACTTGGCCAAAAAGGGCGTATGCGTTTTTTCCTGATATTCAGGAAAAAACGCATACGCCCTTTTTGGCCAACCAAGCAAGCATGTTAAAGAAATCTGCACTACAATGAAGTCTCACTGCCCCCTGGTCAAAAGGGGCATCTGAAAAAAGTGTAAAATCCAGAAATGAAGCACAGGCCATGGAGAACACGGAGCCTTGTTATGCTGATGGGTGGGATGTAAATTGCCAACAGCCACTCTGGAGAAGAGTACGGTGTTTCCTGAAACACCTAAAAACAAAGCAACGGAGCCTACGGCACTTCCACTTATGGTCCTATAGCTTAGGGAAATTAAATTCAAAAACACACAGCCACCCCAAAGTTTCAGACGGCTCTGTTTACAAGAACCTCATCTACGGTACAAGTTAAATATCCAAAAAAGCGAAAAATGGATAAAGAAGTTGTGGTACGTACGTACAATGGAATATCACTCACCAATGAAATCTATGTCATCAGGCCCATCGTGGCATAAGAAGTGGTTTCAGGTACAATGATTCTAAGTGAAATAAGTCACACAGAAAATGAAACATCATAAGATATCAATAATACACGGAATGTAATTTTGGCTACACATGAACTGAATTACAAAACAGAACAGGTTCTCAAATTTAGAAAACCAACTTATGTTTGCTTAAGGGGAAAGGTGAGTTGGGGTGCTGCATAAAACCAGAGATAGAAATTAGCACAGATACCATTCCATACGTCAAATATGTAATAGTCAAGACCTACCCGTTGCTCAACGAAATGGGCTAAACACCCTATATTCAACGCCTAGGAATACACCTGACTAGTAAGAATCTTCAAACTGATAGATTTATATGTCTCCATAAGAGAATCAAGCGTGTGTACAGCTGCATGAAGGCAGCAGAGAAAATCCGATAAATCCCATTATCAAAATGAATTACAAAAACAAAACACAATGACAGTGAAATAGAGAGCAATTCTTACATAATTCATTCAGGGCTTGTGATGCAACCTGGATTTACCTCATCTACACCCAGAACTGAGTGAGACATAAGGTTGGACACTTCGGACTGATACCATTGGTGAGGTTCGATGAGCAAATGCAGACCCTTTGAAGTCCTACTTCATGGGACCCATTTCATGGGTCCCAAGTCTCCAGGTTTAAGCGATTCTTCCTTCAGCTAAAACATGCATGGGAATCCCACAGTATGGTGCACCATGTGACCGGGAAACGTTTTCAAATGCATCTCAGTTTTCGTCCCGTTTTACTCGGGTTCACAATTCCAGACCCTTTACTAACACTCTCCCCACTTGGAGAGTCAGTGCCTTTAACCTGCTGTTTGGCACAGTTTGCAATTTCTGCGCAAGATGAACAGGAATAGGGAGAACCAATGAGAGACTAGCTGTAGGTGTCTGCACGGGCAAATTTAACGCTCATTTCCCACCAGGAAGAGGAATTAACCAAAGGCTCAGCATGCCGTGCCGGAACCAGATTAGGGCCTGAAGCAATACTGCGGGTTTGTGGCCAGCTCAAAAGAAAGCGATTTGAAGAAAGGAGCTCAGGGTCACTGTAATACACAAACCTGCAGAGTTATAAATGACAGCTATCGTCCAAAAATATATTGAAGGAAGGCTGGAAGAGGACTTGAAAGCGGGGCAGAATTGCAGGAAATTGATTTCAGGGGGTAGACTGGAATTGCATTTAAAGCATAGGAAAAGAGGCAGAAGGTCGACAATGATGCACTTGGCCAAAAAGGGTGTATGCGTTTTTTCCTGAATATATTCAGGAAAAAACGCATAAGCTCTTTTTGGCCAACCAAGCAAGCATGTTAAAGAAATCTGCACTACAATGAAGTCTCACTGCCCCCCGGTCAAAAGGGCCATCTGAAAAAAGTGTAAAATCCAGAAATGCAGAACAGGCTATGGAGAACAGGGAGCCTTGTTATGCTGATGGGTGGGATGTAAATTGCCAACAGCCACTCTGGAGAAGTGTATGGTGTTTCCTGAAACACCTAAAAAACAAAGCAACGGAGCCTACGGCACTTCCACTCATGGTCCTATAGTTTAGGGAAATTAAAATCAAAAACACACAGCCACCCCAAAGTTTGGGACGGCTCTGTTTACAAGAAACTCGTCTACGGTACAAGTTAAATATCCCAGAAAGCGAAAAATGGATAAAGAAGTTGTGGTACGTACGTACAATGGAATATCACTCACCAATGAAGTCTATGTCATCTGGCACGTCCTGGCATAATGAGTGGATTCAGGTACGATGATTCTAAGTGAAATAAGTCACACAGAAAATGAAACATCATAAGTTATCAGTAATACACGGAATGTAATCTTGGCTACACATGAACTGAATTACAAAACAGAACAGGGTCTGAAATTTAGAAAACCAACTTATGTTTGCGTAAGGGGAAAGGTGAGTTGGGGTGCTGCATAAAACCAGAGTTAGAAATTAGCACAGATACCATTCCATACGTCAAATACGTAATAGTCAAGACCTACACCTTGCTCAACGAAATGGGCTAAACACCCTATATTCAACGCCTAGGAATACACCTGACTAGTAAGAATCTTCAAACCCATGGATTTATATGTCTCCATCAGAGAATCAAGCGTGTGTACAGCTGCATGAAGGCAGCAGAGAAAATCCGATAAATCCTATTATCAAAATGAATTACAAAAACAAAACACAATGACAGTGAAATAGAGAGCAATTGTTAAATAATTCATTCAGGGCTTGTGATGCAACCTGGATTTACCTCATCTACACCCAGAGCTGAGTGAGACATAAGGTTGGACTCTTCGGGCTGATGGCATTGGTGAGGTCCGATGAGCAAATGCAGACCATTTGAAGTCATACTGCATGCTACCCATTCCATGGGTCCCAAATCTCCAGGATTAAGCGATACTTCCTTCAGCTAAAACATGCATGGGAAACCCAAAATATGGTGCACCGTGTGACCGGGAAACGTTTTCAAATGCATCTCAGTTTTCTTCCCCTTTTACTCGGGTTCACAATTCCAGACCCTTTACTAACACTCTCCCCACATGGAGAGTCAGTGCCTTGAACCTGCTGTTTGGCACCGTTTGCAATTTCTGCGCAAGATGAACAGGAATAGAGAGAGCCAATGAGAGACTAGCTGTAGGTGTCTGCACGGGCAAATTTAACGCTCATTTCCCACCAGGAAGAGGAATTAACCAAAGGATCAGCATGCCGTGCCAGAACCAGGTTAGGGCCTGAAGCAATCCTGCGGGTTTGCGGCCAGCTCACAAGAAAGCGATTTGAAGAAAGGAGCTCAGGGGTACTCTAATTCACAAACCCTCAGAGTTATAAATGACAGCTATCGTCCAAAAATATATTGAAGGAAGGCTGCGAAGAGGACTTGAAAGCGGGACAGAATTGCAGGAAAACGATTTCACGCGGTAAACTGGAATTGCATTTAAAGCATAGGAAAAGAGGCAGAACGTCGACAATGATGCACTTGGCCAAAAAGGGCCTATGCGTTTTTTTCCTGAATATATTCAGGAAAAAACGCATACGCACTTTTTGGCCAACCAAGCAAGCATGTTAAAGAAATCTGCACTACAATGATGTCTCACTGCCCCCAGGTCAAAAGGGCCATCTGAAAAAAGTGTAAAATCCAGAAATGCAGCACAGGCCATGGAGAACAGGGAGCCTTGTTATGCTGATGGGTGGGATGTTAATTGCCAACCGCCACTCTGGAGAAGTGTATGGTGTTTCCTGAAACACCTAAAAAACTAAGCAACGGAGCCTACGGCACTTCCACTTATGGTCCTATAGCTTAGGGAAATTAAAATCAATAACACACAGCCACCCCAAAGTTTCAGACGGCTCTGTTTACAAGAACCTCGTCTACGGTACAAGTTAAATATCCCAGAAAGCGAAAAATGGATAAAGAAGTTGTGGTACGTACGTACAATGGAATATCAGTCACCAATGAAATCTATGTCATCTGGCCCATCGTGGCATAATGAGTGGATTCAGGTACGATGATTCTAAGTGAAATACGTCACACAGAAAATGAAACATCATAAGATATCACTAATACACCGAATGTAATCTTGGCTACACATGAAATGAATTACAAAACAGAACAGGGTCTCAAATTTAGAAAACCAACTTATGTTTGCATAAGGGGAAAGGTGAGTTGGGGTGCTGCATAAAACCGAGTTAGAAATTAGCACAGATACCATTCCATAAGTCAAATACGTAATAGTCAAGACCTACCACTTGCTCAACGAAATGGGCTAAACACACTATATTCGACGCCTAGGAATACACCTGACTAGTAAGGATCTTCAAACCCATGGATTTATATGTCTCCATAAGAGAATCAAGCGTGTGTACAGCTGCATGAAGGCAGCAGAGAAAATCCGATAAATCCGATTATCAAAATGAATTACAAAAACAAAACACAATGACAGTGAAATAGAGAGCAATTCTTAAAGAATTCATTCAGGGCTTGTGAGGCAACCTGGATTTACCTCATCTACACCCAAAGCTGAATGACACATAAGGTTGGACACTCCGGGCTGATAGCATTGGTGAGGTTCGATGAGAAAATGCAGACCCTTTGAAGTCATACTGCATGGGACCCATTCCATGGGTCCCAACTCTCCAGGTTTAAGGGATTCTTCCTTCAGCTAAAACATGCATGGGAAATCCACAGTATGGTGCACCGTGTGACTGGGAAATGTTTTCAAATGCATCTCAGTTTCCGTCCCCTTTTACTCGGGTTCACAATTCCAGACACTTTACTAAAACTCTCCCCACTTGGGTAGTCAGTGCCTTTAACCTGCTGTTTCGCACAGTTTGCAATTTCTGGACAAGATGAACAGGAATAAGGAGAACCAATGAGAGACTAGCTGTAGGTGTCTGCACGGGCAAATTTAACGATCATTTCCCACCAGGAAGAGGAATTAACCAAACGCTCACCATGCCGTGCCAGAAACAGATTAGGGCCTGAAGCAATCCTCCGGGTTTGCGGCCAGCTCTCAAGAAAGCGATTTGAAGAAAGGAGCTCAGGGTCACTGTAATTCACAAACCTGCAGAGTTATAAATGACAGCTATCGTCCAATAATATATTGAAGGAAGGCTGCGAAGAGGACTTGAAAGCGGGGCAGAATTGCAGGAAAACGATTTCAGGGGGTAGACTGGAATTGCATTTAAAGCATAGGAAAAGAGGCAGAACATCGACAATGATGCACTTGGCCAAAAAGGGCGTATGCGTTTTTTCCTGAATATATTCAGGAAAAAACTCATACGCGCTTTTTGGACAACCAAGCAAGCATGTTAAAGAAATCTGTACTACAATGAAGTCTCACTGCCCCCCCGTCAAAAGGGCCATCTGAAAAAAGTGTAAAATCCAGAAAGGCAGCACAGGCCATGGAGAACAGGGAGCCTTGTTATGCTGATGGGTGGGATGTAAATTGTCAACAGCCACTCTGGAGAAATGTATGGTGTTTCCTGAAACACCTAAAAAACAAAGCAACGGAGCCTATAGCACTTCCACTTATGGTCCTATGGCTTAGGGAAATTAAACTCAAAAACACACAGCCACCCCAAAGTTTCAGACGGCTCTGTTTACAAGAACCTCGTCTACGGTACAAGTTAAATATCCCAGAAAGCGAAAAATGGATAAAGAAGTTGTGGTACGTACGTACAATGGAATATCACTCACCAATGTAATCTATGTCATCTGGCCCATCGTGGCATAATGAGTGGATTCAGGTACGATGATTCTAAGAGAAATAAGTCACACAGAAAATGAAACATCATAAGATATCTCTAATACACCGAATGTAATCTTGGCTACACATGAACTGAATTACAAAACAGAACAGGGTCTCAAATTTAGAAAACCAACTTATGTTTGCTTAAGGGGAAAGGTGAGTTGGGGTGCTGCATAAAACCAGAGATAGAAATTAGCACAGATACCATTCCATACGTCAAATATGTAATAGTCAAGAACTACACCTTGCTCAACGAAATGGGCTAAACACCCTATATTCAACGCCTAGGAATACACCTGACTAGTAAGAATCTTCAAACCCATGGATTTATATGTCTCCATAAGAGAATCAAGCGTGTGTACAGCTGCATGAAGGCAGCAGAGAAAATCCGATAAATCCCATTATCAAAATGAATTACAAAAACAAAACACAATGACAGTGAAATAGAGAGCAATTCTTAAATAATTCATTCAGGGCTTGTGATGCAACCTGGATTTACCTCATCTACACCCAGAACTGAGTGAGACATAAAGTTGGACACTTCGGGCTGATAGCATTGGTGAGGTTCGATGAGAAAATGCAGACCATTTGAAGTCATACTGCATGGTACCCATTCCATGGGTCCCAACTCTCCAGGTTTAAGCCATTCTTCCTTCAGCTAAAGCATGCATGGGAAACCCACAGTATGGTGCACCGTGTGACCGGGAAACATTTTCAAATGCATCTCAGTTTTCGTCCCCTTTTACTCGGGTTCACAATTCTAGACCCTTTACTAACACTCTCCCCACTTGGAGAGTCACTGCCTTTAACCTGCTGTTTGGCACAATTTGCAATTTCTGCGTAAGATGAACAGGAATAGGGAGAACCAATGAGAGACTAGCTGTAGGTGTCTGCAGGGGCAAATTTAACGCTCATTTCCAACCAGGAAGAGGAATTAACCAAACGCTCAGCATGCCGTGCCGGAACCAGATTAGGGCCTGAAGCAATCCTGCGGGTTTGCGGCCAGCTCAGAAGAAAGCGATTTGAAGAAAGGAGCTCAGGGGCACTGTAATTCACAAACCTGCAGAGTTATAAATGACAGCTATCGTCCAAAAATATATTGAAGGAAGGCTGCGAAGAGGATTTGAAAGCGGGGCAGAATTGCAGGAAAACGATTTCAGGGGGTAGACTGGAATTGCATTTAAAGAATAGGAAAAGAGGCAGAACGTCGACAATGATGCACTTGGCCAAAAAGTGCGTATGCGTTTTTTCCTGAATATATTCAGGAAAAAACGCATACGCACTTTTTGGCCAACCAAGCAAGCATGGTAAAGAAATCTGCACTAAAATGAAGTCTCACTGCCCCCAGGTCAAAAGGGCCATCTGAAAAAAGTGTAAAATCCAGAAATGCAGCACAGGCCATCGAGAACAGGGAGCCTTGTTATGCAGATGGGTGGGATGTAAGTTGCCAACAGCCACTCTGGAGAAGTGTATCGTGAATCCTGACACCTAAAAAACTAAGCAACGGAGCCTACGGCAATTCCACTTATGGTCCTATAGCTTAGGGAAATTAAAATCAAAAACAAACAGCCACCCCAAAGTTTCAGACGGCTCTGTTTACAAGAACCTCGTCTACGGTACAAGTTAAATATCCCAGAATGTGAAAAATGGACTCAGAAATTGTGGTACGTACGTACAATGGAATATCACTCACCAATGAAATCTATGTCATCAGGCCTGTCGTGGCACAATGAGGGGATTCAGGTACGATGATTCTAAGTGAAATAAGTCACACAGAAAATAAAACATCATAAGATATCACTAATACACCTAATGTAATCTTGGCTACACATGAACTGAATTACAAAACAGAACAGGGTCTCAAGTTTAGAAAACCAACTTATGTTTGCTTAAGGGGAAAGGTGAGTTGGGGTGCTGCATAAAACCAGAGATAGAAATTAGCAGAGATACCATTCCATAAGTCAAATATGTAATAGTCAAGACCTACCCCTTGCTCAATGAAATGGACTAAAAACCCTATTTTCAACGCCTAGGAATACACCTGACTAGTAAGAATCTTCAAACCCATGGATTTATATGTCTCCATAAGAGAATCAAGCGTGTGTACAGCTGCATGAAGGCAGCAGAGAAAATCCGATAAATCCCATTATCAAAATGAAATACAAAAACAAAACACAATGACAGTGAAATAGAGAGCAATTCTTAAATAATTCATTCAGGGCTTGTGATGCAACCTGGATTTACCTCATCTAAACCCAGAGCTGAGTGAGACATAAGGTTGGACACTTCGCGCTGATAGCATTGGTGAGGTACAATGAGCAAATGCAGACTATTTGAAGTCATACTGCATGGTACCCATTCCATGGGTCCCAACTCTCCAGGTTGAAGTGATTCTTCCTTCAGCTATAGCATGCATGGGAAACCCACAGAATGGTGCACCGTGTGACCGGGAAACGTTTACAAATGCATCTCAGTTTTGTCCCCTTTTACTCGGGTTCAGAATTCCAGACCCTTTACTAACACTCTCCCCACTAGGAGAGTCAGTGCCTTTAACCTGCTGTTTGGCACAATTTGCAATTTCTGTGCAAGATGAACAGGAATAGGGAGAACCAATGAGAGACTAGCTGTAGGTGTCTGCACGGGCAAATTTAACGCTCATTTCCCACCAGGAAGAGGAATTAACCAAAGGCTCAGCATGCCGTGCCGGAACCAGATTAGGGCCTGAAGCAATCCTGCGGGTTTGTGGCCAGCTCAAAAGAAAGCGATTTGAAGAAAGGAGCTCAGGGTCACTGTAATACACAAACCTGCAGAGTTATAAATGACAGCTATCGTCCAAAAATATATTGAAGGAAGGCTGGAAGAGGACTTGAAAGCGGGGCAGAATTGCAGGAAAACGATTTCAGGGGGTAGACTGGAATTGCATTTAAAGCATAGGAAAAGAGGCAGAACGTCGACAATGATGCACTTGGATAAAAAGGGCGTATGCGTTTTTTCCTGAGTATATTCAGGAAAAAACACATACGCCCTTTTTGGCCAACCGAGCAAGCATATTAAAGAAATCTGCAATACAATGAAGTCTCACTGCCCCTGGTCAAAAGGGCCATCTGAAAAAAGTGTAAAATCCAGAAATGCAGCACAGGCCATGGAGAACAGGGAGCCTTGTTATGCTGATGGGTGGGATATAAATTGCCAAAAGCCACTCTGGAGAAGTGTATGGTGTTTCCTGAAACACCTAAAAAACAAAGCAATGGAGCTTACGGCACTTCCACTTATGGTCCTATAGCTTAGGGAAATTAAAATCCAAAACACACAGCCACCCCAAAGTTTCAGACGGCTCTGTTTACAAGAACCTCGTCTACGGTACAAGTTAAATATCCAAAAAAGCGAAAAATGGATAAAGAAGTTGTGGTACGTACGTACAATGGAATATCACTCACCAATGAAATCTATATCATCAGGCCCGTCGTGGCATAAGGAGTGGTTTCAGGTACAATGATTCTAAGTGAAATAAGTCACACAGAAAATGAAACATCATAAGATATCAATAATACACGGAATGTAATTTTGGCTACACATGAACTGAATTACAAAACAGAACAGGTTCTCAAATTTAGAAAACCAACTTATGTTTGCTTAAGGGGAAAGGTGAGTTGGGGTGCTGCATAAAACCAGAGATAGAAATTAGCACAGATACCATTCCATACGTCAAATATGTAATAGTCAAGACCTACCCGTTGCTCAACGAAATGGGCTAAACACCCTATATTCAACGCCTAGGAATACACCTGACTAGTAAGAATCTTCAAACTCATGGATTTATATGTCTCCATAAGAGAATCAAGCGTGTGTACAGCTGCATGAAGGCAGCAGAGAAAATCCGATAAATCCCATTATCAAAATGAATTACAAAAACAAAACACAATGCCAGTGAAATAGAGAGCAATTCTTACATAATTCATTCAGGGCTTGTGATGCAACCTGGATTTACCTCATCTACACCCAGAGCTGAGTGAGACATAAGGTTGGACACTTCGGACTGATACCGTTGGTGAGGTTCGATGAGCAAATGCAGACCCTTTGAAGTCCTACTTCATGGGACCCATTTCATGGGTCCCAAGTCTCCAGGTTTAAGCGATTCTTCCTTCAGCTAAAACATGCATGGGAATCCCACAGTATGGTGCACCATGTGACCGGGAAACGTTTTCAAATGCATCTCAGTTTTCGTCCCGTTTTACTCGGGTTCACAATTCCAGACCCTTTACTAACACTCTCCCCACTTGGAGAGTCAGTGCCTTTAACCTGCTGTTTGGCACAGTTTGCAATTTCTGCGCAAGATGAACAGGAATAGGGAGAAGCAATGAGAGACTAGCTGTAGGTGTCTGCACGGGCAAATTTAACGCTCATTTCCCACCAGGAAGAGGAATTAACCAAAGGCTCAGCATGCCGTGCCGGAACCAGATTAGGGCCTGAAGCAATACTGCGGGTTTGTGGCCAGCTCAAAAGAAAGCGATTTGAAGAAAGGAGCTCAGGGTCACTGTAATACACAAACCTGCAGAGTTATAAATGACAGCTATCGTCCAAAAATATATTGAAGGAAGGCTGGAAGAGGACTTGAAAGCGGGGCAGAATTGCAGGAAATTGATTTCAGGGGGTAGACTGGAATTGCATTTAAAGAATAGGAAAAGAGGCAGAAGGTCGACAATGATGCACTTGGCCAAAAAGGGCGTATGCGTTTTTTCCTGAATATATTCAGGAAAAAACGCATAAGCTCTTTTTGGCCAACCAAGCAAGCATGTTAAAGAAATCTGCACTACAATGAAGTCTCACTGCCCCCCGGTCAAAAGGGCCATCTGAAAAAAGTGTAAAATCCAGAAATGCAGCACAGGCCATGGAGAACAGGGAGCCTTGTTATGCAGATGGGTGGGATGTAAGTTGCCAACAGCCACTGTGGGGAAGTGTATCGTGAATCCTGAAACACCTAAAAAACTAAGCAACGGAGCCTACGGCAATTCCACTTATGGTCCTATAGCTTAGGGAAATTAAAATCAAAAACAAACAGCCACCCCAAAGTTTCAGACGGCTCTGTTTACAAGAACCTCGTTTACGGTACAAGTTAAATATCCCAGAAAGCGAAAAATGGATACAGAAATTGTGGTACGTACGTACAATGGAATATCACTCACCAATGAAATCTATGTCATCAGGCCCGTCGTGGCACAATGAGTGGATTCAGGTACGATGATTCTAAGTGAAATAAGTCACACAGAAAATGAAACATCATAAGATATCACTAATACACGGAATGTAATCTTGGCTACACATGAACTGAATTACAAAACAGAACAGGGTCTCAAGTTTAGAAAACCAACTTATGTTTGCTTAAGGGGAAACGTGAGTTGGGGTGCTGCATAAAACCAGAAATAGAAATTAGCACAGATACCATTCCATAAGTCAAATATGTAATAGTCAAGACCTACCCCTTGCTCAACGAAATGGGCTAAGCACCATATTTTCAACGCCTAGGAATACACCTGACTAGTAAGAATTTTCAAACCCATGGATTTATATGTCTGCATAAGAGAATCAAGCCTGTGTACAGCTGCATGAAGGCAGCAGAGAAAATCCGATAAATCACATTATCAAAATGAATTAAAAAGCAAAACACAATGACAGTGAAATAGAGAGCAATTCTTAAATAATTCATTCAGGGCTTGTTGTGCAACCTAGATTTACCTCATCTGCACCCAGATCTGAGTGAGACATAAGGTTGGACTCTTCGGGCTGCTAGCATTGGTGAGGTTCGATGAGCAAATGCAGACCCTTTGAAGTCATACTGCATGGTACCCATTCCATGGGTCCCAACTCTCCAGGTTTAAGCGATTCTTCCTTCAGCTAAAACATGCATCGGAAACCCGCAGTATGGTGCACCGTGTGACCGGGAAACGTTTTCAAATGCATCTCAGTTTTCGGCCCCTTTTACTCGGGTTCACAATTCCAGACCCTTTACTAACACTCTCCCCAGTTGGAGAGTCAGTGCCTTTAACCTGCTGTTTGGCACAGTTTGCAATTTCTGCGCAAGATGAACAGGAATAGGGAGAACCAATGAGAGATTAGCTGTAGGTGTCTGCACGGGCAAATTTAATGCTCATTTCCAACCAGGAAGAGGAATTAACCAAACGCTGAGCATTCCGTGCTGGAACCAGATTAGGGCCTGAATCAAACCTGCGGGTTTGCGGCAATCTCACAAGAAAGCGATTTGAAGAAAGGAGCTCAGGGGCACTGTAATTCACAAACCTGCAGAGTTATAAATGACAGCTATCGTCCAAAAATATATTGAAGGATGGCTGCGAAGAGGACTTGAAACCGGGGCAGAATTGCAGGAAAACGATTTCAGGGGGTAGAATGGAATTGCATTTAAAGCATAGGAAAAGAGGCAGAACGTCGACAATGATGCACTTGGCCAAAAAGTGCGTATGCGTTTTTTCCTGAATATATTCAGGAAAAAACGCATACGCACTTTTTGGCCAACCAAGCAAGCATGTTAAAGAAATCTGCACTACAATGAAGACTCACTGCCCCCTGGTCAAAAGGGCCATCTGAAAAAAGTGTAAAATCCAGAAATGCAGCACAGGCCATGGAGAACAGGGAGCCTTGTTATGCTGATGGGTGGGATGTAAATTGCCAACAGCCACTCTGGAGAAGTGTATGGTGTTTGCTGAAACACCTTAAAAACAAAGCAACGGAGCTTACGGCACTTCCACTTTTGGTCCTATAGTTTAGGGAAATTAATATCAAAAACACACAGCCACCCCAAAGTTTCAGACGGCTCTGTTTACAAGAACCTCGTCTACGGTACAAGTTAAATATCCCAGAAAGCGAAAAATGGATAAAGAAGTTGTGGTAAGTACGTACAATGTAATATCTCTCACCAGTGAAATCTATGTCAACTGGCCCGTCGTGGCATAATGAGTGGATTCAGGTACGATGATTCTAAGTGAAATAAGTCACACAGAAAATGAAACATCATAAGATATCACTAATACACGGAATGTAATACTGGCTACACATGAACTGAATTACAAAAGAGAACAGGGTCTCAAATTTAGAAAACCAACTTATGTTTGCTTAAGGGGAAAGGTGAGTTGGGGTGCTGCATAAAACCAGAGATAGAAATTAGCACAGATACCATTCCATACGTCAAATATGTAATAGTCAAGACCTCCCCCTTGCTCAATGAAATGGGCTAAACACCCTATATTCAACGGCTAGTTATACACCTCACTAGTAAGAATCTTCAAACCCATGGATTTATATGTCTCCATAAGAGAATCAAGCGTGTGTACAGCTGCATGAAGGCAGCAGAGAAAATGCGATAAATCCTATTATCAAAATGAATTACTAAAACAAAACAAAATGACACTGAAATAGAGAGCAATTCTTAAATAATTCATTCAGGGCTTGTGATGCAACCTGGATTTACCTCATCTACACCCAGAGCTGAGTGAGACATAAGGTTGGACACTTCGGGCTGATAGCATTGGTGAGGTTCGATGAGCAAATGCAGACCCTTTGAAGTCATACTGCATGGTACCCATTCCATGGGTCCCAACTCTCCAGGTTTAAGCGATTCTTCCTTCAGCTAAAACATGCATGGGAAACCCACAGTATGGTGCACCGTGTGACCGAGAAACGTTTTCAAATGCATCTCAGTTTTCGTCCCCTTTTACTCGGGTTCATAATTCCAGACCCTTTACTAACAGTCTCCCCACTTGGAGAGTCAGTGCCTTTAACCTGCTGTTTGGAACAGTTTGCAATTTCTGCGCAAGATGAACAGGAATAGGGATAACCAATGAGAGACTAGCTGTAGGTGTCTGCACGGGCAAATTTAACGCTCATTTCCCACCAGGAAGAGGAATTAACCAAAGGCTCAGCATGCCGTGCCAGAACCAGAATAGGGCCTGAAGCAATCCTGCGGGTTTGCGGCCAGCTCACAAGAAAGCGATGTGAAGAAAGGAGCTCAGGGGCACTGTAATTCACAAACCTGCAGAGTTATAAATGACAGCTATCGTCCAAAAATATATTGAAGGAAGACTGCGAAGAGGACTTGAAAGCGGGGCAGAATTGCAGGAAAACGATTTCAGGGGGTAGACTGGAATTGCATTTAAAGCATAGGAAAAGAGGCAGAACGTCGACAATGATGCACTTGGCCAAAAAGGGCGTATGCGTTTTTTCCTGATATTCAGGAAAAAACGCATACGCCCTTTTTGGCCAACCAAGCAAGCATGTTAAAGAAATCTGCACTACAATGAAGTCTCACTGCCCCCTGGTCAAAAGGGGCATCTGAAAAAAGTGTAAAATCCAGAAATGAAGCACAGGCCATGGAGAACACGGAGCCTTGTTATGCTGATGGGTGGGATGTAAATTGCCAACAGCCACTCTGGAGAAGAGTACGGTGTTTCCTGAAACACCTAAAAACAAAGCAACGGAGCCTACGGCACTTCCACTTATGGTCCTATAGCTTAGGGAAATTAAATTCAAAAACACACAGCCACCCCAAAGTTTCAGACGGCTCTGTTTACAAGAACCTCATCTACGGTACAAGTTAAATATCCAAAAAAGCGAAAAATGGATAAAGAAGTTGTGGTACGTACGTACAATGGAATATCACTCACCAATGAAATCTATGTCATCAGGCCCATCGTGGCATAAGAAGTGGTTTCAGGTACAATGATTCTAAGTGAAATAAGTCACACAGAAAATGAAACATCATAAGATATCAATAATACACGGAATGTAATTTTGGCTACACATGAACTGAATTACAAAACAGAACAGGTTCTCAAATTTAGAAAACCAACTTATGTTTGCTTAAGGGGAAAGGTGAGTTGGGGTGCTGCATAAAACCAGAGATAGAAATTAGCACAGATACCATTCCATACGTCAAATATGTAATAGTCAAGACCTACCCGTTGCTCAACGAAATGGGCTAAACACCCTATATTCAACGCCTAGGAATACACCTGACTAGTAAGAATCTTCAAACTGATAGATTTATATGTCTCCATAAGAGAATCAAGCGTGTGTACAGCTGCATGAAGGCAGCAGAGAAAATCCGATAAATCCCATTATCAAAATGAATTACAAAAACAAAACACAATGCCAGTGAAATAGAGAGCAATTCTTACATAATTCATTCAGGGCTTGTGATGCAACCTGGATTTACCTCATCTACACCCAGAGCTGAGTGAGACATAAGGTTGGACACTTCGGACTGATACCGTTGGTGAGGTTCGATGAGCAAATGCAGACCCTTTGAAGTCCTACTTCATGGGACCCATTTCATGGGTCCCAAGTCTCCAGGTTTAAGCGATTCTTCCTTCAGCTAAAACATGCATGGGAATCCCACAGTATGGTGCACCATGTGACCGGGAAACGTTTTCAAATGCATCTCAGTTTTCGTCCCGTTTTACTCGGGTTCACAATTCCAGACCCTTTACTAACACTCTCCCCACTTGGAGAGTCAGTGCCTTTAACCTGCTGTTTGGCACAGTTTGCAATTTCTGCGCAAGATGAACAGGAATAGGGAGAACCAATGAGAGACTAGCTGTAGGTGTCTGCACGGGCAAATTTAACACTCATTTCCCACCAGGAAGAGGAATTAACCAAAGGCTCAGCATGCCGTGCCGGAACCAGATTAGGGCCTGAAGCAATACTGCGGGTTTGTGGCCAGCTCAAAAGAAAGCGATTTGAAGAAAGGAGCTCAGGGTCACTGTAATACACAAACCTGCAGAGTTATAAATGACAGCTATCGTCCAAAAATATATTGAAGGAAGGCTGGAAGAGGACTTGAAAGTGCGGCAGAATTGCAGGAAATTGATTTCAGGGGGTAGACTGGAATTGCATTTAAAGCATAGGAAAAGAGGCAGAAGGTCGACAATGATGCACTTGGCCAAAAAGGGCGTATGCGTTTTTTCCTGAATATATTCAGGAAAAAACGCATAAGCTCTTTTTGGCCAACCAAGCAAGCATGTTAAAGAAATCTGCACTACAATGAAGTCTCACTGCCCCCCGGTCAAAAGGGCCATCTGAAAAAAGTGTAAAATCCAGAAATGCAGAACAGGCTATGGAGAACAGGGAGCCTTGTTATGCTGATGGGTGGGATGTAAATTGCCAACAGCCACTCTGGAGAAGTGTATGGTGTTTCCTGAAACACCTAAAAAACAAAGCAACGGAGCCTACGGCACTTCCACTCATGGTCCTATAGCTTAGGGAAATTAAAATCAAAAACACACAGCCACCCCAAAGTTTGGGACGGCTCTGTTTACAAGAAACTCGTCTACGGTACAAGTTAAATATCCCAGAAAGCGAAAAATGGATAAAGAAGTTGTGGTACGTACGTACAATGGAATATCACTCACCAATGAAGTCTATGTCATCTGGCACGTCCTGGCATAATGAGTGGATTCAGGTACGATGATTCTAAGTGAAATAAGTCACACAGAAAATGAAACATCATAAGGTATCAGTAATACACGGAATGTAATCTTGGCTACACATGAACTGAATTACAAAACAGAACAGGGTCTGAAATTTAGAAAACCAACTTATGTTTGCGTAAGGGGAAAGGTGAGTTGGGGTGCTGCATAAAACCAGAGTTAGAAATTAGCACAGATACCATTCCATACGTCAAATACGTAATAGTCAAGACCTACACCTTGCTCAACGAAATGGGCTAAACACCCTATATTCAACGCCTAGGAATACACCTGACTAGTAAGAATCTTCAAACCCATGGATTTATATGTCTCCATAAGAGAATCAAGCGTGTGTACAGCTGCATGAAGGCAGCAGAGAAAATCCGATAAATCCTATTATCAAAATGAATTACAAAAACAAAACACAATGACAGTGAAATAGAGAGCAATTGTTAAATAATTCATTCAGGGCTTGTGATGCAACCTGGATTTACCTCATCTACACCCAGAGCTGAGTGAGACATAAGGTTGGACTCTTCGGGCTGATGGCATTGGTGAGGTCCGATGAGCAAATGCAGACCATTTGAAGTCATACTGCATGCTACCCATTCCATGGGTCCCAAATCTCCAGGATTAAGCGATACTTCCTTCAGCTAAAACATGCATGGGAAACCCAAAATATGGTGCACCGTGTGACCGGGAAACGTTTTCAAATGCATCTCAGTTTTCTTCCCCTTTTACTCGGGTTCACAATTCCAGACCCTTTACTAACACTCTCCCCACATGGAGAGTCAGTGCCTTGAACCTGCTGTTTGGCACCGTTTGCAATTTCTGCGCAAGATGAACAGGAATAGAGAGAGCCAATGAGAGACTAGCTGTAGGTGTCTGCACGGGCAAATTTAACGCTCATTTCCCACCAGGAAGAGGAATTAACCAAAGGATCAGCATGCCGTGCCAGAACCAGGTTAGGGCCTGAAGCAATCCTGCGGGTTTGCGGCCAGCTCACAAGAAAGCGATTTGAAGAAAGGAGCTCAGGGGTACTCTAATTCACAAACCCTCAGAGTTATAAATGACAGCTATCGTCCAAAAATATATTGAAGGAAGGCTGGAAGAGGACTTGAAAGCGGGGCAGAATTGCAGGAAAACGATTTCACGCGGTAGACTGGAATTGCATTTAAAGCATAGGAAAAGAGGCAGAACGTCGACAATGATGCACTTGGCCAAAAAGGGCCTATGCGTTTTTTTCCTGAATATATTCAGGAAAAAACGCATACGCACTTTTTGGCCAACCAAGCAAGCATGTTAAAGAAATCTGCACTACAATGATGTCTCACTGCCCCCAGGTCAAAAGGGCCATCTGAAAAAAGTGTAAAATCCAGAAATGCAGCACAGGCCATGGAGAACAGGGAGCCTTGTTATGCTGATGGGTGGGATGTTAATTGCCAACCGCCACTCTGGAGAAGTGTATGGTGTTTCCTGAAACACCTAAAAAACTAAGCAACGGAGCCTACGGCACTTCCACTTATGGTCCTATAGCTTAGGGAAATTAAAATCAATAACACACAGCCACCCCAAAGTTTCAGACGGCTCTGTTTACAAGAACCTCGTCTACGGTACAAGTTAAATATCCCAGAAAGCGAAAAATGGATAAAGAAGTTGTGGTACGTACGTACAATGGAATATCAGTCACCAATGAAATCTATGTCATCTAGCCCGTCGTGGCATAATGAGTGGATTCAGGTACGATGATTCTAAGTGAAATACGTCACACAGAAAATGAAACATCATAAGATATCACTAATACACCGAATGTAATCTTGGCTACACATGAAATGAATTACAAAACAGAACAGGGTCTCAAATTTAGAAAACCAACTTATGTTTGCATAAGGGGAAAGGTGAGTTGGGGTGCTGCATAAAACCAGAGTTAGAAATTAGCACAGATACCATTCCATAAGTCAAATACGTAATAGTCAAGACCTACCACTTGCTCAACGAAATGGGCTAAACACACTATATTCGACGCCTAGGAATACACCTGACTAGTAAGGATCTTCAAACCCATGGATTTATATGTCTCCATAAGAGAATCAAGCGTGTGTACAGCTGCATGAAGGCAGCAGAGAAAATCCGATAAATCCGATTATCAAAATGAATTACAAAAACAAAACACAATGACAGTGAAATAGAGAGCAATTCTTAAAGAATTCATTCAGGGCTTGTGAGGCAACCTGGATTTACCTCATCTACACCCAAAGCTGAATGACACATAAGGTTGGACACTCCGGGCTGATAGCATTGGTGAGGTTCGATGAGAAAATGCAGACCCTTTGAAGTCATACTGCATGGGACCCATTCCATGGGTCCCAACTCTCCAGGTTTAAGGGATTCTTCCTTCAGCTAAAACATGCATGGGAAATCCACAGTATGGTGCACCGTGTGACTGGGAAATGTTTTCAAATGCATCTCAGTTTCCGTCCCCTTTTACTCGGGTTCACAATTCCAGACACTTTACTAAAACTCTCCCCACTTGGGTAGTCAGTGCCTTTAACCTGCTGTTTCGCACAGTTTGCAATTTCTGGACAAGATGAACAGGAATAAGGAGAACCAATGAGAGACTAGCTGTAGGTGTCTGCACGGGCAAATTTAACGATCATTTCCCACCAGGAAGAGGAATTAACCAAACGCTCACCATGCCGTGCCAGAAACAGATTAGGGCCTGAAGCAATCCTCCGGGTTTGCGGCCAGCTCTCAAGAAAGCGATTTGAAGAAAGGAGCTCAGGGTCACTGTAATTCACAAACCTGCAGAGTTATAAATGACAGCTATCGTCCAATAATATATTGAAGGAAGGCTGCGAAGAGGACTTGGAAGCGGGGCAGAATTGCAGGAAAACGATTTCAGGGGGTAGACTGGAATTGCATTTAAAGCATAGGAAAAGAGGCAGAACGTCGACAATGATGCACTTGGCCAAAAAGGGCGTATGCGTTTTTTCCTGAATATATTCAGGAAAAAACTCATACGCGCTTTTTGGACAACCAAGCAAGCATGTTAAAGAAATCTGTACTACAATGAAGTCTCACTGCCCCCCCGTCAAAAGGGCCATCTGAAAAAAGTGTAAAATCCAGAAAGGCAGCACAGGCCATGGAGAACAGGGAGCCTTGTTATGCTGATGGGTGGGATGTAAATTGTCAACAGCCACTCTGGAGAAATGTATGGTGTTTCCTGAAACACCTAAAAAACAAAGCAACGGAGCCTATAGCACTTCCACTTATGGTCCTATGGCTTAGGGAAATTAAACTCAAAAACACACAGCCACCCCAAAGTTTCAGACGGCTCTGTTTACAAGAACTTCGTCTACGGTACAAGTTAAATATTCCAGAAATCGAAAAATGGATAAAGAAGTTGTGGTACGTACGTACAATGGAATATCACTCACCAATGTAATCTATGTCATCTGGCCCATCGTGGCATAATGAGTGGATTCAGGTACGATGATTCTAAGAGAAATAAGTCACACAGAAAATGAAACATCATAAGATATCTCTAATACACCGAATGTAATCTTGGCTACACATGAACTGAATTACAAAACAGAACAGGGTCTCAAATTTAGAAAACCAACTTATGTTTGCTTAAGGGGAAAGGTGAGTTGGGGTGCTGCATAAAACCAGAGATAGAAATTAGCACAGATACCATTCCATACGTCAAATATGTAATAGTCAAGAACTACACCTTGCTCAACGAAATGGGCTAAACACCCTATATTCAACGCCTAGGAATACACCTGACTAGTAAGAATCTTCAAACCCATGGATTTATATGTCTCCATAAGAGAATCAAGCGTGTGTACAGCTGCATGAAGGCAGCAGAGAAAATCCGATAAATCCCATTATCAAAATGAATTACAAAAACAAAACACAATGACAGTGAAATAGAGAGCAATTCTTAAATAATTCATTCAGGGCTTGTGATGCAACCTGGATTTACCTCATCTACACCCAGAACTGAGTGAGACATAAAGTTGGACACTTCGGGCTGATAGCATTGGTGAGGTTCGATGAGAAAATGCAGACCATTTGAAGTCATACTGCATGGTACCCATTCCATGGGTCCCAACTCTCCAGGTTTAAGCCATTCTTCCTTCAGCTAAAGCATGCATGGGAAACCCACAGTATGGTGCACCATGTGACCGGGAAACATTTTCAAATGCATCTCAGTTTTCGTCCCCTTTTACTCGGGTTCACAATTCTAGACCCTTTACTAACACTCTCCCCACTAGGAGAGTCAGTGCCTTTAACCTGCTGTTTGGCACAGTTTGCAATTTCTGTGCAAGATGAACAGGAATAGGGAGAACCAATGAGAGACTAGCTGTAGGTGTCTGCACGGGCAAATTTAACGCTCATTTCCCACCAGGAAGAGGAATTAACCAAGGCTCAGCATGCCGTGCCGGAACCAGATTAGGGCCTGAAGCAATCCTGCGGGTTTGTGGCCAGCTCAAAAGAAAGCGATTTGAAGAAAGGAGCTCAGGGTCACTGTAATACACAAACCTGCAGAGTTATAAATGACAGCTATCGTCCAAAAATATATTGAAGGAAGGCTGGAAGAGGACTTGAAAGCGGGGCAGAATTGCAGGAAAACGATTTCAGGGGGTAGACTGGAATTGCATTTAAAGCATAGGAAAAGAGGCAGAACGTCGACAATGATGCACTTGGATAAAAAGGGCGTATGCGTTTTTTCCTGAGTATATTCAGGAAAAAACACATACGCCCTTTTTGGCCAACCGAGCAAGCATATTAAAGAAATCTGCAATACAATGAAGTCTCACTGCCCCTGGTCAAAAGGGCCATCTGAAAAAAGTGTAAAATCCAGAAATGCAGCACAGGCCATGGAGAACAGGGAGCCTTGTTATGCTGATGGGTGGGATATAAATTGCCAAAAGCCACTCTGGAGAAGTGTATGGTGTTTCCTGAAACACCTAAAAAACAAAGCAATGGAGCTTACGGCACTTCCACTTATGGTCCTATAGCTTAGGGAAATTAAAATCAAAAACACACAGCCACCCCAAAGTTTCAGACGGCTCTGTTTACAAGAACCTCGTCTACGGTACAAGTTAAATATCCAAAAAAGCGAAAAATGGATAAAGAAGTTGTGGTACGTACGTACAATGGAATATCACTCACCAATGAAATCTATATCATCAGGCCCGTCGTGGCATAAGGAGTGGTTTCAGGTACAATGATTCTAAGTGAAATAAGTCACACAGAAAATGAAACATCATAAGATATCAATAATACACGGAATGTAATTTTGGCTACACATGAACTGAATTACAAAACAGAACAGGTTCTCAAATTTAGAAAACCAACTTATGTTTGCTTAAGGGGAAAGGTGAGTTGGGGTGCTGCATAAAACCAGAGATAGAAATTAGCACAGATACCATTCCATACGTCAAATATGTAATAGTCAAGACCTACCCGTTGCTCAACGAAATGGGCTAAACACCCTATATTCAACGCCTAGGAATACACCTGACTAGTAAGAATCTTCAAACTCATGGATTTATATGTCTCCATAAGAGAATCAAGCGTGAGTACAGCTGCATGAAGGCAGCAGAGAAAATCCGATAAATCCCATTATCAAAATGAATTACAAAAACAAAACACAATGCCAGTGAAATAGAGAGCAATTCTTACATAATTCATTCAGGGCTTGTGATGCAACCTGGATTTACCTCATCTACACCCAGAGCTGAGTGAGACATAAGGTTGGACACTTCGGACTGATACCGTTGGTGAGGTTCGATGAGCAAATGCAGACCCTTTGAAGTCCTACTTCATGGGACCCATTTCATGGGTCCCAAGTCTCCAGGTTTAAGCGATTCTTCCTTCAGCTAAAACATGCATGGGAATCCCACAGTATGGTGCACCATGTGACCGGGAAACGTTTTCAAATGCATCTCAGTTTTCGTCCCCTTTTACTCGGGTTCACAATTCCAGACCCTTTACTAACACTCTCCCCACTTGGAGAGTCAGTGCCTTTAACCTGCTGTTTGGCACAGTTTGCAATTTCTGCGCAAGATGAACAGGAATAGGGAGAACCAATGAGAGACTAGCTGTAGGTGTCTGCACGGGCAAATTTAACGCTCATTTCCCACCAGGAAGAGGAATTAACCAAAGGCTCAGCATGCCGTGCCGGAACCAGATTAGGGCCTGAAGCAATACTGCGGGTTTGTGGCCAGCTCAAAAGAAAGCGATTTGAAGAAAGGAGCTCAGGGTCACTGTAATACACAAACCTGCAGAGTTATAAATGACAGCTATCGTCCAAAAATATATTGAAGGAAGGCTGCGAAGACGACTTGTAAGCGGGACAGATTTGCAGGAAAACGATTTCAGGGGGTAGACGGGAATTGCATTTAAAGAATAGGAAAAGAGGCAGAACGTCGACAATGATGCACTTGGTCAAAAAGGGCGTATGCGTTTTTTCCTGAATATATTCAGGAAAAAACGCATACGCCCTTTTTGGCCAACCAAGCAAGCATGTTAAAGAAATCTGCACTACAATGAAGTCTCACTGCCCCCCGGTCAAAAGGGCCATCTGAAAAAAGTGTAAAATCCAGAAAGGCAGCACAGGCCATGGAGAACAGGGAGCCTTGTTATGCTGATGGGCGGGATGTAAATTGCCAACAGCCACTCTGGAGAAGTGTATGGTGTTTCCCGGAACACCGAAAAAACAAAGCTACGGAGCCTACGGCACTTCCACTTATGGTCCTATAGATTAGGGAAATTAAAATCAAAAACACACAGCCACCCCAAAGTGTCGGACGGCTCTGTTTACAAGAACCTCGTCTACGGTACAAGTTAAATATCCCAGAATGTGAAAAATGGATAAAGAGGTTGTGGTACGTACGTACAATGGAATATCACTCAGCAATGAAATCTATGTCATCAGGCCCATCGCGGCATAATGAGTGGATTCAGGTACGATATTCTAAGTGAAATAAGTCACACAGAAATTGAAACATCATAAGATATCACTAATACATGGAATATTAACTTGGCTACACATGAACTGAATTACAAAACAGAACAGGGTCTCAAATTTAGAAAACCAACTTATGCTTGCTTAAGGGGAAAGGTGAGTTGGGGTGCTGCATAAAATCAGTGATAGAAATTAGCACAGATACCTTTCCATAAGCCAAATATGTAATAGTCAAGACCTACCCCTTGCTCAACGAAATGGACTAAACACCCCATATTCAACGCCTAGGAATACACCTGACTAGTAAGAATCTTCAAACCCATGGATTTATATGTCTCCGTAAGAGAATGAAGCGTGTGTACAGCGGCATGAATGCAGCAGAGAAAATCCGATAAATCCCATTATCAAAATGAATTACACAAACAAAACCCAAGGACAGTGAAATAGAGAGCAATTCTTAAATAAATCATTCAGGGCTTGTGATGCAACCTGGATTTACCACATCTACACCCAGAGCTGAGTGAGACATAAGGTTGGGCACTTCGGGCTGATAGCATTGGTGAGGTTCGATGAGCAAATGCAGACCCTTTGAAGTCATACAGCATGGTACCCATTCCATGGGTCCCAACTCTCCAAGTTTAAGGGATTCTTCCTTCAGCTAAAACATGCATGGGAAACCCACAGTATGGTGCACCGTGTGACTGGCAAACGTTTTCAAATGCATCTCAGTTTTCGTCCCCTTTTACTCGGGTTCACCATTCCAGACCCTTTACGAACACTCTCCCCACTTGGAGAGTCAGTGCCTTTAACCTCCTGTTGGGCACAGTTTGCAATTTCTGCACAAGATGAAAAGGAATAGGGAGAACCAATGAGAGACTAGCTCTAGGTGTCTGCACGGGCAAATTTAACGCTCATTTCCCACCAGGAAGAGGAATTAACCAAAGGCTCAGCATGCCGCGCCGGAACCAGATTAGGGCCTGAGGCAATCCTGTGGGTTTGCGGCCAGCTCACAAGATAGCGAGTTGAAGAAAGGAGCACACTGGCACTGTAACTCACAAACCTGCAGAGTTATAAATGACAGCTATCGTCCAAAAATATATTGAAGGAAGGCTGCGAAGAGGACTTGAAAGCGGGGCAGAATTGCAGGAAAACGATTTCAGGGGATAGACGGGAATTGCATTTAAAGCATAGGAAAAGAGGCAGAACATCGACAATGATGCTATTGGCCAAAAAGGGCGTATGCGTTTTTTCCTGAATATATTCAGGAAAAAACGCATACGCCCTTTTTGGCCAACCAAGCAAGCATGTTAAAGAAATCTGCACTACAATGAAGTCTCACTGCCCCCCGGTCAAAAGGGCCATCTGAAAAAAGTGTAAAATCCAGAAAGGCAGCACAGGCCATGGAGAACAGGGAGCCTTGTTATGCTGATGGGCGGGATGTAAATTGCCAACAGCCAGTCTGGAAAAGTGTATGGTGTTTCCCGGAACACCGAAAAAACAAAGCTACGGAGCCTACGGCACTTCCACTTATGGTCCTATAGCTTAGGGAAATTAAAATCAAAAACACACAGCCACCCCAAAGTGTCGGACGGCTCTGTTTACAAGAACCTGGTCTACGGTACAAGTTAAATATCCCAGAAAGCGAAAAATGGATAAAGAAGTTGTGGTACGTACGTACAATGGAATATCACTCAGCAATGAAATCTATGTCATCAGGCCCGTCGCGGCATAATGAGTGGATTCAGGTACGATGATTCTAAGTGAAATAAGTCACACAGAAAATGAAACATCATAAGATATCACTACTACACGGAATGTAAACTTGGCTACACATGAACTGAATTACAAAACAGAACAGGGTCTCAAATTTAGAAAACCAAATTATGCTTGCTTAAGGGGAAAGGTGAGTTGGGGTGCTGCATAAAACCAGAGATAGAAATTAGCACAGATACCTTTCCATAAGCCAAATATGTAATAGTCAAGACCTACCCCTTGCTCAACGAACTGGACTAAACACCCCATATTCAACGCCTAGGAATACACCTGACTAGTAAGAATCTTCAAACCCATGGATTTATATGTCTCTGTAAGAGAAAGAAGCCTTTGTACAGTAGCATGAATGCAGCAGAGAAAATCCGATAAATCCCATTATCAAAATGAATTACACAAACAAAACCCAAGGACAGTGAAATAGAGAGCAATTCTTAAATAATTCATTCAGGGCTTGTGATGCAACCTGGAATTACCTCATCTAAACCCAGAGATGAGTGAGACATAAGGTTGGACACTTCGGGCTTATAGCATTGGTGAGGTTCGATGAGCAAATGCAGACCATTTGAAGTCATATTGCATGGTACCCATTCCATGGGTCCCAACTCTCCAGGTTTAAGCGATTCTTCCTTCAACTAAAGCATGCATGGGAATCCCACAGTATGGTGCACCGTGTGACTGGCAAACGTTTTCAAATGCATCTCAGTTTTCGTCCCCTTTTACTCGGGTTCACCATTCCAGACCCTTTACGAACACTCTCCCCACTTGGAGAGTCAGTGCCTTTAACCTCCTGTTGGGCACAGTTTTCAATTTCTGTGCAACATGAAAAGGAAGAGGGAGAACGAATGAGAGACTAGCTGTAGGTGTCTGCACGGGCAAATTTAACGCTCATTTCCCAGCAAGAAGAGGAATTAACCAAAGGCTCAGCATGCCGTGCCGGAACCAGATTAGGGCCTGAGGCAATCCTGTGGGTTTGCGGCCAGCTCACAAGATAGCGAGTTGAAGAAAGGAGCTCAGGGGCACTGTAACTCACAAACCTGCAGAGTTATAAATGACAGCTATCGTCCAAAAATATATTGAAGGAAGGCTGCGAAGACGACTTGTAAGCGGGACAGATTTGCAGGAAAACGATTTCAGGGGGTAGACGGGAATTGCATTTAAAGCATAGGAAAAGAGGCAGAACGTCGACAATGATGCTCTTGGCCAAAAAGGGCGTATGCGTTTTTTCCTGAATATATTCAGGAAAAAACGCATATGCCCTTTTTGGCCAACCAGGCAAGCATGTTAAAGAACTCTGCACTACAATGAAGTCTCACTGCCCCCCGGTCAAAAGGCCCATCTGAAAAAAGTGTAAAATCCAGAAATGCAGCACAGGCCATGGAGAACAGGGAGCCTTGTTATGCTGATGGGCGGGATGTAAATTGCCAACAGCCACTCTCGAGAAGTGTATGGTGTTTCACGGAACACCGAAAAAACAAAGCTACGGAGCCTACGGCACTTCTACTTATGGTCCTATAGCTTAGGGAAATTAAAATCAAAAACACACAGCCACCCCAAAGTGTCGGACGGCTCTGTTTACAAGAACCTGGTCTACGGTACAAGTTAAATATCCCAGAATGTGAAAAATGGATAAAGAAGTTGTGGTATGTACGTACAATGGAATATCACTCAGCAATGTAATCTATGTCATCAGGCCCGTCGCGGCATAATGAGTGGATTCAGGTACGATGATTCTAAGTGAAATAAGTCACACAGAAAATGAAACAACATAAGATATCACTACTACACGGAATGTAAACTTGGCTACACATGAACTGAATTACAAAACAGAACAGGGTCTCAAATTTAGAAAACCAAATTATGCTTGCTTAAGGGGAAAGGTGAGTTGGGGTGCTGCATAAAACCAGAGATAGAAATTAGCACAGATACCTTTCCATAAGCCAAATATGTAATAGTCAAGACCTACCCCTTGCTCAACAAAATGGACTAAACACCCCATATTCAACGCCTAGGAATACACCTGACTAGTAAGAATCTTCAAACCCATGGATTTATATGTCTCCGTAAGAGAATGAAGCGTGTGTACAGCGGCATGAATTCAGAGGAGAAAATCCGATAAATCCCATTATCAAAATGAATTACACAAACAAAACCCAAGGACAGTGTAATAGAGAGCAATTCTTAAATAATTCATTCAGGGCTTGTGATGCAACCTGGATTTACCACATCTACACCCAGAGCTGAGTGAGACATAAGGTTGGGCACTTCGGGCTGATAGCATTGGTGAGGTTCGATGAGCAAATGCAGACCCTTTGAAGTCATACAGCATGGTACCCATTCCATGGGTCCCAACTCTCCAAGTTTAAGGGATTCTTCCTTCAGCTAAAACATGCATGGGAAACCCACAGTATGGTGCACCGTGTGACTGGCAAACGTTTTCAAATGCATCTCAGTTTTCGTCCCCTTTTACTCGGGTTCACCATTCCAGACCCTTTACGAACACTCTCCCCACTTGGAGAGTCAGTGCCTTTAACCTCCTGTTGGGCACAGTTTGCAATTTCTGCGCAAGATGAAAAGGAAGAGGGAGAACGAATGAGAGACTAGCTGTAGGTGTCTGCACGGGCAAATTTAACGCTCATTTCCCACCAGGAAGAGGAATTAACCAAAGGCTCAGCATGCCGTGCCGGAACCAGATTAGGGCCTGAGGCAATCCTGTGGGTTTGCGGCCAGCTCACAAGATAGCGAGTTGAAGAAAGGAGCTCAGGGGCACTGTAACTCACAAACCTGCAGAGTTATAAATGACAGCTATCGTCCAAAAATATATTGAAGGAAGGCTGCGAAGACGACTTGTAAGCGGGACAGATTTGCAGGAAAACGATTTCAGGTGGTAGACGGGAATTGCATTTAAAGCATAGGAAAAGAGGCAGAACGTCGACAATGATGCTTTTGGCCAAAAAGGGCGTATGCGTTTTTTCCTGAATATATTCAGGAAAAAACGCATACGCCCTTTTTGGCCAACCAAGCAAGCATGTTAAAGAAATCTGCACTACAATGAAGTCTCACTGCCCCCCGGTCAAAAGGGCCATCTGAATAAAGTGTAAAATCCAGAAAGGCAGCACAGGCCATGGAGAACAGGGAGCCTTGTTATGCTGATGGGCGGGATGTAAATTGCCAACAGCCACTCTGGAGAAGTGTATGGTGTTTCCCGGAACACCGAAAAAACAAAGCTACGGAGCCTACGGCACTTCCACTTATGGTCCTATAGCTTAGGGAAATTAAAATGAAAAACACACAGCCACGCCAAAGTGTCGGACGGCTCTGTTTACAAGAACCTCGTCTACGGTACAAGTTAAATATCCCAGAATGTGAAAAATGGATAAAGAAGTTGTGGTACGTATGTACAGTGGAATATCACTCAGCAATGAAATCTATGTCATCAGGCCCGTCGCGGCATAATGAGTGGATTCAGGTACGATGATTCTAAGTGAAATAAGTCACACAGAAAATGAAACATCATAAGATATCACTACTACACGGAATGTAAACTTGGCTACACATGAACTGAATTACAAAACAGAACAGGGTCTCAAATTTAGAAAACCAACTTATGCTTGCTTAAGGGGAAAGGTGAGTTGCGGTGCTGCATAAAACCAGAGATAGAAATTAGCACAGATACCTTTCCTTAAGCCAAATATGTAATAGTCAACACCTACCCCTTGCTCAACGAAATGGACTAAACACCCCATATTCAACGCCTAGGAATACACCTGACTAGTAAGAATCTTCAAACCCATGGATTTATATGTCTCCGTAAGAGAATGAAGTGTGTGTACAGCGGCATGAATGCAGCAGAGAAAATCCGATAAATCCCATTATCAAAATGAATTACACAAACAAAACCCAAGGACAGTGAAATAGAGAGCAATTCTTAAATAATTCATTCAGGGCTTGTGATGCAACCTGGATTTACCACATCTACACCCAGAGCTGAGTGAGACATAAGGTTGGGCACTTCGGGCTGATAGAATTGGTGAGGTTCGATGAGCAAATGCAGACCCTTTGAAGTCATACAGCATGGTACCCATTCCATGGGTCCCAACTCTCCAGGTTTAAGGGATTCTTCCTTCAGCTAAAACATGCATGGGAAACCCAGAGTATGGTCCACCTTGTGATTTGGATTCGTTTTCAAATGCATCTCAGTTTTTTTCCCCTGGTACTAGGGTTCAATATTCCAGACCCGTCAATAACACTCTCCCCATATATATATTCAGGAAAAAACGCATACGCCCTTTTTGGCCAACCAAGCAAGCGTGTAAAGAAAATCTGCACTACAATGAAGCCTCACTGCCCCCCGGTCAAAAGGGCCATCTGAAAAAAGTGTAAAATCCAGAAAGGCAGGACAGGCCATGGGGAACATGTAGCCTTGTTATGCTGATGGGCGGGATGTGAACCACCAACAGCCACTCTGGAGAACTGTATGGTGTTTCCAGAAACACGTAGGAAACAAAGCAACACAGCCTATGGCACTTCCACTTATGGTCCTATAGCTTAGGGACATTAAAATGAAAAACACAGAGCCACCCCAAAGTTTGGGACAGCTCTGTTTACAAGAACCTCGTCTACGATACAAGTTAAATATCCCAGAAATCGAAATATGGATAAAGAAGATGTGGTACGTATGTACAATGGAATATCACTCAGCAATGATATCTATGTCATCAGGCCAGTAGTGGCATAATGAATGGATTCAGGTATGATGATTTTACGTGAAATAAGTCACACAGAAAAAGAAACATCATAAGTTATCACTAATACATGGAATGTAAACTTGGCTACACATGAACTGATCTACAAAACAGAACACAGTCTCAAATTTAGAAAACGAACTTACGCTTGCTTATGGGGAAAGGTGAGTTGGCGTGCTGCATAAAACCAGAGATTGAAATTAGCACAGATATCTTTCCATAAGCCAAATATATAATAGACAAGACCTACTCCTTGCTCAACGAAATGAACTCAACACCCCATATTCAACGCCTCGGAATATACCTGACAATAAGAATCTTAAAACCCATGGATTTATATGTCTCCGTAAGAGAATCAAGCGTGTGTACAGTGGCCTAAACGCAGCAGTGAAAATCGGATAACTTCCTTTATCAAAAAAAATTTCAAAAACAAAACACAATGACAGTGAAATAGAGAGCAATTCTTAAATAATTCATTCAGGGCTTGTGATGCAACCTGGATTTACCACATCTACACCCAGAGCTGGGTGAGACATAAGGCTGGACCCTTCGCGCTGATACCATTGGTGAGGCTCGGTGAGCAAATGCAGACCGTTTGAAGGCATACTGCATGGTACCCATTCCATGGGTCCCAACTCTCCAGGTTTAAGGGATTCTTCCTTCAGCTAAAACATGCATGAGAAACGCAGAGTATATTCCACCATGTGATTGC
Organism: Delphinapterus leucas; assembly: GCF_059928025.1. Taxonomy (NCBI): domain Eukaryota; kingdom Metazoa; phylum Chordata; class Mammalia; order Artiodactyla; family Monodontidae; genus Delphinapterus; species Delphinapterus leucas. The sequence continues at coordinate 16,234,452 of NW_028322236.1, read as the reverse complement.
GAAACGTTTTCAAATGCATCTCAGTTTTTGTGCCCTGGTACTCGGGTTCACCATTCCAGACGCTTTACTAACACTCTCCCCACTTGGAGAGTCAATGCCTTTAACATCCTGTTCAGCACAGTTTGCAATTTCTGAGCAAGATGAACAGGAATAGGGAGAACCAATGAGAGACTAGCTGTAGGTGCCTGCACGGGCAAGTGTAACGACCATTTCCCACCAGGAAGAGGAATTAACCAAAGGGTCAGCGTGCCCTGCCAGAAACAGATTAGCGCCTGAAGCATTCCTGCGGTTTTCGGCCAGCTCACAAGAAAGCGAGTTGAAGAAAGGAGCTCAGGGGCACTCTAATTCACAAACCTGCAGAGTTATGAATGACAGCTATCGTCCAAAAATATATTGAAGTAAGTCTGCGAAGAGGACTGGAAAGGGGGGCAGCATTTGAGGAAAACTATTTCAGGGGGTAGACTGGAATTGCACTTAAAGCATAGGAAATGAGGCAGAATGTCGACAATGATGCACTTTGCCAAAAAGGGCGTATGCATTTTTTCCTGAATATATTCAGGAAAAAATGCATACACCCTTGATGGCCAACCAAGCAAGCCTGTAAAGGAAATCTGCACCAAGGGCAGAAAGCTGTTGGGGGGATGGTGGTGTGAAGAGTTGAGAGATTGGGATTGACATGTATACATTTATATGTATAAAATAGATAACCAATAAGAACCTGCTGTATAAAAAATAAGATTAAAAATTTAAAAAAATAAAATTAAAAAGTAAAACAGAAAAAATATTCTTCCCTCCACATACATGTATTTATATGAATAAATTATTTCTATGCTTATATTTGTAAATGCAAAAAAGAGGAATGAAATCTACCTTGAACCAAAAACGAAAAATAGAAAAAACAAACAGAATCCACAAGTTACACAGAGGAAAACCGTATCAGGACACTTGCTCCAGTTGTAAACAATTCTGAAGTTGGTCAGTGGTGGGGAATCATCTCCCATACAGCCAGCAGGCCCCATGCAACAAGCGTCCTCATTGCAAAGCTGGGGGACCGTGCTGAGGCATCTGTGAGTAAACGTGGTCCGAGCCCCAGGCCAGCTGCTGCTGAAATGTTCCCACCCTTCCCAGATAAAACACCTGAATATGTTCAAGGACTTGAAAGCCTAGAGGAAGGGCAATGGAGCCACACGAGTGATTGCATGCCAGCCAACTTGGTGCCTGCAGGCCAGCCAGGATGGTCCTGGCCCTGGGTGCTCTTCTGGAAGCTTTCCATTTCCCTGCCTGAGATACCCCTCCTGTCCCGGCCCCCACTGATTTCTTCCTTCTTCACGTCTGCCCAGGGAGAAATTCCAGCGCCAGGTATGGGTGACACATCCTCTTCTTTAGCAGGTGGCATCTTGACAACTGCTGCAGAAAGTCCAGCAGAGCCCCACTCACACTGGGCCACCCACAACGCCGTGACCTGTCACTCCCTCCCACCAGCCCAGCCCCGAGACTGCTGACAGGGCAGAGAAAATGGCGTCAGGCACAGCTGCAGGGGTTCTTGCTGCCTGGAGCGGTGTTTATATTGATCTCAAAACAGGCACACCTGGGGAGGGCTGGCCGGCATGGTCAGGCTGCCCAGGTCAGCCAATCATCACCCCTCAGGGTCTCACAGTTGCAGAAAATGGAACTTGCTGAATCGGCCAGGTCCAAGGAACAGGTGTGGGCTCTTGAGAGTCAGGATAGACAATGGGCTGCAGCTCTGGCTTGTATTCTAATCATTTTATCTGGCCCATGAGTGGGAGACAGCTTCAAGAAAACCCTGGCCTAATAAGAGGACCCCAGGAGTCAGGGAGAGGAGGGGTGGGTGGTGGGTGGAGACAGAGGCCTGGTGCCCCGGGTGCAGTGGAAGTCTCTGGAAGACCAGGTGGTGGCAGGCCGTACAGAGTGATGCCCAGGGTCACAGACCTGTCGGAGTTGCTATTTGTTAGTTCAAGTCCTGCTCTGAGGTGCTCTGTGTCAGATCTGAGTGACAGGTGAGCTGAGAGTGCTCTGCAATGAGGGCAATGTGCACGGTTCCTGTGTGCCCTGCCCTGCCACAGTACCTGCAAGTGTAGCTCTGTATCCTGGGAGGGAGCTGACCACGAGAGCCCCATGGGCTGCAGGGGACCTGCCCAGGGAACCCCATATCCTGGGATGGGCCTGACCATGAGAGCCCCATGGGCTGGTGTGGAGGTGGGGTACCTGCCCAGGTGAGCTCCATATCCTGAGATTGGCCTGACCACGAGAGCCCCATGGGCTGCCAGGGGCCTGGTAAAGATGTCAGGATCGTCAGTGAAGCCACCGAGTATATACCTCCAGTAGTTCCTAATTCCTACACCCTGCTGGTCATTCTACCAACCACCAGGAGACGGTATTCTGTATTAGTCTTCAATGATGCCTTCTTTTGTATGCCATTAGTCCCAGAGTCACAAGAAATTTTGGCTTGTAAGTGGCAGGACTCAACATACAACTAAAACAATACATCCAGGCCGTCTTGCCCCAAGTGTTCAAAAATTCCCACACCATCTTTGGGGAAAGCTTAGCTAAAGACGTAAAAGTTCTACCTCTGGAAAAGGAAACACTCCTTCAATATGCTGACGACATTCTGATCACCAGCCCTACTAAGGAGGCCTCTGAACTACCAAGCCAATAAAGGATAGAAGTTGTCCAAGAAAAAGCTCAAATATCACAGACTACGGTGACCTGCCTGGGCTTCATTCTCACAGAAGGTCGGAGAAGCTCATCCCAGGAAAGGGAAGAAACAATTTACAGCCTTACCCCTTTCTAAAACTAGAAGACAGCTTAGGGGTTCCTGGGGAGGCCAGAGTTTGCTGCTTCTGGATCCCTAACTACAGTCTACTAGCTGGGCCTCTATATGAAACACTGAAAGGAAAAGATGATGATCCTTTTGAATAGAATCCAGAAGTGGCCTTTCAAGAATGGAAAGAGCAGTCAATTCAGACCCTTGCCCTGGAACTCCCTAATTTAGCTAAACCCTTTGACCTTTACATTCCTGGTGAAAGGTGAATTGCCATTGGAGTATTAGTGCAAAACCTGGGACCACTTGAAATGGAACAATGCAAGAATGCCATCCAGGTAGGATAAACTATAGTCACCAAGGGGCTTGGCCCACTGCAACATCTGGCCAACATACTGGCGGTATCTAAAAACCTGGAAATCAGCAGCCCAAAAGGCCACCTCCCTCCTAAGGGAAAAGGACCCCACGTGGTGTTCCTAACCCCCAACCATGCCCTGAAGTTGCAGGGTTTGCTCCGTGGGCACACTGACCTCCAGTGAGGAAGCCCTCCTACTCCAACATCCAGAGAGATATCCGGGGGCAACGGGGCACCATGACGACACATGTGACCATCACTTGACCTGGAGTTTCTCTCATAAAACAACAAGAGTGTGTCCCAAAAGAGTAGACTACTGCTTGCAGGACTTACTGCACCCAGAGGGGAGGTAATAATCTTGGCAGGGGAACCGTATATCACGCTGTCACCATAGAAAAGCCTACAGACACCGTGATGATGGTGACCAGTAAGACCGGCTGGACTCCTGTTTACTTCAAAAGGCTGTTGACTCAGTGGCCATCATGGTCCTTCATCACAACTGACCCTGGACTGTCCGGGAGTTGAGCAGGCAGGGTCCTGACACCTGGTGCTGTTTTTACGTTAATTCAGAGGCCTAATTGAAGAAAGTGCAGACTACTAGTCAGAGCATCTAGGCTGGCAGAAACGGTCAGCCTAAAGTGTCTGAACAAATGTGTGGCGGGGTGAAAGTGGACCTCACAGCGTCACTGCACATTTCCTTCCCGGACCCTTAAAGGTCATTAGAATCTATAACACTTCCAATGCTCGTGCTCAGGCAGATGAACAGGGAGGCTGGAGGCCTGGGGACAATCAACGTCACCTAGAGGCTGCTGGGGAGAAGTTCTGACCCTCGCCCACGGGTATAAGGGCTCCTAACTCAGCACTCAGCAGTTACAGAAGAAGGGTCTGCACCCTCAGCACTCCAAGAATGAGGAAGAGGACAAAAGGCAGAAGAGGGGTTTGTCCCAGGCAAAGCCCATTAAAAATCCCTGGGAGATAAAAATAGAATCTGGGCAATAAAATAAAGTCTAACCTTTTTTATCCTTTGTGCTTTGTCTAATTTCATGTGCTCCTAGGGTCCCGCATACAGAGGTTCCACACCCGGCACTTCAGACCAGATTTCCTAGTACAGAATGGCTGGGTCGACACATCAGGTCCTGGGGCCCAGTGCAGACTCCGCGATATAGAGCCTGAGCTGCAGCCAACAGGGCCCTCGAGAGCTCTGCCCCCTCCCTCCCACTGAATCTGACAGGATCTCTACACAGCAGCCCAGCCCACAGCCCACGGGGTAGCACATGCTCTCACCTCTCCATTCTCTGATCAAAATATAAAGTTTCCTTTGCTTCTGAACCAAACTCAGTCTCGATCTTTTGGCTCCAATGACACTGGGCGTGGGGACACTTGTTGGGGTCCACTCTGGAGGATCAGTAACAGAAATTGAGAACGCTGTAACTTCAATGAACAGATGTGTGAGCCAAACTATAATTAACATAGAACAGTGTATAAGGCTCAGGTAAAATAAGATGTTTCTAACACTTCCATTTGATATTTCCATCACTTTATTATAAGCAAGTTCAGTGAAAAGGTTTGTCTTATTTGTCAGGTCAATATTAGAGAAGCGAAGTGATTTCTTTCCAAGGATGTACATCTAATAATCTTGGTTAAATCTTCAATCTTGTTTTAAATGCTTTTCCATTGAAAATGATACCTCTCATTCAGCTCCCCCATTTCTGAGAAGTATAAAATCTTATAATTTATTATTACCAAAGTGGAAAGGTGGGAGGAGGGATAAATTAACAGTTTGGGATTAACACATACACACTGCTATGTATAAAATAGATCGTCAACAAGGAACTACTCTATAGCACAGGGAACTACACTCAATATTTTGCAATAACCTATAAGGGGAAATAATCTGAAAAAGAATAGATATTTTTATTGACATCATCTATCAATGACAGTTAAAATGGAACCTAAGGGAAGCCGGTGGTCAGTGCTTCTGACCCTGAAGACTTCAATCATCTAAAGTTTGGACTCTGCCTACTTCCCAAGGCCCTTAATGAACATATGTGTAGCCGTAGCTTAAAAAATTCCCCAGTTTGGGTAGCGGAGAGACACTGATTTTGAAAAAGCCCTGGTGTTCTCCTCACATGAACGGGACACTTCCTACAGCTAAAACATGCCTGTCACACCCAGAGGATGGTATATCGTCTGATCGGGAAGAGTTTGGAAAAGGCATCTCATCTCCTCATCTCCTGGTGCTCGGGTTCACCACTCCGGCGTCTTTACTAACAGTCTCCCCACTTGGAGATGTCAGCACTGTCAACATCCTGTTGCACACAGTTTGGAATTTGTCCAAGGATGAAGCAGAAGGAGGAGGAACAATGAGAGACAAGTCCTAGGTTTTCGGACAGACATATGTCACTCTAATTTCCAATCAGGAAGACGAATTGACCAAAGGCTAGGGTTGCCCATGGAAACAGAATAGGGCTTGAGGAAATCCCGCTGCTTTGTGGCCAGTTCCCATAAACACAAGTTGAAAAATGGAACTCAGGGACACTAAAATTCACGAAACTGCAGAGTTGAAAATATCTATCACTGAAAAATGTCTTGAGGAAAGTCAGAGAAAAGGACTTGTAAGCAACGGAGAATGGCAGGAAAGGGATTGGATGAGGTAGAAAGGACTCGCCATTAAGCACAAGAAAAGGGGCTGAACATTGCCAACATTGCAGTTGGCCAAAAAGGGTGTATGCATCTTTTTCTGTATATATTCAAGAAAAGGGCATACACTTTTTTAGCCAACCAAACAGGTGGGCACTGGAAATCAATACTACAAAACATATCACTTCGCATCAGTCAGAAGAGCCTTCCTCATAAAGTGTAAACACCAGAAATGCAGGACAGGGCAAGGAGAAAAGGGAGCCCTGTGAGGCTTATAGTGGAAATGTATATTGCCAACGGTCACTCTGGAAAAGTGTATTGTGATTACTAAAGCATCTAAAAAATGAGCTACAGAGCACAGGGCACTTGCACTCATGGACGTATATCTTGGGAAAAAGAAAAATCGAGAGGACACAGGCACCCCAATGTTTACCGCCTCTCTGTTTAATATATCCTCGATTAGGATATAATTTATATGTCACTGGAGGGAAAAAATGGACAGAGGTGTGGCACTTATGTAGAGTGGAATATTACTCAGCCTGAAAATCAATGAAACATGGCCAGTTGTAACAACCCCAGAGGAGTTACGTATGATCATTTGAAGTCACATAATTCAAAAAGACAAAGACATACGATATTACTAATACATGGAATGTAAACGTGGCTACAAATGAACTGAATTACAAAAGAGAACGGGGTCTCAAATTTAGAAAACCAACTTATGCTTGCTTAAGGATCAAGGAGAGTTGGGGTGCTGCATAAAACCAGAGATTGAAATTAGCACAGATACCGTTCCATAAGCCAAATATGTAATAGAAAAAACCTACTTCCTGGTCAACGAAATGGACTCAACACCCCATATTCAGTGCCTAGGAATATACAGGATGAGTAAGAGTCTTAATACCTATGGATTTATATGTCTCCATAAGAGAATCAAGCGTGTGTACAGTGACAAAAACGCAGCAGTGAAAATCAGCTAAATCCCATTATCAAAATAAATTTCAAAAACAAAAAAAATGACAGTGAAATAGAGAGCAATTCTTAAATAATTCATTCAGGGCTTGTGATGCAACCTGGATTTACCTCATCTACACCCAGAGCTGAGTGAGACATAAGGTTGGACACTTCGGGCTGACAGCATGGATGAGGTTCGATGAGCAAATGCAGACCATTTGTAGTCATACTGCATAGTACCCATTCCATGGGTCCCAACTCTCCAGGTTTAAGGGATTCTTCCTTCAGCTAAAACATGCATGGGAAACCCACAGTATGGTGCACCGTGTGACCGGAAAACGTTTTCAAATGAATCTCAGTTTTCGTCCCCTTTTACTCGGGTTCACCATTCCAGACCCTTTACTAACACTCTCCACACTTGGAGAGTCAGTGCCTTTAACCTCCTGTTTGGCACAGTTTGCAATTTCTGCGCAAGATGTACAGGAATAGGGAGAACCAATGAGAGACTAGCTGTAGGTGTCTGCAGGGGCAAATTTAACGCTCATTTCCCACCAGGAAGAGGAATTAACCAAAGGCTCAGCATGCCGTTCCGGAATCAGATTAGGGCCTGAAGCAATCCTCCGGGTTTGTGGCCAGCTCACAAGAAAGCGATTTGAAGAAAGGAGCTCAGGGGCACTGAAATTCACAAACCTGCAGAGTTATGAATGACAGCTATCGTCCAAAAATATATTGAAGGAAGGCTGCGAAGAGGACTTGAAAGCGGGGCAGAATTGCAGGAAAACGATTTCAGGGGGTAGACGGGAATTGCATTTAAAGCATACGAAAAGAGGCAGAACGTCGTCAGTGATGCACTTGGCCAAAAAGGGGGTATACGTATTTTCCTGAATATATTCAGGAAAAAACGCATATGCCCTTTTTGGCCAACCAAGCAAGCATGTTAAAGAAATCTGCACTACAGTGAAGTCTCACTGCCCCCCGGTCAAAAGGGCCATCTGAAAAAAGTGTAAAATTCAGAAAGGAAGCACAGGCCATGGAGAATAGGGAGCCTTGTTATGCTGATGGGCGGGATGTAAGTTGCCAAGAGCCACTCTGGAGAAGTGTATGGTGTGTCCTCAAACACCTAAAAAACAAAGCAACGGAGCCTACAGCACTTCCACTTATGGTCCTATAGCTTAGGGAAATTAAAATCAGAAACACACAGCCACCCCAATGTTTCAGACGGCTCTGTTTACAAGAATCTCGTCTACGGTACAAGTTAAATATCGCAGAAAGCAAAAAATGGATAAAGAAGTGGTGGTACGTATGTACAATGGAATATCAATCTCCAATGAAATCTATGTCATCAGGCCCGTCGCGGCATAATGAGTGGATTCAGGTACGATGATTCTAAGTGAAATAAGTCACACAGAAAATGAAACATCATAAGATATCACTAATATACGGAATGTAATCTTGGCTACACATGAACAGAATTACAAAACAGAACAGGGTCTCAAATTTAGAAAACCAACTTATGTTTGCTTAAGGGGAAAGGTGAGTTGGGGTGCTGTATAAAACCAGAGATAGAAATTAGCACAGATACCATTCCATATGTCAAATATATAATAGTCAAGACCTACACTTTCTCAACGAGATGGACTAAACACCCTATATTCAAAGCCTAGCAATACACCTGAGTAGTAAGAATCTTCAAACCCATAGATTTATATGTCTCCATAAGAGAATCAAGCGTGTGTACAGCTGCATGAAGGCAGCAGAAAAAATCCGATAAACCCTATTATCAAAATGAATTACAAAAACAAAACACAATGACAGTGAAATAGAGAGCAATTCTTAAATAATTCAATCAGGGCTTGTGATGCAACCTGGATTTACCTCAACTAAACCCAGAGCTGAGTGAGACATAAGGTTGGACACTTCGGGCTGATAGCATTGGTGAGGCTCGATGAGCAAATGCAGACCATTTGAAGTCATACTACATGGTACCCATTCCATGGGTCCCAACTCTCCAGGTTTAAGCGATTCTTCCTTCAGCTAAAACATGCATGGGAAACCCAGAGTATGGTCCACCTTGTGATTTGGATTCGTTTTCAAATGCATCTCAGTTTTTTTCCCCTGGTACTAGGGTTCAATATTCCAGACCCGTCAATAACACTCTCCCCATATATATATTCAGGAAAAAACGCATACGCCCTTTTTGGCCAACCAAGCAAGCGTGTAAAGAAAATCTGCACTACAATGAAGCCTCACTGCCCCCCGGTCAAAAGGGCCATCGAAAAAAGTGTAAAATCCAGAAAGGCAGGACAGGCCATGGGGAACATGTAGCCTTGTTATGCTGATGGGCGGGATGTGAACCACCAACAGCCACTCTGGAGAACTGTATGGTGTTTCCAGAAACACGTAGGAAACAAAGCAACACAGCCTATGGCACTTCCACTTATGGTCCTATAGCTTAGGGACATTAAAATGAAAAACACAGAGCCACCCCAAAGTTTGGGACAGCTCTGTTTACAAGAACCTCGTCTACGATACAAGTTAAATATCCCAGAAATCGAAATATGGATAAAGAAGATGTGGTACGTATGTACAATGGAATATCACTCAGCAATGATATCTATGTCATCAGGCCAGTAGTGGCATAATGAATGGATTCAGGTATGATGATTTTACGTGAAATAAGTCACACAGAAAAAGAAACATCATAAGTTATCACTAATACATGGAATGTAAACTTGGCTACACATGAACTGATCTACAAAACAGAACACAGTCTCAAATTTAGAAAACGAACTTACGCTTGCTTATGGGGAAAGGTGAGTTGGCGTGCTGCATAAAACCAGAGATTGAAATTAGCACAGATATCTTTCCATAAGCCAAATATATAATAGACAAGACCTACTCCTTGCTCAACGAAATGAACTCAACACCCCATATTCAACGCCTCGGAATATACCTGACAATAAGAATCTTAAAACCCATGGATTTATATGTCTCCGTAAGAGAATCAAGCGTGTGTACAGTGGCCTAAACGCAGCAGTGAAAATCGGATAACTTCCTTTATCAAAAAAAATTTCAAAAACAAAACACAATGACAGTGAAATAGAGAGCAATTCTTAAATAATTCATTCAGGGCTTGTGATGCAACCTGGATTTACCACATCTACACCCAGAGCTGGGTGAGACATAAGGCTGGACCCTTCGCGCTGATACCATTGGTGAGGCTCGGTGAGCAAATGCAGACCGTTTGAAGGCATACTGCATGGTACCCATTCCATGGGTCCCAACTCTCCAGGTTTAAGGGATTCTTCCTTCAGCTAAAACATGCATGAGAAACGCAGAGTATATTCCACCATGTGATTGCGAAACGTTTTCAAATGCATCTCAGTTTTTGTGCCCTGGTACTCGGGTTCACCATTCCAGACGCTTTACTAACACTCTCCCCACTTGGAGAGTCAATGCCTTTAACATCCTGTTCAGCACAGTTTGCAATTTCTGAGCAAGATGAACAGGAATAGGGAGAACCAATGAGAGACTAGCTGTAGGTGCCTGCACGGGCAAGTGTAACGACCATTTCCCACCAGGAAGAGGAATTAACCAAAGGGTCAGCGTGCCCTGCCAGAAACAGATTAGCGCCTGAAGCATTCCTGCGGTTTTCGGCCAGCTCACAAGAAAGCGAGTTGAAGAAAGGAGCTCAGGGGCACTCTAATTCACAAACCTGCAGAGTTATGAATGACAGCTATCGTCCAAAAATATATTGAAGTAAGTCTGCGAAGAGGACTGGAAAGGGGGGCAGCATTTGAGGAAAACTATTTCAGGGGGTAGACTGGAATTGCACTTAAAGCATAGGAAATGAGGCAGAATGTCGACAATGATGCACTTTGCCAAAAAGGGCGTATGCATTTTTTCCTGAATATATTCAGGAAAAAATGCATACACCCTTGATGGCCAACCAAGCAAGCCTGTAAAGGAAATCTGCACCAAGGGCAGAAAGCTGTTGGGGGGATGGTGGTGTGAAGAGTTGAGAGATTGGGATTGACATGTATACATTTATATGTATAAAATAGATAACCAATAAGAACCTGCTGTATAAAAAATAAGATTAAAAATTAAAAAAAATAAAATTAAAAAGTAAAACAGAAAAAATATTCTTCCCTCCACATACATGTATTTATATGAATAAATTATTTCTATGCTTATATTTGTAAATGCAAAAAAGAGGAATGAAATCTACCTTGAACCAAAAACGAAAAATAGAAAAAACAAACAGAATCCACAAGTTACACAGAGGAAAACCGTATCAGGACACTTGCTCCAGTTGTAAACAATTCTGAAGTTGGTCAGTGGTGGGGAATCATCTCCCATACAGCCAGCAGGCCCCACGCAACAAGCGTCCTCATTGCAAAGCTGGGGGACCGTGCTGAGGCATCTGTGAGTAAACGTGGTCCGAGCCCCAGGCCAGCTGCTGCTGAAATGTTCCCACCCTTCCCAGATAAAACACCTGAATATGTTCAAGGACTTGAAAGCCTAGAGGAAGGGCCATGGAGCCACACGAGTGATTGCATGCCAGCCAACTTGGTGCCTGCAGGCCAGCCAGGATGGTCCTGGCCCTGGGTGCTCTTCTGGAAGCTTTCCATTTCCCTGCCTGAGATACCCCTCCTGTCCCGGCCCCCACTGATTTCTTCCTTCCTCACGTCTGCCCAGGGAGAAATTCCAGCGCCAGGTATGGGTGACACATCCTCTTCTTTAGCAGGTGGCATCTTGACAACTGCTGCAGAAAGTCCAGCAGAGCCCCACTCACACTGGGCCACCCACAACGCCGTGACCTGTCACTCCCTCCCACCAGCCCAGCCCCGAGACTGCTGACAGGGCAGAGAAAATGGCGTCAGGCACAGCTGCAGGGGTTCTTGCTGCCTGGAGCGGTGTTTATATTGATCTCAAAACAGGCACACCTGGGGAGGGCTGGCCGGCATGGTCAGGCTGCCCAGGTCAGCCAATCATCACCCCTCAGGGTCTCACAGTTGCAGAAAATGGAACTTGCTGAATCGGCCAGGTCCAAGGAACAGGTGTGGGCTCTTGAGAGTCAGGATAGACAATGGGCTGCAGCTCTGGCTTGTATTCTAATCATTTTATCTGGCCCATGAGTGGGAGACAGCTTCAAGAAAACCCTGGCCTAATAAGAGGACCCCAGGAGTCAGGGAGAGGAGGGGTGGGTGGTGGGTGGTGGGTGGAGACAGAGGCCTGGTGCCCCGGGTGCAGTGGAAGTCTCTGGAAGACCAGGTGGTGGCAGGCCGTACAGAGTGATGCCCAGGGTCATAGACCTGTCGGAGTTGCTATTTGTTAGTTCAAGTCCTGCTCTGAGGTGCTCTGTGTCAGATCTGAGTGACAGGTGAGCTGAGAGTGCTCTGCAATGAGGGCAATGTGCACGGTTCCTGTGTGCCCTGCCCTGCCACAGTACCTGCAAGTGTAGCTCTGTATCCTGGGAGGGAGCTGACCACGAGAGCCCCATGGGCTGCAGGGGACCTGCCCAGGGAACCCCATATCCTGGGATGGGCCTGACCATGAGAGCCCCATGGGCTGGTGTGGAGGTGGGGTACCTGCCCAGGTGAGCTCCATATCCTGAGATTGGCCTGACCACGAGAGCCCCATGGGCTGCCAGGGGCCTGGTAAAGATGTCAGGATCGTCAGTGAAGCCACCGAGTATATACCTCCAGTAGTTCCTAATTCCTACACCCTGCTGGTCATTCTACCAACCACCAGGAGACGGTATTCTGTATTAGTCTTCAATGATGCCTTCTTTTGTATGCCATTAGTCCCAGAGTCACAAGAAATTTTGGCTTGTAAGTGGCAGGACTCAACATACAACTAAAACAATACATCCAGGCCGTCTTGCCCCAAGTGTTCAAAAATTCCCACACCATCTTTGGGGAAAGCTTAGCTAAAGACGTAAAAGTTCTACCTCTGGAAAAGGAAACACTCCTTCAATATGCTGACGACATTCTGATCACCAGCCCTACTAAGGAGACCTCTGAACTACCAAGCCAATAAAGGATAGAAGTTGTCCAAGAAAAAGCTCAAATATCACAGACTACGGTGACCTGCCTGGGCTTCATTCTCACAGAAGGTCGGAGAAGCTCATCCCAGGAAAGGGAAGAAACAATTTACAGCCTTACCCCTTTCTAAAACTAGAAGACAGCTTAGGGGTTCCTGGGGAGGCCAGAGTTTGCTGCTTCTGGATCCCTAACTACAGTCTACTAGCTGGGCCTCTATATGAAACACTGAAAGGAAAAGATGATGATCCTTTTGAATAGAATCCAGAAGTGGCCTTTCAAGAATGGAAAGAGCAGTCAATTCAGACCCTTGCCCTGGAACTCCCTAATTTAGCTAAACCCTTTGACCTTTACATTCCTGGTGAAAGGTGAATTGCCATTGGAGTATTAGTGCAAAACCTGGGACCACTTGAAATGGAACAATGCAAGAATGCCATCCAGGTAGGATAAACTATAGTCACCAAGGGGCTTGGCCCACTGCAACATCTGGCCAACATACTGGCGGTATCTAAAAACCTGGAAATCAGCAGCCCAAAAGGCCACCTCCCTCCTAAGGGAAAAGGACCCCACGTGGTGTTCCTAACCCCCAACCATGCCCTGAAGTTGCAGGGTTTGCTCCGTGGGCACACTGACCTCCAGTGAGGAAGCCCTCCTACTCCAACATCCAGAGAGATATCCGGGGGCAACGGGGCACCATGACGACACATGTGACCATCACTTGACCTGGAGTTTCTCTCATAAAACAACAAGAGTGTGTCACAAAAGAGTAGACTACTGCTTGCAGGACTTACTGCACCCAGAGGGGAGGTAATAATCTTGGCAGGGGAACCGTATATCACGCTGTCACCATAGAAAAGCCTACAGACACCGTGATGATGGTGACCAGTAAGACCGGCTGGACTCCTGTTTACTTCAAAAGGCTGTTGACTCAGTGGCCATCATGGTCCTTCATCACAACTGACCCTGGACTGTCCGGGAGTTGAGCAGGCAGGGTCCTGACACCTGGTGCTGTTTTTACGTTAATTCAGAGGCCTAATTGAGGAAAGTGCAGACTACTAGTCAGAGCATCTAGGCTGGCAGAAACGGTCAGCCTAAAGTGTCTGAACAAATGTGTGGCGGGGTGAAAGTGGACCTCACAGCGTCACTGCACATTTCCTTCCCGGACCCTTAAAGGTCATTAGAATCTATAACACTTCCAATGCTCGTGCTCAGGCAGATGAACAGGGAGGCTGGAGGCCTGGGGACAATCAACGTCACCTAGAGGCTGCTGGGGAGAAGTTCTGACCCTCGCCCACGGGTATAAGGGCTCCTAACTCAGCACTCAGCAGTTACAGAAGAAGGGTCTGCACCCTCAGCACTCCAAGAATGAGGAAGAGGACAAAAGGCAGAAGAGGGGTTTGTCCCAGGCAAAGCCCATTAAAAATCCCTGGGAGATAAAAATAGAATCTGGGCAATAAAATAAAGTCTAACCTTTTTTATCCTTTGTGCTTTGTCTAATTTCATGTGCTCCTAGGGTCCCGCATACAGAGGTTCCACACCCGGCACTTCAGACCAGATTTCCTAGTACAGAATGGCTGGGTCGACACATCAGGTCCTGGGGCCCAGTGCAGACTCCGCGATATAGAGCCTGAGCTGCAGCCAACAGGGCCCTCGAGAGCTCTGCCCCCTCCCTCCCACTGAATCTGACAGGATCTCTACACAGCAGCCCAGCCCACAGCCCACGGGGTAGCACATGCTCTCACCTCTCCATTCTCTGATCAAAATATAAAGTTTCCTTTGCTTCTGAACCAAACTCAGTCTCGATCTTTTGGCTCCAATGACACTGGGCGTGGGGACACTTGTTGGGGTCCACTCTGGAGGATCAGTAACAGAAATTGAGAACGCTGTAACTTCAATGAACAGATGTGTGAGCCAAACTATAATTAACATAGAACAGTGTATAAGGCTCAGGTAAAATAAGATGTTTCTAACACTTCCATTTGATATTTCCATCACTTTATTATAAGCAAGTTCAGTGAAAAGGTTTGTCTTATTTGTCAGGTCAATATTAGAGAAGCGAAGTGATTTCTTTCCAAGGATGTACATCTAATAATCTTGGTTAAATCTTCAATCTTGTTTTAAATGCTTTTCCATTGAAAATGATACCTCTCATTCAGCTCCCCCATTTCTGAGAAGTATAAAATCTTATAATTTATTATTACCAAAGTGGAAAGGTGGGAGGAGGGATAAATTAACAGTTTGGGATTAACACATACACACTGCTATGTATAAAATAGATCGTCAACAAGGAACTACTCTATAGCACAGGGAACTACACTCAATATTTTGCAATAACCTATAAGGGGAAATAATCTGAAAAAGAATAGATATTTTTATTGACATCATCTATCAATGACAGTTAAAATGGAACCTAAGGGAAGCCGGTGGTCAGTGCTTCTGACCCTGAAGACTTCAATCATCTAAAGTTTGGACTCTGCCTACTTCCCAAGGCCCTTAATGAACATATGTGTAGCCGTAGCTTAAAAAATTCCCCAGTTTGGGTAGCGGAGAGACACTGATTTTGAAAAAGCCCTGGTGTTCTCCTCACATGAACGGGACACTTCCTACAGCTAAAACATGCCTGTCACACCCAGAGGATGGTATATCGTCTGATCGGGAAGAGTTTGGAAAAGGCATCTCATCTCCTCATCTCCTGGTGCTCGGGTTCACCACTCCGGCGTCTTTACTAACAGTCTCCCCACTTGGAGATGTCAGCACTGTCAACATCCTGTTGCACACAGTTTGGAATTTGTCCAAGGATGAAGCAGAAGGAGGAGGAACAATGAGAGACAAGTCCTAGGTTTTCGGACAGACATATGTCACTCTAATTTCCAATCAGGAAGACGAATTGACCAAAGGCTAGGGTTGCCCATGGAAACAGAATAGGGCTTGAGGAAATCCCGCTGCTTTGTGGCCAGTTCCCATAAACACAAGTTGAAAAATGGAACTCAGGGACACTAAAATTCACGAAACTGCAGAGTTGAAAATATCTATCACTGAAAAATGTCTTGAGGAAAGTCAGAGAAAAGGACTTGTAAGCAACGGAGAATGGCAGGAAAGGGATTGGATGAGGTAGAAAGGACTCGCCATTAAGCACAAGAAAAGGGGCTGAACATTGCCAACATTGCAGTTGGCCAAAAAGGGTGTATGCATCTTTTTCTGTATATATTCAAGAAAAGGGCATACACTTTTTTAGCCAACCAAACAGGTGGGCACTGGAAATCAATACTACAAAACATATCACTTCGCATCAGTCAGAAGAGCCTTCCTCATAAAGTGTAAACACCAGAAATGCAGGACAGGGCAAGGAGAAAAGGGAGCCCTGTGAGGCTTATAGTGGAAATGTATATTGCCAACGGTCACTCTGGAAAAGTGTATTGTGATTACTAAAGCATCTAAAAAATGAGCTACAGAGCACAGGGCACTTGCACTCATGGACGTATATCTTGGGAAAAAGAAAAATCGAGAGGACACAGGCACCCCAATGTTTACCGCCTCTCTGTTTAATATATCCTCGATTAGGATATAATTTATATGTCACTGGAGGGAAAAAATGGACAGAGGTGTGGCACTTATGTAGAGTGGAATATTACTCAGCCTGAAAATCAATGAAACATGGCCAGTTGTAACAACCCCAGAGGAGTTACGTATGATCATTTGAAGTCACATAATTCAAAAAGACAAAGACATACGATATTACTAATACATGGAATGTAAACGTGGCTACAAATGAACTGAATTACAAAAGAGAACGGGGTCTCAAATTTAGAAAACCAACTTATGCTTGCTTAAGGATCAAGGAGAGTTGGGGTGCTGCATAAAACCAGAGATTGAAATTAGCACAGATACCGTTCCATAAGCCAAATATGTAATAGAAAAAACCTACTTCCTGGTCAACGAAATGGACTCAACACCCCATATTCAGTGCCTAGGAATATACAGGATGAGTAAGAGTCTTAATACCTATGGATTTATATGTCTCCATAAGAGAATCAAGCGTGTGTACAGTGACAAAAACGCAGCAGTGAAAATCAGCTAAATCCCATTATCAAAATAAATTTCAAAAACAAAAAAAATGACAGTGAAATAGAGAGCAATTCTTAAATAATTCATTCAGGGCTTGTGATGCAACCTGGATTTACCTCATCTACACCCAGAGCTGAGTGAGACATAAGGTTGGACACTTCGGGCTGACAGCATGGATGAGGTTCGATGAGCAAATGCAGACCATTTGTAGTCATACTGCATAGTACCCATTCCATGGGTCCCAACTCTCCAGGTTTAAGGGATTCTTCCTTCAGCTAAAACATGCATGGGAAACCCACAGTATGGTGCACCGTGTGACCGGAAAACGTTTTCAAATGAATCTCAGTTTTCGTCCCCTTTTACTCGGGTTCACCATTCCAGACCCTTTACTAACACTCTCCACACTTGGAGAGTCAGTGCCTTTAACCTCCTGTTTGGCACAGTTTGCAATTTCTGCGCAAGATGTACAGGAATAGGGAGAACCAATGAGAGACTAGCTGTAGGTGTCTGCAGGGGCAAATTTAACGCTCATTTCCCACCAGGAAGAGGAATTAACCAAAGGCTCAGCATGCCGTTCCGGAATCAGATTAGGGCCTGAAGCAATCCTCCGGGTTTGTGGCCAGCTCACAAGAAAGCGATTTGAAGAAAGGAGCTCAGGGGCACTGTAATTCACAAACCAGCAGAGTTATGAATGACAGCTATCGTCCAAAAATATATTGAAGGAAGGCTGCGAAGAGGACTTGAAAGCGGGGCAGAATTGCAGGAAAACGATTTCAGGGGGTAGACGGGAATTGCATTTAAAGCATACGAAAAGAGGCAGAACGTCGTCAGTGATGCACTTGGCCAAAAAGGGGGTATACGTATTTTCCTGAATATATTCAGGAAAAAACGCATATGCCCTTTTTGGCCAACCAAGCAAGCATGTTAAAGAAATCTGCACTACAGTGAAGTCTCACTGCCCCCCGGTCAAAAGGGCCATCTGAAAAAAGTGTAAAATTCAGAAAGGAAGCACAGGCCATGGAGAATAGGGAGCCTTGTTATGCTGATGGGCGGGATGTAAGTTGCCAACAGCCACTCTGGAGAAGTGTATGGTGTGTCCTCAAACACCTAAAAAACAAAGCAACGGAGCCTACAGCACTTCCACTTATGGTCCTATAGCTTAGGGAAATTAAAATCAGAAACACACAGCCACCCCAATGTTTCAGACGGCTCTGTTTACAAGAATCTCGTCTACGGTACAAGTTAAATATCGCAGAAAGCAAAAAATGGATAAAGAAGTGGTGGTACGTATGTACAATGGAATATCAATCTCCAATGAAATCTATGTCATCAGGCCCGTCGCGGCATAATGAGTGGATTCAGGTACGATGATTCTAAGTGAAATAAGTCACACAGAAAATGAAACATCATAAGATATCACTAATATACGGAATGTAATCTTGGCTACACATGAACAGAATTACAAAACAGAACAGGGTCTCAAATTTAGAAAACCAACTTATGTTTGCTTAAGGGGAAAGGTGAGTTGGGGTGCTGTATAAAACCAGAGATAGAAATTAGCACAGATACCATTCCATATGTCAAATATATAATAGTCAAGACCTACACTTTCTCAACGAGATGGACTAAACACCCTATATTCAAAGCCTAGCAATACACCTGAGTAGTAAGAATCTTCAAACCCATAGATTTATATGTCTCCATAAGAGAATCAAGCGTGTGTACAGCTGCATGAAGGCAGCAGAAAAAATCCGATAAACCCTATTATCAAAATGAATTACAAAAACAAAACACAATGACAGTGAAATAGAGAGCAATTCTTAAATAATTCATTCAGGGCTTGTGATGCAACCTGGATTTACCTCATCTACACCCAGAGCTGAGTGAAACATAATGTTGGACACTTCGGGCTGATAGCATTGGTGAGGTTCGTTGAGCAAATGCAGACAATTTGAAGTCATACTGCATGGTTCCCATTCCATTGGTCCCAACTCTCCAGGTTTAAGCGATTCTTCCTTCAGCTAAAACATGCATGGGAAACCCACAGTATGGTGCACTGTGTGACCGGGAAACGTTTTCAAATGCATCTCAGTTTTCCTCCCCTTTTACTCGGGTTCACAATTCCAGACCATTTACTAACACTCTCCCCACTTGGAGAGTCAGTGCCTTTAACCTGCTGTTTGGCACAGTTTGCAATTTCTGCACATGATGAACAGGAATAGGTAGAACCAATGAGAGACTAGCTGTAGGTGTCTGCAGGGGCAAATTTAACGCTCATTTCCCACCAGGAAGAGGAATTAACCAAAGGCTCAGCATGCCGTGCCGGAACCATATTAGGGCCTGAAGCAATCCTGCGGGTTTGCGGCAAGCTCACAAGAAAGCGATTTGAAGAAAGGAGCTCAGGGGCACTGTAATTCACAAACCTGCAGAGTTATAAATGACAGCTATCGTCCAAAAATATATTGAAGGAAGGCTGCGAAGAGGACTTGAAAGCGGGGCAAAATTGCAGGAAAACAATTTCAGGGGGTAGACTGGAATTGCATTTAAAGCATAGGAAAAGAGGCAGAACGTCGACAATGATGCACTTGGCCAAAAGGGCGTATGCGTTTTTTCCTGAATATATTCAGGAAAAAACGCATACGCCCTTTTTGGCCAACCAAGCAAGCATGTTAAAGAAATCTGCACTACAATGAAGTCTCACTGCCCCCCGATCAAAAGGGCCATCTGAAAAAAGTGTAAAATCCAGAAATGCAGCACAGGCCATGGAGAACAGGGAGCCTTGTTATGCTGATGGGTGGGATATAAATTGCCAAGAGCCACTCTGGAGAAGTGTATGGTGTTTCCTGAAACACCTAAGAAACAAAGCAACGGAGCCTACGGCACTTCCACTTATGGTCCTATAGCTTAGGGAAATTAAAATCAAAAACACACAGCCACCCCAAAGTTTCCGACGGCTCTGTTTACAAGAACCTCGTCTACGGTACAAGTTAAATATCCCAGAAAGCGAAAAATGGATAAACAAGTTGTGGTACGTACGTACAATGGTATATCACTCACCAATGAAGTCTATGTCATCTGGCCCGTCATGGCATAATGAGTGGATTCAGGTACAATGATTCTAAGTGACATAAGTCACACAGAAAATGAAACATCATAAGATATCACTAATACACGGAATGTAATCTTGGCTACACATGAACTGAATTACAAAACAGAACAGGGTCTCAAATTTAGAAAACCAACTTATGCTTGCTTAAGGGGAAAGGTGAGTTGGGGTGCTGCATAAAACCAGAGATAGAAATTAGCACAGATACCTTTCCATAAGCCAAATATGTAATAGTCAAGATCTACACCTTGCTCAGCGAAATGGACTAAACACCTCATATTCAACGCCTAGGAATACACCTGACTAGTAAGAATCTTCAAACCCATGGATTTATATGTCTCCGTAAGAGAATGGAGCGTGTGTACAGCGGCATGAATGCAGCAGAGAAAATCCGATAAATCCCATTATCAAAATGAATTACACAAACAAAACCCAAGGACAGTGAAATAGAGAGCAATTCTTAAATAATTCATTCAGGGCTTCTGATGCAACCCGGATTTACCACATCTACACGCAGAGCTGAGTGAGACATAAGGTTGGGCACTTCGGGATGATAGCATTGGTGAGGTTCGATGAGCAAATGCAGACCCTTTGAAGTCATACAGCATGGTACCCATTCCATGGGTCCCAACTCTCCAAGTTTAAGGGATTCTTCCTTCAGCTAAAACATGCATGGGAAACCCACAGTATGGTGCACCGTGTGACTGGCAAACGTTTTCAAATGCATCTCAGTTTTCGTCCCCTTTTACTCGGGTTCGCCATTCCAGACCCTTTACGAACACTCTCCCCACTTGAAGAGTCAGTGCCTTTAACCTCCTGTTGGGCACAGTTTGCAATTTCTGCGCAAGATGAAAAGGAATAGGGAGAACGAATGAGAGACTAGCCCTAGGTGTCTGCACGGGCAAATTTAACGCTCATTTCCCACCAGGAAGAGGAATTAACCAAAGGCTCAGCATGCCGTGCCGGAACCAGATTATGGCCTGAAGCAATCCTGTGGGTTTGCCGCCAGCTCACAAGATAGCGAGTTGAAGAAAGGAGCTCAGGGGCACTGTAACTCACAAACCTGCAGAGTTATAAATGACAGCTATCGTCCAAAAATATATTGAAGGAAGGCTGCGAAGACGACTTGTAAGCGGGACAGATTTGCAGGAAAACGATTTCAGGGGGTAGACGGGAATTGCATTTAAAGCATAGGAAAAGAGGCAGAACGTCGACAATGATGCTCTTGGCCAAAAAGGGCGTATGCGTTTTTTCCTGAATATATTCAGGAAAAAACGCATACGCCCTTTTTGGCCAACCAAGCAAGCATGTTAAAGAAATCTGCACTACAATGAAGTCTCACGGCCCCCCAGTCAAAAGGGCCATCTGAAAAAAGTGTAAAATCCAGAAAGGCAGCACAGGCCATGGAGAACAGGGAGCCTTGTTATGCTGATGGGCGGGATGTAAATTGCCAACAGCCACTCTGGAGAAGTGTATGGCGTTTCCCGGAACACGGAAAAAACAAAGCTACGGAGCCTATGGCACTTCCACTTATGGTCCTATAGCTTAGGGAAATTAAAATCAAAAACACACAGCCACCCCAAAGTGTCGGACGGCTCTGTTTACAAGAACCTCGTCTACGGTACAAGTTAAATATCCCAGAATGTGAAAAATGGATAAAGAATTTGTGGTACGTACGTACAATGGAATATCACTCAGCAATGAAATCTATGTCATCAGGCCCGTCGCGGCATAATGAGTGGATTCAGGTACGATGATTCTAAGTGAAATAAGTCACACAGAAAATGAAACATCATAAGATATCACTACTACACGGAATGTAAACTTGGCTACACATGAACTGAATTACAAAACAGAACAGGGTCTCAAATTTCGAAAACCAACTTATGCTTGCTTAAGGGGAAAGGTGAGTTGGGGTGCTGCATAAAACCAGAGATAGAAATTAGCACAGATACCTTTCCATAAGCCAAATATGTAATAGTCAAGACCTACCCCTTGCTCAGCGAAATGGACTAAACACCCCATATTCAACGCCTAGGAATACACCTGACTAGTAAGAATCTTCAAACCCATGGATTTATAGGTCTCCGTAAGGGAATGAAGCGTGTGTACAGCGGCATGAATGCAGCAGAGAAAATCCGATAAATCCCATTATCAAAATGAATTACACAAACAAAACCCAAGGACAGTGAAATAGAGAGCAATTCTTAAATAATTCATTCAGGGCTTCTGATGCAACCCGGATTTACCACATCTACACCCAGAGCTGAGTCAGACATAAGGTTGGGCACTTCGGGCTGATAGCATTGGTGAGGTTCGATGAGCAAATGCAGACCCTTTGAAGTCATACAGCATGGTACCCATTCCATGGGTCCCAACTCTCCAAGTTTAAGGGATTCTTCCTTCAGCTAAAACATGCATGGGAAACCCACAGTATGGTGCACCGTGTGACTGGCAAACGTTTTCAAATGCATCTCAGTTTTCGTCCCCTTTTACTCGGGTTCACCATTCCAGACCCTTTACGAACACTCTCCCCACTTGAAGAGTCAGTGCCTTTAACCTCCTGTTGGGCACAGTTTGCAATTTCTGCGCAAGATGAAAAGGAATAGGGAGAACGAATGAGAGACTAGCTCTAGGTGTCTGCACGGGCAAATTTAACGCTCATTTCCCACCAGGAAGAGGAATTAACCAAAGGCTCAGCATGCCGTGCCGGAACCAGATTATGGCCTGAAGCAATCCTGTGGGTTTGCTGCCAGCTCACAAGATAGCGAGTTGAAGAAAGGAGCTCAGGGGCACTGTAACTCACAAACCTGCAGAGTTATAAATGACAGCTATCGTCCAAAAATATATTGAAGGAAGGCTGCGAAGAGGACTTGTAAGCGGGACAGATTTGCAGGAAAACGATTTCAGGGGGTAGACGGGAATTGCATTTAAAGCATAGGAAAAGAGGCAGAACGTCGACAATGATGCTCTTGGCCAAAAAGGGCGTATGCGTTTTTTCCTGAATATATTCAGGAAAAAACGCATACGCCCTTTTTGGCCAACCAAGCAAGCATGTTAAAGAAATCTGCACTACAATGAAGTCTCACGGCACCCCAGTCAAAAGGGCCATCTGAAAAAAGTGTAAAATCCAGAAAGGCAGCACAGGCCATGGAGAACAGGGAGCCTTGTTATGCTGATGGGCGGGATGTAAATTTCCAACAGCCACTCTGGAGAAGTGTATGGCGTTTCCCGGAACACCGAAGAAACAAAGCTACGGAGCCTACGGCACTTCCACTTATGGTCCTATAGTTTGGGAAATTAAAATCAAAAACACACAGCCACCCCAAAGTGTCGGATGGCTCTGTTTACAAGAACCTCGTCTACGGTACAAGGTAAATATCCCAGAATGTGAAAAATGGATAAAGAAGTTGTGGTACCTACGTACAATGGAATATCACTCAGCAATGAAATCTATGTCATCAGGCCCGTCGCGGCATAATGAGTGGATTCAGGTACGATGATTCTAAGTGAAATAAGTCACACAGAAAATGAAACATCATAAGATATCACTAATACACGGAATGTAAACTTGGCTACACATGAACTGAATTACAAAACAGAACAGGGTCTCAAATTTAGAAAACCAACTTATGCTTGCTTATGGGGAAAGGTGAGTTGGGGTGCTGCATAAATCCAGAGATAGAAATTAGCACAGATACCTTTCCATAAGCCAAATATGTAATAGTCAAGCCCTACCACTTGCTCAACGAAATGGACTAAACACCCCATATTCAACGCCTAGGAATACACCTGACTAGTAAGAATCTTCAAACCCATGGATTTATATGTCTCCGTAAGAGAATGAAGCGTGTGTACAGCGGCATGAATGCAGAAGAGAAAATCCGATAAATCCCATTATCAAAATGAATTACACAAACAAAACCCAAGGACAGTGAAATAGAGAGCAATTCTTAAATAATTCATTCAGGGCTTGTGATGCAACCTGGATTTACCACATCTACACCCAGAGCTGAGTGAGACATAAGGTTGGGCACTTTGGGCTGATAGCATTGGTGAGGTTCGATGAGCAAATGCAGACCCTTTGAAGTCATACAGCATGGTACCCATTCCATGGGTCCCAACTCTCCAGGTTTAAGCGATTCTTCCTTCAGCCAAAGCATGCATGGGAAACCCACAGTATGGTGCACCGTGTTACCGGGATACGTTTTCAAATGCATCTCAGTTTTTGTCCTCTTTTACTCGGGTTCACCATTCCAGACCCTTTACTAACACTCTCCCCACTTGGAGAGTCAGTGCCTTTAACCTCCTGTTTGGCACAGTGTGCAATTTTTGCGCAAGATGAACAGGAATAGGGAGAACCAATGAGAGACTAGCTGTAGGTGTCTGCACGGGCAAATTTAACGCTCACTTCCAACCAGGAAGAGGAATTAACCAAAGGCTCAGCATGCCGTGCCGGAACAAGATTAGGGCCTGAAGCAATCTTGCGGGTTTGCGGCCAACTCAAAAGAAAGCAATTTGAAGAAAGGAGCTCAGGGGCACTGTAATTCACAAACCTGCAGAGTTATAAAAGACAGCTATCGTCCAAAAATATATTGAAGGAAGGCTGCGAAGAGGACTTGAATGCGGGGCAGAATTGCAGGAAAACGATTTCAGCGGGTAGACTGGAATTGCATTTAAAGCATAGGAAAAGAGGCAGAACGTCGACAATGATGCACTTGGCCAAAAAGGGCGTATGCGTTTTTTCCTGAATATATTCAGGAAAAAACGCATACGCCCTTTTTGGCCAACCAAGCATGCATGTTAAAGAAATGTGCACTTCAATGAAGTCTCACTGCCCCCCGGTCAAAAGGGCCATCTGAAAAAAGTGTAAAATCCAGAAAGGCAAAACAGGCCATGGACAACAGGGAGCCTTGTTATGCTGATGGGCGGGATGTAAATTGCCAACAGCCACTCTGGAGAAGTGTATGGTGCTTCCCGGAACACGGAAAAAACAAAGCTACGGAGCCTACGGCACTTCCACTTATGGTCCTATAGCTTAGGGAAATTAAAATCAAAAACACACAGCCACCCCAAAGTGTCGGACGGCTCTGTTAACAAGAACCTCGTCTACGGTACAAGTTAAATATCCCAGAAAGCGAAAAATGGATAAAGAAGTTGTGGTACGAACGTACTTTGGAATAACACTCAGCAATGAAATCTAGGTCATCAGGCCCATCGCGGCATAATGAGTGGATTCAGGTACGATGATTCTAAGTGAAATAAGTCACACAAAACAAGAAACATCATAAGATATCACTAATACACGGAATGTAAACTTGGCTACACATGAACTGAATTACAAAACAGAACAGGGACTCAAATTTAGAAAAGCAACCAATGCTTGCTTAAGGGCAAAGGTGAGTAGGGGTGCTGCATAAAACCAGAGATTGAAATTAGCACAGATACCGTTCCATAAGCCAAATATGTAATAGTCAAGACCTTCTCCTTGCTCAACGACATGGACTCAACACCGCATATTCAACGCCTAGGAATACACCTGACTAGTAAGAATCTTCAAACCCATGGATTTATATGTCTCTGTAAGAGAATCAAGCGTGTGTACAGCGGCATAAAAGCAGCAGTGAAAATCCGATAAATCCAGTTATCAAACTAAATTACAAAAACAAAACACAATGACAGTGAAATAGAGAGCAATTCTTAAATAATTCATTCAGGGCTTGTGATGCAACCTGGATTTACCACATCTACACCCAGAGCTGGGTGAGACATAAGGCTGGACACGTCTGACTGATAGCATTGGTGAGGTTCAGTGAGCAAATGCAGACCCTTTGAAGTCATACTGCATGGTACCCATTCCATGGGTCCCAAATCTCCAGGTTTAAGGAATTCTTCCTTCAGCTTAAACATGCTTGGGAATCCCAGAGTATGGTCCGCCGTGTGACTGGGAAACGATTTTAAATGCCTCTCAGGTTTCGTTCCCTGGTACTTGGGTTCACCATTCCAGACGCTTTACTAACTCTCTACCCACTTGGAGAGTCAGTGCCTTTAACCTCCTGTTTGGCACAGTTTGCAATTTCTGCGCAAGATGAAAAGGAATAGGGAGAACCAATGAGAGACTAGCTCTAGGTGTCTGCACGGCAAATTTAACGCTCATTTCCCACCAGGAAGAGGAATTAACCAAAGGCTCAGCATGCCGTGCCGGAACCAGATTATGGCCTGAAGCAATCCTGTGGGTTTGCGGCCAGCTCACAAGATAGCGAGTTGAAGAAAGGAGCTCAGGGGCACTGTAACTCACAAACCTGCAGAGTTATAAATGACAGCTATCGTCCAAAAATATATTGAAGGAAGGCTGCGAAGACGACTTGTAAGCGGGACAGATTCGCCAAGGCGATGTGAGCCAGCCAGGCAGGAGTGACCTCACATCAGAGGGCCCACCTCACAGAAGGGTAAGGAACCCAGCCAGGATCAGACTCTCACCAGAGTGCCCTCATCAGCAAGGGGCTGTGAACCACGCAGGAGTATCATCACACCCGTGGGGCCACATCATCAAAAGTTGAGGTACACAAAAAATGTGGCCTCAAACCAGAGGACCCACATCACCATGAGTTTCGGAGCGAGGCAGGCAGGATTAACCTCACAACACATGGCCCATTGTATAAAAAAGGTGAGGAACCCAGCAGTTGGAACATCCCAGCAGGCGGCCCAGAGCACCGAGGCTATGGGATCCAGGCAGTGATGAACTCACAACAGAGGGCCCTCATCATGAAACTGTGAGCAAACCAGCCGTTGTGACCTCAGAGCACAAGGCCCACATCCCCATGGGGAAGGGAACCAAGCAGGAGTGTCATCGCACCAGTGGGCACACATCAGAAAATGTGGGGAGCCCAGCAGTTAGGGCCTGACGCCAGAGGGCTCTCATCACCGAGGAGAGGAGGCTCCCAGCAGGCTCCAACTGCTACCAGAGGGCCGCCATCACCAATGCGGGATGTGCCAGCCAGGCAGGAGTGACCTCAGAGCAGAGGGCCCACCTCACAAAAGTGTGAGGAACCCAAAGAGGATCAGACTCTCACCACAGGGCCCACATCACCAAGGGAATGGGAACCAGGCTGGAGTGTCCTCACACCAGTGAGGCGTCATCACCGAAATGTGAGTGACCCAGCACACGTGGCCTCAAACCAGAGGACACACATCACCAAGGGGCTGGGAGTGAGGCAGGCAGGAGGAGCCTCAAAACATAGGGCCCATGGAATAAAAATGGTGAGGAATCCAGCAGCTGGAACCTCCCAGCAGGCGGCCAGGAGCAGCGAGGCTATGGGATCCAGACCTGACTGAACTCAAAACAGAGGGCCCTCATCATGAAACTCTGAGCAACCCAGCCGTTGGGACCTCAGAGCAGAAGGCCCACATTCCCATGTGGTTGGGAACATGGCATAAGTGTACTCGCACCACAGGGCACACATCAGAGAATTTTGGGAGCTCAGAAGTTAGGGCCTGATGCCAGAGGGCCCTCATTACCAAGGGGAGGAGACTCCAAGCAGGCACCAACTCCCAACTGAGGGCCCATGTCGCCAAGGGGACGTGTGACAGCCAGGCAGGAGTGACCTCACAGCAGAGGGCCTACCTCACAGAAGGGTGAGGAACCCAGCCAGGATAAGACTCTCACCAGAGGGCCCACATCACCAAGGGGATCAGAAACAGGCAGGACTGTCTTCACACCAGTGTGGCCACATCATAGAAAGGTGAGGAACCCAGCACATGTGGCCTAAACCAGAAGACCCACATCTCCAAGGGGCTCGGAGTGAGGCAGGCAGGAGGAGCCTCAAAACACAGGGCCCATAGAATAAAAAAGCTGAGGAATCCTGCAGTGGGAACCTCCCAGCAGGCGGCCCAGAGCACCGAGTCTATGCGATCCAGGCTGCAGTGAACTCACAGCAGAGGGCCCACATCATGAAACTGTGAGCAACCCATCCATTGGGACCTCAGAGCAGAAGGCCCACATCCCCATGGGGATGGGAACCTCGCAGGAGTGTCCTCACACCACTTAGCACGTATCAGAAAATGTGGGTACCCAGCAGTTAGGGCCTGATGCAAGAGGGCCGTCATCACCGAGGGGAGGAGGCTCCCAGCAGGCTCCAACTGCCACAAGAGGGCCGATGTTGCCCTGGCGGGGTGTGCCAGCCAGGCAGGAGTGACCTCACAGCAGAGGGCCCACCTCACAGAAGGGTGAGGAACCCAGCCAGGATCAGACTCTCACCAGAGGGCCCACATCATCAAAGGGATAGGAACCAGGCAGGAGTGTCCTCACACCAGTGGGGCCACATCATCGAAAGGTGAGGGACCCAGCACACATGGCCTCAAACAAGAGGACACACATCACCAAGGGGCTGGGAGTGAGGCAGGCAGGAGGAGTCTCAAAACAGAGGGCCCATAGAAGAAAAAAGGTGAGGAATCCTGCAGCTGGAACCTCCCAGCAGGTGGCCAGGAGCAGCGAGGCTATGGGATCCAGGCCGGAGTGAACTCACACCAGAGGGCCCTCATCATGAAACTGAGCAACCCAACGTTGGGACCTCAGAGCAGAAGGCCCACATTCCCATGGGGTTGGGAAACTGGCAGGAGTGTACTCGCGCCACAGGGCGCACATCAGAAAATTTTTGGAGCCCAGGAGTTACGGCCTGACGCCAGAGGGCCCTCATTACCGAGGGGAGGAGACTCCCAGCAGGCACCAACTCCCACCAGAGGGCCGACGTCGCCAAGGCGGGGTGTGCCAGCCAGGCAGGAGTGACCTCAGAGAAGAGGTCCCACCTCACAGAAGTGTGAGTAACCCAACCAGGATCTGACTCTCACCGGAGGGCCCACATCACCAAGAGGATGGGAACCAGGCAGGAGTGTCCTCACACCAGTGGGGCCACATCAGCCAAAGGTGAGGAACCCAGCACATGTGGCCTCAAACCAGAGGACACACATCACCAAGGGGCTGGGAGTGAGGCAGGTGTCTGGAGGGGCACATTTAACTCTAATTTCCCACCAGGAAGAGGAATTAACCAAAGGCTCAGAGTGACGTGCTGGACCCTGATTACGGCCTGAAGCAAACCTGCGGTTCTGTGGCCAGCTTTCAAGGAAACGAGTTTTAAAGGAAATCACGGGCACTGTAATTCACAAACCTGCAGAGTTATAAATGACAGCTATTGGCAAAAATATATTGAAGTAAGTCTGCAAAGAGGACTTGAAAACGAGGCAGAATTGCAGGAATCATATTTCAGGAGGTAGATTGGAATTGCATTTAAAGTATGTGAAAAGCGGCAGATCTTTGACAGTGATGCACTTGGACAAAAGGGCGTATACATTTTTTCCTGAATATATTCAGGAAAAAACGCATATGCCCTTTGTGGCCAACCAAGCACTGGAGCAATGGAAATCCGCACTACAATGAAGTCTCATTTCCCATTCGTCAAAAGGGCCATCTGAAAAAAGTGTAAAACCCAGATACACAGGACAGGCCATGGAGAACAGGGAGCCTTGTTATGCTGATGGGCGGGATGTAAGTTGCCAACAGACAGTGTGGAGATGTTTATGGTGTATCCTGAAACATCTGAAAAACAAAGCTACAGACCCTAGGGCACTTCCACTTTTGGCCCTATAGCTTAGGAAAATTAAAATCAACAAGACACAGCCAACACAAAATTTAGGGCTGCTGTGTTTACAAGAACCTCGAATCCAGTACAAGTTAAATATCCCAGAAAGAAAAAAATGGATAAAGGAGTTGTGCTACTTACGTACAACGGAATATCACTCAGCAATGAAATCAATGTCATCAGGCCTGTAGCAGCAAATTGAGTGGATTTAAGTATGATGATTCTAAGAGAAATAGAGAAATATGTCACAGAGTAAGATAATTATCATAAGATATCACTAATAGAGAGAGTGTAAACTTGGCTACACATAAACTGAATTACAAAACCGAACAGAGTCTCACATTTAGATAAAAACTTATGCTTGCTTAAGGGGAAAGTTGAGTTGGGGTGCTGTATAAAACCAGAGATTGTAATTAGCACACATACCGTTCCATAAGCCAAATATGTAATAGACAAGACCTACTCTTTGCTCAACGAAATAGACTCATCCATGGTGTATCACCTCACACCTGTTAGAATGGGCATCATCAGAAAATCTACAAACAACAGATGCTGGAAAGGGTGTGGAGATAAGGAACCCTCTTCCACTATTGTTGGGAATGTAAATTGATACAGTCACTGTGGAGAACATTATGGAGTTTCTTATAAAACTAAGAATAGAATTACCATATGATACAGCAATGCCACTACTGGGCATATACCCAGACAAAACCATAAATCAAAAAGAGACATTCACCGCAATGTTCACTGCATCACTATTTACAATATCCAGGTAATGGAAGCAACCTAAATGCCCACAGACAGACGAATGCATAAAGATGTGGTACATATATAAAATGGAATATCACTAAGCCATAAAAAGGAATGAAATTGGGTCATTTGTAGAGACGTTGATGGATCTAGAGACTGTCATACAGAGTGAAGTAAGTCAGAAATAGAAAAACAAATCTTGTATATTAATGCATATATGTGGAACCTAGAAAAATTGTACAGATGAACCGTTTTGCAAGGCAGAAATAGAGCAACAGATGTAGACAACAAACGTATGGACACCAAGGGGGGAAAGCTGTTGGGGGGTGGTGGTGGGAGGAGTTGAGAGATTGGGATTGGCATGTATACATTTATATGTATAAAATCGATAACCAAAAAGAACCTGCTGTATAAAAAAATAAAATAAAATTCCAAATTACAAAAAGTAAAACAGACAAAATATTCTTCCCTTCACATACATGTATTTATATGAATAAATTATTTCCATGCTTATATCTGTAAATACAAAAAAGAGGAATAAAATCTACCTTGAACCAAAAACGAAAGAAAGAAAACAAAACAGAACTCACCATTTACACAGAGGAAAACCGTATCAGGGCACTTGCTCCAGTTGTAAACAATTCTGAAGTTGGTCAGTGGTGGGGAATCATCTCCCATTCAGCCAGCAGGCCCCACACAACAAGCGTCCTCATTGCAAAGCTGGGGGACCGTGCCGAGGCATCTGTGAGTAAACGTGGGCTGAGCCCCAGGCCAGCTGCTGCTGAAATGTTCCCACCCTTCCCAGGTAAAACACCTGAATATGTACAAGGACTTGAAAGCCTAGAGGAAGGGCCATGGAGCCACATGAGCACCAGCATGCCAGCCGACTTGGTGCCTGCAGGCCAGCCAGGATGGTCCTGGCCCTGGGTGCTCTTCTGGAAGCTTTCCATTTCCCTGCCTGAGATACCCCTGCTGTCCCGGCCCCCACTGCTTTCTTCCTCACTCACCTCTGCCCAGGGAGAAATTCCAGCGGCAGGTATGGGTGACACATCCTCTTCTTTAGCAGGTGGCATCTTGGCAACTGCTGCAGAAAGTCCAGCAGAGCCCCACTCACACTGGGCCACCCACAAAGCCATGGCCTCTCACTCCCTCCCACCAGTCCAGCCCCGAGACTGCTGACAGGGCAGAGAAAATGGCGTCAGGCACAGCTGCAGGGGCTCTTGCTGCCTGGAGCGGTGTTTATATTGATCTCAACCCAGGCACACCTGGGGAGGGCTGGCCGGCACGGTCAGGCTTCCCAGGCCAGCCAATAATCACCCCTCAGGGGCTCACAGTTGCAGAAACTGGAACTTGCTGAATCGGCCAGGTCCAAGGAACAGGTGTGGGCTCCTGAGAGTCAGGATAGACAAGGGGCTGCAGCTCTGGCTTGTTTTCTAATTATATTATCTGGCCCATGAGTGGGAGACAACTTCAAGAAAACCCTCTCCTAATGAGAGGAACCCAGGTGTCAGGGAGAGGAGGGGTGGGTGGTGGGTGGAGACAGAGGCCTGGTGCCCCGGGTGCAGTGGAAGTCTCTGGAAGACCAGGTGGAGGGAGGCCACACAGAGTGATGCCCAGGGTCACAGACCTGTCGGAGCTGCCGTTTCTTAGTTCAAGTCCTGCTCTGAGGTGCTCTGTGTCAGATCTGAGTGACAGGTGAGCTGGGAGTGCTCTGCAATGAGGGCGATGTGCATGGTTCCTGTGTGCCCAGCCCTGCCACAGTACCTGCAAGTGTAGCTCTGTATCCGGGGAGGGGTCTGACCACGAGAGCCCTATGGGCTGCAGGGGAACCTGCCCAGGGATCCCCATATCCTGGGAGGGGCCTGGACACGAGAGCCCCGTGGGCTGGGGTGGGGGTGAGGTACCTGCCCAGGTGAGCTCCATATCCTGGGATTGGCCTGACCTCGAGAGCCCCATGGGCTGCTGGAGTCCTGGTAAAGGATGTCAGGACAGTCAGTGAAGCCACCGAGGATAGACCTCCAGTAGTTCCTAAATCCTACACCCTGCTGGTCATTCTACCAACCACCAGGACATGGTATTCTGTATTAGTCTTCAATGATGCCTTCTTTTGTATTCTAGTAGTCCCAGAGTCACAAGAAATTTTGGCTTGTGAGTGGCAGGACTCAACATACACCTAAAACAATACTTCCGGGCCGTGTTGCCCCAAGGGTTCAAAAATTCCCACACCATCTTTGGGGAAAGCTCAGCTAAAGACCTAAAAGTTCTACCTCTGGAAAAGGAAACACTCCTTCAATATGCAGACGACATTCTGATCGCCAGCCCTACTAAGGAGACCTCTGAACTACCAAGCCAATAAAGGATACAAGTTGTCCAAGAAAAAGCTCAAATATCACAGACTACGGTGACCTGCCTGGGCTTCATTCTCACAGAAGGTCGGAGAAGCCCATCCCAGGAAAGGGAAGAAACAATTTACAGCCTTACCCATTTCTAAAACTAGAAGACAGCTTAGGGGTTCCTGGGGAGGCCAGGGTTTGCTGCTTCTGGATCCCTAACTACAGTCTACTAGCTGGGTGTCTATATGAAACACTGAAAGGAAAAGATGATGATCCTTTTGAATAGAATCCAGAAGTGGCCTTTCAAGAATGGAAAGAGCAGTCAATTCAGACCCTTGCCCTGGAACTCCCTAATTTAGCTAAACCCTTTGACCTTTACATTCCTGGTGAACGGTGAATCACCATTGGAGTATTAGTGCAAAACCTGGGACCACTTGAAATGGAACAATGCAAGAATGCCATCCAGGTAGGATAAACTACGGTCACCAAGGGGCTTGGCCCACCGCCACATCTGGCCAAGATACTGGCAGTATCTGAAAACCTGGAAATCAGCAGCCCAAAAGGCCACCTCCCTCCTAAGGGAAAAGGACCCCACGTGGTGATCCTAACCCCCAACCATGCCCTGAAGTTGCAGGGTTTGCTCCGTGGGCACACTGACCTTGAGTGAGGAGGCCCTCCAACTCCAACCTCCAGAGAGATAACCGGGGCAAAGGGGCACCATGACGACTCGTGTGACCATCACTTGACCTGGAGTTTCTCTCATAAAACAACAAGAGTGTGTCCCAAAAGAGTAGACTACTGCTTGCAGGACTTACTGCACCCAGAGGGGAGGTAATAATCTTGGCGGGGGAACCGTATATCACGCTGTCACCATAGAAGAGCCTACAGACACTGTGATGATGGTGGCCAATAAGACCGGCTGGACTCCTGTTTACTTCAAAAGGCTGTTGACTCAGTGGCCAACATGGTCCTTCATCACCACTGACCCTGGACTGTCTGGGAGTTGAGCAGGCAGGGTCCTGACACCTGGTGCTGTTTTTACGTTAATTCAGGGGCCTAATTGAAGAAAGCGCAGACTACTGGTCAGAGCATCTAGGCTGGCAGAAACGGTCAGCCTAAGGTGGCCGAACAAATGTGGGGCGGGGTGAAACTGGACCTCACAGCGTCACTGCACATCTCCTTCCTGGACCCTTAAAGGTCATTAGAATCTATAACACTACCAATACTTGTGCTCAGGCGGACGAGCAGGGAGGCAGGAGGCCTGGGGACAATCAACGTCACCTGGAGGCTGCTGGGGAGAAGTTCTGACCCTCGCCCACGGGTATGAGGGCTCCTAACTCAGCACTCAGCAGTTACAGATGAAGGGTCTGCACCCTCAGCACTCTAAGAATGAGGAAGGGGACAAAATGCAGAAGAGGGGTTTGTCCCAGGCAAAGCCCCTTAAAAATCCCTGGGAGATAAAAATAGAATCTGGGCAATAAAATAAAGTCTAACCTCTTTTATCCTTTGTGCTTTGTCTAATTTCACGTGCTCCTAGGGTCCCACATGCAGAGGTTCAACAGCCGGCACTTCAGACCAGATTTCCTAGTGCAGAATGGCTGGGTCAACACCTCAGCTCCTGGGGCACGGTGCAGACTCTGCGATATAGAGCCTGAGCTGCAGCCAACTGGGCCCTCGAGAGCTCCGCCCCCTCCCTCCCACTGACTCTGACAGGATCTCTACACAGCAGCCCAGCCTACAGCCCACGGGGTAGCACATGCTCTCACCTCTCCATTCTCTGATTAAAATATAAAGTTTCCTTTGCTTCTGAACCAAACTCAGTCTCGATCTGTTGGCTCCAATGACACTGGGCAGGGGGACACTTGTTGGGGTCCACTCTGGAGGATCAGTAACAGAAATTGAGAACATTGTAACTTCAATGAACAGATGTGTGAGCCAAACTGTAATTAACATAGAACAGTGTATAAGGCTCGGGCAAAATAAGATGTTTCTAACACTTCCATTTGATATTTCCATCACTTTATTATAAGCAAGTTCAGTGAAAAGGTCTTATTTGTCAGGTCAATACTAGAGAAACGAAGTGATTTCTTTCCAAGGATGTACATCTAATAATCTTGGTTAAAGCTTCAATCTTGTTTTAAATGCTTTTCCATTGAAAATGATACCTCTCTTTCAGCTCCCCCATTTCTGAGAAGTATAAAATCTTATAATTTATTAAGACCAAATGGGAAAGGTGGGAGGAGGGATAAATTAACAGTTTGGGATTAACACATACACACTGCTATGTATAAAATAGATCATCAACAAGGAACTACTGTATAGCACAGGGAACTACACTCAATATTTTGCAATAACCTATAAGGGGAAATAATCTGAAAAAGAATAGATGTTTTTATTGACATCATCTATTAATGACAGTTAAAATGGAACCTAAGGGAAGCCAGTGGTGAGTGCTTCTGACCCTGAAGACTTCAATCATCTAAAGTTTGGACTCTGCCTACTTCCCAAGGCCCTTAATGAACCTATGTGTAGCCGTAGCTTAAAAAATTCCCCAGTTTCGGTTGTGGAGAGACACTGATTTTGAAAAAGCCCTGGTGTTCTCCTCACATGAATGGGACACTTCCTACACCTAAAACATGCCTGTCACACCCAGAGGATGGTATACCGTCTGATCGGTAAGAGTTTGGAAAAGGCATCTCATCTCCTCATCTCCTGGTGCTCGGGTTCACCCCTCCAGTGTCTTTACGAAGAGTCTCCTCACTTGGAGATGTAAGCACTGTCAACATCCTGTTTGGAATTTGTCCAGAGGATGAAGCAGAAGGAGGAGGAACAATGAGTGACAAGTCCTAGGTGTTCGGACAGGCACATGTCACTCTAATTTCCAATCAGGAAGACGAATTGACCAAAGGCTAGGGTTGCCCATGGAAACAGAATAGGGCTTGAGGAAATCCCACTGCTTTGTGGCCAGTTCCCATAAACAGAAGTTGAAAAACGGAACTCAGGGACACTAAAATTCACGAAACTGCAGAGTTGAAAATATCTATCACTGAAAAATGTCTTGGGGAAAGTCAGAGAAAAGGACTTGTAAGCAACAGAGAATGGCAGGAAAGGGATTGGAAGAAGTAGAAAGGACTCGCCATTAAGCACAAGAAAAGGGGCTGAACATTGCCAACATTGCAGTTGGCCAAAAAGGGTGTATGCGTCTTTTTCTGTATATATTCAAGAAAAGGGCATACACTTTTTTAGCCAACCAAACAGGTGGGCACTGGAAATCAATACTACAAAACATATCACTTCGCATCAGTCAGAAGAGCCTTCCTCGTAAAGTGTAAACACCAGAAATGCAGGACAGGGCAAGGAGAAAAGGGAGCCCTGTGAGGCTTAGAGTGGAAATATATATTGCCAATGGTCACTCTTGATAAGTGTATTGTGTTTATTAAAGAATCTAAAAAATGAGCTACAGGGCACTTGCACTCATGGATGTATATCTTGGGAAAAACAAAAATGGAGAGGACACAGGCACCCCAATGTTTACCGCCTCTCTGTTTAAAAGATCCTCGACTAGGATATAATTTATATGTCTGTGGAGGGAAAAAATGGATAGAGATGTGGCACTTATGTATAGTGGAATATTACTCAGCCTGAAAATCAATGAAATATGGCCAGCTGTAACAACCCCAGAGGAGTTACGTAAGATCATTCGAAGTCACATAATTCAAAAAGAAAAAGACATACGATACTACTAATACATGGAATATAAACGAGGCTACAAATGAACTGAATTACAAAACAGAACGGGGTCTCAGATTTAGAAAACCAACTTATGCATGCTTAAGGATAAAGGAGAGTTGGGGTGCTGCATAAAACCAGAGATTGAAATTAGCACAGATACCGTTCCATAAGCCAAATATGTAATAGAAAAAACCTACTCCCTGGCCAACGAAATGGACTCAACACCCCATATTCAGCACCTAGGAATATACGGGACGAGTAAGAGTCTTAATACTTATGGATTTATATGTCTCAATAAGAGAATCAAGCGTGTGTACAGTGACATAAACGCAGCAGTGAAAATCAGCTAAATCCCATTATCAAAAGAAATTTCAAAAACAAAACACAATGACAGTGAAATAGAGAGCAATTCTTAAATAATTCATTCAGGGCTTGTGATGCAACCTGGATTTACCACATCTACACCCAGAGCTGAGTGAGACATAAGGTTGGGCACTTCGGGCTGATAGCATTGGTGAGGTTCGATGAGCAAATGCAGACCATTTGAAGTCATACTGCATGGTAAAAATTTCCATGGGTCCCAACTCCGCAGGTTTAAGCGATCCTTCCTTCAGCTAAAGCATGCATGGGAAACCCACAGTATGGTGCACCGTGTGACCGGGAAACGTTTTCTAATGCATCTCAGTTTCCGTCCCCTTTAACTCGGGTTCACAATTCCAGAACCTTAACTAACACTCTCCCCACTTGGAGAGTCAGTGCCTTTAACCTCCTGTTTGGCACAGTTTGCAATTTCTGCGCAAGATGAACAGGAATAGGGAGAACCAATGAGAGACTAGCTGTAGGTGTCTGCACGGGCAAATTTAACGCTCATTTCCAACCAGGAACAGCAATTAACCAAACGCTCAGCATGCCGTGCCGGAACAAGATTAGGGCCTGAAGCAATCCTGCGGGTTTGCGGCCAGCTCACAAGAAAGCGATTTGAAGAAAGGAGCTCAGGGGCACTGTAATTCACAAACCTGCAGAGTTATAAATGACAGCTATCGTCCAAAAACATATTGAAGAAAGGCTGCGAAGAGGACTTGAAAGCGGTCAGAATTGCAAGAAAACGATTTCAGAGGGTAGACTGGAATTGCATTTAAAGAATAGGAAAAGAGGCAGAACGTCGACAATGATGCACTTGGCCCAAAAGGGCGTATGCGTTTTTTCCTGAATATATTCAGGCAAAAACGCATACGCCCTTTTTGGCCAACCAAGCAAGCATGTTAAAGAAATCTGCACTACAATGAAGTCTCACTGCCCCCGGTCAAAAGGGCCATCTGAAAAAAGTGTAAAATCCAGAAATGCAGCACAGGCCATGGAGAACAGGGGACCTTGTTATGCTGATGGGTGGGATGTAAATGGCCAAGAGTCACTCTGGAGAAATGTATGGTGTTTCCTGAAACACCTAAAAAACAAAGCAATGGAGCCTACGGCACTTCCACTTATGGTCCTATAGCTTAGGGAAATTAAAATAAAAATCACACAGCCACCCCAAAGTTTCAGACGGCTCTGTTTACAAGAACCTCGTCTACGGTACAAGTTAAATATCCCAGAAAGCGAAAAATGAATAAAGAAGTTGTGGTACGTACGTACAATGGAATATCAGTCACCAATGAAATCTATGTCATCTGGCCTGTCGTGGCATAATGAGTGGATTCAGGTACGATGATTCTAAGTGAAATAAGTCACACCGAAAATGAAACATCATAAGATATCACTAATACGCCGAATGTAATCTTGGCTACACATGAACTGAATTACAAAACAGAACAGGGTCTCAAATTTACAAAACCAACTTATGTTTGCTTAAGGGGAAAGGTGAGTTGGGGTGCTGCATAAAACCAGAGATAGAAATTAGCACAGATACCATTCCATACGTCAAATATGTAATACTCAAAACCTACCACTTGCTCAACGAAATAGGCTAAGCACCCTATATTCAACGCCTAGGAATACACCTGACTAGTAAGAATCTTCAAACCCATGGATTTATATGTCTCCATAAGAGAATCAAGCGTGTGTACAGCTGCATGAAGGCAGCAGAGAAAATCCGATAAATCCCATTATCAAAATGAATTACAAAAACAAAACACAATGACAGTGAAATAGAGAGCAATTCTTAAATAATTCATTCAGGGCTTGTGATGCAACCTGGATTTACCTCATCTACACCCAGAGCTGAGTGAGACATAAAGTTGGACACTTCGGGCTGATAGCATTGGTGAGGTTCGATGAGCAAATGCAGACCATTTGAAGTCATACTGCATGGTAGCCTTTCCATGGGTCCCAACTCTCCAGGTTTAAGCGATTCTTCCTTCAGCTAAAACATGCATGGGAAACCCACAGTATGGTGCACCGTGTGACCGGGAAACGTTTTCAAATGCATCTCAGTTTTCGTCCCCTTTTACTCGGGTTCACAATTCCAGACCCTTTACTAACACTCTCCCCACTTGGAGAGTCACTGCCTTTAACCTGCTGTTTGGCACAGTTTGCAATTTCTGCGCAAGATGAACAGGAATAGGGAGAACCAATGAGAGACTAGCTGTAGGTGTCTGCACGGGCAAATTTAACGCTCATTTCCCACCAGAAAGAGGAATTAACCAAAGGCTCAGCATGCCGTGCCGGAACAAGATTAGGGCCTGAAGCAATCCTGCGGGTTTGCGGTCAGCTCACAAGAAAGCGATTTGAAGAAAGGAGCTCAGGGGCACTGTAATTCACAAACATGCAGAGTTATAAATGACAGCTATCGTCCAAAAATATATTGAAGGAAGGCTGCGAAGAGGACTTGAAAGCGGGGCAGAATTGCAGGGAAACGATTTCAGGGGGTACACTGGAATTTCATTTAAAGCATAGGAAAAGTGGCAGAACGTCGACAATGATGCACTTGGCCAGAAAGGGCGTATGCGTTTTTTCCTGAATATATTCAGTAAAAAACGCATACGTCCTTCTTGGCCAACCAAGCAAGCATGTTAAAGAAATCTGCACTACAATGAAGTCTCACTGCCCACCGGTCAAAAGGGCCATCTGAAAAAAGTGTAAAATCCAGAAATGCAGCACAGGCCATGGAGAACAGGGAGCCTTGTTATGCTGATGGGTGGGATGTAAATTGCCAACAGCCACTCTGGAGAAGTGTATGGTTTTTCCTGAAACACCTAGAAAGCAAAGCAACGGAGCCTACGGCACTTCCACTTATGGTCCTATAGCTTAGGGAAATTAAAATCAAAAACACACAGCCACCCCAAAGTTTCAGACGGCTCTGTTTACAGAACCTCGACTACGGTACAAGTTAAATATCCCAGAAAGCGAAAAATGGATAAAGAAGTTGTGGTACGTACGTACAATGGAATATCACTCACCAATGAAATCTATGTCATCTGGCCCGTCGTGGCATAATGAGTGGATTCAGGTACGATGATTCTAAGTGAAATAAGTCACACAGAAAATGAAACATCATAAGATATCACTAATACACCGAATGTAATCTTGGCTACACATGAACTGAATTACAAAACAGAACAGGGTCTCAAATTTAGAAAACCAACTTATGTTTGCTTAAGGGGAAAGGTGAGTTGCGGTGCTGCATAAAACCAGAGATAGAAATTAGCACAGATACCATTCCATACGTCAAATATGTAATAGTCAAGACCTACCCATTGCTCAACGAAATGGGCTAAACACCCTATATTCAACGCCTAGGAATACACCTGACTAGAAAGAATCTTCAAACCCATGGATTTATATGTCTCCATAAGAGAATCAAGCGTGTGTACAGCTGCATGAAGGCAGCAGAGAAAATCCGAGAAATCCCATTATCAAAATGTATTACAAAAACAAAACACAATGACAGTGAAATAGAGAGCAATTCTTAAATAATTCATTCAGGGCTTGTGATGCAACCTGGATTTACCTCATCTACACCCAGAGCTGAGTGAGACATAAGGTTGGACACTTCGAGCTGATAGCATTGGTGAGGTTCGATGAGCCAATGCAGACCATTTGAAGTCATACTGCATGGCACACATTCCATGGGTCCCAACTCTCCAGGTTTAAGCGATTCTTCCTTCAGCTAAAACATGCATGGGAAACCCACAGTATGGTGCACCCTGAGATAGGGAAACGTTTTCAAATGCATCTCAGTTTTTGTCCCCTTTTACTCGGGTTCACAATTCCAGACCCTTTACTAACACTGTCCCCACTTGGAGAGTCAGTGCCTTTAACCTGCTGTTTGGCACAGTTTGCAGTTTCTGCGCAAGATGAACAGGAATAGGGAGAACCAATGAGAGACTAGCTGTAGGTGTCTGCACGGGCAAATTTAACGCTCATTTCCCACCAGGAAGAGGAATTAACCAAACACTCAGCATGCCGTGCCGGAACTAGATTAGGGCCTGAAGCAATCCTGCGGGTTTGTGGCCAGCTCACAGGAAAGCGATTTGAAGAAAGGAGCTCAGGGGCACTGTAATTCACAAACATGCAGAGTTATAAATGACAGCTATCGTCCAAAATATAATGAAGGAGGGCTGCGAAGAGGACTTGAAAGCGGGGCAGAATTGCAGGAAAACGATTTCAGGGGGTAGACTGGAATTGCATTTAAAGCATAGGAAAAGAGGCAGAACATCCACAATGATGC
Organism: Delphinapterus leucas; assembly: GCF_059928025.1. Classification (NCBI taxonomy): domain Eukaryota; kingdom Metazoa; phylum Chordata; class Mammalia; order Artiodactyla; family Monodontidae; genus Delphinapterus; species Delphinapterus leucas. The sequence goes on along the minus strand of NW_028322236.1, from coordinate 16,193,387 downwards.
ACTTGGCCAAAAAGGGCGTATGCGTTTTTTCCTGAATATATTTAGGAAAAAACGCATACGCCTTTTTGGCCAACCAAGCAAGCATGTTAAAGAAATCTGCACTACAATGAAGTCTCACTGCCCCCCGGTCAAAAGGGCCATCTGAAAAAAGTGTAAAATCCAGAAATGCAGCACAGGCCATGGAGAACAGGGAGCCTTGTTATGCTGATGGGTGGGATGTAAATTGCCAAGAGCCACTCTGGAGAAGTGTATGGTGTTTCCTGAAACACCTAAAAAACAAAGCAACGGAGCCTACGGCACTTCCACTTATGATCCTATAGCTTAGGGAAATTAAAATCAAAAACACACAGCCACCCCAAAGTTTCAGACGGCTCTGTTTACAAGAACCTCGTCTACGGTACAAGTTAAATATCCCAGAAAGCGAAAAATGAATAAAGAAGTTGTGGTACGTACGTACAATGGAATATCACTCACCAATGAAATCTATGTCATCTGGCCCGTCGTGGCATAATGAGTGGATTCAGGTACGATGATTCTAAGTGAAATAAGTCACACAGAAAATGAAACATCATAAGATATCACTAATACACCGAATGTAATCTTGGCTACACATGAACTGAATTACAAAACAGAACAGGGTCTCAAATTTAGAAAACCAACTTATGTTTGCTTAAGGGGAAAGGTGAGTTGGGGTGCTGCATAAAACCAGAGATAGAAATTAGCACAGATACCATTCCATACGTCATATATGTAATAGTCAAGGGGGCTTCCCTGGTGGCGCACTGGTTGAGAGTCCGCCTGCCGATGCAGGGGACGCGGGTTCGTGCCCCGGTCCGAGAGGATACCACATGCAGCGGAGCTATTGGCCCCGTGAGTCATGGCCGTTGAGCCTGCGCGTCCGGAGCCTGTGCTCCGCAACGGGAGAGGCCACAACACTGAGAGGTCCGCGTACAGGAAAAAAAAAAAAATATGTAATAGTCAAGACCTACCCCTTGCTCAACGAAATGGGCTAAACACCCTATATTCAACGCCTAGGACTACACCTGACTAGTAAGAATCTTCAAACCCATGGATTTATATGTCTCCATAAGAGAATAAAGCGTGTGTACAGCTGCATGAAGGCAGCAGAGAAAATCCGATAAATCCTATTATCAAAATGAATTACAAAAACAAAACACAATGACAGTGAAATAGAGAGCAATTCTTAAATAATTCATTCAGGGCTTGTGATGCAACCTGGATTTACCTCATCTACACCCAGAGCTGAGTGAGATATAAGGTTGGACACTTCGGGCTGATACCACTGGTGAGGTTCGATGAGGAAATGCAGACCATTTGAAGTCATACTGCATGGTAACCATTCCATGAGTCACAACTCTCCAGGTTTAAGCGATTCTTCCTTCAGCTAAAGCATGCATGGGAAGCCCACAGTATGGTGCACCGTGTGACCAGGAAACGTTTTCAAAGGCATCTCAGTTTCCGTCCCCTTTTACTCGGGTTCACAATTCCAGACCCTTTTCTAACACTCTCCCCACTTGGAGAGTCAGTGCCTTTAACCTCCTGTTTGGCACAGTTTGCAATTTCTGCACAAGATGAACAGGAATAGGGAGATCCAATGAGAGACTAGCTGTAGGTGTCTGCCCGGGCAAATTTAACGGTCATTTCCCACCAGAAAGACGAATTAACCAAAGGCGCAGCATGCCGTGCCAGAACCAGATTAGGGCCTGAAGCAATCCTGCGGGTTTGCGGCCAGCTCACAAGAAAGCGATTTGAAGAAAGGAGCTCAGGGGCACTGTAATTCACAAACCTGCAGAGTTATAAATGACAGCTATCGTCCAAAAACATATTGAAGGAAGGCTGCGAAGAGGACTTGAAAGCGGTCAGAATTGCAAGAAAACGATTTCAGAGGGTAGACTGGAATTGCATTTAAAGCATAGGAAAAGAGGCAGAACGTCGACAATGATGCACTTGGCCCAAAAGGGCGTATGCGTTTTTTCCTGAATATATTCAGGCAAAAACGCATACGCCCTTTTTGGCCAACCAAGCAAGCATGTTAAAGAAATCTGCACTACAATGAAGTCTCACTGCCCCCGGTCAAAAGGGCCATCTGAAAAAAGTGTAAAATCCAGAAATGCAGCACAGGCCATGGAGAACAGGGGACCTTGTTATGCTGATGGGTGGGATGTAAATGGCCAAGAGTCACTCTGGAGAAATGTATGGTGTTTCCTGAAACACCTAAAAAACAAAGCAATGGAGCCTACGGCACTTCCACTTATGGTCCTATAGCTTAGGGAAATTAAAATAAAAATCACACAGCCACCCCAAAGTTTCAGACGGCTCTGTTTACAAGAACCTCGTCTACGGTACAAGTTAAATATCCCAGAAAGCGAAAAATGAATAAAGAAGTTGTGGTACGTACGTACAATGGAATATCAGTCACCAATGAAATCTATGTCATCTGGCCTGTCGTGGCATAATGAGTGGATTCAGGTACGATGATTCTAAGTGAAATAAGTCACACAGAAAATGAAACATCATAAGATATCACTAATACGCCGAATGTAATCTTGGCTACACATGAACTGAATTACAAAACAGAACAGGGTCTCAAATTTAGAAAACCAACTTATGTTTGCTTAAGGGGAAAGGTGAGTTGGGGTGCTGCATAAAACCAGAGATAGAAATTAGCACAGATACCATTCCATACGTCAAATATGTAATACTCAAAACCTACCACTTGCTCAACGAAATAGGCTAAGCACCCTATATTCAACGCCTAGGAATACACCTGACTAGTAAGAATCTTCAAACCCATGGATTTATATGTCTCCATAAGAGAATCAAGCGTGTGTACAGCTGCATGAAGGCAGCAGAGAAAATCCGATAAATCCCATTATCAAAATGAATTACAAAAACAAAACACAATGACAGTGAAATAGAGAGCAATTCTTAAATAATTCATTCAGGGCTTGTGATGCAACCTGGATTTACCTCATCTACACCCAGAGCTGAGTGAGACATAAAGTTGGACACTTCGGGCTGATAGCATTGGTGAGGTTCGATGAGCAAATGCAGACCATTTGAAGTCATACTGCATGGTAGCCTTTCCATGGGTCCCAACTCTCCAGGTTTAAGCGATTCTTCCTTCAGCTAAAACATGCATGGGAAACCCACAGTATGGTGCACCGTGTGACCGGGAAACGTTTTCAAATGCATCTCAGTTTTCGTCCCCTTTTACTCGGGTTCACAATTCCAGACCCTTTACTAACACTCTCCCCACTTGGAGAGTCACTGCCTTTAACCTGCTGTTTGGCACAGTTTGCAATTTCTGCGCAAGATGAACAGGAATAGGGAGAACCAATGAGAGACTAGCTGTAGGTGTCTGCACGGGCAAATTTAACGCTCATTTCCCACCAGAAAGAGGAATTAACCAAAGGCTCAGCATGCCGTGCCGGAACAAGATTAGGGCCTGAAGCAATCCTGCGGGTTTGCGGTCAGCTCACAAGAAAGCGATTTGAAGAAAGGAGCTCAGGGGCACTGTAATTCACAAACATGCAGAGTTATAAATGACAGCTATCGTCCAAAAATATATTGAAGGAAGGCTGCGAAGAGGACTTGAAAGCGGGGCAGAATTGCAGGGAAACGATTTCAGGGGGTACACTGGAATTTCATTTAAAGCATAGGAAAAGTGGCAGAACGTCGACAATGATGCACTTGGCCAGAAAGGGCGTATGCGTTTTTTCCTGAATATATTCAGTAAAAAACGCATACGTCCTTCTTGGCCAACCAAGCAAGCATGTTAAAGAAATCTGCACTACAATGAAGTCTCACTGCCCCCCGGTCAAAAGGGCCATCTGAAAAAAGTGTAAAATCCAGAAATGCAGCACAGGCCATGGAGAACAGGGAGCCTTGTTATGCTGATGGGTGGGATGTAAATTGCCAACAGCCACTCTGGAGAAGTGTATGGTTTTTCCTGAAACACCTAGAAAGCAAAGCAACGGAGCCTACGGCACTTCCACTTATGGTCCTATAGCTTAGGGAAATTAAAATCAAAAACACACAGCCACCCCAAAGTTTCAGACGGCTCTGTTTACAGAACCTCGACTACGGTACAAGTTAAATATCCCAGAAAGCGAAAAATGGATAAAGAAGTTGTGGTACGTACGTACAATGGAATATCACTCACCAATGAAATCTATGTCATCTGGCCCGTCGTGGCATAATGAGTGGATTCAGGTACGATGATTCTAAGTGAAATAAGTCACACAGAAAATGAAACATCATAAGATATCACTAATACACCGAATGTAATCTTGGCTACACATGAACTGAATTACAAAACAGAACAGGGTCTCAAATTTAGAAAACCAACTTATGTTTGCTTAAGGGGAAAGGTGAGTTGGGGTGCTGCATAAAACCAGAGATAGAAATTAGCACAGATACCATTCCATACGTCATATATGTAATAGTCAAGGGGGCTTCCCTGGTGGCGCACTGGTTGAGAGTCCGCCTGCCGATGCAGGGGACGCGGGTTCGTGCCCCGGTCCGAGAGGATACCACATGCAGCGGAGCTATTGGCCCCGTGAGTCATGGCCGTTGAGCCTGCGCGTCCGGAGCCTGTGCTCCACAACGGGAGAGGCCACAACACTGAGAGGTCCGCGTACAGGAAAAAAAAAAAATATGTAATAGTCAAGACCTACCCCTTGCTCAACGAAATGGGCTAAACACCCTATATTCAACGCCTAGGACTACACCTGACTAGTAAGAATCTTCAAACCCATGGATTTATATGTCTCCATAAGAGAATAAAGCGTGTGTACAGCTGCATGAAGGCAGCAGAGAAAATCCGATAAATCCTATTATCAAAATGAATTACAAAAACAAAACACAATGACAGTGAAATAGAGAGCAATTCTTAAATAATTCATTCAGGGCTTGTGATGCAACCTGGATTTACCTCATCTACACCCAGAGCTGAGTGAGATATAAGGTTGGACACTTCGGGCTGATACCACTGGTGAGGTTCGATGAGGAAATGCAGACCATTTGAAGTCATACTGCATGGTAACCATTCCATGAGTCCCAACTCTCCAGGTTTAAGCGATTCTTCCTTCAGCTAAAGCATGCATGGGAAGCCCACAGTATGGTGCACCATGTGACCAGGAAACGTTTTCAAAGGCATCTCAGTTTCCGTCCCCTTTTACTCGGGTTCACAATTCCAGACCCTTTTCTAACACTCTCCCCACTTGGAGAGTCAGTGCCTTTAACCTCCTGTTTGGCACAGTTTGCAATTTCTGCACAAGATGAACAGGAATAGGGAGATCCAATGAGAGACTAGCTGTAGGTGTCTGCCCGGGCAAATTTAACGGTCATTTCCCACCAGAAAGACGAATTAACCAAAGGCGCAGCATGCCGTGCCAGAACCAGATTAGGGCCTGAAGCAATCCTGCGGGTTTGCGGCCAGCTCACAAGAAAGCGATTTGAAGAAAGGAGCTCAGGGGCACTGTAATTCACAAACCTGCAGAGTTATAAATGACAGCTATCGTCCAAAAACATATTGAAGGAAGGCTGCGAAGAGGACTTGAAAGCGGTCAGAATTGCAAGAAAACGATTTCAGAGGGTAGACTGGAATTGCATTTAAAGAATAGGAAAAGAGGCAGAACGTCGACAATGATGCACTTGGCCCAAAAGGGCGTATGCGTTTTTTCCTGAATATATTCAGGAAAAAACGCATACGCCCTTTTTGGCCAACCAAGCAAGCATGTTAAAGAAATCTGCACTACAATGAAGTCTCACTGCCCCCCGGTCAAAAGGGCCATCTGAAAAAAGTGTAAAATCCAGAAATGCAGCACAGGCCATGGAGAACAGGGGACCTTGTTATGCTGATGGGTGGGATGTAAATGGCCAAGAGTCACTCTGGAGAAATGTATGGTGTTTCCTGAAACACCTAAAAAACAAAGCAATGGAGCCTACGGCACTTCCACTTATGGTCCTATAGCTTAGGGAAATTAAAATAAAAATCACACAGCCACCCCAAAGTTTCAGACGGCTCTGTTTACAAGAACCTCGTCTACGGTACAAGTTAAATATCCCAGAAAGCGAAAAATGAATAAAGAAGTTGTGGTACGTACGTACAATGGAATATCAGTCACCAATGAAATCTATGTCATCTGGCCTGTCGTGGCATAATGAGTGGATTCAGGTACGATGATTCTAAGTGAAATAAGTCACACCGAAAATGAAACATCATAAGATATCACTAATACGCCGAATGTAATCTTGGCTACACATGAACTGAATTACAAAACAGAACAGGGTCTCAAATTTACAAAACCAACTTATGTTTGCTTAAGGGGAAAGGTGAGTTGGGGTGCTGCATAAAACCAGAGATAGAAATTAGCACAGATACCATTCCATACGTCAAATATGTAATACTCAAAACCTACCACTTGCTCAACGAAATAGGCTAAGCACCCTATATTCAACGCCTAGGAATACACCTGACTAGTAAGAATCTTCAAACCCATGGATTTATATGTCTCCATAAGAGAATCAAGCATGTGTACAGCTGCATGAAGGCAGCAGAGAAAATCCGATAAATCCCATTATCAAAATGAATTACAAAAACAAAACACAATGACAGTGAAATAGAGAGCAATTCTTAAATAATTCATTCAGGGCTTGTGATGCAACCTGGATTTACCTCATCTACACCCAGAGCTGAGTGAGACATAAAGTTGGACACTTCGGGCTGATAGCATTGGTGAGGTTCGATGAGCAAATGCAGACCATTTGAAGTCATACTGCATGGTAGCCTTTCCATGGGTCCCAACTCTCCAGGTTTAAGCGATTCTTCCTTCAGCTAAAACATGCATGGGAAACCCACAGTATGGTGCACCGTGTGACCGGGAAACGTTTTCAAATGCATCTCAGTTTTCGTCCCCTTTTACTCGGGTTCACAATTCCAGACCCTTTACTAACACTCTCCCCACTTGGAGAGTCACTGCCTTTAACCTGCTGTTTGGCACAGTTTGCAATTTCTGCGCAAGATGAACAGGAATAGGGAGAACCAATGAGAGACTAGCTGTAGGTGTCTGCACGGGCAAATTTAACGCTCATTTCCCACCAGAAAGAGGAATTAACCAAAGGCTCAGCATGCCGTGCCGGAACAAGATTAGGGCCTGAAGCAATCCTGCGGGTTTGCGGTCAGCTCACAAGAAAGCGATTTGAAGAAAGGAGCTCAGGGGCACTGTAATTCACAAACATGCAGAGTTATAAATGACAGCTATCGTCCAAAAATATATTGAAGGAAGGCTGCGAAGAGGACTTGAAAGCGGGGCAGAATTGCAGGGAAACGATTTCAGGGGGTACACTGGAATTTCATTTAAAGCATAGGAAAAGTGGCAGAACGTCGACAATGATGCACTTGGCCAGAAAGGGCGTATGCGTTTTTTCCTGAATATATTCAGGAAAAAACACATACGACCCTTTTGGCCAACCAAGCAAGCATGTTAAAGAAATCTGCACTACAATGAAGTCTCACTGCCCCAAGGTCAAAAGGGCCATCTGAAAAAAGTGTAAAATCCAGAAATGCAGCACAGGCCATGGAGAACAGGGAGCCTTGTTATGCTGATGGGTGGGATATAAATTGCCAAGAGCCACTCTGGAGAAGTGTATGGTGTTTCCTGAAACACCTAAAAAACAAAGCAACGGAGCCTACGGCACTTCCACTTATGGTCCTATAGCTTAGGGAAATTAAAATCAAAAACACACAGCCACCCCAAAATTTCAGACGGCTCTGTATACAAGAACCTCGTCTACGGTACAAGTAAAATATCCCCGAAAGCGAAAAATGGAGAAAGAAGTTGTGGTACGTACGTACAATGGAATATCACTCACCAATGAAATCTATGTCATCTGGCCCATCGTGGCATAATGAGTGGATTCAGGTACGATGATTCTAAGTGAAATAAGTCACACAGAAAATGAAACATCATAAGATATCACTAATACACCGAATGTAATCTTGGCTACACATGAACTGAATTACAAAACAGAACAGGGTCTCAAATTTAGAAAACCAACTTATGTTTGCTTAAGGGGAAAGGTGAGTTGGGGTGCTGCATAAAACCAGAGATAGAAATTAGCACAGATACCATTCCATACGTCAAATATGTAATAGTCAAGACCTACCCCTTGCTCAACGAAATGGGCTAAGCACCCTATATTCAACGCCTAGGAATACACCTGACTAGTAAGAATCTTCAAACCCATGGATTTATATATCTCCATAAGAGAATCTAGCGTGTGTACAGCTGCATGAAGGCAGCAGAGCAAATCCGATAAATCCTATTATCAAAATGAATTACAAAAACAAAACACAATGACAGTGAAATAGAGAACAATTCTTAAATAATTCATTCAGGGCTTGTGATGCAACCTGGATTTACCTCATCTACACCCAGAGCTGAGTGAGACATAAAGTTGGACACTTCGGGCTGATAGCATTGGTGAGGTTCGATGAGCAAATGCAGACCATTTGAAGTCATACTGCATGGTACCCATTCCATGGGTCCCAACTCTCCAGGTTTAAGTGATTCTTCCTTCAGCTAAAACATGCATGGGAAACCCACAGTATGGTGCACCTTGTGACCGGGAAACGTTTTCAAATGCATCTCAGTTTTCGTCCCCTTTTACTCGGGTTCACAATTCCAGACCCTTTACTAACGCTCTCCCCACTTGGAGAGTCAGTGCCTTTAACCTGCTGTTGGCACAGTTTGCAATTTCTGCGCAAGATGAACAGGAATAGGGAGAACCAATGAGAGACTAGCTGTAGGTGTCTGCACGGGCAAATTTAACGCTCATTTCCAACCAGGAAGACGAATTAACCAAAGGCTCAGCATGCCGTGCCGGAACAAGATTGGGCCTCAAGCAAGCCTGCAGGTTTGCTGCCAGCTCAAAAGAAAGCAATTTGAAGAAAGGAGCTCAGGGGCACTGTAATTCACAAACCTGCAGAGTTATAAATGACAGCTATCGTCCAAAAATATATTGAAGGAAGGCTGCGAAGAGGACTTGAAAGCGGGGCAGAATTGCAGGAAAACAATTTCAGGTGGTGGACTGGAATTGCATTTAAAGCATAGGAAAAGAGGCAGAACGTCGACAATGATGCACTTGGCCAAAAAGGGCGTATGCGTTTTTTCCTGAATATATTCAGGAAAAAACGCATACGCACTTTTTGGACAACCAAGCAAGCATGTTAAAGAAATCTGCACTACAATGAAGTCTCACTGCCCCCCGGTCAAAAGGGCCATCTGAAAAAAGTGTAAAATCCAGAAATGCAGCACAGGCCATGGAGAACAGGGAGCCTTGTTATGCTGATGGGTGGGATGTAAATTGCCAACAGCCACTCTGGAGAAGTGTATGGTGTTTCCTGAAACACCTAAAAAACAAAGCAACGGAGCCTATGGCACTTCCACTTATGGTCCTATAGATTAGGGAAATTAAAATCCACAACACACAGCCACCCCAAAGTTTCAGACGGCTCTGTTTACAAGAACCTCATCTATGGTACAAGTTAAATATCCCAGAAAGCGAAAAATGGATAAAGAAGTTGCGGTACGTACGTACAATGGAATATCACTCACCAATGAAATCTATGTCATCTGGCCCGTCGTGGCATAATGAGTGGATTCAGGTACGATGATTCTAAGTGAAATAAGTCACACAGAAAATGAAACATCATAAGATATCACTAATACACGGAATGTAATCTTGGCTACACATGAACTGAATTACAAAACAGAACAGGGTCTCAAATTTAGAAAACCAACTTATGTTTGCTTAAGGGGAAAGGTGAGTTGGGGTGCTGCATAAAACCAGAGATAGAAATTAGCACACATACCATTCCATACGTCAAATATGTAATAGTCAATACCTACCCCTTGCTCAACGAAATGGGCTAAACACCCTATATTCAACGCCTAAGTATACACCTGACTAGAAAGAATGTTCAAACCCATGGATTTATATGTCTCCATAAGAGAATCAAGCATGTGTACAGCTGCATGAAAGCAGGAGAGAAAATCCGATAAATCCCATTATCAAAATGAATTACAAAAACAAAACACAATGACAGTGAAATAGAGAGCAATTCTTAAATAATTCATTCAGGGCTTGTGATGCAACCTCGATTTACCTCACCTACACGCAGAGCTGAGTGAGACATAAGGTTGGACACTTGGCGCTGATAGCATTGGTGAGGTTCGATGAGCAAATGCAGACCATTTGAAGTCATACTGCATGGTACCCATTCCATGGGTCCCAACTCTCCAGGTTTAAGGGATTCTTCCTTCAGTTAAAGCATGCATGGGAAACCCACAGTATGGTGTACCGTGTGACCGGAAACGTTTTCAAATGCATCTCAGGTTTGGTCCCCTTTTACTCGGATTCACAATTCCAGACCCTTTACTAACACTGTCCCCACTTGGAGAGTCAGTGCCTTTAACCTTCTGTTTGGCACAGTTTGCAATTTCTGCGCAAGATGAACAGGAATAGGGAGAACCAATGAGAGACTAGCTGTAGGTGTCTGCACGGGCAAATTTAACGCTCATTTCCCACCAGGAAGAGGAATTAACCAAAGGCTCAGCATGCCGTGCCGGAACCAGATTAGGGCCTGAAGCAATCCTGCGGGTTTGCGGCCAGCTCACAAGATAGCGAGTTGAAGAATGGTGCCCAGGGGCACTGTAACTGACAAACCTGCAGAGTTATAAATGACAGCTATCTTCCAAATATATATTGAAGGAAGGCTGCGAAGACGACTTGTAAGCGGGGCAGAATTGCCGGAAAACGATTTCAGGGGGTAGACGGGAATTGCATTTAAAACATAGGAAAAGAGGCAGAACGTGGACAATGATCCTCTTGGACAAAAAGTGCGTATGCGTTTTTTCCTGAATATATTCAGGAAAAAACGCATACGCCCTTTTTGGCCAACCAAGCAAGCATGTTAAAGAAATCTGCACTACAATGAAATCTCACTGCTCCCTGGTCAAAAGGGCCATCTGAAAATAGTGTAAAATCCAGAAAGGTAGCACAGGCCATGGAGATCAGGGAGCCTTGTTATGCTGATGGGCGGGATGTAAATTGCCAACAGCCACTCTGGAGAAGTGTATGGTGTTTCCTGAAACACCTAAAAAACAAAGCAACGGAGCCTACGGCACTTCCACATATGGTCCTATAGCTTAGGGAAATTAAAATCAAAAACACACAGCCACCCCAATGTGTCGGAGGGCTCTGTTTACATGAACCTCGTCTACGGTACAAGTTAAATATCCCAGAACGTGAAAAATGGACAAAGAAGTTGTCGTACGTATGTACAATGGAATATCACTCAGCAATGAAATCTATGTCATCAGGCCCGTCGCGGCATAATGAGTGGATTCAGGTACGATGATTCTAAGTGAAATAAGTCACACAGAAAATGAAACATCATAAGATATCACTAATACACGGAATGTAAACTTGGCTACACATGAACTGAATTACAAAACAGAACAGGGTCTCAAATTTAGAAAACCAACTTATGCTTGCTTAAGGGGAAAGTTGAGTTGGGGTGCCGCATAAAATCAGAGATAGAAATTAGTACAGATACCTTTCCATAAGCCAAATATGTAATAGTCAAGACCTACCCCTTGCTCAACGAAATGGACTAAACACCCCATATTCAACGCCTAGGAATACACCTGACTAGTAAGAATCTTCAAACCCATGGATTTATATGTCTCCGTAAGAGAATGAAGCGTGTGTACAGCGGCATGAATGCAGCAGAGAAAATCTGATAAATCCTATTATCAAAATGAATTACAAAAACAAAACACAATGACAGTGAAATAGAGAGCAATTCTTAAATAATTCATTCAGGGCTTCTGAGGCAACCTGGATTTACCTCATCTACACCCAGAGCTGAGTGAGACATAAAGTTGGACACTTCGGGCTGATAGCATTGGTGAGGTTCGATGAGCAACTGCAGACCATTTGAAGTCATACTGCATGGTACCATTCCATGGGTCCCAACTCTCCAGGTTTAAGCTATTCTTTCTTCAGCTAAAACATGCATGGGAAACCCAGAGTATGGTGCACCGTGTGACCGGGAAACGTTTTCAAATGCATCTCAGTTTTCGTCCCCTTTTACTCGGGTTCACAATTCCAGACCCTTTACTAACACTCTCTCCACTTGGAGAGTCAGTGCCTTTAACCTCCTGTTTGGCACAGTTTGCAATTTCTGCGCAAGATGAACAGGAATAGGGAGAACCAATGAGAGACTAGCTCTAGGTGTCTGCAGGGGCAAATTTAACGCTCATTTCCCACCAGGAAGAGGAATTAACCAAAGGCTCAGCATGTCATGCCAGAACATGATTGGGCCGGAAGCAATCCTGCAGGTTTGCTGCCAGGTCAAAAGAAAGCGATTTGAAGAAAGGAGCTCAGGGGCACTGTAATTCACAAACCTGCAGAGTTATAAATGACAGCTATCGTCCAAAAATATATTGAAGGAAGGCTGCGAAGAGGACTTGAAAGCGGGGCAGAATTGCAGGAAAACGATTTCAGGGGGTAGACTGGAATTTCACTTAAAGCATAGGAAAAGAGGCAGAACGTCGACAGTGATGCACTTGGCCAAAAAGGGCGTATGCGTTTTTTCCTGAATATATTCAGGAAAAATCGCATACGCACTTTTTGGCCAACCAAGCAAGCATTTTAAAGAAATCTGCACTACAATGACGTCTCACTGCCCCCCGGTCAAAAGGGTCATCTGACAAAAGTGTAAAATCCAGAAATGCAGCACAGGCCATGGAGAACAGGGAGCCCTGTTATGTTGATGGGCGGGATGTAAATTGCCAAGAGCCACTCTGGAGAAGTGTATGGTGTTTCCCGAAACACCTAAAAAACAAAGCAACGGAGCCTACGGCACTTCCACTTATGGCCCTATAGCTTAGGGAAATTAAAATCCAAAACACACAGCCACCCCAAAGTTTCAGACGGCTCTGTTTACAAGAACCTCTTCTACTGTACAAGTTAAATATCCCAGAATGCGAAAAATGGATAAAGAAATTGTGGTACGTACGTACAATGGAATATCACTCACCAATGAAATCTATGTCATCAGGCCCATCGTGGCATAATGAATGTTTTCAGGTACGATGATTCTAAGTGAAAAAGTCACACAGAAAATGAAACATCATAAGATATCACTAATACACGGAATGTAAACTTGGCTACACATGAACTGAATTAAAAAACAGAACAGGGTCTCAAATTTAGAAAACCAACTTATGCTTGCTTAAGGGGAAAGGTGAGTTGGGGTGCTGCATAAAACCAGAGATAGAAATTAGCACAGATACCTTTCCATAAGCCAAATATGTAATAGTCAAGACCTACCCCTTGCTCAACGAAATGGACTAAACACCCCATATTCAACGCCTAGGAATACACCTGACTAGTAAGAATCTTCAAACCCATGGATTTATATGTCTCCGTAAGAGAATGAAGCGTGTGTACAGCGGCATGAATGCAGCAGAGAAAATCCGATAAATCCCATTATCAAAATGAATTACACAAACAAAACCCAAGGACAGTGAAATAGAGAGCAATTCTTAAATAATTCATTCAGGGCTTGTGATGCAACCTGGATTTACCACATCTACACCCAGAGCTGAATGAGACATAAGGTTGGGCACTTCGGGCTGATAGCATTGGTGAGGTTCGATGAGCAAATGCAGACCCTTTGAAGTCATACAGCATGGTACCCATTCCATGGGTCCCAACTCTCCAAGTTTAAGGGATTCTTCCTTCAGCTAAAATATGCATGGGAAACCCACAGTATGGTGCACCGTGTGACTGGCAAACGTTTTCAAATGCATCTCAGTTTTCGTCCCCTTTTACTCGGGTTCACCATTCCAGACCCTTTACGAACACTCTCCCCACGTGGAGAGTCAGTGCCTTTAACCTCCTGTTGGGCACAGTTTGCAATTTCTGCGCAAGATGAAAAGGAATAGGGAGAACGAATGAGAGACTAGCTCTAGGTGTCTGCACGGGCAAATTTAACGCTCATTTCCCACCAGGAAGAGGAATTAACCAAAGGCTCAGCATGCCGTGCCGGAACCAGATTAGGGCCTGAGGCAATCCTGTGGGTTTGTGGCCAGCTCACAAGATAGCGAGTTGAAGAAATGAGCTCAGGGGCACTGTAACTCACAAACCTGCAGAGTTATAAATGACAGCTATCGTCCCAAAATATATTGAAGGAAGGCTGCGAAGACGACTTGTAAGTGGGGCAGAATTGCAGGAAAACGATTTCAGGGGGGACACGGGAATTGCATTTAAAGCATAGGAAAAGAGGCAGAACGTCGACAATGATGCTCTTGGCCAAAAAGGGCGTATGCGTTTTTTCCTGAATATATTCAGGAAAAAACGCATACGCCCTATTTGGCCAACCAAGCAAGCATGTTAAAGAAATCTGCACTACAATGAAGTCTCACTGCCCCCCGGTCAAAAGGGCCATCTGAAAAAAGTGTAAAATCCAGAAAGGCAGCACAGGCCATGGAGAACAGGGAGCCTTGTTATGCTGATGGGCGGGATGTAAATTGCCAACAGCCAGTCTGGAAAAATGTATGGTGTTTCCCGGAACATCTAAAAAACAAAGCAACGGAGCCTATGGCACTTCCCCTTATGGTCCTATAGCTTAGGAAAATTAAAATCAAAAACACACAGCCACCCAAAAGTCTCGGGCGGCTCTGTTTACAAGAACCTCGTCTACGGTACAAGTTAAATATCCCAGAATGTGAAAAATGGATAAAGAAGTTGTGGTACGTACGTACAATGGAATATCACACAGCAATGAAATCTATGTCATCAGGCCCTTCGCGGCATAATGAGTGGATTCAGGTACGATGATTCTAAGTGAAATAAGTCACCCAGAAAATGAAACATCATAAGATATCACTAATACACGGAATGTAAACTTGGCTACACATGAACTGAATTACAAAACAGAACAGGGTCTCAAATGTAGAAAACCAACTTATGCTTGCTTAAGGGGAAAGGTGAGTTGGGGTGCTGCATAAAACCAGAGATAGAAATTAGCACAGATACCTTTCCATAAGCCAAATATGTAATAGTCAAGACCTACCCCTTGCTCAACGAAATAGACTAAACACCCCATATTCAACGCCTAGGAATACACCTGACTAGTAAGAATCTTCAAACCCATGGATTTATATGTCTCCGTAAGAGAATGAAGCGTGTGTACAGCGGCATGAATGCAGCAGAGAAAATCCGATAAATCCCATTATCAAAATGAATTACACAAACAAAACCCAAGGACAGTGAAATAGAGAGCAATTCTTAAATAATTCATTCAGGGCTTGTGATGCAACCTGGATTTACCACATCTACACCCAGAGCTGAGTGAGACATAAGGTTGGGCACTTCGGGCTGATAGCATTGGTGAGGTTCGATGAGCAAATGCAGACCCTTTGAAGTCATACAGCATGGTACCCATTCCATGGGTCCCAACTCTCCAAGTTTAAGGGATTCTTCCTTCAGCTAAAACATGCATGGGAAACCCACAGTATGGTGCACCGTGTGACTGGCAAACGTTTTCAAATGCATCTCAGTTTTCGTCCCCTTTTACTCGGGTTCACCATTCCAGACCCTTTACGAACACTCTCCCCACTTGGAGAGTCAGTGCCTTTAACCTCCTGTTGGGCACAGTTTGCAATTTCTGCGCAAGATGAAAAGGAATAGGGAGAACGAATGAGAGACTAGCTCTAGGTGTCTGCACGGGCAAATTTAACGCTCATTTCCCACCAGTAAGTGGAATTAACCAAAGGCTAAGCATGCAGTGCCGGAACCAGATTAGGGCCTGAGGCAATCCTGTGGGTTTGCGGCCAGCTCACAAGATAGCGAGTTGAAGAAATGAGCTCAGGGGCACTGTAACTCACAAACCTGCAGAGTTATAAATGACAGCTATCGTCCAAAAATATATTGAAGGAAGGCTGCGAAGACGACTTGTAAGTGGGGCAGAATTGCAGGAAAACGATTTCAGGGGGTACACGGGAATTGCATTTAAAGCATAGGAAAAGAGGCAGAACGTCGACAATGATGCTCTTGGCCAAAAAGGGCGTATGCGTTTTTTCCTGAATATATTCAGGAAAAAACGCATACGCCCTTTTTGGCCAACCAAGCAAGCATGTTAAAGAAATCTGCACTACAATGAAGTCTCACTGCCCCCCGGTCAAAAGGGCCATCTGAAAAAAGTGTAAAATCCAGAAAGGCAGCACAGGCCATGGAGAACAGGGAGCCTTGTTATGCTGATGGGCGGGATGTAAATTGCCAACAGCCACTCTGGAGAAGTGTATGGTGTTTCCCGGAACACCGAAAAAACAAAGCTACGGAGTCTACGGCACTTCCACTTATGGTCCTATAGCTTAGGGAAATTAAAATCAAAAACACACAGCCACCCCAAAGTGTCGGACGGCTCTGTTAACAAGAACCTCGTCTACGGTACAAGTTAAATATCCCAGAATGTGAAAAATGGATAAAGAAGTCGTGGTACGTACGTACAATGGAATATCACTCAGCAATGAAATCTATGTCATCAGGCCCGTCGCGGCATAATGAGTGGATTCAGGTACGATGATTCTAAGTGAAATAAGTCACACAGAAAATGAAACATCATAAGATATCACTAATACACGGAATGTAAACTTGGCTACACATGAACTGAATTACAAAACAGAACAGGGTCTCAAATGTAGAAAACCAACTTATGCTTGCTTAAGGGGAAAGGTGAGTTGGGGTGCTGCATAAAACCAGAGATAGAAATTAGCACAGATACCTTTCCATAAGCCAAATATGTAATAGTCAAGACCTACCCCTTGCTCAACGAAATGGACTAAACACCCCATATTCAACGCCTAAGAATACACATGACTAGTAAGAATCTTCAAACCCATGGATTTATATGTCTTGTTTAGAGAAAGAAGCCCTTGTACAGTAGTATGAATGCAGCAGAGAAAATCCGATAAATCCCATTATCAAAATGAATTACAAAAACAAAACACAAGGACAGTGAAATAGAGAGCAATTCTTAAATAATTCATTCAGGTCTTGTGAAGCAACCTGGATTTACCTCATCTAAACCCAGAGCTGAGTGAGACATAAGGTTGGACACTTCGGGCTGATAGCATTGGTGAGGTTCGATGAGCAAATGCAGACCATTTGAAGTCATATTGCATGGTACCCATTCCATGGGTCCCAACTCTCCAAGTTTAAGCGATTCTTCCTTCAGCTAAAGCATGCATGGGAAACCCACAGTATGGTGCACCGTGTGACTGGGAAACGTTTTCAAATGCATCTCAGTTTTTGTCCTCTTTTACTCGGGTTCACCATTCCAGACCCTTTACTAACACTCTCCGCACTTGGAGAGTCAGTGCCTTTAACCTCCTGTTTGGCACAGTTTGCAATTTCTGCGCAAGATGAACAGGAATAGGGAGAACCAATGAGAGACTAGCTGTAGGTGTCTGCACGGGCAAATTTAACGCTCATTTCCAGCCAGGAAGAGGAATTAACCAAAGGCTCAGCATGCCGTGCCTGAACCAGATTAGGGCCTGAAGGAATCCTGCGGCTTTTCGGCCAGCTCAAAAGAAAGCAATTTGAAGAAAGGAGCTCAGGGGCACTGTAATTCACAAACCTGCAAAGTTATAAATGACAGCTATCGTCCAAAAATATATTGAAGGAAGGCTGCGAAGAGGACTTGAAAGCGGGGCAGAATTGCAGGAAAACGATTTCAGGGGGTAGACTGGAATTGCATTTAAAGCATAGGAAAAGAGGCAGAACGTCGACAATGATGCTCTTGGCCAAAAAGGGCGTATGCGTTTTTCCCTGAATATATTCAGGAAAAAACCCATACGCCCTTTTTGGCCAACCAAGCAAGCATGTTAAAGAAATCTGCACTACAATGAAGTCTCACTGCCCCCCGGTCAAAAGGGCCATCTGAAAAAAGTGTAAAATCCAGAAATGCAGGACAAGTCATGGAGAACAGGGAGCCTTGTTATGCTGATGGTCAGGATGTAATTTGCCAACAGCCACTCTGGAGAAGTGTATGGTGTTTCCTGAAACACGTAGGAAACAAAGCAACACAGCCTATGGCACTTCCACATATGGTCCTATAGCATAGGGAAATTAAAATAAAACACACACAGCCACCCCAAAGTTTGGGACGGCTCTGTTTACAAGAACCTCGTCTACGGTACAAGTTAAATATCCGAGAAAGCAAAAAATGGATAAAGAAGTTGTGGTACGTACGTACAATGCAATATCACTCAGCAATTAAATCTACGTCACCAGGCCCGTAGAGGCATAATGAGTGGATTCAGGTAGGATTATTCTACCAGAGATAAGTCACACAGAAATAGAAACATTATAAGATATCACTAATACACGGAATGTAAACTTGGCTACACATGAACTGAATTACAAAACAGAACAGGGTCTCAAATTCAGAAAACCAACTTATGCTTGCTTATGGGGAAAGGTGAGTTGGGGTGCTGCATAAAACCAGAGATTGAAATTAGCACAGATACCTTTCCATAAGCCAAATATATAATAGACAAGACCTACTCCTTGCTAAACGAAATGGGCTCAACACCCCATATTCAACGCCTGGGAATATACCTGACAAGTAAGAATCTTAAAACCCATGGATTTATATGTCTCCATAAGGAAATCAAGCATGTGTACAGCAGCCTAAACGCAGCAGTGAAAATCCGATAAATCCCATTATCACAATAAATTTCAAAAACAAAACACAATGACAGTGAAATAGAGAGCAATTCTTAAATAATTCATTCAGGGCTTGTGATGCAACCTGGAATTACCACATCTACACCCAGAGCTGGGTGAGACATAAGGCTGGACAGTTCGGGCTGATAACATTGGTGAGGTTCAGTGAGCAAACGCAGACCCTTTGAAGTCACACTGCATGGTACCCATTCCATGGGTCCCAACTCTCCAGGTTTAAGGGATTCTTCCTTCAGCTAAAACATGCATGGGAAACCCAGAGTATGGTCCACCGTGTGATTGGGAAACGTTTTCAAATGCATCTCAGGTTTCGTCCCCTGGTACTCGGGCTCACGGTTCCAGACGCTTTACTAACACTCTCCCCACTTGGAGAGTCAGTGCCTTTAACCTCCTGTTTGGCACAGTTTGCAATTTCTGTGCAAGATGAACAGGAATAGGGAGAACCAATGAGAGACTAGCTGTAGGTGTCTGCACGGGCAAATGAAACGCTCATTTCCCACCAGGAAGAGGAATTAACCAAAGGCTCAGCATGCCCTGCCCGAGCCAGATTAGGGCCTGAAGCAATCCAGCGGTTTTGCGGCCAGCTCACAAGAAAGCGAGTTGAAGAAAGGAGCTCAGGGGCACTGTAATTCACAAACCTGCAGAGTTATGAATGACAGCTATCGTCCAAAAATGTATTGAAATAAGTCTTCGAAGAGGACTTGAAAGTGGGGCAGAATTTCAGGAAAACGATTTCAGGGGGTAGACTGGAATTGCACTTAAAGCATAGGAAAAGAGGCCGAATGTCGACAATGATGCACTTGGCCAAAAAGTGCGTATGCGTTTTTTCCTGAATATATTCAGGAAAAAACGCATATGCCCTTTTTGGCCAACCAAGCAAGCCTGTAAAGAAATCTGCACTACAATGAAGTCTCACTGCCCCCAGGTCACAAGGGCTATCTGAAAAAAGTGTAAAATCCAGAAAGGCAGGACAGGTCATGGAGAACAGGGAGCCTTGTTATGCTGATGGGCGGGATGTAAATTGCCAACAGCCACTCTGGAGAAGTGTATGGTGTTTCCTGAAACACGTAGGAAACAAAGCAACACAGCCTATGGCACTTTCACTTATGGTCCTGTAGCTTAGGGAAATTAAAATCAAAAACACACAGCCACCCCAAAATTTGGGACGGCTCTGTTTACAAGAACCTCGTCTACGGTACAAGTTAAATATCCGAGAAAGCAAAAAATGGATAAAGAAGTTGTGGTACGTACGTACAATGGAATATCACTCAGCAATGAAATCTATGTCATCAGGCCCGTAGCGGCATAATGAGTGGATTCAGGTACGATGATTCTACGAGAAATAAGTCACACAGAAAAAGAAACATCATAAGATATCACTAATACACGGAATGTAAACTTGGCTACACATGAACTGAATTACAAAACAGAACAGGGTCTCAAATTTAGAAAACCAACTTATGCTTGCCTATGGGGAAAGGTGAGTTGGGGTGCTGCATATAACCAGAGATTGAAATTAGCACAGAGAGAACACCTACTGAAGGCTGGCAGAAGACCTCAGACCTCCCAAAAGGCAAGAAACTCCCCTCGTACCTGGGTAGGGCAAAAGAAAAAACAGAGACAAAAGAATAAGGACAGAACCTGCAGCAGTGGGAGGGAGCTGTGAAGGAGGAAAAGTTTCCACACACTAGGAAGCCCCTCCGGGGGCGGAGTCCGCGGGAGGCGGAGGGGGGAGCTTCGGGACCGCGGAGTAGTGCACAGCGAGGGGTGCGGAGGGCACAGCGGGGAGATTCCCGCACAGAGGATCGGTGCCCACCGGCACTCACCAGCCCGAGAGGCTTGTCTGCTCACCCGCCGGGGCGGGCGGGGCTGCGAGCTGTGGCTCGGGTTTCGGTTTTGGACGGAGCTCAGGTAGAGGACTGGGGTTCGCGGCTTGAACATAGCCTAAAGGGGTTAGTGCACCACGACTAGCTGGGAGGGAGTTCGGGGAAAAGCCTGCACCTGCCGAAGAGGCAAGAGACTTTTTCTTCCCTCTTTGTTTCCTGGTGCGCGAGGAGAGAGGTTTAAGAGCGCTGCTTAAAGGAACTCCAGAGACGGGTGCGAGCCGCGGCTAAAAGCGCGAACCCCAGAGACGGGCGCGAGCCGCGGCTAAAAGCGCGAACCCCAGAGACGGGCGCGAGCCGTGGCTAAAAGCGCGGACCCCAGAAACGGGCGGGAGACGCTAAGGCTGCTGCTGCCGCCACCAAGGGGCCTGTGTGCGAGCACAGGTCACTCTCCACACCCCTCTTCCGCGGAGCCTGTGCAGCCCGCCACTGCCAGGTTCCCGGGAACCAGGGACAACTTCCCCGGGAGAACGCACGGCGGGCCTCAGGCTGGTGCAACGTCACACCGGCCTCTGCCGCAACGTCACGCCGCCTCTGACGCCGCAGGCCCGCCCCGCACGCAGTGCCCCTCCTCCCCCCCCCACGGCCTGAGTGAGCCAGAGCCCCCGAATCAGCGGCTCCTTTAACCCTGTCCTGTCTGAGCAAAAAACAGACGCCCTCCAGCGACCTACACGCAGAGGCAGGGCCAAATCTAAAGCTGAGCTCCTTCCTGTAAGCTGTGAGAACAAAGAAGAGAAAGGGAAATCTCTCCCAGCAGCCTCAGAAGCAGCGGATTAAAGCTCCACAATCAACTTGATATACCCTGCATCTGTGGAATACCTGAATAGACAAGGAATGATCCCAAATTGAAGAGGTGGAATTTAGGAGCGAGATCTATGATTTTTTTCCCTTTTCCTCTTTTTGTGAATGTGTACGTGTATGCTTCTGTGTGAGACCGTGCCTGTATACTCTTGCTTCCACCATTTGTCCTAGGGCTCTATCTGTCCATGGTTTTTTAAAAAACTTTTTTTCTCAATAATTAATTTTAATTGTAATAACTTTATTATACTTTACCTTCGTTCTTTCTTTCTTTCTTTCCTTCCTTCCTTCCCTCCTTTAGACAACGAATCACCCCAAATTGAGGAGGTGGTCTCTGAGAGCAAGATTTATGATTTTTCCCCCTTTACCTCTTTTTGTGAAGGTGTATGTGTATGCTTCTGTGTAAGATTTTCTCTGTATAGCTTTGCTTCCAACATTTGTCCTAAGGTTCTATCCGTCCCCTTTTTTTTTTCTAAATATTTTTTAATTCAATAACTATATTATACTTTATTTTATTTTTACTTATCTTCTTTCTTTCTGTCTTTTTTCCTTCTTTCCCTCCTTCCTTCCTTCCTTCCTTCCTCCCTCCCTCCCTCCTTTCTTTCCTTCTTTGCTTCTTCCTTCCTTCCTTCCTTTCCTCCTTTCCTTCTTTCTTTCCTCATACTTCTACTAATTCTCTCTACTTTTTCTCCCTTTTATTCTGAGCCGTGTGGACGAAAGGCTCTTGGTGCTCCAGCCAGGAGTCAGGGCTCTGCCTCTGAGGTAGGAGAGCCAACTTCAGGGCACTGGTCAACAAGAGGCCACCCAGCTCCACATAATATTAAATGGTGGAAATCTCACAGTGACCTCCATCTTAACACCAGCACCCAGCTTCACTCAACGACCAGCAAGCCACAGTGCTAGACAACCTATGCCAAACAACTAGCAAAACAGGAACACAACCCCACCCATTAGCAGAGAGGCTGCCGAAAATCATAATAAGGCCACAGACACCCCAAAACACACCACCAGAAGTGAACCTGCCCACTAAAGAGACAAGATCCAGCCTCATCCACCAGAACACAGGCACTAGTCCCCTCCACCAGGAAGCCTACACAACCCACTGAAACAACCTTATCCACTGGAGACAGACATCAAAAACAACGGGAACACGTACGTGCAGCCTGCAAAAAGGAGACCCCAAACACAGTAAGATAAGCAAAATGAGAAGACAGAAAAACACACAGCAGATGAAGGAGCAAGATAAAAATGCACCAGACCTAACAAATGAAGAAGAAATAGGCAGTCTACCTGAAAAAGAATTCAGAATAATGATAGTAAGGATGATCCGAAATCTTGGAAGTAGAATGGACAAAATGCAAGAAACAGTTAACAAGGACCTAGAAGAAATAAAGATGAAACAAGCAATGATGAACAATGCAATAAATGAAATTAAAAGTACTCTAGATGGGATCAATAACAGAATAACTGTGGCAGAAGAACGGATAAGTGACCTGGAAGATAAAATAGTGGAAATAACTACTGCAGAGCAGAATAAAGAAAAAAGAATGAAAAGAACTGAGGACAGTCTCAGAGACCTCTGGGACAACATTAAACGCAACAACATTCGAATTATAGGGGTTCCAGAAGAAGAAGAGAAAAAGAAAGGGACTGAGAAAATATTTGAAGAGATTATAGTTGAAAACTTCCCTAATATGGGAAAGGAAATAGTTAATCAAGTCCAGGAAGTACAGAGAGTCCCATACAGGATAAATATAAGGAGAAATACGCCAAGACACATATTAATCAAACTGTCAAAAATTAAATAAAAAGAAAGCATATTAAAAGCAGCAAGGGAAAAACAACAAATAACACACAAGGGAATCCCCATAAGGTTAACAGCTGATCTCTCAGCAGAAACCCTACAAGCCAGAAGGGAGTGGCAGGACATACTGAAAGTGATGTAGGAAAAAAACCTGAAACCAAGACTACTCTACCCAGCAAGGATCTCATTCAGATTTGATGGAGAAATTAAAACCTTTACAGACAAGCAAAAGCTGAGAGAGTTCAGCACCACCAAACCAGCTTTACAACAAATGCTAAAGGAACTTCTCTAGACAAGGAACACAAGAGAAGGAAAAGACCTATAATAACGAACCCAAAACAATATAGAAAATGGGAATAGGAACATACATATCGATAATTACCTTAAATGTAAATGGACTAAATGCTCCCACCAAAAGACACAGATTGGCTGAATGGATACAAAAACAAGACCCGTATATATGCTGTCTACAATAGACCCACTTCAGACCTAGAGACACATACAGACTGAAAATAAGGGGATGGAAAAAGATATTCCATGCAAATGGAAACCAAAAGAAAGCTGGAGTAGCAATTCTCATATCAGACAAAATAGACTTTAAAATAAGGACTATTACAAGAGACAAAGAAGGACACTACGTAATGATCAAGGGATCGATCCAAGAAGAAGATATAACAATTGTAAATATTTATGCACCCAACATAGGAGCACCTCAATACATAAGGCAAATACTAACAGCCATAAAATGGGAGATCGACAGTAACACATTCATAGTAGGGGACTTTAACACCCCACTTTCACCCATGGACAGATCATCCAAAATGAAAATAAATAAGGAAACACAAGCTTTAAATGATACATTAAACAAGATGGACTTAATTGATATTTATAGGACACTCCATCCAAAAACAACAGAATACACATTTTTCTCAAGTGCTCATGGAACATTCTCCAGGATAGATCATATCTTGGGTCACAAATCAAGCCTTGGTAAATTTAAGAAAATTGAAATTGTATCAAGTATCTTTTCTGACCACAACGCCATGAGACTAGATATCAATTACAGGAAAAGACCTGTAAAAAATACAAACACATGGAGGCTAAACAATACACTACTTAATAATGAAGTGATCACTGAAGAAATCAAAGAGGAAATTAAAAAATACCTAGAAACAAATGACAATGGAGACACAACGACCCAAAACCTATGGGATGCAGAAAAAGCAGTTCTAAGGGGGAAGTTTATAGCAATACAAGCCCACCTTAAGAAGCAGGAAACATCTCGAATAAACAACCTAACCTTGCACCTCAAGCAATTAGAGAAAGAAGAACAAAAAAACCCCAAAGCTAGCAGAAGGAAAGAAATCATAAAAATCAGATCAGAAATAAATGAAAAAGAAATGAAGGAAATGATAGCAAAGATCAATAAAACTAAAAGCTGGTTCTTTGAGAAGATAAACAAAATAGATAAACCACTAGCCAGACTCATCAAGAGAAAAAGGGAGAAGACTCAAATCAATAGAATTAGAAATGAAAAAGGAGAAGTAACAACTGACACTGCAGAAATAAAAAAAATCATGAGAGATTACTACAAGCAACTCTATGCCAATAAAACGGACAATCTGGAAGAAATGGACAAATTCTTAGAAATGCACAACCTGCCAAGACTGAATCAGGAAGAAATAGAAAATATGAACAGACCAATCACAAGCACAGAAATTGAAACTGTGATTAAAAATCTTCCAACAAACAAAAGCCCAGGACCAGATGGCTTCACAGGTGAATTCTATCAAACGTTTAGAGAAGAGCTAACACCTCTCCTTCTCAAACTCTTCCAAAATATAGCAGAGAGAGGAACACTCCCAAATTCCTTCTACGAGGCCACCATCACCTTGATACCAAAACCAGACAAGGATGTCACAAAGAAAGAAAACTACAGGCCAATATCACTGATGAACATAGATGCAAAAATCCTCAACAAAATACTAGCAAACAGAATCCAACAGCACATTAAAAGGATCATACACCATGATCAAGTGGGGTTTATTCCAGGAATGCAAGGATTCTTTAATATACGCAAATCTATCAATGTGATAAACCATATTAACAAATTGAAGGAGAAAAACCATATGATCATCTCAATAGATGCAGAGAAAGCTTTCGACAAAATTCAACACCCATTTATGATAAAAACCCTGCAGAAAGTAGGCATAGAGGGAACTTTCCTTAACATAATAAAGGCCATATATGACAAGCCCACAGCAAACATCATCCTCAATGGTGAAAAACTGAAAGCATTTCCACTAAGATCAGGAACAAGACAAGGTTGCCCACCCTCACCACTCTTATTCAACATAGTTTTGGAAGTTTTAGCCACAGCAATCAGAGAAGAAAAGGAAATAAAAGGAATCTAAATCGGAAAAGAAGAAGTAAAGCTGTCACTGTTTGCAGATGACATGATACTATACATAGAGAATCCTAAAGATGCTACCAGAAAACTACTAGAGCTAATCAATGAATTTGGTAAAGTAGCAGGATACAAAGTTAATGCACAGAAATCTCTGGCATTCCTATATACTAATGATGAAAAATCTGAAAGTGAAATCAAGAAAACACTCCCATTTACCATTGCAACAAAAAGAATAAAATATCTAGGAATAAACCTACCTAAGGAGACGAAAGACCTGTATGCAGAAAATTATAAGACACTGATGAAAGAAATTAAAGATGATACAAATAGATGGAGAGATATACCATGTTCTTGGATGGGAAGAATCAACATTGTGAAAATGACTCTACTACCCAAAGCAATCTACAGATTCAATGCAATCCCTATCAAATTACCACTGGCATTTTTCACAGAACTAGAACAAAAAATTTTGCAATTTGTATGGAAACACAAAAGACCCCGAATAGCCAAAGCAATCTTGAGAACGAAAAAAGGAGCTGGAGGAATCAGGCTCCCTGACTTCAGACTATACTACAAAGCTACAGTAATCAAGACAGTATGGTACTGGCACAAAAACAGAAAGATAGATCAATGGAACAGGATAGAAAGCCCAGAGATAAACCCACACACATATGGACACCTTATCTTTGATAAAGGTGGCAGGAATGTACAGTGGAGAAAGGACAGCCTCTTCAATAAATGGTGCTGGGAAAACTGGACAGGTACATGTAAAAGTATGAGATTAGATCACTCCCTAACACCATACACAAAAATAAGCTCAAAATGGATTAAAGACCTAAATGTAAGGCCAGAAACTATCAAACTCTTAGAGGAAAACATAGGCAGAACACTCTATGACATAAATCACAGCAAGATCCTTTCTGACCCACCTCCTAGAGTAATGGAAATAAAAACAAAAATAAACAAATGGGACCTAATGAAACTGCAAAGCTTTTGCACAGCAAAGGAAACCATAATCAAGACCAAAAGACAATCCTCAGAATGGGAGAAAATATTTGCAAATGACAAAGGATTAATCTCCAAAATTTACAAGCAGCTCATGTAGCTCAATAACAAAAAAACAAACAACCCAATCCAAAAATGGGCAGAAGACCTAAATAGACATTTCTCCAAAGAAGATATACAGAATGCCAACAAACACATGAAAGAATGCTCAACATCATTAATCATTAGAGAAATGCAAATCAAAACTA
The DNA here is from genome assembly GCF_059928025.1 of Delphinapterus leucas. NCBI lineage: Eukaryota > Metazoa > Chordata > Mammalia > Artiodactyla > Monodontidae > Delphinapterus > Delphinapterus leucas. Next base: position 16,166,390 of record NW_028322236.1, on the reverse strand, counting down.
CAATGAGATATCATCTCACACCAGTCAGAATGGCCATCATCAAAAAATCTAGAAACAATAAATGCTGGAGAGGGTGCGGAGAAAAGGGAACACTCTTGCACTGCTGGTGGGAATGTGAATTGGTTCAGCCACTATGGAGAACAGTATGGAGGTTCCTTAAAAAACAACAAATAGAATTACCATATGAACCAGCAATCCCACTACTGGGCATATACCCTGAGAAAACCAAAATTCAAAAAGAGTCATGTACCAAAATGTTCATTGCAGTTCTATTTACAATAGCCCGGAGATGGAAACAACCTAAGCGCCCATCATCGGATGAATGGATAAAGAAGATGTGGCACATATATACAATGGAATATTACTCAGCCTTAAAAAGAAATGAAATTGAGCTATTTGTAATGAGATGGATAGACCTAGAGTCTGTCATACAGAGTGAAGTAAGTCAGAAAGAAAAAGACAAATACCATATGCTAACACATATATATGGAATTTAAGGGGAAAAAAAGTCATGAAGAACCTAGGGGTAAGAGAGGAATAAAGACACAGACCTACTGGAGAACGGACTTGAGAATATGGGGAGGGGGAAGGGTGAGCTTTGACAGGGCGAGAGAGAGTCATGGACATATACACACTAACAAATGTAGTAAGGTAGATAGCTAGGGGGAAGCAGTCGCAAGGCATAGGGATATTAGCTCGGTGCTTTGGAAAAGCCTGGAGGGGTGGGATAGGGAGAGTGGGAGGGAGGGAGACGCAAGAGGGAAGACATATGGGAACATATGTATATGTATAACTGATTCACTTTGTTATAAAGCAGAAACTAACACACCATTGTAAAGCAATTATACCCCAATAAAGACGTTTAAAAAAAAAAGAAATTAGCACAGATACCGTTCCATAAGCCAAATATATAATAGAAAAGACCTACTCCTTGCTCAACGAAATGGACTCAACACCCGATATTCAATGCCTCGGAATATTCCTGACAAGTAAGAATCTTAAAACCCATGGATTTATATGTCTCCATAAGGAAATCAAGCGTGTGTACAGCGGCCTAAACGCAGCAGTGAATATCCGATAAATCCCATTATCAAAATAAATTTCAAAAACAAAACACAATGACAGTGAAATAGAGAGCAATTCTTAAATAATTCATTCAGGGCTTGTGATGCAACCTGGATTTACCACAACTACACCCAGAGCTGGGTGAGACATAAGGCTGGACACTTCGGGCTGATAGCATTGGTGAGGTTCGGTGAGCAAATGCAGACCCTTTGAAGTCATACTGCATGGTACCCATTCCATGGGTCCCAACTCTCCAGGTTTAAGGGATTCTTCCTTCAGCTAAAACATGCATGGGAATCCCAGAGTATGGTCCACCGTGTGATTGGGAAACGTTGTCAAATGCATCTCAGGTTTCGTCCCCTGGTACTCGGGTTCACCATTCCAGACGCTTTACTAACACTCTCCCCACTTGGAGAGTCAGTGCCTTTAACCTCCTGTTTGGCACAGTTTGCAATTTCTGCGCAAGATGAACAGCAATAGGGAGAACCAATGAGGGACTAGCTGTAGATGTCTGCACGGGCAAACGTAACGCTCATTTCCCACCAGGAAGAGGAATTAACCAAAGGCTCAGCGTGCCCTGCCGGAAACAGATTAGGGCCTGAAGCACTCCTGTGGTTTTGCGGTCAGCTCACAAGAAAGCGATTTGAAGAAAGGAGCTCAGGGGCACTGTAATTCACAAACCTGCAGAGTTATGAATGACAGCTATCGTCCAAAAATGTATTGAAGTAAGTCTTCGAAGAGGACTTGAAAGCGGGACAGAATTTCAGGAAAACGATTTCAGGGGGTAGACTGGAATTGCACTTAAAGCATAGGAAAAGAGGCAGAATGTCCACAATGATGCACTTGGCCAAAAAGGGTGTATGCGTTTTTTCCTGAATATATTCAGGAAAAAACGCATACGCCATTTTTTGGCCAACCAAGCTAGCGTGTAATGGAAATCTGCACTACAATGAAGTCTCACTGCCCCCCGGTCAAAAGGGCCATCTGAAAACAGTGTAAAATCCAGAAAGGCAGGACAGGTCTTGGAGAACAGGGAGCCTTGTTATGCTGATGGGCGAGATGTAAATTGCCAACAGCCACTCTGGAGAAGTGTATGGTGTTTCCTGAAACACGTAGGAAACAAAGCAACACAGCCTATGGCACTTCCACTTATGTTCCTATAGCTTACGGAAATTAAAATAAAAAACACACAGCCACCCCAAAGTTTGGGACGGCTCTGTTTACAAGAACCTCCTCTATGGTACAAGTTAAATATCCGAGAAAGCAAAAAATGGATAAAGAAGTTGTGGTACGCATGTACAATGGAATATCACTCAGCAATGAAATCTACGTCACCAGGCCGGTAGCGGCATGATGAGTGGATTCAGGTAGGATGATTCTACGAGAAATAAGTCACACAGAAAAAGAAACATCATAAGCTATCACTAATACACGGAATGTAAACTTGGCTACACATGAACTGAGTTACAAAAGAGAACAGGGTCTCAAATTTAGAAAACCAACTTATGCTTGCTTATGGGGAAAGGTGAGTTGGGGTGCTGCATAAAACCAGAGATTGAAGTTAGCACAGATACCGTTCCATAAGCCAAATATATAAGAGACAAGACCTACTCCTTGCTCAACGAAATGGACTCAAAACCCCATATTCAACGCCTGGGAATATACCTGACAAGTAAGAATCTTAAAACCCATGGATTTATATGTCTCCATAAGGAAATCAACTGTGTGTACAGTGGCCTAAACGCAGCAGTGAAAATCCGATAAATCCCATTATCAAAATAAATTTCAAAAACAAAACACAATGACAGTGAAATAGAGAACAATTCTTAAATAATTCATTCAGGGCTTGTGATGCAACCTGGATTTACCACATCTAGACCCAGAGCTGGGTGAGACATAAGGCTGGATACTTCGGGCTGATAGCATTGGTGAGGTTCGGTGAGCAAACACAGACCCTTTGAAGTCACACTGCATGGTACCCATTCCATGGGTCCCAGCTCTCCAGGTTTAAGGGATTCTTCCTTCAGCTAAAACATGCATGGGAAACCCAGAGTATGGTCCACCGTGTGATTGGGAAACGTTTTCAAGTGCCTCTCATGTTTCGTCCCCTGGTACTCGGGTTCACCATTCCAGAAGCTTTGCTAACACTCTCCCCACTTGGAGAGTCAGTGCCTTTAACGTCCTGTTTGGCACAGTTTGCAATTTCTGCACAAGATGAACAGGAATAGGGAGAACCAATGAGAGACTAGCTCTAGGTGTCTGCACGGGCAAGTGTAACGCTCATTTCCCACTAGGAAGAGGAATTAACCAAAGGCTCAGCGTGCCCTGCCGGAAACAGATTAGGGCCTGAAGCAATCCTGCGGTTTTGCGGCCAGCTCACAAGGAAGCGAGTTGAAGAAAGGAGCTCAGGGGCACTGTAATTCACAAACCTGCAGAGTTATGAATGACAGCTATCATCCAAAAATGTATTGAAGTAAGTCTTCGAAGAGGAGTTGAAAGTGGGGCAGAATTTCAGGAAAACGATTTGAGGGGGTGGACTGGAATTGCACTTAAAGCATAGGAAAAGAGGCAGAATGTCGACAATGATGCACTTGGCCAAAAAGGGCGTATTTGTTTTTTCCTGAATATATTCAGGAAAAAACGCATACACACTTTTTGGCCAACCAAGCAAGCGTGTAAAGGAAATCTTCACTATAATGAAGTCTCACTGCCCCCTGGTCAAAAGGGCCACCTGAAAAAAGTGTAAAATCCAGAAAGGCAGGACAGGTCATGGAGAACAGGGAGCCTTGTTATGCTGATGGGCGGGATGTAAATTGCCAACAGCCACTCTGCAGAAGAGTATGGTGTTTCCTGAAACACGTAGGACACAAAGCAACACAGCCTATGGCACTTCCACTTATGGTCCTATAGCTTAGGGAAATTAAAATCAAAAACACACAGTCACCCCAAAGTTTGGGATGGCTCTGTTTATAAGAACCTCCTCTATGGTACAAGTTAAATATCCGAGAAAGCAAAAAATGGATAAAGAAGTTGTGGTACGTACGTACAATGGAATATCACTCAGCAATGAAATCTATGTCATCAGGCCTGTTGCAGCATAATGAGTGGATGCAGCTACGATGATTCTAAGTGAAATTAGTCACACAGAGAAAGAAACATCATAAGATATCAGTAATAGACGGAATGTAAACTTGGCTACACATGAACTGAATTACAAAACAGAACAGGGTCTCAAATTTAGAAAACCAACTTATGCTTGCTTAAGCGGAAATGTGAGTTGGGGTGCTGCATAAAACCAGAGATTGAAATTACCACAGATACCCTTCCATAAGCCAAATACATTAGAGTCAAGGCCTAGTCCTTGCTCAACGAAATGGACTCAACACCACACATTCAACGCCTAGGAATACACCTGACTAGTAAGAATCTTACAACCCATGGATTTATATGTCTACGTAAGAGAATCAAGCGTGTGTACAGCGGAATAAATGCAGCAGTGAAAATCCGATAAATCCAGTTATCAAAATGAATTACAAAAACAAAACACAATGACAGTGAAATAGAGAGCAATTCTTAAATAATTCATTCAGGGCTTGTGATGCAACCTGGATTTACCACATCTACACCCAGAGCTTGGTGAGACATAAGGCCGGACCCTTCAGGCTGATAGCATTGGTGAGGTTCGGTGAGCAAATGCAGACCCTTTGTAGTCATACTGCATGGTACCCATTCCATTGGTCCCAACTCTCCAGGTTTAAGGGATTCTTCCTTCAGCTAAAACATGCATGGGAAACCCAGAGTATCGTCCACCGTGTGACCGGTAAACATTTTTAAATGCATCTCAGTTTTCGTCCCCTGGTACTCGGGTTTACCATTCCAGACACTTTACTAACACTCTCCCCACTTGGAGAGTCAGTGCCTTTAACCTCCTGTTTGGCACAGTTTGCAATTTCTGTGCAACATGAACAGGAATAGGGAGAACCAATGAGAGACTAGCTGTAGGTATCTGCACGGGCAAATTTAACGCTCATTTCCCACTAGGAAGAGGAAACAGCCAAAGGCTCAGCATGCCGTGCCAGAACCAGATTAGAGCCTGAAGCAATCCTGCGGTTTTGTGGCCAGCTCACAAGAAAGCGAGTTGAAGAAAGGAGCTCAGAGCCACTGCCATTCACAAATCTGCAGAGTTATAAATGACAGCTATCGTCCAAAAATATCTGAAGTAAGGCTGCGAAGAGGACTTGAAAGCGGGGCAGAATTCCAGGAATACAATTTCAGGAGGTAAACGGGAAGTCCTTTGAAAGCATATTAAAGAGGCAGAACCTCGACAATGATGCCCTTGGTCTAAAGGGCATATCCGGTTTTTCCAGGGCCCTCATTAAAGAGGGTAGGAGGCTCCCAGCATGCTTCAGTGGCCAACAGAGGGCCCACCTCGCCAAGGCGACGTGAGCCAACCAGGCAGGAATGACCTCACATCAGAGGGCCCACCTCACAGAAGGTTAAAGTACCCAGCCAGGATCAGACTCTCACCAGAGTGCCCACATCAGCTAGGGGCTGGGAACCAGGCAGGAGTGTCTTCACACCCATGGGGCCACATCATCGAAAGTTGAGGTACCCAACACATGTTGTCTCAAACCAGAGGACCCACATCACCATGGATCTCGGATCGAGTCAGGCAGGAGTAGCCTCACAACACAGGGCCAATAGAATAAAAAAGCTGAGGAATCCTGCAGTGGGAACCTCCCAGCAGGTGGCCCAGAGCACCGAGTCTATGCGAACCAGGCCACAGTGAACTCACAGCAGAGGGCCCACATCATGAAACTGTGAGCAACCCAGCCATTGTGACCTCAGAGGAGAAGGCCCACATTCCCATGGGGTTGGGAACATGGCACGAGTGTCCTCACACCACTTAGCATGTATCAGAAAATGTGGGTACCCAGCAGTTAGGGCCTGACGCCAGAGGGCCCTCATCACGGAGGGGAGGAGGCTCCCAGCAGGCTCCAACTGACACAAGAGGGCCGACGTTGCCAAGGCGGGGTGTGCCAGCCAAGCAGGAGTGACCTCACAGCAGAGGGCCCACCTCACAGAAGGGTGAGGAACCCAGCCAGGATCACACTCTCATCAGAGGACCCACATCACCAAGGGGATAGGAACCAGGCAGGAGTGTCCTCACACCAGTGGGGCCACATAATTGAAAGGTGAGGGACCCAGCACACGTAGACTCAAACCAGAGCACACACTTCACCATGGGGCCTGGAGTGAAGCAGGCAGGAGGAGTCTCAAAACAGAGGGCCCATAGAAGAAAAAAGGTGAGGAATCCCGCAGTTGGAACTTCCCTGCAGTCGGCCAGCAGCAGCGAGGCTATGGGATCCAGGGTGAGTGAACTCACACCAGAGGGCCCTCATCATGAAACTGTGAGAAATCCAGACGTTGGGACCTCACAGCAGAAGGCCCACATTCCCATGGGCTTGGGAACCTGACAGGAGTGTACTCGCACCACAGGGCGCACATCAGAAAATTTTGAGAGCCCAGGAGTTAGGGCCTGACGCCAGAGAGCCCTCATTACCGAGGGAAGGAGACTCCCAGCAGGCACCAACACACAATTGAGGGCCCACGTCGCCAAGATGACGTGTGCCAGTCAGGCAGGAGTGACCTCACAGCACAGGGCCTACCTAACAGAAGGGTGAGGAAACCAACCAGGATAAGACTCTCGCCAGAGGGCCCACATCACCAAGGGGATCGGAACCACGCAGGAGTGTCCTAACACCAATGTGGCCACATCATAGAAAGGTGAGGAACCCAACACATGTGGCCTCAAAGCAGAGGACCCACATCTCCAAGGGACTCGGAGTGAGGTAGGCAGGAGTAGCCTTACAACACAGGGCCCATAGAATAAAAAGGTGAGGAATCCAGTAATTGGAAGCTCCCAGCAGGCGGCCCAGGGCACCCAGTCTATGAGATCTAGGCCGCAGTGAACTCACAGCAGAGGGCCCACATCATGATACTGTGAGCAACCCAGCCATTGGGACCTCAGAGCAGAAGGCCCACATCCCCATGGGGATGGGAAACTGGCAGGAGTGTCATCGCACCAGTGGGCGCACATCAGAAAATGTGGGGAGCCCAGCAGTTAGGGCCTGATGCCAGAGGGCCCTCATCACCGAGGGGAGGAGGCTCCCATCCCACTCCAACTGCAACCAGAGGGCCCACTTGGCCAAGGCGACGTGTGCCATCCAGGCACGAGTGACCTCACAGCAGAGAGCCCACCTCCCAGAAGTGTGAGGTATCCAGCCAGGATCAGACTCTCACCAGAGGGCCCACATCACCAAGGGGATGGGAACCAGGCAGGAGTGTCCTCACACCAGTGGGGCCACATCAATAAAAGGTGAGGAAACCGGCACATGTAGCCTCAAACCACAGGACCTACATCACCAATGGGGGGAGTGAGGAAGGCAGGAGGAGCCTCACAACACAGGGCACAAAGAATAAAAAAGGTGAGGAATCCAGCAGTTGGAACCTCGCAGCAGGCGGCCCAGAACACAGGGGCTATGGGATCTAGGCCTGAGTGAACGAACATCACAGAGCCAACACCATGAAACTGTAAGGAACCCAGACGTTGGGACCTCAGAGCAGAAGGCCCACATCCCAATGGGGATGGGAACCTGGCAGGAGTGTCCTGGCATCACTGGGCTCACATCAGAAAACGTGGGGAGCACAGCAGTTAGAACCTGACGCCAGAGGGCACTCATCACTGAGGAGAGGAGGCTCCCAGCAGGCTCCAACTGCCACCAGAGGGCCTACGTCTCCAAGGCAATGGGAGCAAGCCAGGCAGGATTTACCTAAGAGCAGAGGGCCCACCACACAGAAGGGTGAGGAACGCAGCCAGTGTCAGACTCTCACCAGAGGGCCCACATCACCAAGGGGATGGGAACCAGGCAGGAGTTTCCTCACACCATTGGGGCCACATCATTGAAAGGTGAGGAACCCAACACATGTGGTCTCGAACCAGAGGACACACATCACCAAGGGGCTGCGAATGAGGCAGGTGTCTGGACGGGCACATTTAACTCTCATTTCCCACCAGGAAGAGGAATTAACCAAACGCTGAGCATGCCGTGCCGGAACCAGATTACAGCCTGAAGCAAACCTGCGGTTTTGTGGCCAGCTCACAAGGAAGCGAGTTAAGAAAGGAAATCAGGGGCACTGTAATTCTCAAACCTGCAGAGTTATAAATGACAGCTATTGTCAAAAATATATTGAAGTAAGGCTGCAAAGAGGACTTGAAAACGAGGCAGAATTGCAGGAATCAGATTTCAGGAGGTAGATTTGAATTGCATTTAAAGCATATGAAAAGCAGCAGATCTTTGACAGTGATGCACTTGGACAAAAAGTGCATATACATTTTTTCCTGAATACATTCAGGAAAAAACGCATATGCTCTTTTTTGTCAACCAAGCACTCGAGCAATGGAAATCTGCACTACAATGAAGTCTCTTTTCCCATTCGTCAAAATGGCCATCTGAAAAAAGTGTAAAAACAAGAAACACAGGACAGGCCATGGAGAACAGGGAGCCTTGTTATGCTGATGGGTGGGATGTCAATTGCCAACAGACACTCTGGAGATGTTTATGATGTATCCTGAAACATCTAAAAAACAAAGCTACAGAGCCTAGGTCACTTCCACTTATGGCCCTATAGCTTAGGAATATTAAAATCAACAAGACACAGCCAACACAAAATTTAGGGCTGCTGTGTTTACAAGAACCTTGAGTCCTGTGCACATTAAATATCCCAGAAAGAAAAAAATGGATAAAGAAGTTGTGCGACTTATGTACAACGGAATATCACTCAGCAATGAGATCAATGTCATCAGGCCTGTAGCAGCAAATTGAGTGGATTTAAGCACGATGATTCTAAGAGAAATATGTCACACAGAGAAAGATAGTTATCATAAGATATCACTAATAGAGGGAGTGTAAACTTGGCTCCACATGAACTGGATTACAAAACCGAACAGAGTCTCACATTTAGATAAAAAACTTATGCTTGCTTAAGGGGAAAGTTGAGTTGGGGTGCTGTATAAAACCAGAGATTGAAATTAGCACAGATACCTTTCCATAAGCCAAAAATGTAATAGACAAGACCTACTCCTTGCTCAACGAAATAGACTCATCCATGGTGTTTCACCTCACACTGGTTAGAATGGACATCATCAGAAAATCTACAAACAACAAATGCTGGAAAGGGTGTGGAGATATGGAACCCTCTTCCAGTATTGTTGGGAATGTAAATTGATACAGTCACTGTGGAGAACATTATGGAGTTTCTTATAAAACTAACAATAGAATTACCATATGATACAGCAATCCCACTACTGGTCATATACCCAGACAAAACCATAAATTAAAAAACAACATTCAGCGCAATGTTCATTGCATCACTATTTACAATATCCAGGTAATGGAAGCAACCTAAATGCCCACAGACAGACGAATGCATAAAGATGTGGTACATATATAAAATGGAATATTACTAAGCCATAAAAAGGAATGAAATTGGGTCACCTGTAGAGACGTTGATGAATCTAGAGACTGTCATACACAGTGAAGTAAGTCAGAAAGAGAAAAACAAAACAAATCTTGTATATTAATGCATATATGTGGAACCTAGAAAAATTGTACAGATGAACCGTTTTGCAAGGCAGAAATAGAGCAACAGATGTAGACAACGAACGTATGGACACCAAGGGGGGAAAGCTGTTGGGGGGATGGTGGTGGGAGGTGTTGAGAGATTGGGATTGGCATGTATACATTTATATGTATAAAAGAGATAACCAAAAAGAACCTGCTGTATAAAAAATAAAATAAAATTCAAAATTAAAAAAAATAAAATTAAAAAAAGTAAAACAGAAAAAATATTCTTCCCTTCACATACATGTATTTATATGAATAAATTATTTCCATGCATATATCTGTAAATACAGAGGAGAAGAATAAAATCTACCTTGAACCAAAAACGAAAAAAAGAAAAAGAAAAACAGAACCCACCAGGTACACAGAGGAAAACCCTATCAGGTCACTTGCTCCAGTTGTAAACAATTCTGAAGTTGGTCAGTGGTGGGGAATCATCTCCCATTCAGCCAGCAGGCCCCACGCAACAAGCGTCCTCATTGCAAAGCTGGGGGACCATGCCGAGGCATCTGTGAGTAAACGTGGGCCGAGACCCAGGCCAGCTGCTGCTGAAATGTTCCCACCCTTCCCAGGTAAAACACCTGAATATGTACAAGGACTTGAAAGCCTAGAGGAAGGGCCATGGAGCCACACGAGCGACAGCATGCCGGCCGACTTGATGCCTGCAGGCCAGCCAGGATGGTACTGGCCCTGGGTGCTCTTCTGGAAGCTTTCCATTTCCCTGCCTGAGATACCCCTCCTGTCCTGGCCCCCACTGCTTTCTTCCTTCCTCACCTCTCCCCAGGAAGAAATTCCAGCAGCAGGTATGGGTGACACATCCTCTTCCTTAGCAGGTGGCATCTTGGCAACTGCTGCAGAAAGTCCAGCAGAGCCCCACTCACACTGGACCACCCACAAAGCCGTGGCCTCTCACTCCCTCCCACCAGTCCAGCCCCGAGACTGTTGACAGGGCAGAGAAAATGGCGTCAGGCACAGCTGCAGGGGCTCTTGCTGCCTGGAGCGGTGTTTATATCGATCTCAACCCAGGCACACCTGGGGAGGTCTGGCCGGCACGGTCAGGCTGCCCAGGTCAGCCAATCATCAACCCTCAGGGTCTCACAGTTGCAGAAAATGGAACTTGCTGAATCGGCCAGGTCCAAGGAACAGGTGTGGGCTCTTGAGAGTCAGGATAGACAAGGGGCTGTAGTTCTGGCTTGTTTTCTAATCATTTTATCTGGCCCATGAGTGGGAGACAACTTCAAGAAAACCCTCTGCTAATGAGAAGAACCCAGGAGTCAGGGAGAGGAGGGGAGGGTGGTGGGTGGAGACAGAGGCCTGGTGCCCCGGGTGCAGTGGAAGTCTCTGGAAGACCAGGTGGAGGGAGGCCGCACAGAGTGATCCCCAAGATCACAGACCTTTTGGAGCTGCTGTTTGTTAGTACAAGTACTGCTCTGAGGTGCTCTGTGTCAGATCTGAGCGACAGGTGAGCTGGGAGTGCTTTGCAATGTGCGCTATGTGCACGGTTCCTGTTTGCACAGACTTGCCACGGAACATGCAAGGGTAGCTCTGTATCCTGGGAGGGACGTGACAACGAGAGCCCCATGGGCTGCAGGTGACCTGCCCAGGGAACACCATATCCTGGGAGGGGCCTGAACACGAGGGCCCTGTGGGCTGGGGTGGGGGTGGGGTACCTGCCTGGGTGAGCTCCATATCCTGGGATTGGCCTGACTTTGAGAGCCCCATGGGCTGCAGCAGTCAAGGTAACGGATGTCAGGAGAGTCAGTGAAGCCACCGAGGATATACCTCCAGTAGTTCCTAAATCCTATACCCTGCTGGTTATTCTACCAACGACCAGGACTTGGTATTCTGTATTAGTCTTCAATGATGCCTTCTTTTACACTTTTTTCACATGGCCCTTTTGACCGGGGGGCAGTGAGACTTCATTGTAGTGCAGATTTCCTTTAAACGCTTGCTTGGTTGGCCAAAAAGTGCGTATGCGTTTTTTCCTGAATATATTCAGGAAAAAACCAATATGCTCTTTTTGGCCAAGTGCATCATTGTCGACATTCTGCCTCTTTTCCTATGCTTTAAGTGCAATTCCAGTCTACCCCCTGAAATTATTTTCCTGAAATTCTGCACCGCTTTAAAGCCCTCTTCACAGACTTACTTGAATATATTTTGGACGATAGCTATCATTCATAACTCTGCAGGTTTGTGGATTACAGTGCCCTTGAGCTCTTTTCTTCAACTCGCTTACTTGTGAGCTGACCGCAAAACCGCAGGATTGCTTCAGGCCCTAATCTGTTTCCAGCAGGGCACGCTGAGCCTTTGGTTAATTCCTCTTCCTGGTGGGAAATAAGCGTTCCATTTGTCCGTGCAGACACCTACAGCTAGTCTCTCATTGGATCTCCAAATTCCTGTTCATCTTGCACAGAAATTGCAAAGTGTGCCAAACAGGAGGTTAAAGGCACTGACTCTCCAAGTGGGGAGAGTGTTAGTAAAGCGTCTGGAATGGTGAACCCGAGTACCAGGGGACGAAAACTGAGATGCATTTGAAAACGTTTCCCAATGACATGGTGGAACGTACTCTGGGTTTCCCATGCATGTTTTAGCTGAAGGAAGAATCCCATAAACCTGGAGAGTTCGGACCCATGGAATGGGTACCATGCAGTATGACTTCAAAGGGTCTGCATTTGCTCATCGAACCTCACCAATGCCATCAGCCCGAAGTGTCCAGCTTTATGTCTCAACCTAACCCTTACCCGAACCCTTACCCTTATCCGTCCCCTAATCATACGCTAACACTAACCCGTATCCTAACACGTACGCTCATCTTAAACCGTTGTCTTACCCTAACCTGTACCCTAAACCGTCCCCGTCCCCAAACCCTAACAAACCCTAACCCTAACTCTTACCCAAAGCCTTACCCTAAACCATCCCCTAATCGTAACACGTATGCTAACACTAACCTGTACCCTAACATGTACTCTCACCCTAAACCGTGGTCGTACCCTAAGCTGTACCCTAAACCGTCCCCATCCAGTAACCCTAAAACTAAAGCTAACCCTAACGATAACCCTTACCCGAAACCTTACCCTAACCCGTCCCCTAATCCTAACCCGTACGCTAACACTAAACCGTACTCTAACACGTACGCTCACCCTAAACCGTTTTTGTACCCTAACCTGTACCCTAAACCATCCGTGTCCCAGTCCCCTAACCCAAACCCTAAACCTAATGCTTACCCGAAGCCTTACTCTAACCTTTCCTTTAATCCTAACCCGTACGCTAACACTAACCCATACCCTAAAACGTACGCTCACCCTAAACCGTTGTCGTACCCTAACCTGTAACCTAAACCGTCCCCGTCCCCTAACCCTAACCCTAACCTTAACCCTTACCCGAAGCCTTACACTAACCCGTCCCCTAATCCTAACCCGTACGCTAACACTAACCCGTACCCTAACATGTACGCTCACCCTAAACCATTGGCGAATCCTAAACTGTACTCTAAACCGTCCCCGTCCCTGTCCCCTAATCCTAACCCTGACCCTTACTCGAAGCCTTACCATAACACGTCCCCTAATCCTAAGCCGTACGCTAACACTAACCCATAACCTAACACGTACGATCACCCTAAACCGTTGTCGTACCCTAACCTGTACCCTAAACCGTCCCCGTCCCCTAACCCTAACTCTAACCCTAACCCCAACCCTAACCTTTACCCGAAGCCTTACCCTCACCCATCCGCTAATCCTAACACGTACGCTAACACTAACCCGTACCCTAACACGTACGCTCAACCTAAACTGTTGTCGTACACTAACCTGTACCCTAAACCGTCCCCGTCCCCTAACCCTAACCCTAACCCTAAACCTAACCCTTACCCGAAGCCTTACCCTCACCCGTCCCCTAATCCTAACCCGTACGCTAACACTAACCCGTACCCTAACAACTACGCTCACCCTAAATCGTTGTCGTACCCTAACATGTACCCTAAACCGTCCCCGTCTCCTAACTCTAAACCTAACCCTAACCCTAACCCTAACACTTACCCGAAGCCTTACCCTCACCCGTCCCCTAATCCTAACCCGTACGCTAACACTGACCCGTACCCTAACACGTACGCTCACCCTAAACCGTTGTCGTACCGTAACCTGTACCCTAAACCGTCCCCGCCCCTAACCCTAACCCTAACCCTAACCCTAACCCTTACCCGAAGCCTAACACTCACCGTCCCCTAATCCTAACCCGTACGCTAAAACTAACCCGTACCCTAACACGTACGCTCACCCTAAACCGTTGTCGTACCCTAACTTGTACCCTAAACCGTCCCCGTCCCCGTCCCCTAACCCTAACCCTAACCCTTACCCGAAGCCTTACACTCACCCGTCCCCTAATCCTAACCCGTACGCTAACACTAACCCGTACCCTAACACGTACGCTCACCCTAAACCGTTGTCGTACCCTAACCTGTACCCTAAACCGTCCCGGTCCCCGTCCCCGTCCCCTAACCCTAACCCTAACCCTAACCCTTACCCAAAGCCTTACCCTCACCCGTCCCCTAATCCTAACCCGTACGCTACCACTAACCCGTACCCTAACACGTACACTCACCCTAAATGCTGTCGTACACTAACCTGTACCCTAAACCGTCCCTGTGCCCGTCCTGTAACCCTAACCCTAACACTAACCCTAACCCTTACCCGAAGCCTTACCCTCACCCGTCCCCTAATCCTAACCCGTACGCTAACACTAACCCATACCCTAACACGTACGCTCACCCTAAACCGTTGTCGTACCCTAACCTGTACACTAAACCGTCCCCGTCCCCTAACCCTAACCCTAACCATAACCCTAAAACTTACCCGAAGACTTACCCTCACCCGTCCCCTAATCCTAACCCGTACGCTAACACTAACCCGTACCCTAACACGTAAGCTCACCCTAAACCGTTGTCGTACCCTAACCTGTACCCTAAACCGTCCCCGTCACCGTCCCCTAACCCTAACCCTAACCCTAACCCTTACCCGAAGCCTTATCCTCACCCGTCCCCTAATCCTAACCCGTACGCCAACACTAACCCGTAACCTAACACGTACGCTCACCCTAAACCATTGTCGTACACTAACCTGTACCCTAAACTGTCCCCGTCCCCTAACCCTAACCCTAACCCTAACCCTAACCCTTACCCGAAGCCTTACCCTCACCCGTCCCCTAATCCTAACCCGTACGCTAACACTAACCCGTACCCTAACAGGTACGCTCACCCTAAACCGTTGTCGTACCCTAAACTGTACCCTAAACCGTCCCCGTCCCCTAACCCTAAACCTAACCCTAACCCTAACCCTAACCCTTACCCGAAGCCTTACCCTCACCCGTCCCCTAATCCTAACCCGTACGCTAACACTAACGCGTACCCTAACACGTACGCTCACCCTAAACCGTTGTCGTACCCTAACCTGTACCCTAAAGCGTCCCCGTCCCCTAACCCTAACCCTAAACCTAACCCTAACTCTTACCCGAAGCCATACCCTCACCCGTCCCCTAATCCTAACCCGTACGCTAACACTAACACGTACCCTAACACGTACGCTCATCCTAAACCGTTGTCGTACCCTAACCTGTACCCTAAACCGTCCCCGTCCCCTAACCCTAACCCTAACCTTAACCCTAACCCTTACCCGAAGCCTTACCCTCACCCGTCCCCTAATCCTAACCCGTACGCTAACACTAACCCGTACCCTAACACGTACGCTCACCCTATACCGTTGTCGTACACTAACATGTACCCTAAAGCGTCCCCGTCCCCTAACCCTAACCCTAACCCTAACCCTAACCCTTACCCGAAGCCTTACCCTCACCCGTCACCTAATCCTAACCCGTACGCTAACACTAATCCGTACCCTAACACCTACGCTCACCCTAAATCGTTGTCGTACCCTAACATGTACCCTAAACCGTCCCCGTCCCCTAACCCTAACCCTAACCCTAACCCTAAACCTTACCCGAAGCCTTACCCTCACCCGTCCCATAATCCTAACCCGTACGCTAACACTAACACGTACCCTAACACGTACGCTCACCCTAAACCGTTGTCGTACCCTAAACTGTACCATAAACCGTCCCCGTCCCCATCCCCTAACCCTAACCCTAACCCTAACCCTTACCCGAAGCCTTAACCTCACCCGTCCCCTAATCCTAAACCGTACGCTAACACTAACCCGTACCCAAAACATACGCTCACCCTAAACCGTTGTCGTACCCTAACCTGTACCCTAAACCGTCCCCGCCCCCTAACCCTAACCCTAACCCTAACCCTACCCCTTACCCGAAGCCTTACCCTCACCCGTCCCCTAATCCTAACCCGTACGCTAACACTAACCCGTACCCTAACACGTACGCTCACCCTAAACCGTTGTCGTACCCTAACCTGTACCCTAAACCGTCCCCGTCCCCTAACCCTATCCCTAACCCTAACCCTTACCCGAAGTCTTACCCTCACCCGTCCCCTAATCCTAACCCGTACGCTAACACTAACCCATACCCTAACACGTACGCTCACCCTAAACCGTTGTCGTACCCTAACCTGTACCCTAAACCGTCCCCGTCCCCGTCCCTTAACCCTAACCCTAACCCTAAACCTAAACCTTACCCGAAGCCTTACCCTCACCCGTCCCCTAATCCTAACCCGTACGCTAACACTAACCCGTACCCTAACACGTACGCTCACCCTAAACCGTTGTCGTACCCTAACATGTACCCTAAACCGTCCCCGTCCACTGACCCTAACTCTAACCCTAACCCCAACCCTAACCTTTACCCGAAGCCTTACCCTCACACATCCGCTAATCCTAACCCGTACGCTAACACTAACCCGTACCCTAACACGTACGCTCAACTTAAACTGTTGTCGTACACTAACCTGTACCCTAAACCGTCCCCGTCCCCTAACCCTAACCCTAACCCTAAACCTAACCCTTACCCGAAGCCTTACCCTCACCCGTCCCCTAATCCTAACCCGTACGCTAACACTAATCCGTACCCTAACACGTATGCTCACCCTAAATCGTTGTCGTACCCTAACATGTACCCTAAACCGTCCCCGTCTCCTAACCCTAAACCTAACCCTAACACTAACCCTAACACTTACCCGAAGCCTTACCCTCACGCGTCCCCTAATCCTAAACCGTACGCTAACACTGACCCGTACCCTAACACGTATACTCACCCTAAACCGTTGTCGTACCGTAACCTGTACCCTAAACCGTCCCCGCCCCAAACCCTAACCCTAACCCTAACCCTAACCCTAACCCTTACCCGAAGCCTAACACTCACCGTCCCCTAATCCTAACCCGTACGCTAACACTAACGCGTACCCTAACACGTACGCTCACCCTAAACCGTTGTCGTACCCTAACTTGTACCCTAAACCGTCCCCGTCCCCTAACCCTAACCCTAACCCTAACCCTTACCCGAAGCCTTACACTCACCCGTCCCCTAATCCTAAACCGTACGCTAACACTAACACGTACCCTAACACGTACGCTCACCCTAAACCGTTGTCGTACCCTAACCTGTACCCTAAACCGTCCCCGTCCCCGTCCCCGTCCCCTAACCCTAACCCTAACCCTAACCCTTACCCAAAGCCTTACCCTCACCCGTCCCCTAATCCTAACCCGTACGCTACCACTAACCCGTACCCTAACACGTACACTCACCCTAAATGCTGTCGTACACTAACCTGTACCCTAAACCGTCCCTGTGCCCGTCCCGTAACCCTAACCCTAACCCTAACACTAACCCTAACCCTTACCCGAAGCCTTACCCTCACCCGTCCCCTAATCCTATCCCGTACGCTAACACTAACCCGTACCCTAACACGTACGCTCACCCTAAACCGTTGTCGTACCCTAACCTGTACCCTAAACCGTCCCCGTCACCGTCCCCTCACCCTAACCCTAACCCTAACCCTTACCCGAAGCCTTATCCTCACCCGTCACCTAATCCAAACCCGTACGCCAACACTAACCCGTAACCTAACACGTACGCTCACCCTAAACCGTTGTCGTACACTAACCTGTACCCTAAACCGTCCCCGTCCCCTAACCCTAACCCTAACCCTAACCCTAACCCTTACCCGAAGCCTTACCCTCACCCGTCCCCTAATCCTAAACCGTACGCTAACACTAACCCGTACCCTAAAACGTACGCTCACCCTAAACCGTTGTCGTACCCTAACCTGTACACTAAACCGTCCCCGTCCCCTAACCCTAACCCTAACCCTAACCCTAACCCTAACCCTTACCCGAAGCCTTACCCTCACCCGTCCCCTAATCCTAACCCGTACGCTAACACTAACCCGTACCCTAACACGTACGCTCACCCTAAACCGTTGTCGTACCCTAACCTTTACCCTAAACCATCCCCATCCCCTAACCCTAACCCTAACCCTAACCCTAACCCTAACCCTAACCCTTACCCGAAGCCTTACCCTCACCCGTCCCCTAATCCTAACCCGTACGCTAACACTAACCCATACCCTAACACGTACACTTACCCTAAACCGTTGTCGTACCCTAACGTGTACCCTAAACCGTCCCCGTCCCCTAACCCTAACCCTAACCCTAACCATTACCCGAAGCCTTACCCTCACACGTCCCCTAATCCTAACCCGTACGCTAACACTAACCCGTACCCTAACACGTACGCTCAACCTAAACCATTGTCGTACCCTAACCTGTACCCTAAACCGTCCCCATCCCCTAACCCTAACCCTAACACTAACCCTAACCCTAATCCTTACCCGAAGCCTTACCCTCACCCGTCCCCTAATCCTAACCCATACGCTAACACTAACCCGTACCCTAAAACGTACGCTCACCCTAAACCGTTGTCGTACGCTAACCTGTACCCTAAACCATCCCCGTCCCCGTCCCCTAACCCTAAACCTAACCCTAACCCTTATCCGAAGCCTTACCCTCACCCGTCCCCTAATCCTAACCCGTACGCTAACACTAACCCGTACCCTAACACGTACGCTCACCCTAAACCGTTGTCGTACACTAACCTGTACCCTAAACCGTCCCCGTGCCCGTCCCCTAACCCTAACCCTAACCCTAACCCTAACCCTTACCCGAAGCCTTACCCTCACCCTTCCCC